>NC_090933.1:356360569-356985569 GCF_040938575.1 Ambystoma mexicanum | reverse complement strand
CATGAATGGCATCCATGCGATTCTAAATAGAACGAATTGCTGGGGATGTTCACATTTGCCACAGCACAGGGAAAAAGGGTTGGGCTGGTATATTCATCCTCTTCCTTTGACTACTGCATGCTATGCCTCACTGAGGGCACTATTCTTTGGTCGTTGGAATGACAATATTTCTGGGAACTTCGATGGGACTAATCTGAACAAATTCAAAAAACGAGTCCTGACATCTTTGGGATGTTCCCTTTTTGCAAATAGGAACAAGCTCAATGTTGCTTCTATTTGGCCTTCCAATAGACTTTCTAGAGCTTTCCAATTGTTAATTTCTTTCAAGATGGCTCCCGTAGGCAACCCGGGAAGTCATGCCTCCTTCCTACACTATTAATCATAGCCCCAACTCTGTTTCCTTCTATATACAAAGAGATGGTTCTCAGCCAATGGGTAGATTCGAGGGTTGTACCAACATTGCAAACCTAACTAGTGAGGACAGACCTTTGTATGTAGGTGATCCCGTTTATTTTGTCTGTGGCAATGAAGCTTACCCTTAGTTACCTAGAGATTGGCAGTGTACTTGTTACTTGGGTATCTTGCTACCAGGGGTATATGTGGCTAGCCCCTCTGAGGTCTCTAGAGCTCGTCCAAGGCAGGACGAGAATGGTGATACTCCTTTGCAGGTTATGGGTGATGTAGCAAAATCCTTTGTACCATTTTGGGAACAGATAATGAACTCTGAGGATATTAGGAGACTAGCAAGAGTATTGGAGAAAACCATCAACAGAACCACCAATATACTATACAACATGATGCTGGAACAAAAAGCAATCAGATTAGTGGCCCTTCAGAATAGGATGGTGTTAGTCGCCATCCTAGCTGAGCGTGGTGGGGTATGTACATTCGTGGAATCTGCTTGCTGTGTTTTCCTACCTGACTCCTCCCCTACTATATTCAAGGCAATACAAAAACTGCATACCTTGAGTACGGAAGTACATGTCCCCAAGGGAAACTGTGATCTTAGTGCTTGGTTTTGGGACTTTCTACGTTCATGGGTCTGTAAGCTTTTTTAATTCTTAGTGATAATTCTTGGTGTTCTATTGTTTTGTTGTTGTTGTGTACAATGTCTTCCTGCCATATGTTGGATGTTAGGAGGATGTTGTGCGCAAACTATAGGTACATTAGGACAAAAGGAACATGCGCCCAAGGAAACTGCTAACGCTTTTGTAATGAAAGATATCACTATCAAGGAACTCATGGTGATTGATTTTTCTGAAGAATGTGATTCAGGATGTATGGACATTGAGGTGTGGGGTTTTGAGTAAAATGAATGTATCAGTAATGCTCTTGGCTTGGGCCAAAAGGAGGGTTTGTTAAACTGTATTTGCATATTACCACCTTATTATGAATATTGGCTTAAACCCTTTCGCGTTACACAGAAAACCGGATCTGAAATGTTCAACTTTTCGATCGATGTCGCCGCCATTTTAAGAATCATCTGCCATTTTGATTTTCAACTCTTGTTTCATGTTCTAAAATGGTGGACCGTGTTTTCAACTTGCAACCGAGCAGAACGACCTTTGAGTTCTGTTAATGTTTAGGCTGACCGAAAAACAGACTGTTTGACCAATGTAAAGAAACCTTGTGACTCAAATTAACTGCCATCCAAGTGTTTTCTGTGCTCAAAAGCCTCATCCTTATATAAACAATGAGACAATGGAAAGCAAACTCAGATCGTGCGTTCTGGCTGAACTGCATTGTAGCGATTCTTGGATCAAGGCTTACCATGGATCAGAAAACCAACAAGCATCATTGTAACTTCATGGACATGCAAACTTGTTTAACCCCTTGTACAATATTGTAATGTTTGTCATATGAACTGGGCACGAACTCTAGCCAGTAACTTATTAGCTTGGAGAGAGGCTGGGCAAAGTTTCGAAAATAGTATAAATATGTCTGTGTTTAGATGTCCAGCACTCTCACCCCTCACTGTGCCTGCTGGTACACACTGCAAGGCGTTGGGAGCCAGATAGCTATCTGTTTCGCTTTGATACTGTACTGTAATAAAAGATATTTGTATCTTTTCAACCCATGATTGGCATATTTCATTTGTGGTACTAAGCCTCAATATTTCTTTGATCGTTCATTCTGATCTTGTTCCCCTTCCATGTTAGAAAATTGACAACAGAGAATGAAGATGCATCAACCTGAATTCCTATCTTACTTTGTTTGCTCTCTTGTGTTTAGAACCCAAACTAACAGGCCAAACTTCACTGTAAAACTCCAGTGATGGTCAAATAATTCCCAGATGGGCTACATCTGGCATGTGGGCCACCTGTTGTGCACCACTGAATTACACTATCTTGCAACAACAATACGTGAGCAACAAATGCTTTCCTCTATTATAAAGGAGGGACTCTTACACTATAGTGTATTATTACAATGTCCAGCGGAAAGTTGTCACAGACAAGGAAACAAATTGCATTGAATAAAAACATCACCGAGCAAAAACATACGTAGGTAACATTAAAATTGTCAGATTGATTCTGCCATCTCAATATGGCACTTGGGAACATACAGCTTTATTTATGAAAGGCACAAACTGCCTCACAGAGCAGCTAGTTATTATGAATTGGGAGCCACATTGATATAAGGCCTCATCACGGGTTGGGTGATAGCCATTAAAAGCAGCGGTACCGCTATTACCGCCGCATTTAAGGGTCCGCCCAATCATAAATCTGGCAGCATTTACCCCCATCTCTAAGCCCAGAGACTAGATAGTCAAGATGTGGGAAGTAGTGAACTTGCCGCTCGTAAGCCTATGGGCACTAGGCTTCATGGCACGCTTGATGACATAACAGGTGATCAAGATACAAGTGCGTAAACCCCAATCGCAAAGTAATCTACAAGACCATTTCGAGTAGGGATACAGAGGCCTGGTAATGTCCTAAGGCAACAGCACTACATAATATCACGGATATCCCATTGAAGCTTATCTTGGCTGTGATGTACTGGAGTCCAGCGGCCATGAAGGATGGGCCACTTGACTCCAAGATAGCGTACTGCCCTTATGTTTCATTACTACGCAGAACTGTGGTGCAATAGCACCTCATAGAGTCTCATACCAGTAGTTTACTTTATCCTGAACGCATCCATCAGAAAGCCCAATCATGTTTAGTGCACAGATGCCACAGATCTCCCCCTTATGAGCCCAATTACAATTGAGACAGAATATAAAAGGGAGGATAATACAGAGGGTGGTGTGTGAGTTAGTAAATACAATGACAGGCAAGTGGAGTGAGAAGTGGGAGAGAAGGGAGAGAACAAATTGGAGAGAGAATGGGACAGAGGAGAGGAGAAAAAGAAGGAGTAATAAGATAGAGAAGAGGGAGAAGCTAGAGTGGGGTAATGGAAAGAGACAGAAGGTAAATAGGACGAACAATATCAAAGAGAGAAACATGATAAGGAGAAGAAATGGGGATAAGTACAGGGAAGAAAGGGTGAAAAGCTGCACAAGAACAGGCATGTGCTCCCAAACTGGGCAATAGGGGCAGATCAAGCGCAAGTGGCTGGCTACAGACAGGTGTCTTGTGGAGGCACCTGTGGTCCAGCCCAAATTTCAGAGAGACTGTTTTTCACAGGGGGCTAGGGTGACATTGAAGTACCCTGGAGTTTAACAGTTCAAGCAGTGTTTGACACCTGACTCCCGTAAGATAACCTAATGTGCTGGGTAGTGTTACCTGGTATCAGAGTCCAGGGGGACCAACTTGTAACTCTAAGCTCTAAGCTGGGGGTAAATGTGCCAAGTTTATGCCCAGTTTCGGGCGCAATTAGCGCGGTGCTATTAGCGCGCTCTAATTGAGCCAAAAATGCCCCATTAGGTCCAATGGACCCAATGGGGAATGAGGGATTACCCATTACCGCCCAACCCTTGATCCGGCGCTAATAGCGTCGGACCAGTTGGCGGTAATGCTTATAGCCCGGGCGGTATCCCGCGGTAACTTTAACCACACTGTGATGAAGCACATACGTCAAATAAAATGTAATGTTTCAAGCACCATGGAAGGAAAGGAAGCGCTAAAATGCAACCCTTTGGCAATTATCCCTGCATCGGAGATATTTGCAATAGCTTCCACACAATGGCCAACATTCACATTGCACTATGTATGCAACAGCTGTTTGACACCAAGGTCCCTCCGCAAACTGATGAAAGTGCTCTGAGAGAGCTAAAGCTTTATCTAGCCAGATCTAAAACTTGAACACCCATTAAACTACATTCACGTTGGTGGATCACAAAGTTATATAGCTATTATTTTCAACACTAAACACTTAAAAATACTTTCTCTGAGCAATATTATGTTAAAAAGACACATTATTGCTCGTGTTTCTCCTTTTCGGAAAGAATCACTAGTAACAGATGGTAAACCATGAAGAATCAGACATTGATTTGCAAACACAAAAAGAAAGGGCACACCTTTTCGTAAAAATAATATTAATCATTTTTGTATCAAGTGTTTACAGTTACCCTGAAGTACGCTCATGCGCCCAAAAGGCCGAAAAAGAATTTCAAAAGAACTCCTGTTCAAGGTCGCATGAGAAATGGTAGCAACGGAGTCATTGGTTCCTCCACTCCGTGTGGATTTCCTAACGCGTGCGTTTCTGTCCTCGTTCCCACGAAACTGGAGGCTGGGATTTAACCCGTGACTGGACACATAAGCTGTTAAGAAAACTAAACATACAACTAAAACTGGTCCTTATTTGAAAAAGATGGAAGCACCGTCGAAACACATGTCATCATAGAGGCCAATTGTTAACATAAAATTATTGATCACCGAAAAGGAGGTCATTTGTCTTCTTTTTCGGCCTTTTGGGCGCATGAGCGTACTTCGGGGTAACTGTAAACACAGTATTCTATCCACACGGAGTGGAGGAACCAATGACTCCGTTGTTACCATTTCTCATGCAACCTTGAACAGGAGTTCTTTTCGAAATCAGGAGGGCGCTGAGGTCCACCACAAGGTACCCCTCAACAGGTTCCACAAAAGGCAAAAAAATGTTGCATCAAGTTTCATGATGAATCCTTAGGGCAGAGGTACACACCAGTCGAGGGCACAGAAAGGAATAAAGAGCCAGTGATGCCACAATTCCCACTGCACATTTTTTAAATCGTTGCAGGGTCACAATAGTGCCCTACGCAGGCTTCCCGCTGCGCATAATTCCCTGCTACCAACTGCCACCCAAGGGATGCTATTATACACCTGTAGACTCAGTATGAATAGCATGAGTCATTTATAGACGCTGCCGGGGCTTTGCATGTGACCTGACATCTCTCTTTCAAGGCGGATGAACACAGGCAACAAAAGGATGCCTCCCTGCACACCAACAATTCCAAAATACTACAAACTGCAAAGTATTAACACAAAAATGCCAATGACGAATATTTTTGACTATAATTGCTGTTTCTGATAATTGGTCACAGCAATTAGCGTTTCCAAAGAAACCAGACAAACAAAAACTCGAAAGCAATTGCTTAATTAAAAAATGATGTGTCGCTTGTATTTACCTTTGAGGTTTACCTGACAGTAAACTGAAGAAGGCAGCCCTTCTTCATCTCAAGGGTGCAAGGAATGAACGGGGAAACGGCTGCAGACTCAGCGAAAAGGCCTCATGGCACAGCCTCGCCCTCACTGGACCCAGGATGGCTTCTTTCCTCATTGGTTTCGGCAGCTGAAAGAGACACACCTTGGTCATGTGTGGGCAGGGTTAACAAACGCATTGTTTAAGATTGCCTTCTCGTAGGCAGCATTATCCCTTTCTTCGTGTTATCGTAAGTCAAAGATTGTGACGTATGCTATAAGTGGCCTCTCAGTACTCATGAACCCAGCAACACTGTGATGAGCAACCCTCACACGCTACTTTAAGAGCCATATTTGTAGGCGATTCCGAAACGCCAGGTGGTTTTCACAGGCTCTGCTTCCCAGCAAAAATGTGTTTTGTCATAAAGAGAAGGCACTCCCTCTTAATCTGTTTTCAGTTCTAGCTAGATGGCCGAGTTCCTGAAGGTATAGAGTGGTCCTAGTGTCAATCAGCTGCCCCTTCATGCAGAACACGCGTATCAAAGTGAAAGCTCTGCTTTAGTGGCAGACATTGGGCCTCATCACGAGTTGGGCAGTATTCCAGCGGTTTTAACGCCGGGATACTGCTGGGGCAAATAGTTTTACTGCCAAACCCCCAGCTCTATTAGCGCCGGATCACAGGTTTGGCAGAACGGGAAATCCCCATTCCCCATTGGGCCTAATCGGAAATTCCCCATTCCCCATTTGCATGGAAATCACTGATTTACCCCCAGCTAAGATCTGGGGGTAAATCCTGCAAAATCTGTGATTTGGCGACCCCTTAAATGCAGTGGTAATAGCATTACTGCCGCATTTGAGGGTTACCACCAAACTCGTGATGAGGCAGATTATGTAGATGCTAGTGCATCTGTTTAAGATGGGACAGAGTTGTTGAATCTTGTTTTTAAGAGCTTGTTGTGTTTCCATTCTGCTTCGTAAATTGATATGTTTTCTACCTATGTGCTGCATTATATTTCGTTAGTCTGTTTTGTTGTGAATATTATTATTGATATCAATGTCTATTGCTGCCACTGTTTGTATGGTTAAAGAATGTAGCCATAATATATTGGAAGCTCCATAGATAGACCTTTACAATTCTCCCGATAAATCATGAATGCCAATAAAACAAAAGTAAAACCAAAAGGTGCTGGCTGGAAGGTTTAGAATTAATGGTAACCATGGCTACAGCTCTGGGCAACCTTCCAAGCCACTACAGAAGGGGAAAGATCATATGTAAATCAGGTTTGATCCCACCCCAAAAGGGGCAGTACAGCCCAAACTGCTAGGTCACATCCCTTATGCATGTGACCATAAGCATCCCCAGACATGTTTCAGCTTCATTGGGCATCATCAGTGAGGAGTAGCTTGGGTCTCTGGGCCAGTATGCTTGGGACCTGCCTCTTGGCATACCCGTCCCACTCAGGGTGACAAAAGCAAAACCTATAAAAGGGATGGCTGGAAGGTTTAGAATTAATCTTAACAATGGGCACAGCTCTGGGCAACCTTCCAGACCATCATTCTTCGCCTGCCAAGCCACTACAGAAGACCATATGCAAATCAGGCTTGATCCCACCCCAAAAGGGGCAGTCCTTTCCAAATTGCTAGGTCACATCCCTTCAGCAGGAGACCACAAGCATAACAATACAACAATCATTGGCAAAGGCAACAGGTCTGTATCTCTCAATCTGGAAAGCAAGATTTTTCTTGTAAAGCCCTAACGGGACAAACACAATCAAAGCCTTTACATTTGCCAGGGACCAACCAATGCAAATTCATGAAGTCCCAATAATATTTCATGATCTGTTTCATAATAAACAGTGGTTTGTGTTCATTATAGGCACAAGGCCTTACTTGATTGTATACCAGAAGCCAGCAGGGAGTGGGGATTGCTGGTGTAATGTGTTCCCTCAATTGTGTATCTGTCAGAAGATACACAGCTGCTTTGTGTAGCCTCTGAACGTTAGAAATAGGATACTTCAGTGTACCAAAATAAAAGATGCTGGCATAATCATATTGAGATGTAATCATAGTCTAGTGGGGAGTGAAAACAATGACCCATTTAAAGTCAACACCACTTCTGAGAATTTGTGAAATGCAATTAGCCTTTTGGTTTTGAAGCAAAGATGGTCAGCAATGAAACGCAAGGGGAGGAAGAAAATACCTCTTTTGATGCTGAGTATAGCGCAGCCAGAAGGGAATGGCTCCTTTTGCTTAAAAATGGAGAAGAAGGAATCAGAGCAATATTGTACTTGCTGGTTTCACATATATAAATTGTGGTATCAGGGTCATTCATCCCCAGCAGTTTTTTCGAAGTCGTTTTTTAGGGGCAAAAACTCATCTACATATTTGGTGGGGTAAGTGGTTACTAGTGTGGGGGCGGGGGTTGGGGTAGGGTTTATAATATAGGGAAGGGGGGTTTGGAGGAGGAGCCCCAAATAAAAAATAACAAATTCGATGAGTTTTTTCTAAATAATTTAGGCAAACTAAAAGCTTTCGAATAAACTCACATTGGATTGCTGCTAAGAAGCATGTCCATGCAAAAATAGCTAGGAAGCTTTGAAAATATCTATAACCACCAAGAACCCAAAGGATTGTATGCATATTTTTTCCTTCAATTCCCTCCTTCAAGTCTTCAATTCTCGAATAAGGAAGTCACAGTGGCAATAGGTACCCAGAATTCTAGAGAGAAAAATAAACGGGTAAAGAGAGGATTCCTATTGGATTATTTACAGAACAGCCTAATATGTGGGAAGCTTGACTGACCCATTTGTTTAATGTTAAGAAACACTATAATGTACCTGAATTGTGGCTATTAGCAGAAAAAGTGCCACTCTATAAAAAAGGGGAGGGATAACCTAGGCAAGTACCACTCCATTTCTTTGTTAGATTGTGCCAGGAAAATATATATCAAAACACTCGTGTCCTGAATGGAATATTGGATGGATGAGAACAGCAGGCTCTGTCACTGGCAGGCCAGCTTCAAAAAAGGAGTGAGCGCCGTCGAAAAAAAGCATTTAGGCTGTCGCTACTACTTCCTAAAAAACATGTTTTGTTGAAGAATGAATGTCTTTTTCTTTTATTTATACTTCTAAAGACCACCTTTAATGGTGTTACCTGGAAAGAATGATGGTAATTCTTGGCCTTCTATCATCTGTCTGCCTCCTTACCTAAACCTTTAATTGATCTTCACCAGTGGAAATCTATGGCGGAGAGATGGGTGCCTATGAGAGAGGAAAACAGAATGTTTTCTGATAGAAAAAGGGATATAACAAGGTTGCGTACTTCCTCCATCCCCGTTCAATCTCTACATCAATAACCTGGAATAAGAAATATCAACTTTGCAGGCTGATGCACCAAGCCTAGCTGGAAATATATTGATTGATTTATTTATTGTGCTCCTATACACAAGTGTTTCAAGGCGCAACAAGGCAAGGGAGGGGGGTCAGAGGGAGGACAGGACAATGACCTTACTAGGTCCTGTGTCTTTGAGATCATGCATGTGTGCAAACAAGAAATGCTGGGGACAGGGCACAGGGAGAAGTGCACCCAGAGCAGCAGGGCCCTGAGTTAAGTGCTGGGAGGCTGGGACTCCAAGGGGTAATCCCAGCCAGTAGTGTGAGGTTAACCAGGAGGCAGTGTATGTAGGGCTAGGCAGCAAGTGCAGGGGTACTGGGCATGGAGGGGAGGGGGGCTGGTGTACTGTAAAACTCAAGGAACAACCAGCTAGCCAGCTAGCAGACGGAGCAGGGTCAAGGGAAGGTTAGCAGTGTAGAGGGAGAGAGAAAGCAGAGGAAACAAAGGTAGGTCTTGAGAAGTTTCCGGAACTTAAGGAGGTCCGGCTCAAGGTGCAGAGAGACAGAGAGGCCATTCCAGAGGGAAGCACCTGCAGAGGAGAGAGTTCTACCCCCCAGTCTCTGCTTTGAGAAGCAACTCGCCCACAGAAAGTTAGAGGTAGAGGAGCGAAGGGCTCTAGGAGGAAGGTACTTAGGAAGAGAGAGTTGAAGGTAGAGAAGGCCACTGCCCCAAAAAGCCTTGTGGATGATGCAGAGGGTCTTAAACCTGATCCTTGCAGAAACTGCAAGGCAGTGGATGGATTTCAGGGCCGGAGAAATGTGGTCCCTGGACTTGAGGACAATGATAAATCTTTCGGTAGTGTTCTGGATGAGTTGAAGAGGGCGAAGAGTAGAGGTAGGCAGAGTGACAAAGAGGCTGTTTCAGTAGTCCAGCCTAGAGAGAATCAGAGCTTTGGGACAGTGAGCTTCTGGGGGAAGGTGAGAAAATGGAAAATACCTTTGAGGAGGTACAGCTGGTAGTGTGACCTCTTAGAGACGTCAGAGATGTGAGGAGAGAAGGAGAGTGTCTAGTCGAAGATCATTCCAGGGTTTCTTTGCCTGTCCAGAGGGTCAGGGCAGAGGGCCCAAGAAAGTCAGAGTGAAAGAGGGAAAGCGGGAGCCAGGGTCCTAATGAGAAGGATCTCAGTCTTGCTGGTGTTGAGACAGAGATAGTTAGAGGCGCATGTAATGCTTTGATCTAAAATATGGTGCTGTTGCACAGTGCATTCTGGTGCACTTGGAGCCATATTGGATATTTGCTCCAGGCCTAAGTGAAAGCTGCACTTGCCATGAACTGTACACAGATTTTCAGCATCCTTAGCATTATGTTACTGGAAAAACATGTTTTCAACGTTATGCGTTGCTGATGTTGGTTTGCATTGCTCATCCAAAGACACAGTGCGCACAAAGACAGAGATCCGCAGGTGCAGGCTGGTACGATTTGAAATATTCCATTAGATTTGTTATAAGGATTTGGAAATAAATGGGAAAAACACTAAAATGAAGGTTTGCACTAGCAAAAGGTAGACACTGTGGAAGTTTAAATTATTTCTATGGGGTGTGGCGATTGAGAAGGTGGACCAGTTTGTTTATTTGGATCTTTGTTTTAGAAAACAACTACACTGATTGTCAAAAGTCTTTCCTCACTAGCTCGTATTAGTTGTGCTGTTTTGAAATATTCCTAATCACTTGCTATTGAGCTATCAAATCAGCATTAGACATTCATACAATACAAGCACGACCTACCTATCTATTTGGCGCAGACCTTTGGGGGCAGTGTCGGATCAATAAAAGTAGGCAATATTGAAAACACATTCCTGAAAATGATTCTTGATCTTCTAAAAAGTGCACCCATCATTTAAATTTATTTCTAATTAGATTTAACCAGCATCACACATAGGGCACACTGTAAACCCCTACAGTATTGAACCCCCTTCCCCCGCTGGGCAAATGAGAACCTCGGGTGATGGAAAGGAGCTATGACTGAAGTTGTCCATTGTTTGAAAGTATTTCGTGGAAACTATGGGTTTAATGGTTCTATGTTAGAGCAATGCAATTTTGTAATCGTGGGTAAAAACATTACATTCTTTTTCACTGTTTATTTTACAGCAAAATGGGGGGAGACATGCATGACCACCTCCTCGCCTGCCCCTACCCCACTTTCATTATGCATAACCTAAACCTCTTTGCCGCCGAGCTCCCGCCCCCCCGCCACCCACCCGCCCAAAATCAACCCATTCATTAGCAAAAAATGCGATACAAAAATGCAGCTAAATAAATGCGTTGTGTTTACCCGCAGCCAACAGGGTTAGCACCAGTTTATTGACAGTAGCAGTGAAGGTATGATGAAAGATGCATATTTGATGTGCAAACCCACTAGGAGTAATGAAACATATCTTTGCGTGCTATATCCACCCTATATCCTCAGCTAGATTGAAACATGGAGCCCAGTGACCTCCCACTGCTAGCAGTAATGGAATCACGGCAACCTGTGTTCAACGTCCACACTGCTTTCTGAACTGGGGGCAAGGGACACATATTATATATGTGTCCCTTGTATCAGGACATCCATCCTATGTACTGATCTCAAGCAGTGGCTAAACAATTACGATATTGGATCCTTCGAATCTGTGGAAGGCCTTTGTAAATCTACAAAACATCCTGAAGTGTTAGATGCTCTAGTAGACTTTCTGCACAGGGCTTGACTACACAAAGAAAGGGACTTGAATTATGTATTTTGAGCAGTTTCAACTTTTGAAATCCTCCTTTTTGTCTGTTGAAACATGTGTATGATGTTTTAATGTGTAAGGAAATATTTAATGCATTAAGTTAACATTTTTTGGGGTTCATTTATATTGCCTTGGCAAAGACAATAGGTCTGCATTTGTTATTGTAGAAGGTAAGATGTTGTTACAAAGTCCCAAAAAAGCCTTAGCCTCTACGTGTACAATGGGATTGCCAGATGTGGTAGAGGTACTTTAATATCTCATTTGTAAATATGTCATAATTCGCTCCATAAGGTATGGTGGCCAATCGCCTGGCAAGCACTGCGTAACATGCTGAGCATCTAGAAGTGTGTTTGCTTCTGCACTGGAAGCCAGTGGATATCCCAGATGGCTGGTGTAATATGCGACGCTTCTACTGCTTGGGATCTGTACAGTTAGGCTAGTAAAGCAAAGAACTTCTTGATCATACAGAGATGATAGACAATGAGCTCTTCCTTGGGCCTGTCACATGGGGAACATGGATTAAAAAACTGGCCACAACCGAAATACTAGTTAACTAACAGTATGTTTCTGTATGTTTAGGGGATAACACATGTTTGGTAAAACAACAAGCAGAGCCACTCAGGAACTAAAGGAGTCTTCCCTTAACGTAGAATAAGGAAATCTGAATGTAAAAGGAGTTCCTTAACTCCTAAAAAGTGGGTATTCGCCATGTTCTCAAATTTGGGTTTAACGGTTTTCTGCACATTTCGACTCTATGCTCTTGGTATATTCTCAGCCATGGGTTTAAGAGATTCCCACTCTCCTTTGTTTTTGGTCTTCTCTGGGTCTCATCTCTGTCAGCCCCGGGTTTAGTGAGTTCTCACATTCTTTTTCTTTGCTCTTCAGGTTTACTGCTGCAGAAACAGGGCTTTCCTTCATTTTATTTTTTTATTTTTTTTATTTAGCACTTTGGTTTACAAAATTGAAAACCTTTGGCTATTTTACTAATATACATCTTACATCTGTAGAGTCTGAATAAAGAAGGATGAAGAAAAGAACAAGAGAACACGTGGAAAAGTGGTAGATGGAAAAACAAAGAGTGCAAAACATTAATAAATTAATAAAATCAGTCACAGTACCAGCTTTGATACATTAATTGTCGGGCAAAGTCCTTTGTGACATATTTTCTAAAAAACACCTAATAAGTCTATATGATATTATGTGTTGTTCCTTGGCCGCAGTCTTATCCTTCCTTTTTAGGACTCTGCAATTGCTTATGTCTATGTATCTTCCGCAGAGAGATTTTCAAATTTCTTGAATATCACCAAAATGAATTTTGTCACTGCTAAGTTGATTGGCATTTTCACCCCTTGAAGAAGGATGTTCCACCAAGTATTTGTCTCTCTCAGTCGGGAGTCTTTCCAGATTTCGCCCAGGTATGTATGTCTTTCGTTTGTGAGCTCCGGACATTCCAATGTTAGATGTTTCATGGATTCAATACGTTTAGATTTTTGCACAGTCGACAGTGCTTGGGTTCATTATTGTCTCTTTACCTGTAGGGGTTATCTCTACACAGCAAGAGATTTAAGCAGAATCCTAAGTAGGTAGTCCTCAAAAACCAGTTAGGAAAGAGAGTCAGATATTTTGGCAATCTGTTTAGTTTGTAGCCGTTTGCCCAGAAATCGTTATATCCATGATATTTAGATATTTATTCTTGTGTCTCTAGCCAATCGTACGTAAACATCTTTTTCTTTACCTGGTCTGTATTGATCAGTAGCGATTCCTCCGTTTCATTCAAGTTTGTTAGAATCACCTTACATATTGCTTCCCATTCTGAGAGTGTCGGCTCTGTATGTTCCTCGATGGCCTCTCTCAGGGCCTTAAACCCTCCCGTTGATGGTTTTTCCAGACATTTACGGTAGAAGGAAATTACCTTCCAATCTGCGGTTGCTTTCAAAGATGTTAGTGTCAATTCTTTATGGATTATTTGGATGGGATAAGTTTTGGGTAGTTGGAGTTCCGTTCTCCAAAAAATTCCTTCCAAAGAGGCCATGTTTTGGCTGGTAGTAGAGAGGATGTTTCTGCTCCGTACGTCAAGAGTGCCACTACCTTAGCTCTGTAGAATGCCACCAATGGGGCCATGGAGAACCTGCAAAATCGTCTTCTGAGAATTTTAGCTTGATTTACCAGGTTTTTTGTTTTTGTTCTTAGATCTATTATTCTTGGGGCCTCATTTCTATTGTTGCTAATACAAACTGCCAAATAAGTCATCAATGTTATTTCCAGGATTTTCTTGTTTTTTAACATCCAGCTGAATTTCTTGGTTTCTTTCATTCTCCTAAATTTGCCCAATTTCAAGATTCTTGATTTTTCTGGGTTAATTGTCATGTTATTGCCATCCACATAGGTCTGAAGGACAATCAGCTGGAGTTGCAGGCCTATGGGCGTCTGATCGATCAGGACTATATCGTCGGCTTATATTAACCTTCCGACTGTTGTTCCCGCTATCTTAGGAGGAAATGTTCTTACTTTTGAGAACGCTTCTTTGATGTCGGATATAAAAAGGTTATATAGTTCTGGCGCTAACAGGCATCCTTGTTTTAAGCCGATGTTCGTGGCTATGTTCTCTGAGAGGAGGCCTTGTTTGTTCAATCTGACTTTGATTGAAGTATCTTCATGGAGGTCTTTGATGTTTTCTAGAACCACTTTGGGACAATTCCAGTCGGCTCGTTTTTTTCCAGAGGACTGGTTTTTTAACTGTGTCGAAAGGCTTAGATAAATCTATGAACGCCATGTAGAGTCTTAAGTCATTGTTTCTCACTCTTCCAGTTTTGATTAGATTTAATATGAAGATATTCAGTGGTGTTCCTCTCCCTTTTACAAAGCCTGATTGCCATTGATCTCTGTCGCCAGTCGATTCACTCCATGTTGTTAAGGCTTTTAGTAGTATGGAGGCAAAGATCTTGCCCGCCACATCTAATAAGGCTATGGGCCTGTCATTTTCTGGATTGGTCTCAGACCTTTCTTGAAGATTGGTACTACTACACTCTCTTTCAAAGACTTGGGGACACTTCCCGAGAGCAAAATATATTTGTATAGTTCATGTAGAAATTTCGACCATTGTTCTGGGTCACTTTTCAATGCTTCGTTCGTAAGCCCGTCCTGGCCCGGGGCTCTGGAGTTTTTAAGTTTTCTAATAAGAATTTCAATTATATCACTGTTGATGTCCAAGAGCCCCTGACTTCCACTTCTCTTCTGATGGCAGTTCACGATATTCAGTGCTTTATCTTGCAACTGGGCGTAATAGGTTTGTTGTTGGGCTCCTGATACTGGGTTAGTAATTAGAGTGTCTTGTGGTGTGTCCATTTCGTTGATCAGCCTCCATGTACCAGCAGTATTTTTGTTTCCCATCCTCGTTAGCATTCGTTGGGAGTCTTGGTTTAGGATTGTTTTTTTATGCATTGACAACCAATTATGGTAATTTTGTTTAATTTTGCGGCATTCCAGTGTTGCCACTGATGGATTTTTTCTATAGAGTTGTCTAAGGTTTTTCCTTAGCTCTCTTTTTTTCGTTACTATTGCTCTGTCATATGCATGCCTATATGACATTACCAGCCTATAGGATCCTACTTTCTGAGAGATTTAAAAAATCTTAAGTAGTGGTACGTAATCAATTGTTTGCAAAGGTATTTGCTGATGTAATTCAGAGATTGTATTCAGGAGATCATCATTTAAGTCAGGAATTTTTGAGCTTTGTATTTTTAACCTATTTCTTCCCTGGTTGATTGCTAGTTCATGCGCATAGTATGCTTGGTGAATTGTACTTTTAGATAAAAAATTCAGGCATGTTAACCTCACCAGATTATAATTGCTGGCCTCAGTTGGTTTTACTTCCAAGTTTTTGATGTAATCTGATATGTTGGATGAGACCGCGATATAATCTAAGATGGCTGTCGATTTTGGTCCTTGGCAAGTAGGCTTCGCCACTATATCTCCAGCTATAATTCCATTTAGAATTATGCAGTCTTGAGATTCCATTGCAGTTCTCTATGCGACTCCCCGTTTCTGTTTTGGAGTCAAATTAGTTGTTTCATCCTTTAGACTGTTATTTTTTGTATCTATGCATGTGCAGTTTAGATCTCCCACAATTATTAGAAAGGTGTCCAGACATTTTTCTCTCTACTCCTCGATAAGATAAGTAATGTTTGCAGGGAGAGTGTTGTTCTTTTATTTCCCCGGCGGCCAGTAGATGTTGATTAGGATTAGAACTTGGGATATTTTTGCCTCTAACGTTTTTGGCGTTTGTATCACCACCATTAAGATATAAGGGGAAGGTTTCACACAGGTCAATATAGTCCAATTAAGATCGTTTTTAATTGCTGTAATTAACCCTGCCATAGGTCTTCCTTTGGTACCTTTGGGGAAGGTTTCACACAGGTCAATATAGTCCAATTAAGATCGTTTTTAATTGCTGTAATTAACCCTGCCATCGGTCTTCCTTTGGTACCTTTTACTGCAGGGTTGATGAAAACTTGATAATCTTCTATCAATGGTATTTGTCTTAACCATGTTTCCTGCAAACATATGACTTCGTAGATGGCTTCTAGACGTTATTTCTCTTGCATTCTTTCGGCCGCTAGGTAAGCCAGCCATTTCCATTGTGCTTGGTCTTCATCTGCTCCCGCCTTGTGGTTGTTCTGAAAGACTGATTTCTTATGAGCATTGTATGGGCTCTTGGAATTGGGTTTTTCTTTTATGTACTACATGCTCTTTTTCCGAGTCCGTTATTACTGGCTGCCTTTTTTCACATAAATCAAAGCCCATAGCTCGCAAGGTTGTTACTTCCACCAAAAGCAATTGATGAACAATATCAAAGCCAATATGGACATAGACCCTCTCCATATGTTTCTTATCAGGAAATTCAATTAAAGACAAATAATTTGAGTTAATTAAGCTAAGTGCCGGAATGCGGTGCAGTAATCCGATCACGTTGGCACGGTTTAATATCAAGCCGTCATTTAGATGTAGAGTTCTCTCTAAAGAAAGAACTCTTCCCCTCTGTAATTGCCTTTCCAGGAAACTAAAGGTGCCTTGCTGTTTGCAGGGTCATTCTTCACTGTCTTGCTTGGGTTGTATTTTTAGATTTGCCTCACTCTCCTTACTGGATGCCATTAGGATGTGTCTAATTGGGAGCACCCCTAAATTTGATGGTGGAGTGCTTCCCCTGTTTCTGAAGTCCTTTATCATGGCACCAGTTGCCTCATCAATATAGGGGATGAAGGCTTGATTGCCACTTAACTTTAGTTCACTTGGATGGTTTTTTTATTTGCTTGCGCCCTATTTTTTGTTTGGGCTCAATTGTTTGCATTTTTGGTTTGGAGATAAGTGTCTTTGTTTTCTTTGATGATTGGTCAGGTGTAACGTCTTCTTCAGTGAACGACTCATCTGTCTCCTCTTGATCGTTCTCATTGTCAGACAGCTGTTCTGAGGCATTTACAGCTTCTGGTGTTGATTTGTCTTCTTCTAAGTTTCAATAAGTGGACAAATCCATTAGGTCTATGGCCCTCATTACGACCCTGGCGGAAATCGAAAAACGATGGCGGAAATGCAATACCGCCATCGAATAGCGCTCGGTGCGATTATGATCCGTCACCGTAAAGTACGATGCCATTAGCGACACCGTAGTGAACGCCAACGCTAACTGCACCAAGTACGCGCACGCGCGCCATGCGAAACCGTAATTACCAACATGGCGCAACGGTACGCGAATTCTGACCCTAGCGGACATATACCTAACGCCATCAAGCATGGCGGAAAGTACCATTCTACCATGGTGAGAAGTACGGCATCGCGAACCAACCGTAAAAGGCCCTACTGAGTGCCTGTACACCACTCCCTGCCCACATTGCACAACTCCTCGTAGGTGCAATGAAGTCACACAATGCAACCAGTGAAATGTACAAGTCACCCATGCATGCCAACGAACAAATGAATCTAGGGGCTCCAAGTGCCTTGTGAGTGGCCATCCATATTTGCCATGGCACCATTGCCGTACTGATGCAGCACAGGCATGTGAAGGTTCAAGTCCAGCAACATGAACTGAAATATGAGACAAACAAAAACAGGCCCCCCATCGCTTGACACCAGTGTAAGGCAACATTCAAAGCAGTATCCTGAGGGAGACTGCACCAGCCCTGTACTCCTGCCAGTAAACAAACCAACCATCAGCATAAGCATGTACCACACAAGTTGGCAGAGTGACTGAACAGCCAGGCTCATCTCAAGAGGGGCCAATGGGAGCTGCAGGGCACAGATGGCACGAATACAGAAGCCATTCCAATGGACATGACCTCAGTCTCCCTCCAAGAAACGCACGCAAACACAGGCACCTGTGACCAGCCATATTCTGATAATCACATCATTCCACCAATCCACCTGGCTGACCGGCATCTGTTACACAAAAGCTAATCCCCCGCCCCTGAGCATGACATCATTAAAACAGTCATAATGGCAGCCCCTATCCCTGACCTCACTGGGCTTCGTAGGCAAACACGCCCAGTACAGTACTACGCAACTATACTCAGAAGCCGGAACCCAATGCAGATCTTCTCACAATACATCGCTCCACAAATAGGAATATGCTACATTACTTGCAAAGAATAACGCTACACGGTCAATATCATAATCAAAATTTAATGCACAACAAAATCACCAAGCCCATACAGCTATTAGGTCATGAACTCCAAAATATATTTCATTATTGTGGGCTGCATCCGCAATAAATGACCAGCTTCTTCTTGTGTGACGCCCTGTTCCTTCATGGTACACAGGGGCTACATTCACGTTCAAAAAGGCAACATGGAAGCGCCTAGAACCGCAGGGCCGTCCCATTAGGTAGGCACTAGTCCAGCTGAAAGGTCGATATGTTGCTCCTAGCCACTAGTACTGCGTGAGGGCATGTGGCCCATTGGCGATCGTCCCATAAGATCGTAATGGTGCTCCACTGATTAACACGAAGCAGCAGGTGTCGGGAGTAAAAGCCATCTGCAGGAGTGGCATACAGATGGCAGCGGCAAAAGGGGAGGAGATACCTGTCACCCAAATGAAATGAAAAAGAATAGTATGGGCATCAGAACTTCATTTGAATTACTCACTTCAATGATCACACTAAATCCACAGCCATATGCATGCTAGCCCACTCAAAAGGATTATTCCCACCCAAAAATCACTTGCGAATCATAACTATATAAATCGAGGTGAAAACACTATTACAAACGAGTGTTTGTGTGCATGCGTCTGTTAAAACAGAATCCATTAGATGGGATTAGTAACGTGCATAGACACAAGTGTTTGAAGGCGTGTCGAGACAGGGAGGGTTCAACAAGGGCAGATAGACGATGGTCCCACTATGGCAGCCCTGCATCACATAGCGCAGGGGAAGTGGATAGATTCCAAAAAGCCCTGTACATGGCAAACTCTCTATTAAATCATCTGTCCATGCATCCATACATCATTCCCTCATCCCGGTATGAAAACGCCTGATTATTTACTCACATAACATGTGAAATTTCCATTGAGTCTGTGCGTAATGCAGTCTGCAAAATCCACTGTGCTCCAGCCCGGAATTCTAGTGTTGTGAAGTAACATGTATTTGGGAACGTCCTGCCTTATCGTCCACTACGCTATTGCGCATCCCATACTATTCATATCAATCATTGCATTCTCGCCATGGCCCCTGTCCGAAGGACATTAAACAATAGAACTTTATATCTGCAGTCAGACCTGTGGGCGTCTCCTCGCCGCTAGCTGAAAACCGAAAGCGATGTCCTTCGAATTCCTCATTTGCAACATCACGTCGAAAAGGCATCTGTGACCGCTTGAAATCACAAATCCATCCATGTAGTGCGGCAGTGTGTGAAAATGGCAACTGGCTTCACTCACAAATGGGACACCCCGCCCGTCGGTGAACCTCGGTACAGTGCTGCATGAGGGTCCAGTGTTAATCGAGTACTACATTCCACTGACCCTTCACAAGTTTGTTCGCGACTGCAAAGATAGTATGTGAAACAATGGGACCATAGCAGAATGAACATATGAACCAATATTTCACTGCCATCGGGAATAAATACATGATTGTAATAGCAAGATGCCATGCGTCGAATTGCAGCGTTGTGTGCGGGACGTGCACGCCCAAAGGGGATTGCAGCTTGCACAGGTGGAATGAATCACCACAGGTGGAGGCTATACAGCCTGAAAACACATAAATTGCACACCCAACCCCCTCCCACAACCACACCCACTCCAAAATGCTACCGTCAGGACTAGCGATGTTGGCCCTGGGGGACCTGATAGCACTGCAAGTACTCCAACTTCAAGAAGAAGACGAACACCAACTACTACGACAACCGGCCGCACAGAGGAGACGCAGGAGGAGGAGGAGGGCAAGGCAGGGCCAGCAAGGCCCACCAGCACAGCCACTACCACCACGCAGGCAGCCCGCAATCCCACACCTCCGAGCACATCTGTTCAACCTCACTGATGAGCAGATCCACACCCTCTACCGTTTGGACCGGGACACCATAACCGCCATTGTGGACATGACACACGCTGACCTTGTCAGCATGATAGATAGCCTAACCGCCATCCCACCCCTACTGAAGGTGGTGTCTGTACTCCACTTCCTGGCCACAGGCACCTACCAGCACACAGTCGGACAGTTGCATGGCATTTCACAGCCACTGTTGTCACGGACACTATTGCAAGTGCTCGATGCCCTCCTGAAGCACGCAGACGACTACATCTCTCTACCACGCTCGGAGCAGGAAATTACGAACACAAAAGTGGGATTCCATGCACTTGCCGGCATACCGGGTTGCATTGGTGCTATCGACTGCACCCATGTGGAATTGGTTGTCCCACATGCCATGGAGGCCCAGTACCGCAACCGAAAACAATATCATTCTCTTAATGTACAAATGGTGTGTGACTCCAACAGGATCATTACACATTGTTGTGCCCGATTTCCTGGATCAACCCATGATTCTATGGTCTTGAGGAACTCTACAATACCACGCTACATGGAGCGACACGCAGGGAACAGATCCTGGCTACTCGGTGAGTCTCATTTCATGCATGATAATGTGGGGTATGTGATGCGGCAATGACCTGGCAGGAAGGGGGGGGGTGCGTACGTAGCAATGTCATTCCACAAACATCCTTTATTGTCCACATACAGGTGATGCCGGGTATCCACTGAAGAGATGGCTCCTTACACCACTCCGGAACCCACAGAACCAGCATGAGGAGGACTACAACCATGCCCACTCACGTACCCGTGTAGTCATAGAACAGGCATTCGGCCTACTGAAGACTCGTTTCCGCTGCCTCAGCAGGTCTGGCGGGGCACTCCTGTACCGCCATGAGAAGGTTGCAAAGATGGTCATGGCATGTGTCATGCTACACAACATGTGCGTACGTAGAAATGTGCCCATGCCCCCTGACGCAGAACTGCAAGCACCTGAAGATGGTCATGATGAGGGTGGGGATGTGGCAGCACCTCAAGGAGTCCGCGAGGCACAGGAGGGCCGTGAAATTCGTCAGATTATCATAGATTCATGCTTCTAGCACTCACGCCTGGTGGCTGATACATGGACACGGGACTTGTGGCACTGTGTGTGTCTGGAACATGCACAATATGGACTGTACGCCTATAAAGGCCTCGTACACAAAGATCAATGTCCACACATCTCATTGGATGATTGTGCAATGTTTATAGCATATGTGAAATTATGTTACACACCCCATCGACCCGCCACCCAAGTAAGCCCAACACACCCCCTCCACCCTCCTACCTCCCCCCCGAACACCAGTGTCCAAAGATGCTCATTGTCAGTGGGCAGACGCTATTGCAAGCCCCCTCTCCGGGTATCAGGGGCACCCCTGCCTGTGGAGCGCAGGTTCCTCCCAGATCTACGTTGGGGGCTGCCCTGGACGGAACTTGCAACGGATGATGTCTCTGCCTGCTCACGTCCATGCATGTCCCTAAGGGTTTGTGAGAGCTCAGTGAGCACACGGCGCACAGCGGCAAGTTCAGCACATACGTCTTTGGACGTCGCATGCAGTTCCCCCCTCAGGCTCTCGGTGCTTCTCTCCATTTGTGCCCTTAGTGTCTCTGTACTTCTCTCCATTTCTGCCCTAAGTGTCTCAGTAGATGTTTCTATGGCTGCCTTAGTACCCCCACATTCATCAGCATGGTCCTTGAGGAGCGTGGCCAGTTGCTGCTGTTGCACGATCACCTGGTCGAGGGACTGTTGCCTCTGCTGTGCCATGGCCATTTGCGGTGGTGTCACAGAGGGGCTGATCACCTCATGTTGCCTTGCCACAGGGCTTGTGGGGGATGGCCAGTCGTCGTCTTGTGGGTGCCCCTGCGTGGTATCCTCATGGTGTATGGGATGAAACAAACAGGGGGATTGAGACAGGTCATGGATGGATCCTACATCGACATCACCGTTTTCTGTGTCGGAGCATGCTGCCATTAATTCAGTGTCACCTATGCTGCTGCTGCCACCAGAAGCAGTGCCTTCTGTGGCATCCATTGGGGGGACCTGTGGTGCTGCTGGTGTGGGCATGCTGGCTGCTGGGGTGCCTGTTGAAGTCCCCTCCTGTGTGCTGCCACTTGATTTGTGCTGCTGCCGTGTCTTGATCCGTGCAGCTGAGGTGGAGGGTCTTTGGCCGTTGGTCTTGGCCCTCTTTGCAGGTGTGCTGGTAGGGGTGTCCTGGAGCTCGTCGTTTGAATCGGACCCTGTGGTGGAGTAAAGGAGGGCGAGCGTTATTAATGGGTCTGTGGAAATTGGAATGGCAATGTATCACATGCATTGGGGTGGTACCTGAGGGTGATTTGGGTCAGGGCTTGGAGGTGGTTTCATTTTTGTGTGGATTGAGGATGCAGTTGTTTTGCAGCCTGCAGTTAGGGTGTGCCTGCTGCACGTGTAGAGGGTGTTTTTAGGATTTTTAATTATTTATGTATTTAATGTGACTTTTAAAGTGCGCTATCAGGCCAATGTATGTGGACGTTCTCCTGGCCATGTGTTTCTGTTGCACTATGTGGACACATGGTACTTCACATGATTGGACATTGTGGATTTAGCATTGTTTTATTTGGGCCACCTACCTGATTCTTCGGATGTCTGCACTCCTTTCTCCATCCCTCCGACTCCCTCTATACTCTCCATTCCAATGGTGGAGGCACAGATTTCTTCCCAGGGGGTCAACTTGATGGGTGATTCCGATCCTCCCCCGGTAGCTGTGGCAATGTTACGGTTGGCAGATAGTATGCTCCGTACGCGTATACGCAAGTCGTCCCATCGCTTTCTGCATTGCTGTGGGTTGCGGGGTGCGGTCCCCACCGCACTTACCCGCTGTGCCACCAGGGCCCATATGGCCTTCTTGTTCGCAAGTGCCCTCCTGGTCATTTGCGTCAAGAAGACGACGGCAGCATTCTCCTGGAGGGTCTCTGTGAGCACGGTGAGTTCCTCACGGGAGAAGTGGACCTGCCGCTTGCGGTCGCACGCTTTCTTCGCTACTTTTCCCATTTTTGTTGTTTTCACTAGGGTGGATGACGGGTTGGGATGTGTCTCAGGGTAGTATTTTTAATGGTTGTGTGGGAATTCTGATTGTATAGGTGTACGGCGTGCTGTTTCCCGTTCCGGGACCATGTTTTTACTTCCTTTTCCGTATATTTACGGTCACCGTATTTTCCGATTGCCGCTCATTACGGTGACCGCTATGATGGGTGGCGGAATTGCACCTAGGGCGCCGTACGACGGCGGTGAGGGGCGTTTTGGGGACATTTCCGCCATCGCAGACTTTGCACTTCCGCCATGGCGTAGTGCTCGTGCCAGATGGGTCGGAATTAGCCGCACTTTACTCCGTCGTGCAATGGCAGAAACGCTATTTACGCTATGGCGGTCAGGTCAGTTACTTTCCGCCAGGGTCGTAATGAGGGCCTATGTCCAATTGGTTCTCCTCTGCCACTCCTTCCTGGTGACTAATTATTTCCTGGTGCGGTTGAGTTTTTTTATTCTCTTTGCCGGCTGATTTACTCATTTTCGTTGCCGCAGCTTCTTTAGGTACTGTTATATTTCTAATAAAAGAATCATATTGCAGCGCCTTCTTTCTGGTTGTATGGTCCTCACAGTCAGTTTTCTTGGAGCCGCTTGTTGTTTGTTCTCGATCAGCTTTTGTTTCTTTAGGAATATTTCACACACCTTAGGCTCCGGTAATTCCAGTAATTCGTTGGTTTGTGTGTTCTTCGTTAGCTATTTGGCCCAGGCCATTTGTAAGCTTGTTGCCTCTGAGTAGTTGGCTATCGTTTGATGGTGGATTTGTCTTTCTGTTGCTTGCTACCGGGCCAGACTCGTACCCATTGATTGTAGGTTCATTTGACGATTTTTTGTTTTCCGAGGTATTCCTCTGTTCTCTTTTGGGTTCTTGTTTCTGGATTCCCGTCTCTGTTTTCATGTAGGGGTGAGCGGTTGCAACTGCTTAGAAGGACCTTCTTCATTTATTGCTTCTCGCATGTTGTCCACTAGATTGAGATTACTTGTGGTCAGTGGCATTGCCCTTAATGTCCCTTGTGCCTGACTGGGTTCTTTAAATGGAGCATTAGTAGTGGGGGTTAATGGTGTTGTGTTGTTGAGTCCTTCTGTTAAATTTTCCAGATCTGCAGTTGGTGTCATCTTGTCTTTAAGTGGTTGGGCTGTTGTGTTGTCATCAACATACAGCTCCTCCACTATCCCTGAGTTTGCATCGGGTGGATTGTCACGGCTCCCCATTGCCTCTTCTTTTCTCGTGGACGTCCACCTGTTTTTCTTTTCCTTCATTATTTGGTCTAGTATGGACTGTAGTATTTGAGAAATACGCAGCTTGACGTTGTTCATATTGGTTTGTAGGGCCATGATGAAACCTTCAATGAAGATCATCTTTCAATGGGCCATGGCCGGTAGCGTTGTATGGTCTTTTAAAGTATCAGTTGCGTCCTCATCTAACTTCATAAAAGGCGCTAGAATTGCAGTCAACATTGATATCATGAGAAAGTTGTCTTTTTGTGGTGATATTTGGTCCATAGCCGCTTTGGTACGCCCTTGGGTGTCTATTGAAACTTGCTCCGCTGTTCTTGGAGGAGGAGTTGGCACCAAGTCCTTGGTTTCCATTCCAGCCTTTTGCTGTGTTTGCGTTGATTGGTTTATTTGTGTCCCGGTATTGTTTCCCTGGTCTCTTGCCAACGTCCCAAAATCGGTTGTTTGTTTTCATGCATCTCCCTTTTCAGTAGATTTTTCCATCATCAAAAATGTCTCCAGTAATAGTGCATCTGAAATTTCCATGTTCTGCATCCATTCTCTTTGTTTATCATGGAAAAAATGCAGCTCATAGCTTCCTTGTTGCTTAGGATTTCTTTTTGTCAGAAAAAGGCGCTTGAGGTGCTCTAGCCCTGTGCGAATGATAGTTTTTGTGGTTTCCAAATATTTTTCTCTATACCAATATAGGTAATCGGTCGCAGTTTGGTCCTTCCGCCACTAGCAAGTTGTTGTTGTTGCGTGGATTCTTTGCCTGTTTTTATATGTTGAAGTGATTGGGTGCGGCCTTTCACTGTATATCTTTTGTAGGGCTCGTGGCCACGTCTGCCATTTTTGGGGTGGGTTTGCTAAGATGTGTAGGGACTTCCACCACTTCGTTGTCACTGTCCTCTGAGTTTTCGCAGTAGGTGGTTTCGTCAATTGTGATTGCCATTTTAGGCACGTCATTAAATGAGGTGGTTGGAAGCCCTTTTTTTTCTGTGACTTTCTTCAGGGTCTAGCGCATTAGAAGTTGTTTTTTTTTTGCGTTCTCGGTCTCCTGTGTCCAGGGGTGTCACTGTCCACGTGGGTTTCCTTGTTTCATATTCAACTGGCTCCAATGTTTGCACGCTGCAGATGACAATTGTTGGATTCAAAGGGAGGACTCTGCTTTTTTGCATCTCAGTTGGCTCTGAGGCCGATAAGTTTAAGTTACATCCATTGGTACACTCAGTGTTTACGTCATTGGTGGTCGCACCTGCCGAGATATTGGGTGTGCGCTGAAAGTGCGCATTCGTTTCAATCAAGTTTACTTCCTTGTCAGCTGAAGGTAAGCGATCAGCCCGTGATATCCCTGAAAGGAGTATCTCACCCACAGGATCAGTGGAATAGGTTTGTGGGAGAGTAAGGGTCATGTTTTGAACAATATGTACGTTATGATCTTCCGTCATGATTGATGGTTTAGCTCCACCCGTTACTCTGCTTGTGTTCTGCGGAACGGGCAAGGTTAGGTCCTTGCGCGCTTCAGAAAAAATCGGCGAAGCCCTTCCGCTCCAAGGAACAGGGTTATTCTATGCTCCTTTCCTTATTGCTCAGCTTGGTTTCGGTTCCCCTTGTCACTTAATGCACAGTAATCACTGCCAATTTTGTGGTCAAGCCGTGCGGTCAAAGGATAGCTCCCGCAGTCCCCACACGGCAAGTAGTGTAGATTAAAGTCTGTTTGTTCAATGTGATCCACTTTCACAGTTTTAAGTTTTTTAAGATTCCTCACCTGTTTTGCTGGCGGGTGTTGATTTTGTTGTATGCAAACGCCAGCGCCAGCCCAGCTCCAGCAAACAGCCAAACAGCAGAGATTACGGCGCCCTCTACTCGCGCTGGCTCACTGCCACAAGGGCGGCTGGTGCGAGTATTTGAAGTTCCACTTCCTGGTGGGCGGGGCTACTGAATACCCAATTTCAATAGTGCTTCTCTTACAGTTTGTGGGATAGCAACAGCAGCGTTTTGAGAGCTTTAGGGGGCAACACGCTCAATGAGTCCAGAGCATTTAGCTCAATGCAGCCAATCCTACATTGAGTTGCAAAAGGACTTTAAGAAGGCCTCCATCACCTACTTGCTTTAGGGTCCTGGCTCTTGTCATTTTTGGTTCGTCTGTATTCCTGCACTCAACCATCTCCTCACTGCCACACCAGGTGCTTGTTCCACTTCCCACTGCAGGGTTCAGCTCTTTGAATCTGGGTCTCACCCCTACACCATGGTTTAGGCCAAGCATGCCCTTCCATGCCTTCTAGGTCTTACTTGCTAGACTTTTTCCCTCAAACACCTGATGATTCGATGCCACCACTTGTAATGTATTGTGTAAGGTAGCCTTACCTTGCTTTTAGCCCTTTTCTGTTAGTCGGCCATATCTCACATTTAGCCTAATTGTGGAAGGTATTATGCATTCATCTAGAACTCAGATCGCATGTGAAACGTAGCACTGCTCCATGTACATAGATGGAACCCAGGCAGTAGACGTTGGTGTTTGTCCAGCTAACACATTTCTCCTCTCACACACTGCACCTTCGCAACTAAGTGCAAGGCACAGGCTTACTTCCACACACCCTGCCCTCACATACAACACAAACACTATTGCACATCACCTCTGTCATAAGCATGAAGCTACTTTTAACAACAAAAAATCATTCTGTAGCTTCCCACATAACTCTCTATCTCCTTAAACTCAATAGCCCTTTAGTCTATAGGATACCTCCACTGCACCCACACATAATCCACTTAGACATGGGTGACTAGCAGTGCCTTGGCCAACCACGCACAACTTTAATGGCTGAAATACACACACGCATAATAGCACCTCCCAGAGTCTCCCAAATGTTTGGACTCCGGTCCCTCAAGGGCATTCAACCAAAAAAGCACGTTGGGACCATAAATATGGCAAAAGGCGCTATAAAAAATGACAAAATTAATGAATGACTTCTAGGTGTTCTTCAGCCACCTCCTTCTGGTGCTCACCTCAAACTACTGCCTGAAACTCCCCTCTTTCTTTCACCTTATGTTCTCTTCCTTCAAACACCTGGTGCTCTCTATGTTACAACACCTAATGTTCTTCCTCCCTCTCTAGTATTCAACCTTTTCCAAAATGTTCTTTCACCTAGTCCAATCTTCTTCCTCTCCTAATTACCTCGCTCTCCGGCCTCTTCCTAACTTCTTCCTGTCTCTCTCCTCCACCAAACACTTTCCCCACTATTCAAGTCTGCCCAAACGCCTGCGACACTCCTGCGTCACACCTTCGTCACTCGCCAACCTCCTTCAAACCCTATTCCCTCTCCAACCACCTCCAAACACCTACCACTAGCTCTTCCTCTAAACACTGCTCTTGCCTGACAGAGTTTTTAAGAGGTTTCTATAGCATCGTGAGCCTTCCCTTTGGACTGGTCTGCCTATGAATTCAGCATCAGTAATGGTAGATGGGAGAGGTTTCTGATTGGCTGTTGGTAATAGGTTTACCTGAGCTTAAAGGGGTCTCTGAGGGTGGCCCAAGCCTTTAAAAGGGGAGTGCAAGCTGTTCTGGGCATTGTGAAGACTCGCTCTGGGAGCAATGCAGAAAATGTGAGAGTAACTCTGATGTCTGTGTGAGCTGGCTCTGCAGGGTACCTAAACAAGTTACAGGGGCTCCTGATGTCTGAGCAGGGCTTTGGTACAGGTATTGGAGAAAGCTGAATTTAACCCTACGTGTTTCTGTTGGCTCTCATTGCTCTGCCCTTTAAAGGGACATTGTTACTAAATGTGTGAGCCTGTTGAATGCTTATGATGAAGGAGACTTTGTACTAGTGAATTCGTTCATGTTAGCCGGCTCGTTTTTCTGTTTGCCATTTCTTAAACAGTGCACAGGATTTCCTCGCTTCCAGAAAAAACAAAATGCTTCTCTTTGAGAATGGGTAGAACATGTCTGCCTTTTGTGGGTAAGGGGCTAGCTCCTTTAAAGGGACGGTATAACTTACGGCCGTGAATACTGTGGTAATGATGAGCAATGAAGACCACTGAAAGTTGAATTTTTTTTAACGGTATTTTTATTTGCATTTCTTAAACTTATTTAAATTAAATGTAAAGTGCAAATTGGTTAGTTAAAACCTAATACACTATATTGAATAACAATCCAGTAATAATACACAACATCATAAAACAGCATAAGTACAATAAAAACACAATCAAGTATATTAAAACAGTAAAATACAGTAAACTAACATATTACATTTCATCATATATCAACATAACATAGTGCATTAGTTCCATTTCATATCCCTCTGCTCATAATCACATATTATTTTAAAAACATTTATTCATAGCATATCAGGTAATTAATCTAGTTATTAGAAATTGCTCTCTCTCCATTCATAGAAGGCTGCATCAATCTAAACCATAGTTTCCGCCATATAGATGATCGACCAAAACTGGTGAGATGGGATCATTCTTAAATCACTCACCAATTTTCCATAACACTTATGATATCATTCTTGTAGCTTCCCACACCCTATGAGTGTATGTCTGATTGATTCTATCTCCCTGCAAAAGTGCCTACACAATCTTTCCTCCTTGGGTATGCCAGACCAGGCACCCATATAATCCTTACAGGGTAGAATATTAAACCTAAGGATGGCAATAAATCTCACCAAATTTCTATTTCCGGTCTTTAGCAAGTAGCTTCAGGGTATCGCAGGTTTTATCCCTTGAAGCATGTAGACCTCATATTGTTTTTTTTGGCAAGGCAGGACAGGTTACTACACATATCCCATTCACGGGCTTTCTTTTTAAGATATTTGTACATATTATTAGTTTCCCCAGAGTTTGTGGGAAACTTCATGTTTATTCCTTTAAGAAAGGTGAGTGTTATTTATTTCAAGTTAGTCATGTATGTATTCAATTTATCTCTCCTGTACATGTCTTTGCCAATAAGGATCATTAAGCTCTCTCCATCCCCTTCTCCTAAAATATTCTTTATGCAGAGTTTACAGCACTGTATTTCCATATCGTTTTTAAATACATTAACCCCAGTTCACATTTTATAGCTTCAATCGGAGTCAACCTTGGTAGGCCCAACAGTGGCCTCTACAATTTCCCCTCAAGTTTCCCTAGGTTTTCTATATATTAACCCCACACATATTATAGTGCATATAAGGCTCCAGGGGTGATACAACTTGTATAGACTTCCAAATAGTCTTCTATAGAGTATACACCTTTGCTTGCCATATATTTGTTCATGCCATTCCATTTCTTAATCACTTTAGACCCTACCATCTCAAAATGGAAGCTACTCGGGGTTTATTCATAATAGTTCAAGTGGTTTGAGAGCTTGTTGGGAACTGTGGGTCTTGCGCTTGTGTGTGCATTGTTTTCCTCTTTGCGTTGCCTGCCACATGTCAGGTGAATCTCAGAGGGACAAAGCTCCAAAGGTCCCAGTGTGTGCAAAGGTTGTTCTGGGTGATTGAGATCCAATAATCTGTAATTCCATCCTTCCTCGCTGAGGGTAGAGGGCAGGAGCCCCCCCTCCCATCCACTCTACGCACACGGAGTGCATCCTCGCCGGCACCATCGAAGGGCCTGCCTGACCCTGTCCTCAAGAGTGCCTGACTCCCGCATGCCGGGCGCCGCGCGGCACGAAAGCGAGGCTGATCCTCGCTCGAAGCAGTTTTACACTGCTTTCATCCGCCGGTAGGCGGAACCGCCGGCGGCCAGCACCAAGGCCACACAAAGGCCTGTTCCTGCGCCTGTGCCCCCATTCCATCCTTCCTCGCTGAGGGTAGAGGGCAGGAGCCCCCCCTCCCATCCACTCTACGCACACGGAGTGCATCCTCGCCGGCACCATCGAAGGGCCTGCCTGACCCTGTCCTCAAGAGTGCCTGACTCCCGCATGCCGGGCGCCGCGCGGCACGAAAGCGAGGCTGATCCTCGCTCGAAGCAGTTTTACACTGCTTTCATCCGCCGGTAGGCGGAACCGCCGGCGGCCAGCACCAAGGCCACACAAAGGCCTGTTCCTGCGCCTGTGCCCCCATTCCATCCTTCCTGCTGAGGGTAGAGGGCAGGAGCCCCCCCTCCCATCCACTCTACGCACACGGAGTGCATCCTCGCCGGCACCATCGAAGGGCCTGCCTGACCCTGTCCTCAAGAGTGCCTGACTCCCGCATGCCGGGCGCCGCGCGGCACGAAAGCGAGGTTGATCCTCGCTCGAAGCAGTTTTACACTGCTTTCATCCGCCGGTAGGCGGAACCGCCGGCGGCCAGCACCAAGGCCTGTTCCTGCGCCTGTTACGCGCATGAGAGCGCGGCGTGGCCACCCCCCCTGCCCAATTTAAGCCTCCCCGACCGCCTTCTGCAAAGCCCGAGGCAAGATATCGGATCCAAGCATCCTAACATCTCCATTCATACAAGGAGTTCCTATTGTAAGTACTTTGCCCCTGTCCTTGTCCAATTACTGAGTTTGCAATGCTACGACTCCTCCTCAGTCGGCCTATTTCAGTACCCCTTTTACTACGTGGACCGTCACTTCAAGGAGTATAATCGCGCATGCCAGTACCGGGCATACTACTGTAGCCATGTTCTCTGAGCCACTATTTTCTGAACGTGCTTCCGGCCACCCTTGAAACTCTCGAACTATAGCATATCACAAGTATATTGTGCCTCTGGGCCTCTACTAGACCACCTTATAACTGTATTGTGCCTTAAGGTCTCTTACAGACCACTTCAATTGTGTTGTGCCTTAAGGTCTATTTCAGACCACTTCAATTGTGTTGTGCCTTAAGGTCTCTTACAGACCACTTCAATTGTGTTGTGCCTTAAGGTCGTTTAGAGACTATTTCAATTGTGTTGTGCCTTAAGGTCTCTTACAGACCACTTCAATTGTGTTGTGCCTTAAGGTCTATTTCAGACCACTTCAATTGTGTTGTGCCTTAAGGTCTCTTACAGACCACTTCAATTGTGTTGTGCCTTAAGGTCGTTTAGAGACTATTTCAATTGTGTTGTGCCTTAAGGTCTCTTACAGACCACTTCAATTGTGTTGTGCCTTTTGGTCGCCTACAGACCATTTCCTGTCCCTGCCAACTAGCTCATAGGGAACCCACTCTGGCAGCCAGCATCACCATCATGCACATCAGCGTGCGCCTTCTATTGCACTACCTCCTTACCACACATCTGTCCCTATTCACTCAACCACCCAAGTCAACCACTCCTACCATTGAGGCTAATAACCTGGCCTGCCCTTACCCACTTGACCTAGCGTCACCCACCATGACCTTGACACCCTCAACGAGTCCTTCAGTAACTACCGTTGACGCTCACCACCCCTGCAACCAGATTAACCAATACCTCAATGACCCAGCCCTCTGGCTCAAACACTTTGCCACAAAACTCACCCCCAACCAACCCTGCCCTCTCACTCTCAGGAACACGAGACTAGGCACCAGATTCCGCATTCGTCCTTCCCGCACCAACACTACCAAGCAAGCCCCACGCACTCCACCCAGCCCACCTTCGCCCACCGCCACTTGCAAAACTAAGACCACAGGGGTTAAATTGCCTGTGTTCAAGTGTGCCCTCATCAATGCTAGATCTCTCACAGCACACGCTCTTGACATAGCCGACCTTATCACCACTGCCGACCTTGACTTCATTGCCATATCTGAAACCTGGCTACATGCCGCCTCTGGCCCTTCTCTATCCTTGGCCTTACCGCCTGACTATGGCATCACTCGCTGTGACCGCTCCTCTACCCATACTAGAGGTGGCGGCGTGGCATTCATCCACAAAAACTCCCTTGACCTAAGAGTGGTATCCGAATCCAAACTTGAATCAGCTGAACTGCTGACAATCAAATTACTACTAACACCTAACCAAACGGCCACCCTTCACCTTATCTACAGGCCTCCAGGGCCGGCACCCACCTTTGTCAGTGAAATTTCCACTCTTCTTCTTGACAAAACTAAAAACAACTCCCAAACAATCATCTTAGGTGACTTCAATCTTGGTCGCGGTGACCCTAAGGATCCTGTAGCAACTGATCTGGAATATGCTCTTACCGACCTTGGCCTCACCTTGTACTTACAAGAACCGACCCACATCAAAGGTAGGACCATCGATTGGTTAGCCGGTTCCAACTGCAACATCCAGGTCCTCAATAACTCCCCTTGCTTATGGTCTGACCATCACATCATAACATTTAACATTGAAGCTACCCCGCGAGCCCTAACACCCATAGCCCCAGCCCTCCCCACCCGTAATAAAAAAAACATAACAAGAGAACAACTCCTCCCACTGCTACTCCCCTCTCTTAATGCGGCGACCAACGCCTGTGCTGATCCCACCTCCCTAGCAGACATCTACAACCAAACGATGCTCACGGCCATTGACACCATAGCACCAATTAAAACCAGGAAGGCTAAACCACGAGCACATCTCAACTTATGGTTCACTCCACAGCTAAGAATCCTCCGCAAAGCCAAACGCTGCACGGAAAACCGTTGGAAAAGCCACCCTTCTGATGAGCATAAAGACAGCTTCCTTCTCGCCTCCCTCACTTATAAAGACGCCATCATCACTGCTAAAAAAGAATCGCTTAATAATCGTATCATGCAAGCCGACTCTAATTCCAAGGAACTCTTTAGAGTCCTAAAAGAGCTCGAAACCCCAGTCTCCACGCCAGACACTTGCACGAAAGACAGCAAATGGTGTGCTAACATTCAAGCAGCCCTTCTAAACAAAATCTCTACGCTCCAATCTAAAATAAATGAAAAACAGGACTGCCTGAGGCGGGACAACCGCTCATTCTCCCCCACTAGGCCCAACTTCTCCAACTCTGCCAACATCAAACCTTTCACCTTCGCACCCCTCACTGTCACCGAAGTAGAAAGCATCATCCTCAGGATGAAACCTTCCAACTGCCAAGGTGACCCGTGCCCAGCCCCCATCATTAAGGACTCCGCCCATGACCTAGCCCCATTCATTACAACCTTCATTAACTCATCCTTTGAAACAGGTATTGTCCCGGACAACCTTAAAGACGCCTGGGTGATCCCGCTACTAAAAAAACCGTCCCTTGACCCAAGCATACCCACGAACTTCCGACCCATCACTACAGTACCATTTCTGCTGAAGATACTGGACCGGGCAGCTTATCTGCAGATCCAAAACTACCTTGAATCTAACAATCTGTTAGGTCTACGACAATCCGGATTTCGGCCCAGACATGGGACCGAAACGGCTTTACTAGACCTAAAAACCCAGATCGAAGTCCTGAAGGACAAGGGCAAATTAGCTATGCTATTACTCCTCGACCTCTCCGCCGCATTTGATTTGGTTAACCACCAGATCCTTTGCAGGCACCTCCACTCTGCTGCCAACTTCTCACCCTCCGCAGCGGCCTGGATCAAATCCTTCCTGAGCAACAGATCTATGAGGGTCTTTGCACCCTCCGCTGCCGCAGCTCCCTCCCCTATTCATTGCGGTGTTCCTCAGGGTTCTTGCGTGTCACCTACTCTTTACAATATCTTCACGAAACCACTCTTTGATGTGCTTGACTATTTGGGTGTCTCCTACACCAACTATGCGGACGACACCCAGATACTCATTCCCATTTCTGGTGATTATCTTGCTGACACCAAGGCCCTCAATGACGTCTACTTGGTCATCCAAGCCTGGATGGCCCAGCACCAGCTATGTCTGAATGACGATAAGACGGAGCTACTTATCCTGGGTACTTCACAACGCCTTAGCAAACTTGAGCCATCCTATCAGTCATTCATCATAGACGGCAACTCCATACAAGTCTCGAAAGACACCAAAACACTAGGCTTTTACCTAGATTCCACCTTATCCTTGTCAAGACAAACTAATGCAGTCAGGTCCACCTCCGCCTACACGTGCAAACTCATTTCAGCCTGTAGACCTTTCCTCACCACCCACAATAGCGTCACACTAGCGAGAACACTTATCATGGCAAAAATAGATTACTGCAGTGCGCTATATTTAGGCACTAGCCAAGAAAACCTATCCAAACTCCAAACCACCCAGAACAATGCAATTCGAGCAGCCCTGAACATCCCTCGTAACCACCACATCTCAGAAGCCAGAACTAGCCTTAAGTGGTTACCCGTGAAGCAGAGAATTTCCCTAAAAACGCTTGCCCTCACGCACAAATGCCTAGCCAACAAGGCTCCGATCTATCTCTGCAGTCGGCTTTCGCGCCACTCCACTGCCCGGCCACTAAGAACTGCCCAGACTAACTGCCTTACTATCCCCAGGTTTAAGCTCCAAAAAGCCGGAGGCACCAGCTTCCCTGTCCTAGCCTCCAAACTTTGGAATACCCTCCCCGCTGCCATCAGAGCTGAAGACTCCTTCAACACCTTCAAGAATAAAACCAAATCCTGGCTCTTTGACCAGCAATAGTTGTGTCAGACATTTGTCCTGCTTACCCAGCCCGCCTGTTCCCTTACATGATTTCCGGGCTGCTACCCTCCCAACTACCTCAGGGATACTTCCTCTGCTGAGCCTAGGGATACTGTACCCTGTGTAATATTTGTAATTATTAAGTTTGTTTTTTGCTGTTTTGACACACTTTTATTGTAATTTATATCCCTGTATGTTCCTTTCTTGCAACCTTGTACAAATTGCGCCCTGATGCCCCTGGGCCTGTGGGTTTGCGCGTTATAAATAAACAAATACAAATACAAATACAAATTAGGCGCTGGACAGTGGTTCCTTATTATCCAATGAGTATCAATTTCCACACACGTTAGGTGTTTGCAACACATGTTGATTTATTTTTCCTTCAAAAATTCATGGGTTGTCACTCTTGTGACAATCATATTCTTTGCTTAATCTTTACATGTGTTACAGAGTATGTGATATACTTCTATTCCATTAGTGGCTGGATTTTTTCCCTCAGTTCTGGTACGTCCAAATTCGATTCTTTAAGGTTCAGTTTCTTCATTACAGATGTTTTAGCTATACTATCTTCTGTAGTTTCTGTCTCCAAGTTCAACAGTAGATGAGTATGGTCTAGGTTCTCTAAATCAAAGTTGCTTAGGCTTGGTATTACGGTGCCGTTGTTTGCCAGTTGACCCTCTTGGCAAAGAATTTCTTCAGTTTGAGCTTCCTTGGAAATTTAAAAAGTTCACTGTGTACTTCCACATGGGCCAAGTTGGCTGGGGGGGGGGAATGATAACCCTTTGTTGAGGATGTCAATTTCAGTATCATTTGGTGTGTAACTTGATAGATTCAGTACCAAGTTTACCTCCTTGAGTTTTGTTGCTCCAGTTGCGTCTTGGATCTGGTGAGCATAACTGTGTTTTCTTGTTCTTTGCTTAGGTTTCTTCAACCCACCCCTCGTGCCTATCATGGTTGGTTTTCTCTTGATGCTTGATCTCCTACTGAAGGGTCCTGGAATATCACCTGCTTGGTGTTTTGCAGTGTTTTGGTACCTTCCAATATCTTTTGATCTCGTCTAAAAAACAATATCCTTGGTTATAGCTTGGTTCTGCACCAACTGTTTCCCCAGAATTTCTTTCCATATCTGTCTCTGGTTCATTTTGTACAGTGTCCGTTGTTATTGTGGTGGGATCTGATTTCTCATTGTTCGTTTCATGCTCACTATCAACCTCTGAGTTTGCTGGTGAGCTATTTGGAGTGCTTTCCTTGGAAGTATTGTGGTAGCTGTCATCATATTTAGCATGAAACGTATATATACGGTTGTCTTCATAATCGTGATCGTTATCCGGTCATATTTTCGAAAACATATTTTAGAATGAACATTATGTCAAAAACACTTTGACAAAAAAAATATTTTTGAATGTTTTTTTATTCTATATGTTTTATTTGGGTTTCGTTAGTAAAAACTGTGTAAATAAAAAAAAAAACAGGGGTTTGGGGGGAGCCCCCCATTTTCAAAATAAAATTTAAAAACAAATTTCAAATCAAAAATGTTCGTCAAATTTGGTGTCGAGAAAATGGCATTCGAAAATATGGGTTTCGAAAATATCACTATAAACCATCCCGATCATCTCACGCAAATGTGCGGCTGTTTCTCAACTTTACCTCATCCTGATGATTCTTGAGGATCTCGTGCATGATCTTGAAATTGCATTCCTCGGAGCTTGCTTGTGCATTACTGCTGTCATTTTCATACTTAAGCTGGTCTTTTTCCTTTGTCAATCTTTGATGTTCCCTCTCAGCATGTTCTATGAGTAGTTTCAGCATGTTCCTTGAGCCTTGCGCTAGGTTCTGTTCCCATTGGGTTGCTAGATCCGCATCCTCAGGGTTGCTGAAGTCTGGGAAGATGATGATGCATAGTCCTCTGGGAATCTTGTGTTGTTCAATGTATGTCTGTAGTGTGAACATTTCCCAAAATGTATTCATCTCTTTTGTACAACATCTCGCCAATTTGATAAATAATTGTCTCAGGTTGTCCGGTGCCGTTGCTTTTTGAGGGAATGCATGCTCCATATATCCTTTCGGTGTGAATAGTTTCTTAACATCATCTTTTCTGCTTAATAGATAATCAGCAAATCCACTTATTCCTGGTTGGGACAAGCTGCAAAGACCCTGTCCCTGTGTGATAGTTAAAGTGGTTTGAGAGCTTGTTGGGAACTGTGGGTCTTGCGCTAGAGTGTGCGTTGTTTTCCTCTTTGCGTTGCCTGCCACCTGTCAGGTGGATCTCAGAGGGACAAAGCTCCAAAGGTCCCAGTGTTTGCAAAGATTGTTCTGGGTGATTGAGATCCAATAATCTGTAATTAGGTGCTGGACAGTAGTTCCTTAGTATCCAATGAGTATCAATTTCCACACACGTTAGGTGTTTGCAACACTTGTTGATTTATTTTTCTTTATAAAATGCAAACATGGGTTGTCACTCTTGTGACAAGCATATCCTTTGCTTAATATTTACATGTGTTACAGAGTATGTGATATACTTCTATTCCATTAGTGCCTGGATTTTTTCCTCAGTTCTGGTACGTCCAAATTCGATACTTTAATTGAGGAAAAAATCCAAGCACTAATGGAATAGAAGTATATCACATACTCTGTAACACATGTAAAGACTAAGCAAAGAATATGCTTGTCACAAGAGTGACAACCCATGTTTGAATTTTTGAAGGAAAAATATATCAACAAATGTTGCAAACACCTAACGTGTGTGGAAATTGATACTCATTGTATACTAAGGAACCACTGTCCAGCGCCTAATTACAGATTATTGGATCTCAATCACCCAGAACAACCTTTATTCATAATAGGTATCCCCAAATAGGGGTATGCATCTACCAACTCTAGATTTTCTGCGTTAATCTTCCATTGGTATGTTGTTATATTTTTTTTCCTTTCAGAACCCCCTAACACCATCACCTTGGTTTTATGTATATTAATACTTAGATTATTTTTATTAGAGTACCGATATAACATATCAAGCATCCTCTGCAACCCCGCCAGTGTTTTATCTAATAGTATTGTATCGTTTGCATACATAAGGCCACTAATTCCAAGCCCTCCCACTTCTAGTGGAAAATGATTTATGCTAGAAAACCTATCCCATAGGTTTGATACATATAGATTATGCAACACCAGTGAGGTGACACAGCCCTGCTTAAGGCCCATATTTGTTTTGATCTCTGGTGAGATCTTTTCGCCTATACCAAGACAAATTTCAACCGTGGTGTCCCTATGCATTCTATGCATTTCTCTTAAGAAGTGTAAAATCATAGAACATATCTTCCTGTCCACTAATTCCTTCCAAAGTATATCATGGTCAACGCTATCAATTCTTTGGACTCATCAATATAGCACACATAGAGACACATATCTTTTTTTTCCACAGTATCTGAGATGATATGTTTAAGCATAACCAGGTTATCCAGTGTGCTATGATCCTTTCTGAACCCGGTTTGTTGGATTGGGAGAAGGTCTTTTTCTTTAATCCATTTATTTATGCTACCTACCAGTAGGGAACAGAATATTTTGCAGCTACTATGGGTCATAGCTAGTAAGAGATAGTTGTCAGAGATCTTCCTTTCCCCCTTTTTGTAAATAGGGACAACTATGGCTTTACGCCAGCTATCCGGTATGCTGCCCTTTTCCCAAATGTTAGAGAGAAAAAAGTGTAGAAATACTGCCCATTTTTTTAGGGTTGCGTTTTATTACAATATTTGCTAACCCATTGGGTCCCGGGGATCTGGATGCCTTCATTTTATTCATTATTTCCAATATATCTAAGACCTCATATGGGAATATCTGTCTCCTATTCCCCCAATTCTCTCTGTATGCATAGTCTTTTCCTATTCTTAATGTAAAAAAGTCTAGAGAAATATTCTAGCAAAGCAGAAAAAGTGGGCACCACACTTATTTGTACGTATAGTCCAAAGTAATCGTGTATCCTCTATTATTAAGGTATTTTTTTAGGAGCTGACTGAAATAAGCCCAGAGACACTCAGACTTCAAATAACAGTGAGGCAAAAAGCTAGGTAAAAACATCCAGCTATTCAGTCACTCTCTAATGTTACCCCAACTAAGGGATTTCAAGAAAAGTCTTTCTGATACATGTAATCTCAAACCTATCTCCTACCTCCATACATTCTATATCAGTGGGAGACGTCTCTGCCAGGGCTATACGATTTATTTTTATACACGTCTTCTTTCTGACTTTACCTGAATTTCCCTTGCTTTTAGCACCTTTATTGTTATTTTGTTTAAAGGCATGGTCTAGCAAAAACTGTTATTTAAAAAATAGATAGACAACATAAAAAAAAATACTAGCATTCTCTTTTTTAAAACTTCCTATGTAACATTTTGAGCTATTCAAGCTCAAAATTCGCAAAAGCAAGCACATGGGCGCATCCATTTTGTGAAATGGATGCCCTCCTGTGCTGGCTTTTGCTTTTGCGGCACTAATGAAGGAAAAGCCAGCCAGCTGTAGTAAACAAAAGCTACCGCTGGGTGGCTTTCCCTTCATTAGTGCTGTACGCGAAGGACGGGGACCGGAGACCAGAGCAGGAAAGCTGCAGCTGAATCTCGGTAATTGCTATTTATTTAAAAAGAAAAATAAGCACTAGCTGCAGTTTTTTTTCTAAGTTTTCCAGGCTGGAGGAGCCCGGAAAACTTAGAAATAAAACCGCTGCTTTAAAAATGTTGTATTTATGTTTGCGGTCGCTTTTGAAGCGACCGCAAACATAAATACAACGTTATTGTGTTGGAAAACGCTGCGGTTTTTCTTTCCAAGTTTCTCAGGCTCCTCCGGCTCGGAGGAGCCTGAGAAACTCGGAAAGAAAAACTGCAGCGTTCTCCAACACAACCGCGTTGTTTCTGCCTGAATCTGCTTTCCCATTTGGGGCTCTCGGGCTCCCCACGGGGAGCCCGAGAGCCCCAAATGGGAAATCAGCTGTAGGCAGAAACACTGGCGGCATGTAAACACAACCGTGTTGTGTTTCTGCCTGCCTTGGCTTTCACTTTGGGTCTCCGGTGCTCCCCTGGGAGCACCGGAGACCCAAAGTGATAGACACAGCAGGCAGAAACACAACACGGTTGTGTTGGAAAACGCTGCGGTTTTTCTTTCTGAGTTTCTCAGGCTCCCATCCTCATCATCCACTATCAAACATAGCTCACTCAAATCACCCATACTCTCTTCAACCCTCCCCACTTTGGCCTTTAGTTCTTGCTTAGGTACTCCTTTTATTTCCTCTATCATCACACCCAGGGCTTTTGTATTATCTATAGTTTGAATCACCAAATTCTTGATCTCATCTTGTTCTTTCATTAGTTTTGTATATATGCTTAAAAGTATATCTATGTTTCGTTCAGATTTAATGAATTACTCATTATATTTCCTGAATCTAAGTTCAGTGAGTTTACAGTAACATTTCCTGGTTCATCCCAAGACTCATCTCCTCCATTACTTTCAACCTCATTTTGGGCATATTTCTCCAAATCGAGTGTAGCTGAGAGATCCATACCAATCACATTATCCATGTTAACAATGTTTTCTATACTTATGTCTTTACCTGAGATACTGGGGCCCTGGCCTAATCCAATTTATTGTCAGCTAAAATCATGTACAAGGTTCAGCAAAGAATTATTATCAATCATTGAACTATTCTCGGGTTCCCGAAAGCATGTTGTCACTTAGTTGTTCCTTGGGTGTATCCCTTGTAGTGAGGAAGTTTAGGATTTTTGGTTGTTCCAAAATGGATTTTCCGTGTATTTAGTGATTTATGTTGTTATTACTATGACCCTTCCTTCCTTTCCCTTTTCCTCCCACCCCCTCTACTAATTTCATTTTATTAACTAATGTATTTCCTTTGCTTTTTTTCATGTTCAGATTATGTGATCGCAACTTTGGTGCCATCCCGTAGGCAATTTGAGAGGGAGGTGAAAAAAGAGCATGTTTTTATTGTGATTTCAAAAACCCGGGTCTTGTAATCCTAAATAGTCATTTGTATGTGTGTATTCCCCAAATAATGCACACTTTGCAATGGACTCATATTTCTTTAACAGGGTTGTATGCCTTATTCTGGCAATAGCCCCTATATCTTAGTAGGGCAAGTTTTAGGTTTAATTAAGTCAGCAGACTAGCAGGGTGATGCACCCATAAAGTAGTCAGACGCTTAATGAAAATGTGTTATTAACACAGGCTAGTCCTCTTAGGAAGGAGCAATTTTCACTTAAACTTATACGAAAAGGTTTCAGTAAGTTTTCATATAAAATGCACTTTGCAAATTGCCAGGCTTAAAACGACACATGTATCACCAATAGCGTATACAAGAACTGAAGTGCAGATGCAATATAAACATGAGACAATGCTCTCAATATTAATAAAAGCTTCACTATATGCATCCAATATGTTTACCGATAAATATATCAAATATGCTGTGCAAAAACAATATCAATTATTCCAAAGTTCATGTTTTTAAAAAAAATATATATAATATCAAAGAATAGTCTTAGAGGAGAGAAGACCTTTAACACTGTCCCAATCCGTAAACACACAGATATAATAAATGTTGTCGTAGAAATAATCGAGAAGCTTTCAATCATAATCAATTCAAAGCAACGTTCCAACGGCAGTAAAAGGATGAGAGGTGCCCTCGCAGTCCCCCAAAGTTATGGTGCCTCTTCTACTGTCTGTGCAAAATATGTTTCACGTGGCCTTTCAGCCTATAAGTAAAGAGATCACCAGAGAGTTATACAGAACCCTAAACTCCAGCAGGGCGGGGCACGCTTGACAGCTTAAGGAGCTTCCCTAGTCCGACTCCCCCCCCCACACTGTCGGTCCACACAGTCAACAAGCACTTAGTTACTTATGCAGATGCATCAGCTCAGATTCCAGTCAGGATCTCCCACGATGTGAAAGAAAAGCAGATCTTAATACAGTACTTGTTGGCGTGGTCTGTCAAATATCAATACTGTTAGGCAATAAGAAACACTGTAGAAGTAGATTACCGGTGAATAGTTTCCTCTATTTGGCCAGCGTCCAGCCAAGCAGCCCAACGGGCAGAAGAAACACCCTATGTCTCAGCAACGGGCTTATCCATTTTTTAAACAAGTATAACATTCCCCAACCGCCTCCTCCCCTCTCCCCTTTCACCCCTGAGGAACCAGGTAGGCACTTTGCTCCCTTCAGGGCCCATGTCCATGCCTCTATTTACTTCGACCTTTTTGATCTTAAAAGTTCATATCTAGTACCTGAATGTTCTGCTGGCACCATTGTTGAACAAAGTCTCTTTTTAGAAACCGTAGCATTTCCCCCCATTTCTGCTGGAACCTATCCGCATCCCCTTGGAACTTATATGTGATCCATTCCATCGGCACTATGTCCCAAAGTTTGCGATACCAGTTATTTAACACAGGTGGAGAGGTTTGTTTCCAGTCTTTGGCCATCACCATCCACGCGGCTATTAGAGCCGCAGTCAATGCTCTTTTTTTTAAATACAGGTCTTTATTTAGTCTGTAATTTCGGGTATGTTTTGAAACAAAGGACTAAGGAATGATTCTCTTAGATCTCTCCACAACCTTATGTTCTCTCAGAACTCTCTTAGCTCTCTCCGCCACCTCCGATTTTCTCAGAATTCTCATACACCTCTTTCCGACCTCAGCTTCTCTCATGTTTCTCAATGGTCATATTTCTCCACCCCTTTTCATTCCTCATCCTTCTCAGGCAAGCCCTAGTCTATCCTTCCTGCCACAGAGTACTCATTCAGAAGTCCATGAAGGGAGTGCCCTCCTTCTGGCCTCATGTCTTGCTGGTAGAATGGATATTTCTCCAGGTTCTCTTCTCAATGTACTACCAGGTTTTGTTGTGAGACCTCTGGAATCCCTCTATCAGAGTCACTGCTGCACCGCTAACAACAGATGAACTGCCCTTTCCTAGGTAGCAGTGTCCATCATGCAGTGAGTAGCATGTCTGCTTCCTCACAGGCTTTCCCCCTTCTTTCCTTTTCCCATCCCCTTTTATAGTCCTGAGCCAGTGGCCGTCTTTGTAAGACTGCTCTTTATTGATCTTTCAACTGGGTGACTTGTTCTGGTTTCTTTAATTGGTTCTCATGATATTCTATTTGAAAACGAGGCATGTTTTTATTCCCTACTTTGTATTATCCAGGACTCATATGGCTCAACTGGTATGCGTATGACTCAATGGTTTATTCCAAGATAATAGAAATGGGCCAGAGCATTGGCTCCATCTTGGAACTGCACATGAGCATGGCTGCGGCGCCATGCTGCTTTACAGTGGCCTGCACTTCCCTTGCAAGAGGGCCTGTAGTTTTGCCTGATCACAAGTCCAAGCAGTAGCTTTGTATCAGCCTCGAAGGTAAAGTGATTTCCTTCTGTCAAATGATCATACCAATTAATTTCAGTTAGAATAATCACTGCGACGAACATTCACTGCAGGCTGTGGTTTTAACTCAACTCTTGTCTTGTAGTATGCAGAATATTTGTATTGTCAATGACCTCTGCCATTCGACTCTGACAATCCCGTTGTATACTGGGACCTGTAGCCCTGAGCCCTTCTTTTCAGTGATGACAGTCCTGAAAGGTTTGTTGTAATATCACATCTTAGAGGACAGGGTAGGCCCTGGGAAGCCCACTCAATGCACCCCCATTGGGTAGCAGTGAGACCTACCAAGTCCCTTTTGGCTTGCCCCCCACCCATAGACATTTCTTTTTCCCAACTCTCCACAATACTCAAACGTGCAGTTTTTTGTGCTATTTATTCTGTGGATGTGTATTGTGGAAATGATCTCACCATAGGCGCATCAGCCACTATCTTGAGGGGCGCACATGGCCCTCATGGTCAATCCACTGGACGTCCTTGGAGTAAGGCCGAAGACTTTGTCACAGATGCCAAATAGAGCAAGTAGCGAAGGCTGGCTTTTATTCCCCACTCCCACATTTTTAGCATTATTGGCAGGTACTCTGCAGGCACCTGCAGCTGGAGGCCAAGACTATTCCATCTCCAGATTCAGGGATCCAATTATTAGAATGCCCCTGCTGTTATGAGGCCAATGGCCCTTTGTGATGGGCTAAGTTAGGGGAAGTTATTCCCCATGCAGGGAGGATAGAAATTCGGAAGGCATCCCTGATTTCGAAATTTGAGGCAGAAGAGGATATTTCTATCAAAATGTGAGTATTGTCTTCATAATTAAAGTACTCAAAGCCATGGGTTTGGGTGAGATCTGCACGAATTGAATACTAAAGGCAAACACGCTGTGCCATTTGGGCACACCACCATTAAGGTTATTAGGAGAAGGGGAAATAGAGAAGCTTTGCTGTCTGTGGCAGAGAGATGATTCAACCAAGGTGATGGCCATGCCTTTGACAGGCACCTTCCTCTGTCTAAAGAAAAGAATGGACTGCCTCAGAGTGGCAAATGCTCTGGAGCGTTCCAGCAGCGCAAGAGTCCCCCTGCTGAAATCACCTATTATGCGAATGTCATCTAACACGGTGGCTAGAACCTATTGAGTTCTTCTCCTCGGGTGGAAGCCAGCTTGCTAGGGATCCAGCAGAATGTTCTTCTCTATAAAGTCCCACGAGGATAGCTTAGGGGCAACGTGCTCACCTTGGAAGCAAGACGACATGGAGCAATACAGGTTCGATCTCCGAGTCTGCGCTTAGAAACCTCTGGGTATTAAGCACGTTATAAATAACCTATCCTATCATATCCCATAGAAAAACTGCAACTGACTGAATACCAGTGGAGTAACTTTGATGAAGATGTTGGGGGGGGGGGAATGCCATCAAAATGAAATGGGGCCCCTCCCATATGAGTGGGGCAAAATGATGCACTACAAAAGTTGGGGGGGCACAAACACCCTTGTCTGTGCCCCCTCTAAAATTACGCCCATGGTAAATACCACAGGATGCAGAAGCTTAGCAGGGATGGAAAGTCTATTCATGAGGTGACAGTCCCCCAGATACCCAGGGTGCAGAAAGAGAGCCCGCATTACATCTCTCAGGAACCCCAAACATGTCAGTGTAACTGACTTGCAAAAAGCAGGGAATTTGCACCCTCGAAAAGAAGGCAACGCGTATTTTAACACCCAACAATACCACCGTTCACCCACAACTGAAGCGGATTCCACACAGGGTGATGAATGTTTGGATGATTACGTGGTGTGAACGAGGGCTGCACAGGACTGCGGGGTGTATTCACATTTACAACCAGCTGTTTACTGAGAGTTCTATGTCCAAAACGGAAATCGGCTTTTTTTAATCAGACGTTTTGCAAAGCTCATTGTTCCTATGCGTCATTCGTCATGCTGGAGTAGAGCATTCTTTGAAGGTTGTCAGGAAAGGATGCTTCTCTGGTAGGTGTTTTTGTGCATCAACCAATATCACAGGCTTTTCAAGGATAGTGGTTTCAAGAACTCACTGGCCTAGTAGCGAGTCAGGGGTGGGGCTCAAGGGGTGGTGGGGTGCAAAGCCTTGACAGCACTACTGCATACATGCCAACATTATACATTCCAGTCGGAAGATGCCCGAAGGAACACCGTTGTGCTATTCCTCTTTAGTTCCACCTCTAAATTCCCCGTATCTGAACAGACAGCCTCATTCCTCGGACGGCTTTTAAAAACTTGGATTAAGTCACACTTCGTCATTTGTAGGACAAATGGCACATACATTATATCCACACAACCCCTGCAGTTATGAGGCCCATGGCCTTGTAAACTCAAGTAAACACTGCTTCAGAAAACACCCATCAATCTATTGAGATGAGAGGTGCGTTTTGTTAACCGGAGCAATAATACATGTGCAGTGTTCATTATGGGTGAACCAGGAAATTGTGTTGAAAGCCAGCTACCCAAATAGTTATGTTTCAAAACTTTAGATTTGAAAACCCTACTTTAAATATATGTTTGTCCATTACCATGGAGGTTCATTTCCCCAAATTGATCTTTACAGTGAAGAACAACACTGCAGGTGACAACGTTTAGCCTCTCCAAGCACTTTTTAGTTTTGACTTATTTGAGTGGTGCTCCTCTATATGTGAGACAACATAAATTCTACGTAGAGATGAGGGTTGACATGTCAGAAGAAGACATACATTTTGGGTGTTGGTTTGTTTGCATGCATTTTTGTCTAAGTTAGCTGCCATTTTAGAGATAGCCGACATTTTAGGGTCAGGCATTTGGTGTTATCGGAATTGGCATAGGTCTTTTAGGGTAAGGCAGCGGGCATGCACTCTCGGTGCCAACAATGGTTCATCATCGTCAACCACAGGCCATCAGCAACCATAGAAGGCCATCCATGAACATTGTCAAAACCGGTCGTAGTTGTTGCGGCTCATAGGTGGCCCTTTAGCAGCAGCATTAGATTTTGCTTCATTGATGAAGCTTTAGTACAATAATGACTGTTGGCGAATAGATGGGGCATTAAAGACATAGTTACTTTAGACTTTTTGACTGTGTTCAATCTTGGCAATTAGTTTCTGATCATAAATGTTGGCTTAACAGGACAATTCGCTTTGGCTCATTTCTGGTGCTTTAGCATTACTATTTTTTCTGGCGGCTTATATTTAGCGTACAATTCGCTTTGGCTCGTAGTGCTGTAGCACCACAATCCGTGATGGCTCATAAAAGGTGGTTCAGTGCCGCAGTTAGTTTTGGCTCATAAAGTGTGCCTTAGCTCAACAATGTGGTTCATAGGTGGGGCTACAACCTGTGTCATGGTTCATTGATGGGTTGTCGCACCAGAGTTAGTTTTGGCTCATATGGAGTGTCCATTGTGTTGGCTCATAGACCGTGCAGTAATGCCACAAATCGTTTAGTGAAAAAATTACTTTTCGGTCATAGATAGCACTTTACTAGCGCAATTATTTTTGGTTCAGGGTAAGGGCACATCATTTTGGCAAGAAAATGTTGCTTTAGCTTCACAGGTGGTTTTGGCCCTTAGGGGGAGCTTTAGAGTGGCATGTGAGGGTTCATAGTTTTGGCTTGTCCTGACAGTCCTTTAGAACCACAATTAATTTCAGCTCAAAGGTGGTCATCTACTGTGTCGACATACTCCTGGGAACTAGGAAGTGATTTAGTATCACCAGTGTGTCTCATGGATATTGAAGTTGGTCATGAAGGATGTGGCAGGTGATAGCAGAACACTCAACATCACAAGGAGGGTGGGTGGTTAGGGATGCAGCACTTCTCTCCCATGGTATGCTTATTTGGACATTCATCTGCCTTCCGCGTCTTTCTGTCTGGGACATAAGAGTCAATCTGAACGGCTGAAGGAGTTAACTTTAGCAAAGCCAAAACAGTTGGCATTGTTTTTAAGGTAATTATGGCTGCATCAGACAAATGTAACAGTGCAGTTGAAATCAAGGTTTGCATTGACAATGAAACCCCATGCTTTGGAGAATGTCCTGTAGATTTGTCCTTGTAACAGTGTGAAAGCCGGTGACATCGGATCGGTGGATGGGCGACATCACCTCCTGTGGCCAGTTTGGATCAGTGACATCACTTACTGCAGCCATCTTGAGACGGCCCACACTCCAGTGGAAGGACACAAGAGTCTCCTCTGGGAAAACCAATCCAGAAGCCATTGCCTCATACCTGGAACACCAGGGACAAAATCATTGTTGGGCTAGGCGATCAGGTGACCAGAGCTTGTGTCATCACATTTGAACTCGCTAGGGGACATACAGCCAGGGGTGTTCCAGTTAAGGGCGGTACAGTGAGTCATGAAGACCAGCCGTTTACTAGCCACTTTGCATTTTTGCCTATTAGTCTTTGCATTAGCTTTCTAATCGCTGTGCAATCTTTCCACACTGCAGTATTCACTTACAATGCATTGGCTCCTGCTGCTCCTCCTGTTCTTCCTACTCGCCTCTGCCTTTCTCCAATCATGCTACAACCTCCTCCTTTCCTAGCCCTATTATAATACTCACATCTCGAAACTCCCACTACTTCATCTCTCTTGCAACTCTACTTCCAGCAAACAAAGGCAATGAGCTAACCATACCTCCCCTAACACCTAGCCAACTTGCCTCTCCTCCTCCGAGACTCAACTTCTCTACTATTCCTTGTCTCATAAGTTGAGGAAGGCACTCTGGAATGCTCAGTCTGTATGCAACAAAACTTCCTTTTCACGGACTAGTGTCAGGCCAGCTCTCCTTCCCTAAACCTCCTTGCTATCCCTGAATCCTGGATTTCTCCACCTGACACTGCCACTCTGGCAGCCCCACATAACTACAAAATATCATTCATTCACTCTCCTTGTCTGACTGGCAGAGGGGGCGGTGTTGGACACTTACTCTCTTCCCACCTTAATTCCTCACAAATCTCCTATGCACGTGTTCTCCTACCTCTTTTGAATTCCCCATCTCTCCTATTGCTCCTCCTCACTCGGTTCACATCATTTCCATCTATTGCCCTCCTGGTCCCACTGGAACATTCTTTGATGAACTGTGGCAACTCCTTGATTCTCTTTACACTAAACATCAACTCATTCTCACTCATTCTCACAGGCGACTTTAACATTCCTTCCCCAACCACTTCTCAGAAATCTGAACGTGTGTCTTTTCTAAGTGACCATGCTCTCCACTCTATCTATAATGTACCTACCCACACCAGGGGTAACCCTTTAGCTCTCTTATTCATCTCCACCTCTCTCTCAGCCACTAACCTACTGTCACACCATCCCTATCTGATCATTCTATTGTTTCCACCACCATCTCCTTTCCACTTTCCGACCTCACCTCACCACTTGCTTCACCTACTACTGAAAAGGAAATGGAAACCTTTGGCCATTCCTCCTTTTCTCCAGCACCTACAGTTTTCACACTCTCCTTCACACCTAATGCCTCTTCCACCAACACTGCCTTTTCCAGCTTCCATTCATTACTATGTGACTTATTCTCCTCCCACTTCACACTGCTACCTTTCACCCCTAATTCTCTTCATCCTCGACCATGGGTCACCCCATTCATACGATCTCTCTGCACAGGCATGTGTTGGCTGCTGCACAAATGGAGGCATACTCACTCTTATGAGGGCCTGAAACTCTCCCTCTCTTCCCTGAACTCTCTCAAGTCCTCTCTTGATAAAGCGGAAACAGATTTCTACTGCACCCTCATAGACATTCCATCCAACCATCCTTGCTGGCTAAAAAGCAGTCTAAAGTTCCTTCTTACTCCTAAACCTAGGACTATCTACTCCACTTTCACTGCTAATGACCTAGCTGACTACTGTGCTGCAAACAAACAAAATTAGAGACTCTCTCCTGACCTTACTCACACTCCCTCCTCCAACATTCTACACTCTGCCTACTCTACCATTACCCCCCTCTTTAGTCATACTATTACTGTAGAGGTCCTGTCTCTACTGATGAAGGTTAACCCTTATTCTGCCCCATCAGACCCTCTTGCACCTCAGCTGGTCACCCTATTGCCCCTTTGGTGGCCTTTCACCTAGCTGAACTCTTCAACCTGTCGTAGACTCTGCTTGCTTTCCCTCAATTTTCAAAACAGCCACGGTCATACCTCACCTAAAAAAGCAAGAGGCTGACTAAAACCTACAAGCTAATGTTTGCTCTGTATTTTTCCTTCCGCAGCACTCCAAAGTGCTTCAAAGGGTAGTGTTAAAATGTCATACACATTTCTTAGAAATCCACAACCTTCGAATCCCCCTACAGGCAGGTTTCTGCTCCTGTGACTCCACAGAATCTGCTTTCATGAATGTCTCCAACATCATCTCCGTTGCTAATCACTCCAACCTATTTTCTATCCTAATTCTCCTTGACCTGTCTGCTGCCTTTGACATTGTTGATCACTCTGATCTCCTTAATACTCTCTTTCTTCTTGGGATTTGCGATCAAGCCCTTGGCTGGATTGAATCCTACCTGGCACCTCACCAATTCTCTGTCTCCTAGAGCAAGCAACAATATCTCATAACTCACTCCCCTAACTGTTGGTGTTACACGGGGCTCTGCCTTGGGACCTCTCCTCTTTACGCTTTACACCTTTGCTCTTGGGTCACTTATCTCCTCCTTTGCATTCTCATACCAACTCTTCGCAGATAACACACAAATCTTCTCTTTTCCTGAATTCTCCTCTGATCTCTCTATCAAAATGTCCAACTGTCTCTCTGTCATTAAATATTGGATGGCTTTGCACTCACTGATTTTAAACTCAACCAAAATAGAGGTGATTTTCTTTGTGGCCAGATAATCTCTCTCATCTCTTCCCTGCCTATCCAATTCCCACCAAACACTCTCCTCTACTCTTCTTTAGCTAGAAACCTTGGTGTCATCTATGACCCTTCTCATGCCTTCGCTACTTTCATCTGCAAAACTGCAATAGCAGCTCACCTCAACCTCCTAAATATTCAGAAAATCAGACACCTCCTTCCTTTCAACAGCACCAGGCATCTCTTAACCACTCTTGTATTCTCTAAACTGGACTACTGTGCCAGAATTATCTTTGGTCTCCCAAATTATGCTTTCTCTCCTCCCGACAAGATCAATACATTTTCACAAGGACTTTCTTTGAAGTCTCTCACTTCAAAGCTACTTCCTAGTACCGTCAACATGCTGGATGGCCGACAATGCAAAACAGGGCCAGGTTTACATTTCTGCTCCTAGTTAACAAATCTATCCATGGATAAGCACCACCATATCAATCCTCATCTATCCAACCCTACAAGCCTTCTCGTAATCTCTGTTCTGCCTCCTTGACTACCCTTGTGATGTTTCACTCACCCTCTGCTTCCTCTCGCTTCAGCTCTTTCTCTCTTCATGCTTCACTTGCATGGAATTCTCTTCCCCAGGACATCCGAGAAACAGTCCACGATGATTTGTTCAAAGCCAAACTAACTGCCTACCTCCGTGCCTCAGAATTACCCTCTAAACCTACATCTCATCTGCCTTCTAGATAACATTTTCCACTTGCTTATACCATGCCTCTGCCCTCAATTTTTCTTGCCTCCACTCTAGCACTTCATCCATCATTGTCACATCCCTAACACTTAAAATGTCTAATATTGGTTGTACGTAATCTATGCATGTCTACCCATGTATTGTCCTAGGTGACTGTTCCATGTACTCCCCACACAACCTGGTCAGAATGTCATTCAAACTCAACCCATTGTAAGAAGCTCACTGCTTCCCGTCAACTGTGATTCCTTATCTATTGTACATTCTTTTGTGATCAAAAGAGCATTGTTCCTCCTGTATAAAGCCTCTGGTCCATCAGTACGCTAACAATGTCCTTAGTTTACTCAAGAGAAAATTTGCTTGATGAAACCATAGCTCAGGAGGGTGAAGAGATCAATAGGTTCAGTGCACAATTTTCAGAAAAAACACAATTGAGGAAGGCAGCAAACACGACATAAAATTAGAAGCATTGTTATATAATCAAAAAATGATTACATTACAGTTTGGAATGAATACCTTTACTGTATTAACTCCAAGGCAGATGAGACAATCCAGAAGAGGACTTACGTGAGCTAAATAATGTGTTGAGTGTATTAGTATAGTGGTCATTGCTGCATGGCAGCGGTGGGCTGGGTAGCAGAATCTAAGGGAACGATTCAAACTGTGCATTTTGATGTTTCAAGACTATCAGCCTCATTACGACCCAGGCATTAAGGGGTTAACGGCGCCGTAAAAGGCTGCGGCACCGTTAACCCCTTAACGCCTCACTACGAGGTCCCTTTGCGGCTCCCGACCTGAACTGCTGGTCTGGACCAGCCATTAAAGTAGGGACCCGCAAAGGGACCTTGATGGCAATTACGGTACCACAATTTGCGGTACCGTAATTGCCGCCTTCCCCATTCCCATTGAGCCTTATGGGGCAAAAATGGGAATGGGGAAGGGCCATGGAGAAAGGGGGAATTACCGCCCCGCCAACCTTGGAATGGGGTGGTAATTCCCCCGTTCTCCATGGCGGACTCCGGCATGGACCATGGTGCTATTAGCACCATGGTTTAGCGCCTGAGTCCTAATGAGGGCCTATATGTATGTTTTTAGAATTGCATGTCATTGACTGCTCCGCGGCTACCACAATAGGTTAATGAATCCTATTTCATAGTAGCAGGGATTGGTGGATTTTGATCCGTGATGCCTGCACATGGTCATCACAGTTACCACATGCCGACATCTTAGGGTGGCTTCCGGATTAGAAGTTTACTGTACTGCTGGCCCTACCATATGAAGATGTTCTTAAAACCCTCAGGCAGTATTCCAGAAAATCCAGAAACACAAAATGCCTTGCTTTATTAGTGCATCTCGATCCATGCTCGTGGGATGGGAATGGACACGGTAGCGTAGCGGGATCAATAGCGTTAATGGTGATGGGCGAAGGTACACATTGGCAGAATTCCCATGCTGAGGTCCAACTCATTATTCACAGCATGAGCTACTCCAAGAATACCGCGAGGTAACTATCTCATGACCCATTGCTCGGCAGATGTTATACAACAATCCAATGCAAGGTTCTTAATTGGCATAAGTTAGACAAAAATTGAGAAAGTAAATGCATAGTTTACATGAAATGTTACATTCACACCAAGATTAAACTTTTTTGTTTCCGCCTTTTCTAAAAGTTCACATGGCTTTACATTAGCAATGTTAAAACAGGTGGTATTTCTATAACCGACTGTTTTTAACGTTACTGCCTAATGAATAATGAGGGACTTAGCGACAAGTGTGGCTGCCAAAGAGATTGACTCTTGGAAAAGTGGTTTAATTCACGCATATTTACCAAGCGACCGACTCCTCAAAAAGGTGAAAATTCCATTCCCACTTTAGTGATGCTCACATGATTTATGTATGTATATTTTCCAATTAGCTTAAATGTTTAATTCTTTATCTGAAGTGGGCAACACACACCCCAAATAAGTTTGCCGGTCCAGAAATAAAGTCCTGGTAATAACATGTACCAACACTTTTCCAGAGCGGCCAACTATATATAAGTTTGCCGGTAGAGTGGAGGATTTACCTCTCTGACAACCTACCAGCAAAAACCCGCCAGTGCCAGTAATACAGGTAAATCCCACCATGTACGGGACTCCATGGAATAGGGATTTGCCGGTGTTTCCGCCACTTGGAGTCTGCCGTTAATTTCGGCAGACCATGTGGCGGGAATGGTAGTACAGTTTGCCGGTATACCGCTGGTAATACCGGCGGGACACCGGACAAACCTATAATGAGAGGCCTCCACACATGGGTAGGCAAGCAAATCCGTACCGGATCTTTATAACTTTGTTTGGTGGTGCTAAAAATGCTGCCACAGCGCTCCCATCCAAGGTGCGAAGGCATAGGGTGTACGCTGGGAGGCATATGGGGAAACACGAATGAGCAGCCCTTGCAAAATAAATGGAGATGCTGCAAAAAAAGCAGAATCTCATTGAACGAATAATTCCACCTTAGTGTGTGTTCCAGAGCCAGTGTTGGGGAATGCCCAGTCTATATACAGTTCAAATGAGGTAAACCCCCACACAGTTGAAAGTTGGTCTTTATTTTCAAGCATTTTATCATGTATTTTCTACATTTATCTGCACTTCTAAATTGGATCCACAAGCTTGAGTTGTAAATAAATAGTACATAATTTCCAGTTTTGCGGTATTCTGCTGTTGACTGCGCTAATTTTGCTGATTTTTAGCAGAAAGTGGGAGGGTTTACCTAGAGCATGATGATGGAGGTAAATTCCCCACTCCAATTCCATGAATGCCAATTTTTTCCCGGACCGCCATTCTCATAATGAGCCCCAACATCTGCATGTTTAGAAAATCAGATGAAAAGCTGGGTGGTTGTTCTGAACGCATGCTGCTTCCAGGTAGGAGGCCATGGAATATGTGGTCGAAGTGGAGGAAAAGAAGTAGTGGAACTATGTTCTCTGCTGGCCTGCCCCTGCTCCCCACAAACCCAATTGCCACAACCCCTCCCACACACAATACACCCCCCCAAACATTTGCACCTGCTGTTTAAGGGAACGTTCAGTGCAGTGCACTGAAAGTGAAGGGTCCAACTTCTTCCTACACTTTTATTTTAAAACAAAACCATTCCAGAACGGTTTCTTTTTAAAATAAAAGTATAGGAGCTTTACAAGGTAATTTAAAAAAGTATAGGAGCACCGCTCCCGACCGCTCCCGCTCACTTCGACTACGGTTTCTGTACCATGGGTAAGAACATGCCCCATTGATGACTGATTCTGATATGATCATCCTCTTATCAACATAATTGGTCTCGAAAAGTTGTTGGAGAAAGCGACAGGTCCCCGTCTCCGATGAATAAATAGCCGACTATTTTGGGATACAATATTTTCTAAGAAAATGATTCAGTCAATTAAAGAGTAGGTTCGATTTAATGAACTGGATGACACGATCCCATTTCAATTCCTGGATACATTAACTGTCATAATTAGAGGTCACACCATATCTATGGTGGAAGGGCACTAAAGCCTCCACATAAACAGGCAACTACCGCACTTTGCTCGTTCTAACATTAGCCCAGAGTTCCGCTCTCAAATATAACACCGATTTATTAAATGTTGCTTTTAGAATGAAGCCATAAAGTGCGCAAGGTTGCGGAGGAAATAAAATAGCTACCCAGAGGAAGCGACGCAAACAGAGAAATACATGAAACTGACTCCGTTATTTCACACCAAACGAAGCAGAGCAGCCTTCGACACAAAAAAAACGAACAAGCAGTGGCAAAGACAATAGCTTTGGCTTTTGTGTAGTCATTTGCCAGGCACTAGCATAATGTCACTACCTGGCCATGAGATGACACCTGGAAAATTGTGTAGTTACCTGAGCATATAACAGTAGTGGTTGGCAAATGCCTATCTAATACCTATGCACAAGCAAACATGTTTGCCTTTTTCAGTTCGTTTTTCACTAGACTTCTCTTCAGTGCAAGGAATGTAAGTGGCTGAAGGCACACTTGGTCAACACATATTTGTTACACAAGCAGCACATGCATAGCTGCAACTAAGCCTTGGCTTCGTATCAGACTGCTTATAAATAACGGTGGTAGGACAATGATAGATGTAACTACTTGATAGAGGTAGCTCGAATCGATGGCAGGGGGATGTGATTTGGAAGGGGAGGGGCAGGTAGTACTTGGTAATGGCCATTGGGATTAGCATGGCCATGGCCACATAATGGGTGGGTAAATAACCAAACAGCACCCACGAGCTGTGTGCCCCTCCTCACATTCTTCTAAATGTTCATGAATGCAACAGTTTTGGCTACTAGGCAGCACTTAAGCACCACCTAATAGCCAACAATTAAAAATGTTACTTATCAGTGAAGGAGGGGACACATTAACACATATCCAGCCTGCTTTCAAAGCCTCCAATTAGAAATGAAAGCGGCTTACCTTGTTTTGTCTCTCTACACTAGCTGACTTGTTTTCTTATGCTATAAACCTATTATCTGCAGGGCTAGGCACCTCTCGGTCTCTATGATTGAGATGAGAGAGTGACACTGCTATGATGTCACAGGGGGATTTAGGATGGGTGCTTGGGCACTAGAACATGGGAGGCAGGAGAGGCAGTGATGCTGCTAGAATCAATGGGGCTCCTTGCGACCCTGCCCATCTGGGGAAAAAGAGACAGTATTTTCATATACTAGCACTTTTCCGGACCGCTGGATTACCAGTTTGCTGGTGGGGGTTTACTGATTTACCTCCAGCCAAGAGCTGGAAGTAAGACAAGCCCCCAATGACAAAACCAGCTGGTATCACCAGCACTGGTATTACAGGTGCCAGTAATATCAGCGACCCCCTCCATGAAGTCCTGTGGGACTCCATGGAATGGGGAAGGACCGCCGTTGCGGCACATGGAATATTCCGTTGATACTGGGATATCAGGCACTGGTAAACGTAAGTCCATTTGTCAGTACCCTGGCAGATTTACTGCCAGGATACCGGCAAACTCAGGATGACCCCCAATGTTCACTGCACTAACAGAATGTGAGGCAAGGCTCAGGGCTTGAATGTTGCTGCAGCCCGCCTGTTATGATGAGGGATCAACAGAGCACACAGTCCAGAAAGTAAGTTCCACACTCTATAGGTCCCAGGGGTTCAGCTAGAACCGAGAAGGAGTTTGCATACTAAAGGTGTCCGGATGTGTTTATCTCAAAAGGTAAAAAATCCTGCCTAAGGAACCATTGGTTATTTTGCTCCTCCAGCACAGTCTCAGGGATATAGGCCCAGCTCCCTGATTGACCTCTCTGTCTGGGTGATGCAAACCCCAGCCCAAACTCCTACCAGCACTCGCACCACGTAAGAGAGGTAGAAGCTGAAGGCCAGGGCAAGAGTTTGCCATTTTGTTTAAGCAGACTGCACGTATCTTGCAAAATAAGCCCCTTAAGAGCCTGACAGGGGTTTTGATGATCCTGAGGTCTGCAGACTTAAATAATATCCCTATTCACGGGTGGGGAAGTGGGCACCTACCATCTTCTTCCAGTTGTACACTAACAGAGAGGACACATAATCCTTTAGAAAGTATGGACGAAATGCGTTGTGGTCATGACTAATTAGAACCTCCATTATTTGGAGAAGTTTAAAACACATATGATTAGCTTTTGACTAGAACTACTTACCAGACCATAGTTAAGTAATGCAAGTGAGCATTCTTTTTAAACAATTTTCCAAACTATATACCCTCCCAAAGAGTTATTTCAAATAATTCATAACCTTTAACTGTTGACATGTGTCTGGTCTGCTAATGTACCTTCTCAAGAAATGTACACTAAATATGGGTTTTTTTAGGTCATTAATGAATATTTCTGAAGAACTTCCTCAGTTTAAGAAACCACATACTACACTCACTCCGGTCTGTTGCAGGCTGACATCCCACAACTCATACTACCCAGTGCATTTTTAAAATAGTACAATCTAAGGTCCTAACATATTGTTTACTTCCCAAAACTAGTGCCATCCCTACTACTTAAAACCCTCAACAAGTCATAAAAGACTTTGCCACACAGGCACACCACTTAGCATTGCATTAATAGCCTCAGATGGGCAAGGGACAGACACTACCATTATCCAACTTTGAAAATAAGAAATTCTAGACAATCGCCAACATAACAGATCTAGTTAACATCCTTGAAAAATTGGAAGCTGCCTACTTTCAACACCACCTAGAGACAACAAATCACCTGGAACTAATTAAGCAATAAGCCCTGAGCAGGGGAGCGGGGCATTACCACATTCCCGGAGCGCATAGTTAGCACCTGAAATGGTAATGGCACCCCTGTGATGGGCTTATTGCTATAGTGCCCCGGCCCGTAAGACCGGAGTAGTAAAAGCATTTTTTTCTGTTCCGAAATGCTCTGGCATTTCAGAACAGAAAAAAATGTTGACAAATGGCAGTAGGTGAAGGGAAAACAAAGTTAGTTTTCCTTTTCAATGGTGGCCATTGAAAACAATAAAAAAAGTGAACAAACAAAATGGCTGCCATGGAAAGGAAGAAAGGACTACATGTAATCCATTCTCCCTTTCCATGGCGGGCATTCAAAAAAAGGGAAAAATTTAAACAAAAAATTCCCGCCATGGAAAGGAGAGAAGGGACTACATGTGCTCCCTTCTTCCTATCCATGGTGGCCTGTCGCAGATCAGGCTTGAATGCACTGGAAACAGAAGTGTTTCCAGCATGTTCGCTCCTGAAAAGCAGGTAAGTGTCGGGGGAGGACGGGAAGGGAAATGTGGGGAATAGGGGAGGGTGGTTAGAAGACTAGCCTCTTTCCCCGGCGAGGGGAGATGGCGGCCACCAGCCCTGAGGATGCTCACGACGGCGGGATTACCGCCTGGTAACGCCCAGGTTCTAAGCATCCCCATTGGCTGGGTGGCCACCACACTCCCCTCGCCGGGTACAAATTCACATTAACAAAGAACTGAAACTATTCTACTTAATGCCTGGGATGGTTCCCCATGTAGCTGAAAAGAAAATGACCATCTTGACTTAACAGTGGATGTTCACAAAGTTAATAGGAAGCTTTACGTGGATCCCCATCTCATCAATTGTCTTCGATGTGTATGCTCTTCCTGCCTCGAAGAAGAGCGTCAGCACAAGACACTGCAAGATGATACCCAAATTAAACTCTGAACTAGTAAGCAAAGTCACCAGCTAGGACAGTTCACACAAGTGCTACCGGGGCATCTAGGATTAGATGGTAAAATAAGTTGCATTCAGCTAGCTGGTTCCAGAGCAACAACTCTGAGATAAATTCCCACAACCAGAGGGATGAAATTAACTCAACCCTCCCACTACTGTTGGGCACCACCATTCTACCTTTAAGTATAGGTGTCATACTTACAAAACTCTCTTCAAATGCCAACCTCATTTTTTAGTTACATCCCACCACCAACGAGGACTGAATGTTCTCAATATTTAGACCCTAGATATGGAATCCGATCCCTCGCCCATGTGACACTACAAAACAATCTTCAATGCAGAAGAATGCAACAAAAACACCTCTATCATTGTATCAAGTTCCTGCCTAGCTGTGCAAAAACCCACGAGCTGAATTCCTTCCCATCATTTAATATGGAGAAAATCTAATAACACAAAAAAGAATATACATTTCCCCTGCACAAGACATACATAATAAAGGAGTGACTTTGAAACATGTTCAGCATCCTAGTAGCTTGCTTCAGAGAAGTACCAATAAGAAGCGGGCTCCATGCTGCAGCCTGCCTCACCAGAATCCTATGCAAATTTGACCACATTACGCCCACACTTATCAAACTTAATTGGTTGCCCCTACAGGCATGCATCTCCTTCAAGGCCTGCTGCATCATTTACAAAGCCATCACTTTGCACCCCCTCCTACCTGGCCATCCATAGCGCGCAAGAAGGCATGACATGCTCAGATTAGAGCTGCCAAAATGCAAAAAGAAAAAACAAGGAACCAGGCTTTCTCGATCTAGCCCTCAGTATGTGCACCTCATATGAGTCCACTTGCCCACCCTCATGCAAATCAGAAAGGAAATCAAGACCATTCTCTTCAAGGAACACCTTCTTCATGCAAAGTTGCTTGATTGTATATAGCACAGCCCTCCTGTAACTTGTGCCACCTTACCTTTATTCTTATTAACCCATTGTTGTAAAGCACTCCACTGCTTCCCAAAGGTAGGCCCATGATAAAAATATACCCAACATAACTATCAATAAAACAAAATGTCTATTTGTTAAATGAGCTTGCACACCCCTCTTCCCGAGAACCTTTTTACCAAAAAAGAAAATACTGAATGTTCTTGGTCCATCCAAGCTGGCAATGGTGCCGCACATCCCTCGTTAATGCCTGACTTTGACTCACGGGCAGTTACTTGTGACGACAGGCTGCTGAGGTCCATATTATCTCCTCAGTATTGTTTGTTGTACTATATATTAAAGGTTTTCCCTCGTGTTTCTTCTGTTCAATGCGAGTGAGTTATCCTCTGCCACTTCAATGGGAGGAAAGCTCCCGTTTTAAGAAATTCCTCCTCTCCTCTTCCTTCTCTCTCCCTTACCTGCTAACCTCTCTCTCTGCTCTATTCCCCATCTCCCTCCTTTTCCACACAGCATGCTGGCTGGCCACCGGGAGCACCTCAGAGTCTCACTGGTCCCCGGAACCCTTGACAGTCCTCCAGCACTTGCCTCAGGGCCTCATGCAACTGCACCCGGTCAATTACCCATCAAGAATGGCATCTCTCAGTACTTATCCAGTTTCTGACCACCTGAGCGCATCCAAATTCCCCCATGCACTTGTCCTCCTCTCCCTCCCTCTCCTGTACCATCTGTGCACTTGCACGATCGGAACGCACCATGCCTTGAAGATCGTCTATCTTCTCCTCCCTGTCTCCCCTTCTGCATGGTGACGCCTCTCTGCTCTGGAAAAACATCAGAATCGTCATCAGACCTATTTGTTGTTATCTACACAGTTAATTATATTATATGCACTTAACTCTGCTTGGCAGACTGGTTAATGTTCAGAAACTCAAGTGCCCTGAATGACTGTTGTTTTTCTCCCCTGTTACCTCCCTCCTTGACAGTGGTCATAGTGTATGAAAAGAAGTAGTGGAACTATGTTCCTTGCTGGCATGACCCCCTTCCCACAAACCCCAATCGCCACACCCCCTGCAACGGTCAATACAAACCCCATATCTAGGACCGTCTTTCCTCAATTCCACCCCCACCACTGTGTAAGTCTCTGGCCACATCAACGATCACCTCTGTGGCCCAGGTCAAGAGTGAAGCTCTGGCACACCGGCTGGGCCCACGTCAAGAGTGAAGCTCTGGCACACCGGCTGGAGCCTGAGGAGTTGTGCAAGCCAGTCCCCTTGTGCCGCATGTGTGCAGAGAAGTTGATGGGCCCTGCATGGGAAATGCAAACCAGAGCATGGCGTTGTCTGTAGCAGGTGTCCCCATGGCTGCTGTCAGAGTGAATGAGGCACCGTAGGGTGCAGCAGTGAAGTGGCAGTCACATGTAGTGATGGGGCCACCAAGGAGAATACAGCTACTGTGGGCCACGTGGCAGTGAAGTTGGCGATCCCGTCTGGGCATGGGAGCCACCATTGAACTATAATGGAGCACGGGCCATGCAGCAGTGATGTGGCAGCTTCATGTGGTGGACGGGAGCGTGATGAGGCAAAAAGGAGGCGCGTGCTATGGGTGATGTGGTGCCCCATATGGTGTATGGGGCACCACCAACAGAACAGTGCCTGGGGTAAGGTAGACCCTACCCCAGGCACTGGCCACCCCACCATTGACATTAGCCAGGTAGATGTGTGGATATTTAGGTTTATAGTTACATTTATTGATGTATATAGAGTTGATTATGGATTTAGATAAATGTGGGGTTAGATAAGGAATGGTGGTAGGAAGCACCCTGTGTGAGACAGTAAGGAAAAGTGGTGGCCTGTCAAAAGCAGCTCGTGAGTCGTGACCACCCACTGGTGCCCTTTCCAGGTCCCCTCTATAGTGAGTGGTGCTAGGCAGGGAGTTAAGGTATGATCCCTGAGTTGCAACCTAGGGGACTACTTTTGACCGCTCTAAAGGAGGGTGGGCCGACAGGACAGATCACGTGAGTGGAACAAAGAGTAGAAGTAATATAAGGTTTAAAGATGAGATAAGGTTTAATATCGTTATGGTAAACTAAAAAAGGGTCCCGTTTGGATCCCTTAAAAAATCCACTTTGGGGTCTGTGTCAATGTGTGAGAATAAGGTAGGAACTCAGGGTCTAGCCCATCTCTTGTTTGATCTATCATAGTTGCAACTGCGGGTTGGAAAGCACCTCTTTCTGTCCAGCTGGTCCAGGGGATGGTTCCAGTGGGGTCCATTCCTGGCCTGGGGTAAGGAACTTGAGCCCTTTCTCAGGGCCAGAACCAGTAAACAGAGGGGCTACACTTCTGTACGTGTTGGCCAACTGGTGATATCTAGATGTGAAATGAGTAATTTAACACACGTGGGGGTGAGGGGATCCACTGGGGTCAGACTCCTACACAGAAGGAAGGGATCAGGGACATTTCCAGTAACATCCCTGCAAATGCTAGTTTCACATTCCTACCCATTACAGAGATACAAAGCATCCACGTTTCTGTTTGGAACAGATCATCTGGTGCCAGGGGTCAAGGCAGAACCCTGGCAGCATGTCCTACTTCCCTGTCCGTAGCTTCCAACAGAATCGATATGCACCAGCCACTGCCGCCGCATGAACCCTCACTCCAAGAGTGTGCAGAATCCCATGAGTTAATATGGCCAAGCAAAGACCTTCTGATTCAGCCACCCACCCACAGAATGCAGTTTTTGTTGACAAAGAGAACAGGAATGTTAGTCAATCAGGCTCTACAAAATGCGTCTCAAGACAAGAGTAAGCATCGTCTCACAGCTCATCTGTTTGTCAGGAATTGGTCACAAAGAAGAGTCTCCCCCACCCCCTTTGTACTGCATCATAAAATGCCTTTATTTAAGGATAAATATCTTTTGGTATTGCCTGGACATGTCTATCAGAAATGCTTGCGCGACATCTCTACTCTTATATCTTACCTCTATTCCCACCCTCTATACTGCCCATTTTAGTGCGTTTTTCACCACAAAGTCCACTATTCCCTCTTAGTTTAGTTCATGCTGGATCACACACACCCATTATATAATCAGCAATAAACAGCAGTACCACATGTGAACCGGATAGTCCAGCAGTAAAGTCATCTGGCAAAACTGAAACCAACCTGGATAAAATAATGTGAACTTGTTGATAGATTCATGAACATTTAATAAAGAATTTCTAGGGTGAACATACTATTAAGGACACGCAAAGTTACCAGGAGTGTACTGAACTCTTACTAACCCCAAATTGTCAGGGCAATATGTGCACAACGGAAAACAGAAAGAATCAAAGTTCACCCATTGTCATTGTATAGGTCAGAAGTATTGGTCTGGTCAAATGCTGAGGATTGGCCCATTTGCACGGGGGTGGCTTCCCAAGGGGTACAGGAAAATGTTTAAAATATTTGGCCGTGATATGATAAAAAGCACCCAGAGGGGTGTCAATGCCACTTTCAGCTATCTATCCCTTACACTGTGGCACGCTTGGCATATATAGTGGGTCCTCCTGAAATGTGTGGATAGGACAGCCAGCTCCAGATCGGTATTGTGAGCAAGTCCCCTGCCTAATCCTCATTGTGGATGGTAGGCTTACCCAGGAGCTGGCACAAGCAAGCTGCTGCTGTGCATCTGGGTGGCAAGGAGGCAATCCCCTGCCCACCCTCACTGTGCCACTGATGGGAGACAGGAGCTCATCACATTCACCTCCCATTGTGACTCTCTCTTCAAGTGAACCTAAGAGCATTTAGGATCAGATCATTATGGCTTGCCTGTTCGGTAAACTTACTGTGTCCATAGATGGTTCCCAGTGCAATGTATCAATCCTGAACTATTCCATCAGAGACAATTGCTCCAGAGAAGAAATTAGGGTTGCTTTTTTACCAGAGTCGCAATGCTTCTGAGAGCAAAAGAGCAATGGGAGACATGCAATGTGAGACCAGGCTGCGAGCGAGCAGCGCTAGAATGGTTCACGCCAATGTATGTGAGGACCCTATGTGAGTTACAACATGATGGATGAGCCAATCATGTTATGTTATGTTTACATATAAAGCGCACAATCGCCCAAAGGCATCTTGGCGCTAAGTGGCAGAGGGACAGAGGCAAAAGCACAAAAAGCTCAAAATAGCAGGGTTTTCATTGAGCAGCGGAAAGATAGATGGTTAGCAGTGTGTTGTGATTAACTTTGCATGCACCTGGAGCAAGTGACTAGAATCTTGAGATGGAATGCAGGGCTTAGAATGTTTATCTATGAGTGTGTTCCAGGTTTCTCAGTTGCAAGGATGTAAGTCCCGAGAGAGGATGCCGGTGGGTGTCCTATGTCCCCTTTTACTTACCTGACTCCAAGAACTGTATTTGATGTACCTGAACTTAAGTAAATAACTCAACAGTTCACTGGAGTGTCAGAGTCATTTATGGCCAGACCCTGAATTTAACACTGGCGACAAGGATGAATCTGGCTGTGCTGAGGGGACAGCACCAAAGAGAGACACCCACCACCCCCCTAAGAGAAGTGATTCTCTCTCAGGTAAGAGTGCTGGATGGCTGTGAGGCGCTGCAGGCGCAGTGAGGGCAAGCGTGGCCCAGACAGAGGCAGTGGCGCAAGAAAGGCCCAGGCAGAGGCGCTGCGAAGGCACTGGAATCAGAGAGCAGCCATGGCTGTCAACAGGTGCTGCAAAGGCAGTGAGGTGCTGCAGAGGCAGTGGAGCGCAGTTATGTGCAAAGAGGTGCTGCAGAGGCAGTGAAGCTGCTGCATGAGGCAGTGAAGGATCGCTTCTTGAGGCAGTGAAGAGGTGCTGCGAGGGCAGTGAGGCACTGCAACAGGATGTGAAGAGGCGCTGCAGAGGCAGCGAGGTGCTGCATGAGGCAGTGAACAGGGGCAGTGAAGTGATGCTGCAAGGACAGTGAGGCGCTGCAAGATGCAGTGAAGAGTCGCTGCATAAGGGGTGCTGCAGAGGCAGCAAGGCGCTGTATGGCACAGTGAGGTGCTGCAAATGTGAAGAGGCGCTGCATATGTGAAGAGGCGCTTTGCTGAAGTATAGCGCTTTGCTGAAGTGAAGATGCGCTTTAGTAAGGGCAAGTGAGCCTCTATGTGATATGCTGCAGTGTGCACTGAGGTGCTGCAAGAAGCTGTCAAGCGCCATTGCAGAGTAAAAGTAATTGGACAGGAGGTCAACGGAGCTGCTTAAAAGTGCCAGTGGAAAGTCAAGAGGTCCATTGGTTAGGAATGGCAGAGGCTTGAGTCTCAAGGAAGCGCTACAGGGAGCTGTGAGGAGCTGCAGTGGATTGGAGCTCAGTGTAGCGCTACAGGCGCTGTGAGGAGCTGAAAATTGAAGTGACTTTGGTTAAAGTTTAAATGAGAAAATGCTGTGTCAGGGAGTCACGTAGATGAACATTGCAGCGGTTGATGGGAGAAAGGTGCAATGGAAGCACCTTTGTTATGTGGCTGCATTACAGAAGGGGCTGGCTCCTAGTTTTGAAGTTTGGTGGTATTGGCCTGCCACGTGGAGGTTGCTGGGTTCAGTATATTCAGTACAATGATTGCTGGTAGGAATATTGTGTCTAACAAGTTTTCTCCACAGGTGGACTTTAAAGCTTAAAATTTGATGCACTATTTAGTTTTTGCTTTGACACAAGTGTGATGTTGGATGAGTGTCAAAACACATGTTTTTGGGAACTGGCTCTTTAACCCTACATTTTCCCACAGGCACATTATCAGTAAAGGTCCTGCAGGCTTGAATTTTGGACATTGATGGGGCGTTTCCTTTACTTGGTTACCATGTTCAATGCTCAATTGGCCTATATGGTATGTGTGTGGGGAATGGTGGTTGTTGACTCAGGTGCAATGTCAACGTTCGTGTTTAGCTCTTGCAAGAAGAGTGTGGTTTTAAATTCAGCTAAAACAATGTGATATATATGGCAATGCAAATGTAAACTACTCACTGGTGATGTAGCAGGAGTAGGGAGTGGTGCTGTGCATGGATTTTTAGATCTAAGAGTATGATGTGTAGCTTCAGTGGATGTGGTGTGAAGGGAGTCAGATGAGATATTAGTGTTATGAGTGTTGATTATTTCTTCATTAGAGTTATTAAGTTGATAACAGTGCTCATCATTAGCTGTTCCATGTAGGTAGATTAATATGTTCTCTCCACAGGTGGACTATTCATTTTATTCCACAGATGGACATTAATGTTAATAGATTTTTGAAGTGGTGACAAGGTCTACACTTTTGGAGTTGTTTTTCGTTATTGTGAAATGCTTTCTTTAATCTTTTGTTTTTCAGGTGGGACTTTACTGGACACATTTTTTTGATGAAATATTGATCTTGTCACTCATATTTTACTGCTGTTCTTGTTGTCCCTATGGAGGGAAGATGTGTTGTGATTAACTTTGCATGCATCTGGAGCAAGTGACTAGAATCTTGAGATGGAATGCAGGGCTTAGAATGTTTATCTATGAGTGTGTTCCAGGTTTCTCAGTTGCAAGGATGTAAGCCCTGAGAGAGGATGCCGGTGGGTGTCCTATGTCCCCTTTTACTTACCTGACTCCAAGAACTGTATTTGACGTACCTGAACTTAAGTAAATAACTCAACAGTTCACTGGAGTGTCAGAGTCATTTGTGGCCAAACCCTGAATTCAACACAGTGGCTCCAAAAGCCAACGGCAAGTTAATCCAAGCCCTCGCAGCCGCCACCGAAAAGGCCCGGCCACCAGACACTGACAGTCTGTTACGAGGGACAGACAGAAAGAATCTGCTTCACAGCAAGCAAAGACATGTGTGCCCGAGGCAGAGGGTGCAAAATTGCTCTAGCGGCCACGTTCTTAAGCATTTGAAGTCGATTAATAAGGTATCGTGGCTGACCAAGATAGAGCAAGTTGCAGTAGTCTGCCGTGCTAAGAACAAGCACAGCCACCACCAGGGCATAGAAATGACCAGGAATAAACCAAAGAACTTTCCGCAGGATCGCACAGTTTAAAATGGCCAGATTTACAGACAGACACAACCTGCTCTGTGTAGATAAGGAGGATGAGATATGTACCCCTACATTATTTACGGAAGAAGATGGTAAAGGAAACCGTCCCAAGGAGGTGGGCCAAAAGTCTGGCGCCCAGAAGGAGCGAGGACTGGTGTTACCCACAAGCAGGACCTCTGTTTTATTTCCATTCAGTTTAAGTGAATTGAATGCCATCCATGCACCTAGGTCCTCCAGGCACCACCTGTGCCGAGCCGCAGTGTCAGCCCGGGTAAGATCCAGATGAACCAGAATCTGCGTATCGTCCGCATAGGAGTAATATCTAAAACCATTTGAATGGATGAGAAGAAGAAGACGTCTAATATATATGTTGAACAATATAGGCGAAAGTGCGGATCCCTGAGGGATCAGTTCATGAGGCATAGCAAACATGCAGGCCCATGAATCATGCTTCTGTGACCAACACAAACGCTTTACTCCACCAGTCCCAGCCTAAATCAACCAGCAATAGATCACAGCTTCATGCACTTGCAGGGAACCAAGGCCATGGCGACAATGTAGGCTCAATATAAGCTGGGATCAAGAGAGTGAAAGTGTAGGCCCAGCAAAACCCCAAGGATTGCCATACAACTGAGTGGAGTTCACTAAGATGCTGAACAAATCATATGAGGTAAAACATGTTTTAGTCTTTAAACACACAAAACATCTCACCAGGCAAAACTCAAAATTGGAAAAAGGTTAGGAGTGTCTCTCTCAAAGTTCCAGTAGTGTATTGACAAAGTTCACAACTCTTCAGAGTATCTCCCCGACAATCACAGTCTTAAAGTATTGTCTTTGGGCGTCCTGTTTCTTGACATTGACTGCTAATGGTATACAACCACCTACAGTGCATGCTGCATCCCTTTATACATATCTGGTTCTCTGCCTAAAGTTGTGGATAATAGTCAACCTTCTCTTGTGAGGGTTCGACCACCTCACTCTACTAGGTTCCTTGTCTCCCCTTTCCCCAACTCTCTACCCCGTGTCTGTTCCTGCTCCACCTCTATTTCACACCACATCCTTGTTCCTCCTCCCACCACGGGTGCCCTTTGGCACAGCATGGCCTTGCCTCCCTTTGTGATATGAATAGCTAGGTCCTCATTAGCATCTTGATGTTCTCTTTCAGCTACCTCCAGCAGTATCCAACTGCCATCCTCCTGGTGCTATCAGTTTTCATTACTACTTTCCTTAATAGTCTCCCCCGTTCAGCTCCTGAAGTTCATTCTACTTCTCTGGCCTCCAAACTCTTCCAAATTCCTACCTATCTCTCCATCCACTTCTAAACAGTTTTGTTCTTTTCCAACTTCCTGCAAACTAATTTCGCCAGCTCCTACTCCAATCACCCACATTGTTTAGCTGAGAGCCTGGGATTATACAGCCATGCATCACCTCCCCCTGGCTGGACTTTCTGTGAAGCTCTGCACCTGTGCATTGAAATGGACAAGGGCCTGCGACTGGCTACTCAGAGTTCATCTGGGTTAACTTGGCCCGCTATAATCAGATAAAGACTAGTGTGCTTCATCAGTTTTCACTGTCTCCTTCCGTGGTGTCTCCGTGTCCCAGCAGGTGTCCTGATATCTTGTGTTTCTGTTTGCAGGAGGAATCGGAATGGGTGAGGAGAAGAGAGGCACTTTCTAACCCGCCACCTTCACTGGGCCCAGCATTCTCATGGAGTGGCTACTGTTGGAAGAGCGACACTGGTTTGGGCATCTGCACAGATGTTCTCTGTCAGGTATTTAGATAACTTCAAAGATCATCTGATCTCCACACAGGCTGAGTGACCCAAGCAAATCTAAGGCCCCTGGTGTCTGAATGTGATGATGCTCCTGCGTTGGAAGGAGTCAGCTTAAGTGCCACAGTATTGTCTTGATAACAAATGCTCCGCTTCGGCAGGGAGACAGAGTTCCTTGCTTGGTTAATTCTAAGAATAGAGGTAGTATGTTCGTCAGAGGAGAGGGAATATGTATTTGTGGTGTTTTCCAGCATATGCACCAGTCCCATGCCATTTTTGGTGTTTTTTAAAGTAACCACGTCTAGGATTTTCTTCGTGGCAGGGTGATATTCCCCATACCACCACAGAACCATCATCCACTAACTCTGGGAGACACAAGGCACTCTTGACCGCTCCCCTTAATGACTCTGGTGCTATCAAAGGAGCTTCCTCATGGGGGGAGAGAGGGGAGACATTTCCTTTGATTGGCTTTTCTTATGTTCTTGTGGATGTTTCCTATTTGAGAACCCTATACGTCTGGTGTTGTGCCTTTGTGTGATAACCTCTCTTCTTTGCTACATCATCCGGAAGTAACTTGATCTTGCAACATCTCATCTGATATTTAGTGTTATAAAGTACCCCACAGACAGTCATTGTAGGAAAATACATTTGGAGCACAAATCCTACACATGCATTGCATACAAGAAAACCGCACAGTGACACAAATGTGCAGAAACTGAAATATAAAATGGCTGAATCAAGGTCCTGATTTGATAGTTTTGAAAGTGGCCTTCACCACTTTCTCCTAAGACATGCACACATGCGTGTCACTTCTTCCCTCACACATGTCAGAATAAGCAGGCTTCTAGTCTTATCACCCTTCACCTTTCAGCTTCCTTGCACACAGTGGATCACTCTCTTCTCTTGCTCACTCTCTATTCACTTCCTGTACCTGTGTCACCACTTTTCTGGTTTCATGCCCATCCCTCTACTGATTATTCTCTTGCATTGAGGCTTACATTTTAATCTAATATGACAGAATACACTGTTGGAATCCCGTATAGTACAATCCTTAGCCCCTTCTATTTTACATGAGCAGCATTTCACTTTTCCTGGGCTTCAATATCATCTTTTAACTGATGATTTCCGCATCTGTCCCCATTTACCTCCTTTTCGGACTCCCATCTCTATTGTATTTCAGCATGTCTATCAGCATTTGCGTCATAGATAGCTTCCCCTTTTTTCTTACTGCACTTATCAGACCTACCCTGTCTGCTGCCTTAAACCCAGCACTTGCCAATTGCTGGCTGCACTACCACTGTTTGTTGCCTTTATTATTGATTTATTTGTTATTATTTATCTGTTTCTCCTTTGCTCTGCACTCTCCACTTCTCCCCCCTTCCATGCACCTTTCCCCTCCCCCTCTTCCATGCACTTTCGCATTCTCAGTATCACTGGGCCTAGTAAGATTGTTGTTTTGCTCTCCCCTGTCCCACTCCCTTGACTTGTTGCGCTCTGAAACACTTGTGTACGAGCGCGATAGAAATAAAATATCAATATCAATTCTCGCTTTTTTCAGGAATTCTAACAATGCTGGAACTATGTACATATCCTCAGCTTCGTGTCCTTTGTTCAGAATTGTTTCTCGTCTCTTTCCCTTATTGCTATCGCTTCTTCCTGCGCTCACACTCTTGGTGTTTTATTCAATCCACTCTTTATTTCTCTACACACCTCGTACAAAAGGCCCGTATATGATCATATTAGTTATGGCGCCTCCCTTAAATTCACATTTTCTTCTCTTGGATTTAACACCTTCTTGGGCACGCCCTCATTCTCTCTCAATTTTTATTTTTGTCTTGATCTTTTCAGCGTACCCGATTATGGCACTGAAAATTCAGAACACTACTCCAAAATGTAACTTAAGACCAGTATAGGGTCCATTGCCTGATGTTTCATTTTGTTCACAAAATTAGTCGCCCATTCTTGACTTCCCCATTGCATGCCTACAATCCATCAAGTGTCTTGAGATCTAGCTTAGCCAATTTTATGTTGGTTGCGACATTCCTTTGTCACTTGCTCGCATGTTCTTCCTTTTCAGTTCTTGCTTCCCATATATGAAACTCGCTTCTATTCATGCTTTGTCTAGGCTTCTTCCATTCTCAGGTGCTATGTAGACCTGGCAGTCTTCTACGTGATTGGGCTTTTTGTCTTTCATATTTGGTCTCTCCATCTCCCATTTTCTCTTCTTCAGTACAAAAGCGGCAAGAAACCCTTGATGAACGGTGCTCTACAAGTGTTAAACATGAACACTTTGCTCAATCATTCTCCTTTCTGTCAACAAAACTGTACTTATATTCCTTGTGGTTGTTTGGGTTCATACTCCTGGATTATATAGAAGTTAGAGAGGCCTGCAAGGCCAGTCACGACACACCCAGTGATCATGTCAAATCATCACTCAGTCCTCTTCACTGGTATCCAAACAAACAAAAGCACAAATGTAGTTTAACATACTCTGCAACATGTGTGAAGCCGTACAGTGAAGGCACAGTACACATCTGCAAAGACGAGTACATATATTTACTCCAGCCAAATGCTTATTCCAATCTCCTGGTATTTTCCAGAAACTAAAATCCAAAATGTAGGGAGGAAGCCTAGTCACTGTGTGGCTGACCGCATTGATCGCACTTCCCAGAGCAAAGCGGAAGAGAGCGGCCTCTGGCAGGATCCAGAGGGATCTGAAAACTCTCCTTTACTAACTAATCCCCTAACTTCCTCCTGGTATCATGATGAGTTTCCTACCCATATATCTCACACGCCCCAAGGTTGGCTCTCTATCTTGTAGTGTACCCTATGAAGAGATCTGATGGTGACACGAGTGTAATACATTTTCTAAAATGTACACATGTACAATCAATGGTTAAATCAGCCTTGCTGTTTTTCAAATTTGTTTATATTTTAGAAGAGCAAATTACTTACCCCTGGTAAGGTTCTTTCTATTGGATGTCCATCTCACAGATTCCTCATCTTTGATATACCGAGATCTTGCTTGCAGTTCGGAAACCTTTGACAGCAGAAGGTGCCATGCGTTGTTGCGTTAATGTCCCTCAGAGGCTTCCATCCCCATGCTTGGACATGACGTGGATTTTGGTATAAATAACATGCACCGCGCCCGTTGCCTAAGTTCTAGTGTTTCCCTCTATCGCACAGCCGACTTGAGGATACTTAACCCGCAAGGGCGTTAAAAGAGAAAGGAGTATGTGAAAACATTCACCCACAGTTAGAGGGGCAGACTAGTAGGGCACTGAGAAATCTGTGGAAAGAACATCCAGTAGAAAGAACATTAGCAGGGTTAAGTAATTTGCTGTTCTAATGGATTATGTCCCCCTATGGATTCCTCATCTTTGATAGACTCCCATAGCGGTTAAATAGAAGGAGGTGGGACCGGTGGATTGTTTTACTGGTTTATAGTCATCATCATATTGTTTTATTTTGCCTGTTCAGACCATAAAAGACAGATGAAACAGGATTACAAAACATCATAAAACGCTAGAATCAATAAATAAACGTTAATGACTAAAAATCAGGCATGAATGCAGTTAGCAAAATACACATGAGTAAAAGTCATCATGGTTACAATTTGGGGAATGAATGTCCTGGATCCCCTGTTGATTTACTCAGTAATGCTTGGTGAATAAAACTCATATATAAAATTGAATACAAGCTAGAAAAATGTATTTAAATATCAATTAACAATTCATTATTATCAAAGTTAGAAACCTTAATAACAATAGTACAACCCAGTTATCATAAAGCACGCTTCAATGCCTGAATTTAGATTCTGCCAAGGATACTACTAGGGCAATTTGAGGAGCTGCCTACCTCAGCCTCCTCCTCCAGGCCTGCAACGTGTAATGCCCCATACTGTGGCTGGCCAATTGATTCTCACCCACCAGACACAGGAAAAGAGAATCATTAACTCTTCTTGTGGAATATTGGATAAAAAGAGGTTTCAAATACTTTCTTCTGATATCTGAATAATTATGGCAGAAGAAAATAAAGTGGGCTATGCTTTCCACAATGTTTGGGCAGTTACGGGCATTCGGGATAGCTGCCCGAATTTCATTTATTACAGTCTTGCAAGCGGGAGGGTGCCTATGCGAAGCTTCATGTTAGGTGCCATCGTTTATTTGGCCTGCATCACATCTAAATACTGTTCAAAACCATGTTTTCTCTTTAGAAGCAAATAGCTGTGGAGGCTATCTGAATGGGCTAGTTTAGCAGCAATGTCTCTTTCCCATCTTTTAGTATATGCAAATTTCAATTTTGCTTTGAAGTTAGCAGGGATTGTATCAGGGGTGTGCCAAAAAATGTTCCACTCCATCTGGTTAATTCATTCTTTATGGCCTCGAACCAAGCAAAGTTTGAGCCACCAGCCTAGGATCATATATCCCATATTTCCTCCCTTATTTTACCAAGGTTGGGATTTGCCTAGATACGGGCTCAAATATACATCGGTTTGCAAGGAAAATATATCCAATACTTTGGATATTAATATCCATAAAAACTAAAATATTGGTTGCGTTCACTGGTAATGCCAGGATAGATTTGATACCTTTTTGCTCAGCAACCTGCAGTTTACCAGTATTGCTCATGCCCCACAACTCCGCTCCATATAGTGCAGCCTGCCTTGCTCGACCCTTATAAACCTTCATGGTGACACTCACCGGCCCCGCCCCATGTTCCTGCACAAATCTAGAAATAGCGCCACAGTATCCAGTTAATCTGATTGCAGCACGCTCAGTTTGGTCACCCTAAGTACAACTGTCTTTCACTCTCACCCCTAAATAATTGTACCAGTAGACTGGGTCAATAGGCCCATCTTTCAGGTCGGTCACAAATCTAGGTTTTTTGTTGCTCTACGTCTCCTAAAGGCCATTAGTTTTGTTTTCTGAGTGTTTATAGCCAGACCATTGCCCACACAGAATTCTTCAAATATATTTAACTGCTTACGAAGGCCCATTGGAGTTAATGAGAGCAAAACAGCATCAACAGTGAGCAACAGAATCAGAATGTTTCCGTCTGCCAAGGTAAGGGCATCTATTGACCCAGCTACAAATTTGCCAATTATCTCATTTATAAATGAACAAAATATGCTGGGGGCCAGGACACAGCTCTGCTTTAGACCAATTTCGACGTTTACCCTGCAAGTTGTTCGACCATCAAGGGAGTGCCTTATTACAGCACCATTATCTGCATACATTAGCTGTACAGCTCTTGATATGGATGACAGCATCCCCGGATCTTTTAGTACCATCCATAGTTTAGCCCGCAGAGCACTGTCGAAAGCCGTCTCAATTCAACAAAAGTGGCATGTATGTTCATGTTCCTCAACATGATGTATTTTTCTCTAATTAATTGTAGCCTGAGGCATTGATCCATAGTGCTACCATTTTGCCAAAACCCAGTCTGTGAGTGGCTTAGGGCCCCCACCTCCAGGATCCAGGCTTCTAAATGCACTGGACTGCCTTGGTAAACACCTTGCCCCCCGTATCAAGAAGGGAGAGGGGCAGGGACGCCTTATCCCCTTTCTTTAATATGGGGAAAAGGACGGCCTGCATCCAGGATTGTGACACCATGCATTCTGACAATACCCCATTAAAGATTTTCCAGAAATATGGGCCCCAGATATCCGCCTCGGGGTTAAACATGGCAATTGGGGCCATATCTGGTCCTGGGGCTATCCCAACCTTTTGTGACTTCAGCACATCCCTGACTTCTTTCAGAGTAAAGGATAGGTTGCTTTCATCTCCATGTGGAGCACTCCTCAATTGGTCCTCCCTACTATTGCTAAAGACAGTTCTATTTTCTTTGTACACATTTTCAAAATAGGCAATCCACATTGCTTCAGGGATACTGTCTTGGACCACATTTTGCGCTCTGAGTTTTCCCGCCCCAGTGGACTCCCAAAAACATTTTGAGTTGTTTGAGTTAGAAGCCAAGAGTAGGGCATCCCATAGGCACTCAGAATGTTCTTGATTTTGAGCAGTTTGTAATATCTACCTGTAGTTTCTGCTAGAGCCATTGAGCCCTATCCCAGACTCCCTTGGCATGTTAGATTAGCACAGTCTTGGCCTGTTGACATTCTCCATCGTACCAATGGGGTGTTGCTTGTTGCTGCTACTTTGACAGCTGAACAAGGCTTGCTGAAGCAGTCTCCCAACACTGTAGTTAAGGCCTCATGCTGGGACATCAGTTCTTTGCCATTCTCTTGGTTACCCAAGAGGAATGCCTCTAATAATGGTAGAATACTCGTGTAAATTGAAGGTAGCTTTGTCCCTAAATCAAATGCTTTCCATTTTACAGTGCGCCTTGCTTCGCACCTGATCTCAATTGGAATCATGTTCTTGGCAATAGTATCCAAGGCCATACCTAAAAGGGATACCATCACTGTTGCCACAATCGGATGATGGCCACTTTCTGGTAAAGTTACCACCCCAAAGCCATATACCAATTTACAGGATTCTATATTTAATAGAATATAATCAATCAACCTGGGCTTATTGAGAACTCCAAATGTTTTCCTAGTAGGGCGGTCGCTCATCAATCTTCCATTGCATGCGCTTAGACCAAAGGACATTATCACACTGGTGATCACTTCTCCATTTTTATATTTTCGCTACGGCCGATCAGCAGCAAGCTCTTCTATGCCCCAAAGCTCATCTTCTTCATCTGCCAGGCCATTCATAATCTCAAGGGGTTCGAACTGGAGATTGAAATCTCCCTTTATGTTCATCTTCATCCACCCCTTTTGTTTCTACCTCCAATCCCTAACTCTTTCTTCCAGAAGTGAAAACACAGTGTGACCCATACAGTGTTTCTGTCGATTATAAAAATTGATGAACAGGACATTAGTCCCATCCACACACCTTAGGATAAGTTCCAAAAAGTTGTTTGAACCCGTGGAATGCACGTGGATTGCAGAAAAAGAGTTTGTGCTCACGCAAAAGATTAGACCTCCACTGGGCCTCGCACTCCTAGCCTGGGACGCTGAGGCAGAATAATTGGCATAGCCCTGCAGATTGGGGGCAACCAGAGCCCATGTTTCTTGGAGAGCTATAATGGAATGAGTTTGTACAAACTCTATCCACCTTCATCCACCATATATTTCTGCACACCAGCAATGTTCCATGATAATAATTGTGTCACCACACCAAAGAAACTTGCAGACTCTTCGGGCAATAGATCTACAGGAAAAGCACTCCTAATGTTAGTATGAGTGGCCACTCTTTCTGTCAATCTATGCCATCAGAACTGAAGAGTTTGACCCAAGCAGATCTCGGCCACTCTCTGGTTTATAGTGTGTAAAACAGCTTTCCTAAACCTAATATGCTAACCTGACAAGGTGTCCAGACAGTAATGTTTTGAGAAGGTTTGTATCGAAGAGCAAGTTGCAGTATTGCAAATGTCGTGCACCGTTACACCTCTGAAATACACAGAATGATCCAGCGTGAATAGTTCTGTTTAGTAATGGCTCGACCCAGTCTGTGTCCCGTGTAACCTACAAAATGTTGATCGTCTTGCCTGACATTTGCCAATCTGGCAATATAAAAACTCAGAGCCCTTTTTGGGTCAAGTCAGTGAACCGTTCTTCCTCCTTGGAAGGATAATGAGGTGGGTAAAATGCTAGCAAGGTCATCTTTTGTGTCAAATGAAATTCAAACACCATCTTGGGAAGGAAAGAGGGGCAAACCCTCAGGACTGCCTTATCCTTCGAAAATATAGTGAAAGCAGGTTTACATGAAAGATCATGTAGCTCATTCACTCTGCGAGCAGAAGTGATGGCCACTAAAAGGATTGTCTTAAATGTTAATAACCTGAGTGGACAGGAATGGAGTGGTTGAAATGCAACTCCCACAAAAATGTTAATACCAAATTAAGATCCCAAGCCGGGACTATGAAAGGACAATGGGTATTTTGAAATAAGAGCCTTGTCCTGGTGTTTGAAGATGGATAAATCCACCATATAGCCCTTGGCTGTAGACACATGTAGCCCCTGGTGGGCCAGGTGCACCAAATAGAAAGCACTCTAGGTGTATCGCAAGTGAAAGGATCAATATATTTAGCTTTACACCAGCTGAAAAAATGTGTTCCAACGGCTGCATTATAGTGCTTATGGTGCTGGTCTTCTGGCCGAAAGCAACACCTCCTTCATGTCTTCCGTATCTTAACCCCTCATAAATCAGGTGTGAAGATTCAGAGTTCTGATTTCTGGATGAAAAAGACGGCCTCACTCTTGGGAGAGCAGGTCCACTCTCTAAGGGCAGATGGATATGTCTAGAAGATCCAGTGACCATGTCTTCCTGGCCCAACCCGGAGCAATCAGGATCATGGACTTCCCAAACTTCCTCAACCTCCTGATGAAATGAGGAAAGGCAAGGACTGGTGGAAACACAGACAGAAAATTCTCAGTCCATTACAAACTTGTGCACCAGAGTCCTCTGTGAGGAAATTCCCTGGAGCAGACCAGGTAGCATTTCCTGTTGACACTGGATGTGAACAGATCCACTTGAGGGGCTCCCCAAAGGGCAAAGATCTCTAGAAGGACTTCCTGAGCTAACTCCCACTCGTGGGAGACTGTGCTCTGCCTGCACTGAGCATCCACTGTCGTATTCTCTTCTATGGCTAGATGAATGGCTGATAAAGAGATTCCTTTTTGAAGAACCCGAAACCAGAGCTGCATTGCCTTCCTGCATGGTGGTAGTGACCCTATACCTCCTCTTTTGTAGAGGTAATGAATGGCCACTTTGTTGTCCGTCATCATCAGGACATTCTTCCCCTGTATGGATGGCAACAGGCCATCAGCTCCAGTCTGATTGCCCTCAGCTCTAAGAGCTTTATGTGCAGTTCTGATTCTGATGGGGTCCAAGCTCTCGGGAATAGGGTGGTGGGAGAAAGAAATCAGGATCACTTGTAGTTGGTCTATATTTCCTTACAAACTCCATGTTGACAGCAGGAGTGGTGTTGTGGTTCTGCCAGATTTCCAATGTAGTGTTTATAAGTGCAGAATAGAAAGCAGTACAGGTCCTTTGGGGGGACCTTTCTCCAGCATATCTGTAAGGTTGTCCTGTTCTAAGTTCCTACAGGACGTCCCCAATGCAAAAATTATGTTACCTTGTTCATCGCTGTCCTGTACGCAGCACCTTGATGACCAGTACTAGTAGCTGAAACAAAATACACTTCTGGGGAAGTATCTAACCCACTGGCTTGCTTAAGGCAAGCAGCCAAGTGCTCAATTTGGATTCCTTAGAAATGAGTTCTTCAGGGACATTGGGTGTGTCAAAAAGTTCATACCCCAAGGGTACAATGTCTTCATCCTCTTCCTCCTCCTCAAAAAGAAATTGACTGAAAGGACTTAAAAAAGTACTTCTTCTATTACGGTTTTAAACCCTAAGATGGATCGGAAAATGATATTGATGGCTTTGATGTCAAAGACCTCTGGCTGAAACCTTAAAGATATGGAAGCCTTTGTCTCCAATGATTCTCATGCTGTCGACACTGTCAACACCACTTACGTAGGCATCTTGAGAGGCCTCTGACACTGGCTTTTGGGCATGTTAGTTGGAGCCTTCGATGACTCCCTGTCAGTGTTTCTGGGGCAGATTTATCTGGAAAATGTACCTTCCTTTTGTCAGGAGAGGAGTCGGATGAAGAGGAACAATGGCGTCTCTTGTTGGATTTTCTTCAAGAAGATGAAGATGAAGAATGAGGCATATCATTCCCTAACCTCGACCTCTTAGAACATTTCAAGCATTTCTTAGGCCTTTGAGATTACTCCTTCAAACTCCTATCATCAGCGGATTTCCTATTTGAGGCACTGGAGGACCAGGATTTAGGAACCGACTGACCTAGGGCGAGTTTAGACTTCCTCTCTTTCAAGGGCATGCTAGTCATGGACTGATATGAACCAGAGTCTTCAACTTTGCGCTCTTTGCTGAGACACCAAAGGTCTATCCTGTGTGGGTCTCTGATTGACATCTTCAAGTCATAGTCTTCACACCTCTTGAAACCCATTTTCAGAATAGACATACTCAAAAAACAGTACTACACCGTAGAAAAGAATCGCTGAGGCGAGTCAACCATTGTAAAGTGTGCTGAGCGTGCGTAAAAATGGAACTGAGGCAATGGGTACAGTGCATGCTATTTATAGCAACGTCCAAGCGCGGGGATGAAAGCCGCAGAGGAACATCGACCCGATGACGCACGGCACCCTCTGCTGTGAAAAGGTTCCTAACTGCAAGCAGGATATCAGTATATCAAAGATGAAGAATCCGTGGGAGGACGCAATTCATTAGAAATATGAAGGTACAAGTAAGATCAGTCAATAGTGCATTACATGCATGAAGGCACAGTTACTAAGAGGAGCAGGAGTAGTGTAATGGGAGGAAGAACACGAGCGATAGCACCAACTATGCCTCAATAGAAAGTGTCATCTGAGTGTATTCTCCACCCCACCAGCCTAACAACACTACTAGAGTTAGGCTCCAGTCACAGTCCATCCAGGAATAAAAGACCTTTGTACTTACTCCTGATTTCATGAAATCTTTAAACTTCCAACCTCAGTCTAAACATTTCCCTCTCGATAAAAGTCAGCCCTTTGCTGATTGTAAAAGAGGACATTCCTACTGGCTAAAACATGGTTTGAAACCTGCGTCTCTGCTTATGTTTATGACTCCCATAATCCCTCACTAAAGGCTATGCTGGCTAGGCCTGATGGGAGTTGTAGTCCAAAATATCTGCAGGGCAAATTGTTACAGAACTCTATAGTGATAAAGAGAATTGAGGACTGACTTACAAAGGAGGAAAATAATGATTCCCTGTACAATAGACAGGCGTATGTCACCTGAGGCGAAAAGAGCATAGGCTGGAAGAAATATCGCTGGAGCATCGTCATTTGCCAGGAAACTGCTTCCCAGAGTTCCATTATAATCGATGCTCATATGCCTGCATATTTTTTAATTTGTTTCATAGATCCTGTTTACCCTAATTCCATTATTGATCAGCCTCGGCCCCGCAGCCCACTGGAAACCAGGTACGCAGCTCACAGTTGAAATGGATTTTCAATTTAGGCGCGTAAACTGAAAATCCATGGAGGGTTGAGAAAGCTCGATTTATATACAAAAAAGGCATGGGGCTTCTGGGGGCGCGCAGTGGTGGCGAGGAACTGCAGCAGTGGCAGAATAAATCAGGTCATTGCACAGTAGCTGTGTTTTCATTAGGGATTCGAGAGGGCAGCAGTGAACTGCCGTTTCAGGCTCACAGCCGTTAAGCAATGACGGACCTTCTTCACTCGAGTCGCAAGGCTCAAGCGCGCGCAAACTGATTCACACCTGCCTCCTCGATAGAAGCCAACGGCAACGGCGCAGGAATTTCAGCCAAAACCTGCATCATGTTGGTTGAACAAATTGCATTTTTTTGGGGCTTTACAAGACAGGTTCTGTACGCCTGGTGCAAGTCTGCTGGGGTACTAGTATGCTGTGTGAGATTTGTAAAGAACCTAACTGCCATCTTTATGGCATCGAAGCACTGTCGGTTATTTGGAAATTCAGTACATCATAGCGTGAATGCTTCATGAAAAGCTTTTCATTGAGCTGCAGGAAACTAACATCATCATAATACTGCTTTTTCGATAACGCGTTTCCCCACGTATTTTCATAGAACATTTTTCTATACAATTTACAATTCTCCAACTGTGCCCTGGAAACACAACCCAATTATGACGACAATTTAGGACATACCCGCTTCCTCCCCTTTGCATTAGGTCCACCTGATAGGACTTCCATGCACTCCAACTATCACAAAGCCTTCTCTGGACACGCCTAGGTGCTCTGAGATGACTACGGTTGTTATTTGGTTCACTATAAAAGCCTACCATGACATAAGAACATGCCATGTCCCCCCGCCCCCCACCGATTCCCTTTGGATCTTTTAAGTTAGTCTGACAGGTCGCACTGTGCTGGTAACACCAACCCAATAGATGAAATGCATTCCTCATCGACCATGAAACCCTGCCTTTATGTTACTCCACTGCTTTCATGCTTCACCTGTCCCAACCCTGCCTTTATGTTACTCCACTGTTTTCATGCTTCACCTGTCCCAACCCTGCCTTTATGTTACTCCACTGTTTTCATGCTTCACCTGTCCCAACCCTGCCTTTATGTTACTCCACTGCTTTCATGCTTCACCTGTCCCAACCCTGCCTTTATGTTACTCCACTGTTTTCATGCTTCACCTGTCCCAACCCTGCCTTTATGTTACTCCACTGCTTTCATGCTTCACCTGTCCCAACCCTGCCTTTATGTTACTCCACTGCTTTCATGCTTCACCTGTCCCAACCCTGCCTTTATGTTACTCCACTGCTTTCATGCTTCACCTGTCCCAACCCTGCCTTTATGTTACTCCACTGCTTTCATGCTTCACCTGTCCCAACCCTGCCTTTATGTTACTCCACTGTTTTCATGCTTCACCTGTCCCAACCCTGCCTTTATGTTACTCCACTGCTTTCATGCTTCACCTGTCCCAACCCTGCCTTTATGTTACTCCACTGCTTTCATGCTTCACCTGTCCCAACCCTGCCTTTATGTTACTCCACTGCTTTCATGCTTCACCTGTCCCAACCCTGCCTTTATGTTACTCCACTGCTTTCATGCTTCACCTGTCCCAACCCTGCCTTTATGTTACTCCACTGCTTTCATGCTTCACCTGTCCCAACCCTGCCTTTATGTTACTCCACTGCTTTCATGCTTCACCTGTCCCAACCCTGCCTTTATGTTACTCCACTGCTTTCATGCTTCACCTGTCCCAACCCTGCCTTTATGTTACTCCACTGCTTTCATGCTTCACCTGTCCCAACCCTGCCTTTATGTTACTCCACTGCTTTCATGCTTCACCTGTCCCAACCCTGCCTTTATGTTACTCCACTGCTTTCATGCTTCACCTGTCCCAACCCTGCCTTTATGTTACTCCACTGCTTTCATGCTTCACCTGTCCCAACCCTGCCTTTATGTTACTCCACTGCTTTCATGCTTCACCTGTCCCAACCCTGCCTTTATGTTACTCCACTGCTTTCATGCTTCACCTGTCCCAACCCTGCCTTTATGTTACTCCACTGTTTTCATGCTTCACCTGTCCCAACCCTGCCTTTATGTTACTCCACTGTTTTCATGCTTCACCTGTCCCAACCCTGCCTTTATGTTACTCCACTGTTTTCATGCTTCACCTGTCCCAACCCTGCCTTTATGTTACTCCACTGTTTTCATGCTTCACCTGTCCCAACCCTGCCTTTATGTTACTCCACTGTTTTCATGCTTCACCTGTCCCAACCCTGCCTTTATGTTACTCCACTGTTTTCATGCTTCACCTGTCCCAACCCTGCCTTTATGTTACTCCACTGTTTTCATGCTTCACCTGTCCCAACCCTGCCTTTATGTTACTCCACTGCTTTCATGCTTCACCTGTCCCAACCCTGCCTTTATGTTACTCCACTGCTTTCATGCTTCACCTGTCCCAACCCTGCCTTTATGTTACTCCACTGCTTTCATGCTTCACCTGTCCCAACCCTGCCTTTATGTTACTCCACTGTTTTCATGCTTCACCTGTCCCAACCCTGCCTTTATGTTACTCCACTGCTTTCATGCTTCACCTGTCCCAACCCTGCCTTTATGTTACTCCACTGCTTTCATGCTTCACCTGTCCCAACCCTGCCTTTATGTTACTCCACTGTTTTCATGCTTCACCTGTCCCAAGGCTTTTCAAGGTTGCCGATACAGCAAACACGCATCTGTCCATATGCTGCTGCCACAGCACCAATAGGACATTTATTTTATGGGGTATGCTCTACTAAATATGCTTCGAAGTTGTTCTCCGTGAGTTAGCCCAGCGCACATCTGCAAAACTCAAATCCATAAATGCAATTAGTGCCTGCCTTCGGTCTCCCAACCAATGAGGAGGCTTGGAACAGGGTCTTTACCACACAGGGAAAGTCCCTGCTCCGAGCCTCCTCAGAGCTGGTGGCCGCCATGTTCCCTCGCCGGCCACAAAGGAAGTACCAAAGGAATCTGCCTTTTGCCATAGAACCTGCCTCCCTAGTTTCTCCAATGTAAACATGGTAACATTATAGCGCCTATCACAGCCAGACGTGTGGTTCAAACCACATACTGTTTTGCTAGCCTCCCTTCGTTGTGCCTTGATCTGTTTGGGGATGAGGGCATCCAGACTTGACAGAATTATCTGTGTGAGGTCCTATTCGTTGACATCCTTACTCTAGCATCATTTCATTACTCTCGCTGCAGCCTTGTGACCTTGGTCATCCACTATTGCACATCAGATGCTACAGAATACAGAGACCACTCACCTGCTTAGTAGCCTATACTGACAGTCTAATCAAGCAAGTTTAATGGGGCCATGTTTCAGTCTGCAAGTGTCACAAACTGGAAACTGTGAATATTCAATCCCATTGTGCAAAGGAGAGGAAAAACATTATATCGTGTGTTGCCGGAATGTTGCCTAGATCTTTCTTGGGGAGCTGTTGCACCAGTATACCATTGGTGGCCTCTGGCATCCTATTTTGTGTATATGATTTGATAAAACTCATTTATGAACATTCCACCAATGAGAGCATATGACCCACATTAAATCAAGAACGTTTCTTAGTCAGAAAGAGAGACAGGGACGTACAACATGCAAGACAAATATCCACAGATGACCAACTGTGATGTACACATCTAGATCTTAAGGTGTGGACCATAGGTCTCAGGCTAGCTTCCTTTACAAACATATACTCGGGTGCATCAATTGACAGTGTGATGTATTTTTCACACACATGAAATGTTTTTATATGTGCTCTCTGTTTATACATGCATGTTGATTCATTCTTTATATTTCTGTCTGTATGTTAAGATGTTTTTCTGATGTAGTAGCTTTTTTTTTAATTGTGATTTTTTTTAAATATGTGTACATCTTTTGTATAGGTTTTCATACATTTTCCAGCACTTCGGTATTTACAGTGGGACAACATAGCTACTGATTCTGTCTCACTCTGTTTGTGATGTTGCGTGTATCAATTGTTTATTGTACTAAGTATGTGATGTTTGGGTACCTATAAACACAAAACCATCCAGGACTGCTAACATAGGTAGAGTTAAATACTCATATTCTTTTCAGAGCTTCATTTCATTTGAAAATGTAATAATCAATCAATAAAAAACGTTCTCACCCTTCGGTTCATCATGAAGGTATGGTAACGTATAGAAAAGACACAATTCTATACATCAGTACATTTAAAACTCATATAATAAAACCAATAGAAAGTGCAATGTGCCAACATGTCACCGTGCTGAATACTAGCAACTATAAAACACCTGAAACTGGTGCAAATCTAGCAAGTGCTATACAGATCCTGTTTGTGATGTATGGGCGCACATCTATTCATTATATGTACCTGGAATCATCTCTAACCCTGCTTCCGGGAGAATGTGTGATGTATCTGAGTGTATTCCCTGCTCTCCTGTTCTATCACAGGGTACCCTGGTGTTGTTTAACATTGCAATCCCATCTTGCCAGTCAACCTCCAGAGCAGATGACTTCAAATCTAGAGGCTGTGCGTCTGGAGCAGAGCGTCAGTGTGAGGATCACCGACTCTAATAGCGTATTGAGGACATGCAAGCTTTGGGGTGATGATATACTGGGTCACATTATAATTGTTTTGTTATGCTAAGCTCTGACATGTTTTTGCTGTGCAGCTGTGATAGGCCAGTGATCTGCTTTGATTTTAGATGCTATGCTCTTTTAGGGATGGCAGGCTACACTTTGTTATATTATGCTGTGCCATGTCATGTTTAAGCTTCCAGGACATGTTGCACAGTGTCTGTCTATTAGGCTCTATGTGCTTTGTTTGCAAATCTAAATGTATGTTAACTTGAATGTAAACCTTTGATGTACACCTTCAATTTCAATTGACAGTATTTCAATGACAATTTTAATTTCTTGTTTTGTAAGGGAGTTTTGCTCATTTACATTTTTTATGTAATTATTTCCCCTATTCTTTTTTGGGGCATGAAGCCTGTTTTGTTATACTTGCTGGTTAGGTCATGTTATGTCTCATTACATCGTGTTACATTTATTTACGTCATGTCACATTAATGTCTAATGTCAAGTATGTTGAATCAACTATAATGTGGCACGTAGCACCTCCAAAATCACCAAAATGAAAAATACACAGGAGCGACACTCTGTGAAAAGATCCATAGCGCCCAACGTGCACCTGTAGATGTAGGCTGTTATGCCGACTCTACACACCTGTTTGCACCTAATGTATGCATTCTGTTCTCTATTAACATGACAAGGTAACTACAGGACAGGGTGAAAAGGATAGACAAGGATGGATAATGAAGTTATGAAGATAAACTCCAAAAAAAGAACAGTCTCAGGACAACAGGTGTCCTGCCTCACACACCACTAAAGCGGTCCCCTTAAAGTTCAGAGTAGGACCCAAGAATTTCCAGGAAGCCTAGCCCTGGGCTTTGCACCCAGAGAAGCCACGTTTCAAAACCCACCCTCATTTAAAAGTGCCCATAATCCCTCCTTTCTAATGAATCTGCCCATTTGGGGCTTAAGGGAGTAAGTACACGCGTAAGTAGGAATGCTTTTCTCTCCTCATAGAGGCATTTACAACAAGGTGAACTAGGCCAAGGACTAGGGCAGCAGATTGCCAGAGGAGCTGCATTTTATTGTAGTTTATTTTCAATTCACTGGTTGCTATAATATATATAAAGCCAATTTTGTTTCTCTGAGTCTGGCTGATCCGCAACACTGCAAGTCATTTTGAGCTGTTAGCAGTCATTCCACTCTGACAGCTAAAGTGTTTGATGGCCAAACTTGTCTATATGCTTGATATTTACAAAAGCTTTATTGTTAGGGTGACTTGCGTTTAAAGAAAAGAAAAGGGAAACACGTTCCAATCCCAGCGTGCTTTAGGCATTTAGTGATTCAGTCATACACCTCTCACAGGCATATATGACAGATATAAAGCTCTTTGGTCATTCTTATCTTCCCCAAATGCTCTTTAATATGCAAAACAGCAAAACCCTCATTGGGTTTATTGGTGCCACTTCACATTCTCTTTCGAGTTCTTTCTAATCAATACGCACATACACTGTTAAACAATCACTTTTATATTCAAATACATGTCATGCATGTTTTAAACCTTTGCAAAATGGAGGGTTTTCCCTTCAGAAAAGTAAAGGTTAAAAATGATGTATCGTTTTACAATATTAAACACATACTTATGCTGTAGTCAAACATAGAGTTCCCACAGGTGGCACTAAAATGATGTTCAGAAGCAAGCACTAATTTCCCTCCCTGGCCCCACATTTCAGAGCTCTGTGGCCGCCCAAAAGGTAGAAGCATGCAATAGATCATAGAGAAGTTAAAATGGCGAAGAGTAAATCTGAATGCGCAAGTGAATCAAGAAACAATGTGAAAGGATACCCAAGGCCATAGAAGGGTGAGAACAAAAACTGTGTGCCAAAGGTACCCACTGTTTCACATCTGTAAAGGTGTCCTGTAAAGATATCCATCAGAGTTAAGCAGGCTAATGGCATCCCTGCTGGGTTTATCATGTGTTTTGGACTTTTTGCTACACGCACAGTATTACCAGGAGAACCAAATGCAAAGTATGTCACACAATGCATAACTGTGATTTTTGTAAGTAATCTTTACAGTAATTGTATTTTAAATACAAGGTAGAACCTTTACTCTGAAACAGTACTTCAACGGAGCAGGACATCTATATATATACCCACAAATCTCAAAATGGTCCTATGTATTGTACTGTCCAACCAACTGTACAGAGTTAACTATCATTTTAAATTACCTTAAATGCAAGCTGGCAAGACCCATAGCATAAACCACTCCCACAAAGGTAATATTATGCTGGAACGCCTGATCCATTGCTCATTTGTACTCTTAGAGTGTTGGGTATTTTGAACAATTGCACAAACAGCAATTAAGTAAACAGTCTGTACCACTTCATTTGTTATAAAAGGTGCCTGCATTGTCCAGCTAAGGTGAATGCTGTTGCTTCCCACACATGAATGTTCAGGATCGCCCTTATCCATTACTCCACCGTGAGAATGCACAGCCAAAGATTCCAAGACCCTTCTCCAACTGTACTCTACTGAGGGGTTTATGCCCAGGAAGAATTGTCAAACTTCACTTCTAATTCTGCCATATTTTAATGGCGTTCCAGCCCAAGGGATTGGAGGTACATCGGCTGCAGCAGGCAACTTACCTTATTTTCCCCCTGCTAACACCAGAGCTGTAACCATGAGAAGGGGGTTGAGTTCTTTTTATTCAACATTGTTATAAGATGTGCCTGTATCACTTGCACATATTTCCTATGTAAACTTTACCATGTGACAAGACCGGATGTAGAAATGAAGTTATGTTGCATTAATATTACAGACCAGTGTAGGTTCTTCTCCCAGAGTGGCAGCAGGCAATTTGTGAGAGAAACCAGATACCAGCATTGAACCCACAATTCCTTGTTTCAAACTTCTCTCACTTGTGTCCAGTTGGCAGACAGCTTAAGTTCTTATCGCTTCCTTTAAAAAATTGGTTTTGGACCTAACCGAAAGTAGACAATTAGCTGTAACAATTACCTCTAGTACACTCAACTGTAGAACACACTACCTTCTCCAAATCTTTGGCAGCAGAGAACTGAAAACACTTTTTCAACTAACATAACATAGAAGATAATAGGATTGAATTAATAGAAAGGAAGCATATCTTTCTAATCCCTGCAACCTTACAAATGTCCTTTATAATGTTATGGAGCCACAATGGGGGACGAAATGGGTGTAAAAGGGGGTGGTTTGGTTTGGATAACGCGGACAGATATTGTTGAAGGGGGTGCAGACTCTGGCAGAGGTGGAGTAAAGATGGGGGGCGCATGTACTTATTTGGGCCTAGGGTAGCAGAATGCCTAAATACGCCAGTGGCTCTCCAGTTTTCTTGTGCATGGTTTGAACAGTTCAAAAGCCTGACCACTGCTGATCCAAAGACATGCTAATTTCCTTAAATATTTTGCACAAAAGGACAAGTTTAGGCACTCTAGCACTACCGCAGAGCTGATTTGGTGCAGTTTAACAACTTTTGTAACATAACCAAGAACATTTTGCCAACATGAAAATTACTTTTTCCCGGGAGTTGAAAGATTGCCATATTTGCCTTTCTTGCATACATCCACTCCTTAATGTTGTTAATAAAAGGGTTACCTGAACAAGCTGCTCAGATCACCATTTCTCTTGTCTGTGAGTCTTTCACTTCTGTTTCACGCCCATTCTATTAAATTTGGCTCACTGGCTGGCTGAGGGGCTTTCAGTGATGATCGTTGGGCAACTTGTAAAATGTTAATCTGAAGCCTGAAAGATTCCCTTTCTCCTCCTTGTTTGTTTGTTTATTTATTTATATTGCACAACCAGACCCAAGGGTATACGGGCACGAAGGCATGAAGAGGGTTGTTCAACTTAGGTTACATGTTGCAAATAATCATGAAATACAGCTAATTGTTACAATGCTGTAGACATGTAGTGTCAAAGAATCATGAAAGTATGTACAGTAGATTTACAAAAAAAGCAGGAATGACAGATAAATAGAACCGAACAAATATACAGAATATACATAAGATCCCAAATGTCATGTGCTTGGGTTACACATCGTGGTCTTTTAGCCATTGGACAAGTTTGGATCTGAATTGCTGGTAGGGGAGATTTTCCCTTAGATCAGTTGGAAGGGAGTTCCACAGTTGTGCCGGTTTGAAAGCGAAGCTACTCCCGCCTCATTTGATACGTTTTAATCTGGGTACTAGCAGTAGGTTGGAGTTGGCTTTCCGTAAGGGGCGCAAGGCTGTCTGTCTGGTGAATCTGTCTATGAGGTATTGTGGGGCTGCCTGGTTAAGGCATTTATGTGTGAGGGAGGCTGTTTTGAGGCGGCTTTTTTTTTTAAGTAGAGAGCTAGTTGGTGGATCTCCTAAGGTCTGATATGTGGGCATTTTTTGGGAAGTTTAGGGTGGCTCTTAGGGCGTTATTTTGCAATGTTTGAATTTTGGAGGTGATGTATTGGTTACTGCCTATGTAGAGGGTGTTGCACTAATCTAGTTTTGAGAGTATTAGTGCTCTTGCTATAGTGATGCAGTTATTAGGTGAAAGGAAAGGCTTGGCTGCTCTAATTAGCTTGCAGGTATAAGAGGTGGCTGAGGCCATGGAATTCACTTGTTTGCCAAAGGTAAGAGTGGAGTCTATATAAAAACCAAGGGTTTTAACCACTTTAGCTACAGTGATGATGTTATTATCAATTATGAAGGAGTCGTATTTAGTGCCCAGTTTTTTGATATTGGAGGAGGTGTCTAGAATGAGGAGTTCGGTTTTGTCATCATTCAGGCATAGACCGTGAGCGGCCATCCATGCCTGGATGATGAGGTAGACTCTATTCACAAAGGCCAAATCCTTGTCATAATCTTCCGTCAACGGGATGAGGATCTGAGTATCGTCTGCATAGTTGGTGTAGGTGATACCTAGACTGTCTAGATCATCAAAAAAGGGGCTTTGTGAAAATATTATAGATGGTGGGCGATTCGCAGGATCCTTGGGGTACGCCGCAAGTAATGGGTTTGGGGTCAGCGGCTGCTAGGGGAGAGAAGACGCGCATAGTCCTGTTGTCCAGGAAAGACTGGATCCATGCGACGGCTTCCTGGGAGAAGCAGGCTGCCGTGCTCAGATGATTACATAGTATTGCATGGTCAACCGAATCGAATGCGGCAAACAGGTCCAGTAGTAGTAAGAGTGAGGTTGTGCCATTATCTCTTAGTAAATCTATTTGTGCTTTAAGGTCTAGGAGTGCGGTCTCGGTGCCATGCTGTGGTCTGAAACAGGACTGTCGGACTCCTAGGAGGTGGTTTAGTTCCAGGTGGTGTTGAATTTGTTGGTAGGCCACTTTGTCTAGGATTTTCAATAGGAACGGTACAGTAGTTATAGGATGGTAATTGGTTGGAATGGAGGGGTCCAAGGTTTGCTTTTTTTAGGAGGGGTAGGACCCAGGAATGTTTCAGGTTGCTGGGTATGGTACCTGATGTGAAAGAGGCGTTTATGAGTTTGGTAATAAAAGGTGAAAGTTCGTGGGCGGCGTCTTTTATAATTTGGGCGAGACATGGTTCACCCTGACAATTGGAAGGTTTGAGGGTGAGGATGACTTTCTCAACTTCTTTGGTGGAGACTTTGTGAAAGTGGAAGGAGGGGGTGTCCAGCGGTTTCTGAGTCGGTGGTGGGTTCTTAGTGGCCTTGGATGAGGGGCCTCTGTTAACAGTGTTTAGGGCAGTTATGGACACTTTTTTGTTATGGATCTTCGCTTGAAGCATAGATATCTTGTTGGCAAGGGCGTTTTGGATGCCTATGCACCAGTTCTTGTCCTTAAGGCAGGAATCGGGAACTTCGGTAGGGGATTCTACTTCCTTCAGGATGGTGAACAGTTCTTTTGTGTTGGATTTGGCTTGTGTGATACGGGTGTTATAGGACGTTTGTTTCGCTAAAATGATTTCTTTTTTGTAGAGGGAGGCTATTTTCTTAAGGTTGTTTTTATTGGTATCCGAGGGGTCTAATCTCCAGGTTTTTTCGCTTATTCGTTTCTTTTGTCTGATGTCTTTCAATAGGGGTGTGAACCAAGTATTTAGGTGTTGGCGGGGTTTGCTCTTCCTGACTTTTAGTGGTGCGATAATGTCCAGAGAGGCGAGCATCACTTCATTATAGGTTTCTACTATAGAGGCTGGGTCAGACTGATCTGAAATGGAATTTAAGGTGGGGAGATTGAGGGGGATGAGATTTTCAGGGGTTATATTTTTTTTGTTTCTAGTGGGTGCAGTGGGGGCTAGGGTGCTGTTGTTTGAAGGTGTGGTAGCTTCTAAGGTAAAGGATACCAAGTGGTGGTCGGACCATAGCTGAGGCATTATGGATGTGATAGTGATTGGGCAGTTGTGTTCGGCAATCCAATCAAGGGTCCTTCCTTTGATGTGTGTGGGCGCTGTGATCTTTTGGTAGAATCCTAGTTCCTCCAGGGTGTTGCTGATTTGTAAGGCCTTGGTCCTGTAAGGGGGCCTTATTAACCTAGATGGATTTACGAACAAAGAAAATGGCGCCTCATCACAAGTTGGCCGGAGGATTACTGCCACATTTACTGCTCCCCCAATCGCGAGTTGGGCAGAAAGTGGGAGTTTTACCTCCAGCTTTTTGCTGGGGGTAAAAATCACCCCTTTCTGCCTGTTTTCGGTGCAATTAGCGCAGCGCTTATTGCACTGGTGCTAATAGCACCAAGAAACCTCATTGTGGGAATGGGGATTTACCTCCCGACAGCAACTCGGGATCTGATGCAAATTACACTGGGCTGAGTTGCAGTAACGCTAACAGCATTAGGCGGTATCCCGGTGCAATTAGCATCATGATACCTAACCCCTGATGAGGCCCCATGTATAAGCTTCTAGGTGCATTTTGAGGTAAAAGTTGGGAACCTCATGTTTTACATTTTTTTTAAAAGAAGGGTTATGTCCAAATGCGCCAACTAGTTTAGATTAGAGATTTTTTTTTCCATTCATAAACAAATTTGGCAGAAAAAAAAACACTTGTCAGTCATGGCTTTCAGGCAATTTTAATCTTCCTTAAGTGATTATAATATTGTTTTATCAGATTTCTATAAATCAGATTTCCTTGATTTGTTTCCAAAATTCTTTCTCATTACTCTCTCAACACGAATTTCACCACTTCTTGCAGTGGCTCATCAGGAAAGATGTCCTAAAAGATCTGTTTCATAATGGTGTGCCCATTGATCTTTGAATAGTACCTCCTTTCAGTCATCAATTCCTTAATATTGAATCACTAAGCCTTTTTCTTCTGGCATTTTGTTTTGGCCACAATGCGCCAGTTCCGTCCTGATGTCTCCCATTTGAGGCACAGTTTTAACATAATTAGGGTATGCTGACTTTGATGAACCCACTTCCCAAGCCAAATTCTGAGCATTTGACCTTTTAATAAGCATAAACAAAATGTCCCCCAAATATCATTATAATGGTAATATATTATAAGCTAATGTTCATGTAATCTATCTCATCTGCTTGCTTTACAGTGTAGTCCACAGTTAACTTGGATTACACGTCTTGTAATATATTGCTGTATTGCAATTGTGACTGTTTTATGTTTCTTATCTTTGGTGGTCAAGAGTCCCTAAACTATGACAGCATACACAATGAGGAAGAACATGTAAAAAGTAGAGTTCTTAGTGTAGCACAAGATCTTGTTTACTGTGTCAGTGGCGGAAAATAAATTGACTTCTAAACACATTGTCCTTCCCAGTAAACTACACCAAGTTACAAAGTCAAAAGATTTGGTGATGCTTTTCAACAAGGCTGGACACTGCCTGAGCGATGACCAGGTCTTTCAATTAGACACCTCGCTCGCTGAAAGCACTCCGAAGTTATAAGATCAAACTACTGGTGCTATAATTCCACCAAACATTACAATGAACAAATGTATCCACTACACATGTGACAATATTGATATCTTGGATGTGATGCTTGATGGGAAAGCCAAGCCATTACGAAAAGCGAAAGACCATATGCATCTCAGGCTTGGTCCAACCCCAAAAGGGGCAGTCCAGCCTGAATTGCTTGGTCACATCCCTTCTGCATCTCCAGTGTCAGCCTCATTTGGCCTCATCCGTGAGGAGTAGCTTGGGTCTCTAGGCCCAGCAGGCATGGGATCCACGCACGGGCATACCTGTCAGAGTAGGGGTGACTATAGCAAAACAAAAGAGGAAATAACTGGAAGGTTTAGAAGGAATCTTAACCTCTGGCATTGCTGTGGGCAACCCTCCAGAACATTGTTCTTTGCCTGCCAAGCAATTACAAAAGGGGAAAGACCATATGCAAATCAGGCTTGGTCCCACCCCAAAAGTGGCAGTCCAGCCTGAACTGCTTGGTCACATCCCTTCTTCACAGACCACAAGCATCCTCAGACATGTTTCGCCCTCATTGGGCTGCATTAGTGAGGAGTAGCTTGGGTCTCTAGGCCCAGCAGGTACGGGGCCCATATCTAACCCATTTTTACTAATAGTTATGATTCATATGTCCTCCAAGTGGAAATATAGAAGTATGGATACTGCATCTCAGAGGGCGTGGCAAGCTCTGGGAAACCTGCTGCATCCACTCTCTGGAGGCTCATTGGGTAGCAAGGTCCATCCCAGTTCCCTGTGGAACCAGCAATTTAAACAAAACCACAGTTAGGTCAACAGCAAAATGCTGGGGTGAGAATACATGCACAAATAATTAAAATACAAAAGGAGGTACATTCTGTTAGAATCAAGGTTAGTTACAAGATTGAAACTGGAGAGAGAGAAGAAACAATGGGAGAAACAAGGGTGGAACGACAGGAGGTATAGATGAACCCCACTAAGGGCAAAAGTAAGTTGTAAACTGTGCACTCTGAGGCCCCCGAGTGTATATATTTTTTTTAATTGGGCATTTGTAAGGCGCTTTATACAACGGAATTGTGTTTCAAAGCCTTATAAATAGTAAAGTAAAGTAAGGTAAAGTAAAAAGTACTATTTGATGTTAACATTTCCAACAATGATGAACATTGGGAACAAAACATATAGATCCTGACAGACCAAAGCTACATAACATTTCACAGCAGCTTAACAGGGGAAATTGTAAACATGGATTACAATGTTTCCATCCTCATCCCAGGGACGGGGGAGACCCGCAAAACCTCATGCCCACAAAGCACTAGACAATAAGAGAGAAAGCCTCCGCCTTGCGCAATCCCTGGCGAACAAACCACTACAAATCACCCAACATACAGCGCAGACAGAGACAATGAGCACAGAAGTCGAAAGCAACAAGGTAAGAATAAACCCAACTAACCCAACCCTAAAACCTCAAACTCTGCATACACTTCTCAAACGCAAAACAAAAACAACCACCTCTCTGCACAGCAATCACCACACTGTAAGGACAAAACAAACCACACATACCCCTCAACAATAGCACATGGGAATCTACTGAGCTGTAAATTGCACCCAAGCTCGGCGATCTGTGCAAACCGAACTGAAGCTGTCAACAGGACATCACAACTCTCGCTCTACCTAATCCAGCTAACCATTACTACCTCCCCCACACTCTTACCTTTCAGATCTGCCAGAGCGCCAGGGGACCACCTTTGGTGGTGATAGTGCGCGGTACAAATGATTGTTAACATCAACATTAACATTGTGTTTGGGGTTTTCTTATCTTCACAAAAGCAAAAAAAAAAGGACAAAGTCAGGCTGCAACCTCCTTCAAATCACCTTCCAACTTAACCAATTAGTTTTCCACCACCTGTTGCAGGCTCCTTGGTACTAGCCCTATCCCACTCACAGGTCTCCTAGAAAGGCTTGAACAAGTAATGAGTTCTATCTTGTTAATGTGTCTCTACACTCAGAGGAGCAAATTGAAAATGAATCAAGCGAAGGAGTGCAGAATAAGGTTATTCACCAGCTATGAAAACAAGACAGGCTGCCTAACAATAATACGTAAGTATATAGCCAAGGCAATTGATATGTGGGGCCATGTTCCTCTTGGATTTATTGGAGGAGCCACATAGTTGTCATTCAGGTCAAATAATTTAACTCAGGGTTGGTGGAAAGGCTGCTGAGGCATGAATCTTGTTCGCCGCCACCTACAGATTTAGGAATAAGTTTAATATTTAAGACCCAAAACAGGGGAAATCTGAGGGACTCGACAAGGATAGATTGCCAGCCACAGATAAAGGATCCACAGATCCCCGAATGGGCCTCCCAAAGCAAGAGATGCACTTGGGAGAGGATTTGTTAAAGCAGTTAGTGGATGGACTCATATACGAGATCCCAAATAATGTGTTAACTTAGCCTCCGTCCCTCATTGTTCAAGTGACTTGTGGTTCTTAAAGGGGGCTAAGAATCTTTTTTTACATTTCTTGTAACTTTGCTGGACTAGTTGGCAAGTTGGGAGTGAAGGGGATATGGAGTGAGAGGTTTTCTGGGCCAAGCAGATACTGTGGCGGTTCTACGTTGTTTCCCCGCCGCCCTATTTGACTGGTACACCGGGACTGATCACAGCGCTGCGAGGAAATGACATTTCCCATTGCGTACCCCCACTCCTCTAATCTCCTAGGCGGGGAAGACACCTGCAAACCCTCATAGTGTCCCCAACCCTCCTCCTCCCACTCCTTACTATTTACGTTGTAGTGCGTGCCAGGATCTTGAAACGGATGCAGGTTTTCTATTGTTCGTCCATCTGAAATGAAATATAACCCACGGGTGTGCCTTTACCAGCCCATTCACACAAGAATAACCCTGCATTCTTTTCAAGATCCTGTCCGCCCTGCAATGAATTAGGGCCACAAGAAAATACACAGCCTCAAACATGCCTTAATTGCATATGCAGTGAGTTCCCTGTGAACAAAATGTCTGGAATGATTGAGTTGCCACAAGAGACTTGGGCAATTACCTCAATTCAAAAGCAGGGCTTAGTCACATATTTTATTCCAGCCCTCCCTCCTAATAAAGGTAGGGCCAATGGTGGATGATTATGTGGGTACTATGAACATACTAGTAACAGTCAGGAAGATCCCCACCGAATCACAGTCCCTCTTGCATTTGAGGTTGCAAGGAAGAAGGTCCCAGAGTACCCAGGAAATAAGAAGTGTATACAACACAGAGGTTGGCCAAATTAGGTCTTTGCATCTCCTGACTGGCCTCTCCACATTGACAGAGAAATGGGAAGAGAGGTTGGGTCTCTTCAAGATAGAGTCCTTTTGGTAATGGTCAATTTCAACTGTTGTACGGCTAGTGAAACTGATGACGCAGAGGTCTTGTTACTGGAAACTCAGAGGAGGATCTCAATAATGGCCTGACATGAGGCACTAGGGAAATTAATGGGTGCCCAGATGAGAACCTGTGCCTACTACTAAGCGATGGTGGGTGGATACCTATAACTACTTAAGCGATGGTGGGTGGATAACTCACCCACAAGTGTGACTTTCCGGGACCCCAAGGGATGTAGCTTGATATTCTATTGCTTCATTTCAGCTGGTGCATGGAGAAATGTCAGTTGTTGTAGAGTACTGAGCGGGAAGTTCATCACAGGAGGATCCTCTCAGACTATTTAAGGGCTCCATTGCTGACCTGGGGATAGTTTTGGTGGCGGACCATGAACCCCAGACACTTATTTGTGCTCTTGGTTGTTTTCCCACACATGTGAAGTCCCAGTAGCAAGCCCTCACATAGTTAAGTGGAATACTAGGTTGGTTTCACCTGGAGTGTGGTTAAATGAAGCATACCCTTGTGGTGACTGTGAGGGAGGCACATCAGGGGGAGGGAAATGAGCGGGGAGTGGTCTGATCAGATAAGTTCACACATTCAAACCCCTAGTTAGAGTGAAGAAAGCTAAATGTTGTCTGGAAGCTTGGGGGAAGTTACAATAATTAACCAGAGGAACGAGGGTGGTCTGAAATGTAGTTACTTTGGGCAAAAAAGGGGTACTGTACGAGAATAGACAGTAATATCAATGAGGAGGTTTGCCATTTTCAGGGAATGTACCTGCCCCTGAACTAAGAGGATTGCCCTGACCAGTTCCTAGCATCAGGAAGCAGCAATATAGAGTTTTAATTACACACTTTGGTGTGGATGAAGTGGAGAGACCACTCTCTTCCCAAGCCTCTGGTAAGGCCCTATCCTGAGTTTCTCAAAGCCGTCTTTGTCACAGGAATTATGTCCCATTCTTGGAAACTGGTGGAGATAATCCCAATATTCAAGACTGGTGATCAGCTGGTCTGGCTACGTACAGGCCTTGATCTTTGTTTGATGGGGCCTGCAAGACATTTGGAATATTCTCCTTGCTCAAATTGAGGATTGGGAAGCAAGTGCTGCATTGATGGCTGGGACAGTTGCGCAGGGTCTTCCCTTGATGTTCACCTTCATTTAGTACGTCAATTTGTATAAAGTTCTTGCATACTTGGCATTTATTGATTTTAGAGCAGCTTTCAATTCTGTAGTGTTTCTCCAATTACAAGATGCCCTTTACAGTGAGGGCATGGATCACAAATATTTAAGGCCACTTCAAACCTCATCCTAGGTACAGCTGGCCGGGCAAGATACAGGCCAAATAGTAAGGCTATTTAACACTTTCCAATTTGCTAGGTTGTCTACCAGGGAGGTGTCCTTGCTACCAATCTGATCAATTTTATTTTTAATGATGTAGTGGACTTGCTTCAGATGGTGGCGGTGAGGTTGTTAAAATGGGTAGCAGAAGCATACCAATCCTGCTCTTGGCAGACTGTGCAGTGTTGCTAGCCTGCTTGCAGAATGGACTTCTAAAACTCATGCAGGGTTTTCAAGCCTACAGTAAGCACAGAGAGCCAACCATTAATACCTTTAAATCCAAACTAATGGTCATGCGGCCGCCAAAATCCCTAAAATATAAGATTGTGATAGAGGAGGAGCACTTGGAGAACGTCTCCATGTTTTACTATTTTAAATCGTCTGCTTTATGGAATCTCCAGGTAAACAAAAGCTCACCTCTGCTGAAACAGACATGGATAATGAGTAAGGGTGTTGTTGTGTGTGAATAGGAATGAAGCATGCTTGCCGTTCACATTGGCTTCACACTTCAATAAATCAAGGCGACACGGAGCAAGTGTCTAACTGGGCCTCATTACACGGATGGCGGTAAGGATTTACCGGTACCGGTAAAATACCGGTACCGGTAAATCCTTACCGCCTTACTACGAGGTCCCTTTGCGGGTTGGGGGATTTAACGCCTGCTTTTTGCAGGCGTTAAAATCCAACCCGCTAAAGGACCTCGGAACTAATTACGGCACCGCAATTAGCGCCTTCCCCATTCCCATAGAGCCCTATGGGGCAGAAATGGGAATGGGGAAGGGCAATGGCGGAAAGGGGATTTACCGCCCCTCCAACCTTGGAATGGGGCGGTAAATCCCCTTTCCGCCAAGGCGGTGCCGGTATTTTACCGGCATGAGCCATGGCGCTAGTAGCACCATGGCTCACCGCCTACCGTGTAATGAGGCCCACTGTCTTCTTTATTCAGCTGTTACATGATTCTGGTGAAAACACAACCCCCACACCTGACGTGCCTCACTCCTAAGCTAGCAAGACATCGACAGGGGACAGGATAAGGGAAGAGGGTAGAGGACAAAGAAACAGGAAACTACATTTCCCCCCCCCACATAAGATATTACTTGTCCCACTATTCCATTTCCTCATCCATCTTGCTGGTTTTCGAATGACTTTCTTTGATGGACTTCGTGGCACCACCGCTCCACCATCTTGCTCATTGCAGCTGTCATCAGTGTCCATGTGACCATCATATTGTGGGATGTATTAACCCACTTATGTTCTGCCCTGCGGCATCACTGTGTGCTGGTGGCACCAGAATCATCAAAATGGCCGCAAAACCCCTATGCGCGACAAAATCTAAGTAAATTGCGCTCTATAAAGCAAAAACAGGTGGCTGCCAAATCTACCATGCATGTTGTCAGTGGTGGAACGGAGACCTAACTTCTGAAACATGTCATTGGGCTGCCCAACCAGTAAAGATGGAGACTGCATGAAAAGCAGTGCTTGCTGAAAGAAATCCGGAATCTTGTTTTCAATCTTTTTCTGGTTGCTGAAAATACAAAATGCTGGTCCTAAACACCCGCAAACATCCAATTTTCTTGCGGGGTGTCACATTTTACTGAAGTCAAGAAAGCATCGTGGAATTGCAATATCCTGGAAAGCTGAATTGGTCACAAAAACATCCACAGCCAGTTTGCCTGCCTGTAAAAGCTGTCAAAATCTGGGCGCAGTACCAGCGGCTGCCTGAATGCTGTTTTCAAAAGCCTGCATTAGAACTGTAAACTTGTACCATTAAGATCTAATGTCTAAAAACTAAGTTAACTGTTATCAAGAGTAACCTAGGTTGTAACTATTTAAACTTCATGGTTTAGAGTCAGGAATCAGTGTTCTAGATGTTTGTTTTACCATTGCAAGTTTATTTTCAACAAAGAAAAATGTAACAAAATGACATTTGAAGTAAACCTGACTACAGGCCAAAACCACAAACAACTTCCCCCACAGGGCCATGTGCCTCCCTTCTGCTCCCTAAGACCAGGAAGTCACATTCATGTGTTGAATAAGAGGGGAGGAGCACTTGGGCTGCTCTGGAAAGGGCACAATGGACTTCCTCTCAGGCAAGGAGATGCTAATCAGGAAGGATCATAAATGGCCTCTCCCAGAAGGAAGGGGGCGGGGAATGGCTTTTGAAGCTGCAAGAAGGAGAAGGAGGTGGGGACAGACAACTTTTGTTGATTCACAATCGACAAAAAGCATATTTCTAAAAAGACTGATAAATGACTGTGCAAATTTGTAAAAAATATAGAATTAACAGCATTGTTAAAGTGATTTTTGGGTGCACATTTTAAGAGATGCCAGAGCTCTGTCCGATGTTCTGGGAAGGCACAGTGAAAATTCTGGTTTTGCAGCAAATGTATTTATGTCAGAAGCCTGAAACTTCACACGCTTATGCCCATATACAATGCGCACATGTGTACACATTTTTGGATAAACTAGATATTGTTTTCCGGCCCAAAAGGGCAGAATTCTGTCAAAAGCTGACACAAGATCCTACAATGACGGGGCTTGGAAGAGCATTTGCTCCACAAAATATGTGATCTAGATATGTTATTGTTATAAAGTCTGCAAAATTGTGAATAGGTATTATACAAAAAGTAGATTTCATGTTCAAAAGTCAAGGGGACGATTCCCTGACTCATAAAACCACTTCATCATGGTGACACCCTGTTTTCTCCTCCAAGCAAGGGAGAGGGGAGAGTCTAACCTATAGTCAGCCTAGGGGCGTGTTAAGGATAATCCAGCATACCCACCCCTTTATCAAATGCATAAATAGAGAAAGCTGAGGACTTGGAAAACACAAACAGATCCACCCACCAACCGATTGCTGGCAGAGCACTTTGCAAGATAACTTGACATCTTCCCAGCTCCAGAATCCAGAAATTTGGCAAGCAAAAAGGCCCATTTCCGTAGCTGAACCATTCTCAGCTAGGCCTTAAAATTCCAGAACCCAGAATTTACCCGAGATATCTAAGGGGAACCAAAGAACAGCCTGGCTGTGCTGTACTGCTTTTCTGCTAAGAATTATTGCCAGACTCCAAAGACCCAACCCAGTAGAGCCGTGCTGTGACCAGATAGCTGTGAACCAGAGCCATTGCAGACCAGTCCAGTCCGGTGTGCCCAGCAGCCGGTCCCAGCCCGGTGTGCCCAGCAGAATTTCTGACCAGAACCCCTGATCTTGACAGACCAGAATTCCTTACGGTTCTGTTCAAACCTATATAGTGAGTATCCTTAGTATAGGACTGTCACTAGCCTATGTACTATCCATAGCAATCTCTATCCAAATCCATCCTATCTATATCCAGAACTGCATTGATAGAAATATTTTTGAACTGACTGAACTCTCTATCTCATCCCTATTATTTCCCTCTGTACTAGTAGTGTTAAACCGATCTTTGCGCTGATATATTTCATCTGAAGAAGGCAAGCGTCTCGGCAGGCAAAAACCTGATCCAGGGGCGTCCTGGTCTGGTGGCTGTGCTGTCGTGTAGTATTTGCTTCTTCACAGTCCATCCCTAGTGTAAAGAAATCCCATTTGTCTTTTTAAAGCACATCCTTGTTTTACAATTTGCATCTATCTGAAAAAAACAACCTCCAATTTTCCTGCTAGAAACGAAATGTAAGTGTCTGCTTGTAGCTAACATCCTAGGCTTTTCATAGAACCAAACACCGCATCCCAAATCCTTATAGTTCTCCCACGATCGCGATTACCGCACGTGGAAAAGTTTGCCGCAAATTTTCGTTTTAGCAAAATATTACACGAGTAAAATAGCTTTTCATTGCACCCGACCTCAAATTTCAGTTTGCACATTGCTTATTGGTGTCAAATCATTGCTAGTGTTTGTCTGCAACCATATAAAGCGGCTCCCATTAGAATTTTAACAATTTCAGTCATTTAGCCCATATTTAGTGTTTTACCTATTCCCTTCAAAGACAACTTTTAAAACCATTTTGACAGTTTGCCAATAAGTTCTGTTTCTCTCTTGTGTTTGCTGCAGGGAAATCGGGATTGATCTATCTGCTTGAATTCTGCATTCCTGAAACCTGTTCTCTCTCCTCCTATCTCTATATTGCATATTGGGGAATTGAGGGGTGTGCAGGGGGAAAGAGTAACCACATTGCTATTTGATTTGAACACCCACCCACAAAAGTATTATTGCTGTGCTGCATTGTTATTGCTCATTAGTACTACTTGTGATTAAAGAGATTGCTTAGTGTGACATCACCCCATTGGTGATAATTGTATCCCCATTAAAAATAGTGTGATTATATTGTGAAATACATAAATAAATATTTTAAATTTGCAAAGCAGCCTGATTCCTGGTTCAGTGTGACCGGGGGAGATGTGGGGGTGGGGGGGTTCCAAGAGAGGGGCGTGATATAAATGGTACAACGTTCAGAATAAAAGAACTTTTAGACACAAATAAATAAATAAGGGTTTCAGTTGTGCATTACACTTTAGGCATTGACTTAGGTGAAGTGCCGGATTGAATTCTCTTACAATATACCCAGAACAGCTTTCTTGTGAACTCACTGCATCAGCTGGTTCATCCAGATCACAAGTGTCGACCGCAAGCTTCTTGAAGATTGAGGAGTTTCTGGTGATGGTACGACCGGCGCCTTCAGTTGACACCATTGATCCTTGAATGCTGTCACAGTCAATGATATAGGGTCAAATGCAGACACCTCCTTCTCTAGCAGAAGGAGGTGTCAGCCTTGAGGCTGGCAGACCAGTACTGAGTCACTGACTTGTATGTTCAACTCCTTGGCTCTCCTTCTCACATCTGCATATTTCTTCATCTTAGATCTGCTCACGCCGCCCTTTGTTTGAGCCTTCCGGTTTAGGTCTTGGCGAGTCACCGACTCTGTGGTCTGTGGTAGCCTTGATTGTACCACTCTACCAAACATTAGCTCTGAAGGACAAATCCCTGTTGTACTGTGCAGGGTGTTTCGATAGTCTCATAGTAGTGTACAAATAGCTTGCATGAATGAACCTTGAGTGATGAAGCACACTTGCAGTGTTCGTTTTATGTTAGACATGAAACATTTGATGGTGCCATTAGCCTGAGGCCACATAGGTGTAATCTTTCGATGCTGAAATCCTAGATATTCTGTGAACATTGCAAACTCATGCCCACTGAATGGTGGTCCATTGTCAGATTTTAATAATGACGGAATGCCATAGTCAGCAAATATCTTGTCAAGAGCTCGGATGACAGCATGAGCAGCCGTTGAAGAAACCAAATGTATTTCTGGAAAACAAGACATCTAGTCCATGACTACTAGTACATATTTACTATTCGTTAGGGCCCAAACATGTCAACCGCCACTTAATCCCACACCTTTAAAGGAAGGGGTGTCATCTTCACGGGCTCTGGGAAGGTGCGCAGGGCCACTGACCTGCAAATAACACAGGATTCAAGAATGTTCTGTATCTTGACATCTGTTTGTGGGAATCACACCTTTGTCTTAAGCTATCGTTTTGTGGGCACAATCCATCGGTGCCCTATATGTGCCAGATCAATCACTCGATCCTGCAAGCACACAGGGATGACGATTCTGTTCTCCTTCCGTAAAGGCCATTGTGGAGAAATGATGGACAGCACGTCTCATAACAGATGAAATGACTTTAATGGTTTCCGCTCCTTCTCAGATAGAGTATTACCCTTGCTTGATTCCTGCCATCTCCCTGATTTCACATTCTCCGGTATTTAAATCAGCACAGTGTCCTGATACATTGCCTTTACTATTTCTGGAATAGTCAGGGAATTCGGGAGTTCATTGTCCACAATGTAGTTTATATACTGATCTGCCTTGGGTAACTGCACTTCTTCTTTCGCAGGCAAAGGATATATGGACAGAAACTCTGCCGGGTTACTGTCTTTTCCGGGCCGATGTATTATATCAGAACAGTATTCCTGCAGGCACGGACCCCAGCACGTAACCCTTGGAGGCATTTTGGCATTTGGATTGCCGTGGATAGTCAAGAGAACCTGGTGATCTGTGACGATAGTACATTTTTTTCCATACAGGAACAGGTGATAATGTTCACATGCCCAGACTACCACCAGGCTTTCTCTCTCAGGCGGCAGGTATGCACATTCAGGCGCTGACAAACTCCGACAGGCGTATGCAGCAACACAGTGTGGCAAGGATGAGCCTTTCTTGAATTGGGCTAGTATGGCACCCAAACCTACCAGGTTTGCATCCACAGTCTATTCCGTTTCAAGGTTGGATCATAGTAGGCCATGCACAAGGCTGACGAGATGCATGACTTTATTTCTTTAAAGGATTCTTAACACTCAGCTGACCATGTGAAATCTTGTCCCTTGTCGGTAAGAAGTCGTAATGGCGTGCTCACTGATGCACAATCCTGAATGTATCTGATGGAATAGCTAGCCATGCCCAGAAATGATTGCACTGCTGATGTTGATGTGGAAGCTGGTGTGGAAATTAAAGCTCCTTGGAAGGATCAGGCTGTAAACCCTCACTCAGGTCGATTTACTTAATTCACATTTTGCTGCTTTCAATAACAAGTTGGCATCCTCCAGCAACATGCACACCCGTCGCATTGTGTCATCATGCACTTCCTGCGTTGCCCCAAAAACAAAAATGTCATCACTTTTTGAGGCACTAGGGTATGTGCTTAATTATTTGATGGATATCTTTTTGAAAGATTTCAGCCGCTGATGAGACCCTGAAGCTGAGTCTTTTACACCTGAATTACCCCAGATGAGTTTTGAAAGTGGTAATATAACGGGATTCAGGGTGCAGCTCTAACTGGTGGTATCCTTTATTTAAGTCCAATTTTGAAAATACCTTCAACCCATGCAGTAGATGCATCATGTCCATCATTTTGGGGGGTAGGCGTCTCTCTCTCTCTCTCTCTCTCAATGTCCAAATTGGGTGCTAGCATGTCCACAAATATTCGAATTCTGCCTCCATTTTTTGTTTTAGGTAGGGGTACTATGGGAGAGATCCATGGTGTGGGCCCTGTTGAAGGTTCAATGATGTCTTGATTTAGCAATGCTTGTATTTCATCTTCTACTTGTTTCTGAATGTTTAGTGGAATTCCCCAATAATAATGTGCAACTGGTTTGACATCAGGATTGATATGTACTTGGATTTGGTTCGCGTTGAGCTTTGCCAGCCCAGTAAATAGTTAGGGAAACATTTTGACAATCGTGTCCTTGGGGTTGGTTGTGTGCGCGGACATAATTTGATACATTATGTGGACCAACCCCATTTGCATGGCTGACTTAAAACTGAGGATACTTCCTCCTTGTACTTCACCTTCCACAACGTATATGACCAGCTTCACAAACTTGTCTTTATAGGAGCAGGTAGTTTTAAGCATGCCATTGCATTCCAGTGGCATCTTAGATTCATAAGGATATATGTCAATGTCAGGGAGTCTCAGTTTGCCAGTGTGTTTAAGTCCTCGGTATGTGTCTTTGCTAATCACATTGGGCCTCATTACGACCCTGGCGGAAATCGCGGTGCAAAATGCACCATGGAGCACGGCGGAAAGCTGCCGATAGCGCCATGGGGGTTGGCGGATTTTCCGCCCCATTCCGACCTTGGCGGGGCGGTAAATCCCCATCCCCCATTTTACCCTTCCCCATTCCCATTTTTGCCCCATAGGGTATAATGGGAGTGGGGAAGGTGTTAATTACGCCACCGTTAAATACGGTGGCGTAATTAACAACAAGGTCCCGTAGCGCCATGGATTTCTCCGCCCGGAAAAACCAGGCGGAAAACGCTCCATGGCGCTACGGGAACTCGTAGTAGGGCGGACGGGTCCGCCGCGAATAACGCTGGCGTAAACCCACTCCGCCAGGGTCGTAATGAGGCCCATTGACTGTGGCACCTGTGTCAAGTAAGAATTCTCGTGCCTTTCTGTGCAATTTCAGCAATAATGTTGGGCTGTATTCCGCTGCCGTTTTGTTTCCTATATAGTGGACATACCCTGTTTACGATCACCACTCGACAATGAGTCAGATTCATCTTGACCTCTAGGGAAAGCTGCTATGTATATTATTTTCTGGTATTTTGACTTTAACCTCGGTTCTTCCAGAGTGGATGCTCTGCGATATTCTCCTCTTTTTTCAGTGTGTCTCCTGGCCCTCTGAGGCAACTCTTGACTTCTGCTTGGGGAACTCTTCTGCCTGGAAGTGGGAGATCTCCATTTTCTCGAGTGTGGACCCTCAGCTTCACTGCCAGACCCTCTGAAGTCTTCTGACTATGGGAAATATTTGATGTTCTTGCACACAAATAGAAAATGGTTCTCGCCTCCACAGCCGTCACATGAGTGGCCAATCGCTGGACATGGCCAATGTGAGGGAAGTTGTATCCGCACTGGTAACATTTTTTATTGGTCCTTGCTGCACACTTGGTCTAACGATAGCATCTGGCATATAGGAGCTTCAGATGCTGTTTGCATAATTTTTATATTGTCCAGGGACTCTGTCTGCATGGAAAGTCTCATGTCAGCCCTTGCAAGCATTAAAATCTCTTCCAGGGATTTAGTCTTTTGCAGCAGTTTTTTTGCGAAATTCAGCTGACTCACAACCAGCAATTACTTGTAACTTTAATGCTTTTTCTGTCGAGGTATGGTCAAAGTCACAATATTTTATTCTCTTACATAGTCTCATGACAAATGAGTCCAGAGTCTCACCCTTCTCTTGGGTGGAAGTGTGAAAAATGTGTCTCTCATAATCAACTATCCTCAGTGGAGCAAAATAGGTGTTCAATGAGTCAATGAGTCCCGCAAATATGTCAGTGGCACTCTCGGGCATTTCAAACACAATGTCTCGTACTACTGGCCCAAGCAAATGCATGAGTATTCCTCTCAAGCGTCGTTCTTCCCTAACACCGAAGGCGTCAATGTAAATATAAAGTTCTTTTAGCCATCTATTCCAGTGTGGTGTATGAAATATCGAATGGAACGAAAGCCTGTAGCTGTAGGGATTCATGTCCCCCCTCCGTCCTGCTTGGTAAGCCAGGAAAAGATGTTGACGGTGTGGCATTGACGCTGAAGTCTTTATGCTCAGACATGTTTGCTGTGGTTTAAAATGTTCTAACAGTAAAGTGATGGTAACAGACCTCACAGGCACCTTTTGGTGTATGTGCCAAGCACTGCTAACCACTAGGCCTGATGATATGGTAGCAGGGACGTGGGTTCTGGCTGTACTGTTCAGTGCACGACTGGTGTGTGAAGAGGTATGTGCACTCAAGCAGCATGAATGACCCGGACTGGGGGCCTACAGAACGTGCTGTGTGTGAGGCACTTGAATTTAGACACGTGTTTTTCACAAGGTGCTTGGGGAGATGGTGTGGGCAGTACTTCCTCCACTTTCCATTTGATGCCATGGCGCTGAAGCGAATCCTGCTCCTCCACAGCGTTCCCGTGCAGGAAGTGTGTCCTGCCGAGTAGGCCTTCTGGGCCTAATCAAAAGCAACGCACCACCGTGGCAGCAGCCCACGTGCAGTCAGAATAACCTTTGTCACCAGTGTTGTGCGCGAACAGGAGTGATGCCTGCTTGCCATTTGCATTGGCTGCACACCTCAATAAATCAAGGAGACATGGAGCTAGTGTCTAACCATCTTCTTTATCCAGCCGTTACATAACTGTGGTGAAATTCTCACCCCCACACGGGACATGCATCACTCCTAAGCTAGTGAGACATTGACAGGGGACATGATAAGGGAAGAGGGTAGAGGACAAAGAAACAGGACACTAGAGGTGTTGTCCAAGATTTTTTTGTCCAGCCCGGGGCTTCTTCCTTCCGTTCTCTCAGTTTCTTTAGCAGTTTACTGTGAGGGGTCATTAAATGGGGGGTAGTGCAGACGTAAGGTGCAGAAACAAGCGGTACCTTACTTAATTTTACACTCCAGTGGATTGTCATTGCATTCTAAGATTTAAAATGATGCTGTGCATTCCTCCTCTCTCAAATGCCTCCCTGCTTTACAGGTGCATTAGGTTTTCACACATGTCAATGAAGTGGATGCCTATGGAACTCGCCTGCATAAAAGCAAGCGCATTGGATAAGAATCCTTTGTAGATTTAGTCTTCAAAGCTTCATTTGAAGGCAGCATTTATATGTTTTACAAAACAGAGTAAAAGGATAGAGTAAATTCCTTTTCACCTGTTTCTACTCTTTGAAAATTGCATATTGTTGATCCCCTGAAATGCAATTTTGCACTTTTTCATTAAAAAGGTGTGTTCTTATCCGAGTTCATATGTGCCAACAACTCCTCAAGTTTCGTAGTTCCTATGACGATTGCCAGATTTAGCTATGCACGAAACTGGATCATCTGTGAGGCTCCACCTACTCATGCATGGTTTACAATATTTAGAATGCAGTCTTACCTCAAATAAAATAACTATCACTCGATGGAACATTAAAAGCTCTCTAAAATGTGAAAATGTATAGTTGATCACAAAGCTTGACTTCTTAATTGTAATGCTGAGCTTTTGAATCTTTCAACAATTTGCTAATTTCTTCTTCCACTTCCTTGCATTGTAGAGGAACGGTTATATGCCTCTGCAGGAAATCCTGCACCCTACCGCCTATATGTTGGAAGTCTGAGATTGTGCCGTGTTTGACACCCGCAGTTGTGCCAATACAACAGCGTATATTCAAAAGAAGATACCCATTGAGACAACCCTATTGAATCTATCCTCGAAGACAATCTGAGGGAGGAACTCCCTGAAGGAATCTGAAAAAGAGCAAAGAGAGAAACTAGTGTCTCACAAGAGACATGTGTGATGTCTCGAGATACTGACTGAAAATGATGTATAGATCCCACAGAACCTAGTGACGAAGTAAAGAATCGAGTGAACTGTTGAATATGAAAAAGATTACACGTGCACAAAGTGCTGCAGTGAATCACCATTCAATAATTGTACAGACGCTGAAACGCAAGTAGACTAAGTCATCATAGGAGCTGGCTATACGTAGTGAATAGAATGCAGGCGAAGCCCCCACTGTAGAGAAGCTGGACATCGGTATCATAAAGTTTAGTAAGCCAGGACCCATGAAGAAGGAAGGGAGAATCGTGTTGCAGCAAAAATAAGCCAAAACTTCAGAGCTGCATGGTGAGGCTGTCTGGCATGGAGTCATGACTGAAGCAGCCAAGGTTGGTTATCTATTCTTGAAAGGAGTGAACGTGTGAAGGATGAATCATCTTTTGTTAAGGTGCAAGGAAAGAACACCAGGAGTGCTAAGTTTAATTCATTTAAGAAATGTAAAACCTGCAAAATTGACCAAATCATAGTCTCCTGTCACATGAGCCAAGGATAAAAATAGAGTCAAACTTGGATTCCTAGAGCAACGATAGTGAGTGCCCCCACTCCCATGTATTCTCGAGGCAAGGATACTTTGCAAGGCCAAGTTCAAAGACAATCTTCATGGCAGAAGGCTTGGGTGATGAGAGATGTTGGGCTAATTGTGAGGGGAGATAGAGCCAGGCCCACCTCCTTGCAGCTGGGTCTGAGCTTCTGTATAATGAAGGACCTTATAGTTTGAAGCCCAATTGAAAACTGTGTACTTAATGGTTTTGAAGATGACATGTTTTAGAGGTAGGCATATGTTGTCCACCTGACAGTGGGCAGCCAATCACAAACCTATGTCCTATGTAATGTACACTCAGAGGTTCCCCTTAAGCCTATCACAATCCTTAGTAGGTTTTTTCATTATTTGTCACATGGTATGACATCACCTCTGATGTATTTTTAGTATAAAGTCTATTTTTTGTGAAAAGATCGCTGAGAGAAATCGAGCGAACGTCCGTTGATGATCGTTGTAACTCCCTGTTTTAGATTATTTAAAAATAAAACAGTACTTTGCCATCTTTCTGAGTTGGTTTGGTTATTTGTACTCAGAGTTACTCTGTGAACCCATCCATTGCATGCATGTTACTAAAGGGCCCTAAACTGAGCATTATTCAGTAATGGGAATGTTCAATTCAAATTATTTCTGATTTTCTTTTCTAAAAAGAAGCAAGGAAAGAGGGGTCTCAACACCCTGGTGGGAGTGTCAAGGCAATAGATGGCACACTCACAATCCTATTGGCTGAGCCCTCTCCTTTTCATAGAGAAAGGCAGGATGCAGCCACAGGTGAGGGGGCAGTAGCATCCAGTGCACACCCCACTGCTCACGTGGCTCCCACCAGAAGGTGTATGGCTTCCTTTCTTTCTACCAGGAATGGACTCTGCAGGTGGGAGTATATTCAGGCCAATGGAAAGTGGGGTGGCGGTGAGAGGAAGCTGGAGGAAAGGCAGAAGCAGATAAGAAGGAACACAATAAGAGGTGTTCCAAAATCAGTGCTTGATCAAAACACAAAATATACATTAAAAAATATATATCATTTTTTAAAAATGTATTAAATGTGTGTTGCACTTTCAATTAAACTTTCCACATTACATCACATAAATTCATTCACCTTGCCTACATAAAGAATTAATAAAACAGAATGTTATTATCCAACCATGCGGGACTTAAATTACAAATGAATCGCATCTGATATTATTATCTAATTCCATCAATCAAGCATCAGTACTTGTACCTACAGTAAAATATCCTCATAATAGCCAAGTTAATATATTTCCCAGTAGTGGCACATTGATTTTCTCTCACCAGACCAACCAAGAGACGCTTTCTTGGCTAGTCTGCTTTCAATATTAAACCACAGATTTAACAACGGAAACGTTAATGCCAATTGTGTGGGGGCCAGGCAACGCAGTCGTAACTGTCTGTTTTTTTTTTGTTTTATAATAATCAAAGAGTGAACAAACGTTCCCAAATATTGAAGATGTGAGGAGGTTACATCACTACACACGGTTAACGCATGTTGAGCCGTCTCTCTGACCAATTGTTTGTAGGGGCAGCAAGTTTTTTTGTAGTGAGGTATACTCAATCTAGGGACTAGTCATGCCAAGACCAATAACTGATTAAAATGCAATGTCATAAAAGCTCTTCTATATTTAACAGCTGGAAATATATTGATATAGTTCTCAGGTTGACAAAATGTATAAATGTCTACATAATCAGCAAGGGACTTAAAATCCTTTAAAATATATAGAACGCATGAACTATCAATTTAATAAAATCTCACTATAAAAAAGCACAGTATGTTTCAGCCTTTATTTTTCATGACACAATTATCACATATATCTGTGCACGGACCTCTCATGATGTGTCTTAGGGTAGACAACACGTGTACATGCAAGGAGCTGTCTGAACCGACACGCCTTGGAATGATTGTGCTACAGATAACATAACTAAAATAAGTGCAACAAAGTTAATGTATGGCTAGAAAAACGAACACTGCAGCTCAAGAGGTATGTTTAATTCATTCATGCCTAAAGGGAACAGGCACTTTGGACATTTAATCCAGGAAAGGCCATTAAGGTGATCATAAATTGGAAGCATGCAAATCGGCTCCTTTGAAAAAAATATAATGTATTCCACTGAAGCCTGTACAGTGTCAGGCCTCACTGATCTTGTCAACCTCAAGCCTACACTTTTAAAAGGTTGGGAATACATTTTAATTTTGGAAATACATAAAAGATGATTCAGCAGCATAATCTGGAATGGTGCCTCTGAAATTGCTGCTTAAAATTCACTGTACGTGAAACAAAAGAAGTGGATTACTTTACATTCTTTCAGGACCACCAAGCACTTTGGCCAAATGGTCAGTCTGCATTGTTGTCTGCGTCCATTGCACAACCGAGGAATTCTAAAGATACTAACGCCATGATTTTGAGGAGGGTGAACATTGCTAAAGAAATCTAAACTTTAATTGCATCATATTTTACACCTCACACCAATTTTGATGGAGAGTAAAAGCGATGAGGAGAAGGCCGTGCACAACTTGCACCAAAAGCATGTAACTCAAGAGCCTGTCATGTGGATGGATTGTAGCATCTCTTACTACCATCAGGCGATGTCGGGTGGCATGAAAACCAGGGCAGCACCATATTTTCAGTGCACTTAATTCGAATGGACGTCTGACTGTAGCTACTCCATATTGGATTGCCGGGCCAATTAGAGATATTTGCAGCTTTTGTTTGGTTCTTTCACCTTGGTTGTGACACATAGATCGCGTAAAAGCCTAGAAAAAGGCAGTGAGGTCGAAACACGTGTCGGCTGTGCTTTGCAGTTTAAAAATTAGTTTTATTGATCATTGTGGTTTTTCTGCACAATTAAATATCAAGGAATAAATATTGTACACATGAAGTATGGATTCCAACCAATGGGGAGCCTTAAATATCATTCTGATTATTTAGACTAATTGTTACGAATGACGCTCATTTTCAATGATCAAAATAAAGCAAGCAAACACTTAGCTATCCAGGTAAACAGCTGACCATTGTTGCACATTGCGAGCTGGCTGTTGCAGAGAAGGGCCGCAAACTAATTTATCAACCCCAATTTATCAACCCCAAATCAAAGCCCCCTGGCTTGACAGGAAATGTTAACAAAGCACCAGTACGGATACACATGTCCATTGTTTGCTGGACGCTGCATAGAATGGTTGTGACAATCCAGTACTTTACTCCAGAACATTGGTTCTAAAAACATCCCTATGTACGAACTAAATTAATCGATTAATTGTGGGTTATCTTTTTATCACAACTAATTTTATATATTTTTGTACAAATAGGCAACGGTGCATCGAATGTATGGTTTTCAGTCGGGACCGAGCATTTTTAGTCAACAGATCCTAAAACATTGACATCGAAATGATTCATAGAATGGGTGGTTGCGTTTCCTTTTAACCATATAGAAAAGAACAATGCAATTTCTCCCCACTGCCTCACACCCATCTGTTTGTTATGTCTTTCTGTGGGATTTGATTTCAAAATGAATGTAGTTTTAAGAATAGGTAGCCATTTTCAAAGCTGGATACAGCTTCTAAATACCACTATGTATAATGAGATTCCTAATGCTCGACCATGGTCTTCAGCTGAAACAATGGTTTATGAGGAAATGTTATTAATTACCACCCTAGGCAGACACTATATAGAATCAAGTTGGCTCAGAAAAGGGGTTTACTTACCATTATAAGCATGTGCTCCAATCAAACTTCCAATATGCCTCTTCCCTCACCCCCATATGTTATGTTATGTTATTTTGCATTTATATAGCGCCTTATATACCATTGGTATGGTCTGAAGGCGCTGGTAGGTTGAGCGACCTTGGGAACCGAAGTTCAGATCACTAGAGAGAGTAGAGAGAGTCAAAAGGTGCGTGTGAGCACCGGGTATGTGTGCAGCTCTTGCGATATCCGTGTAGTAGCTGCTTCTTAGCGGTAGGTGTGGTGATTGAGAGATCAGGAGAATGTGTTGGTTCAGGCAGGTTTTATCCAGAACGGCTGCGGCTGCGTTAGGCCTGAGTAGAACGCCTGGCTGGGGGGTGTGAGACCAGCATTGTCAACTTAGAATGATGTGGAGTGAGCGGCGGATGTTGCTTTGAGAACAGTTATACCGAATGGTGTCATAGTATCTATGTGTTCTAGTTGAGTGGTGATGTAAAGGAGAGAGTAAGCGTGGTGGTGTGATATGATGAGTTATATGCTCTTTCAAACTTTCTTTGCATTCTAAACCATACTATATACGTCACGACAATTCTATGCATTCCAGTCCGTACAGTGGACACCTATCCATTCTATGTACTCCACTCTGGTCTAATGCACTGTAGTTCGTGGTCTAGTCAACTCTGTGCATGTGCTCTTGTCCGCCACACAGCTGTCCACTTGCCCGCCCCACGCATGCACTCTTGATAGCGCCAGGCATGCACTCTTGACAGTGCCAGGCATGCACTCTTGACAGCGCCAGGCAGGCACTCTCGATTGCGCCAGGCATGCACTCCTGACTGCTTCATGTTCTACGCATTTATTAGTTCAACATACTCATCCATTCTATGCACTCATCAGTACTGGATGTATCAGTGCTCATTCGTTCTATGTACTCGTCGGCTCTATGCAACGCGTCAGTTCATTCTGGGCACTCGATCGCTCCAGGCACTCGTTCGCTCCAGGCACTCGTTCGATTTTTGCTCTCGCGCGTGCTATGCGTTTACCTGATTTACACACTCTCCCCTCTACGCACTCACCCCCTCTACACATTCACCCCCTCTACGCACTCATCCCCTCTACGCACTCACCGCCTCTACGCACTGATCCCCTCTATGCGCTCATCCCCTCTACATACTCTCCCTCTCTATGCATTCATCCACTCCACGCACTTAACCGTTCCACGCACTCATACTCTCTGCATTCATCCGTTTTAATCACTCATGATTTTCACGCATCCAGCAGTAATATCTTGTTGTATATATTCATCTCTACACTCGCCTGTCATATACCTTTGTGTACTCAGAATATACATCCACTTCATATATTCATCCGTTCCATATGCCTATCCGCTCCATACTCCCATCGGCTTCATACATCCATCCATTGCATACACCCATCTGTTCCATACACCCATCTGTTCCATACACCCATCCGTTCCATACACCCATCCGCTCCATACACCCATCTGTTCCATACATCCATCCGCTCCATACACCCATCCGCTCCATACACCCATCCGCTCCATACGCTCATCCGCTCCATACACTCATACACTCATCCGCTCCATGCACTCATCCGCACCATACACTCATCCACTCCATACACTCATGAACTCCATACACTCATCCACTCCATACACTCATCCACTCTATACACTCATCCACTTTATACACTCATCCAATCCATGCACTCATCCGCACCATATACTCATCCGCACCATACACTCATCCACTTTATACACTCATCCGCTCCATGCACTCATCCGCTCCATGCACTCATCCGCACCATACACTCATCCGCACCATAGACTCATCCACTCCATACACTCATCCACTCCATACACTCATCCACTCCATACACTCATCCGCTTTATACACTCATCCGATCCATACACCCAAGCGCTCCATACACCCACGCGCTCCATACACCCATGCGCTCTATAAACCCCTGTGTTCTATACACCCATGCGTTCCATTCCATGGTCCGCTCCAGGCACTCATCCACTCCATGCACTCATCTACTCCATGCACTCATCCGCTCCATGCACTCATCCACTCCATGCATTCACCTGCTCCATGCACTCATCCGCTCCATGCACTCATCCGCTCCATGCACTCATCCGTTCCACGCATTCATTCGCTCCATGAGCTCATCCACTACATACACCCATGTGCTCCACACATCCATCCGCTCCAAATCTCATCCGCTCTATACACTCATCCACTCCATACACTCATCCACTCCCTACACTCATCCACTCCCTACACTCATCCATTTCCTACTCCCATCCGGTCCATACCCTCACCTCATCCGGACCACACCCTCATTCCCTTCCTACACTCCTTTACACCACACATTCCCCGGGTCTGTACAATCGTCCGCTCAGGCGATAAACACACTCACCGCACTTCCACATTCATCAGTTATCCAGACTCGTTGGCTCTACTTACTCATCTGCTCCACATACTCATCTGTTCTACACATTTTTCCTGTTTTCGGCTTATCTGTTGTGCAGATTCATCCGGTTTGCGCATTCTTGCATTCTATTCACTTCTCTGAAATGTACGCATTCATCCCCATTACGCACTCATCCCTTCTACACACTCACCTCTCTATGCACTCACCCACTCTGCGAACACACCCTCTGCGCACATTCGCCAGGTCTGTAGAATCGTCCGTTCGGGCGATAAACACACTCTCCGTACTTCCGCATTCATCAGCTATCCAGACTCGTTGGCTCTACTTACTCATCTGAGATTTACGCACTCATCCGTGTTACGCACTCACCCCTTCTACGCACTCACCCCTCTATGCACTCACCCCCTCTGCGCACGCACCCCCTCTGCTCACACCCCCCCTCCGTGCACACACCCCTCCGTGCACACAGCCCCTCTGCGCACACACACCCTCTGCGCACACACCCCCTCTGCGCACACACCCCTTCCAACGCAGTCCTCCGCTCCATGAACTCATCCCTTCTCCGCACTCATCCGCTTTAAGCACTTGTGCTTTTCACGTATCCAACAGCGATATCCTATTCTATATTTTCAATTTCACCCACTCGTCTGTTCTATACCTTCATCAGCTCTGCGCACTCATCCTCTCCGTGCACCCATGCGCACCATACACCTGTGCGCTCCATGCAACCCTCCGCTCCATACACCACTCTGCTCCATACACCCCTCCGCTCCATGCTCTCCTCCGCTCCATGCTCTCCTTTGCTCCATGCTCTCCTCCGCTCCAAACACTCCTCCGCTCCAATATACTCGTCCGCTCCACTACACTCATCCGCTCCAGTACACTCATCCGCTCCAATACACTCATCCGCTCCATACACTCATCCGCTCCATACACACATCCACTCCATACACTCATCCGCTCCATACACTCACCCGCTCTGCACTTCCGAGTTCATCCGCTATCTACTCAATCATGCGCTTTACTAGCCTCTCCTGTGGAAACCTGCAGAATATGACCTGGAGCTGTCACATGCTTTACAAACTCATCTGTTCCATAAACTCATCTGTTCTACACAGTCATTCGGTTTACACTCCTCTATTCTTCACACTCATCTATATTACGCACTCATCCATGTTACGCGCTCGTCTGCTCTACATATTGCTCTACACATTCATCTGTTCATCATGATCATCCATTCTATACGCTCATCCGGTTTACTTATTCTTTTGATTTCCACACTCATTCGCTATATAGCTGTCTGTTCTTCCACTCATGCATTCGTCGACTCAGCGCATTCATCTGATCTACCGGCTTCATCAATTCTAACTATATCGTCCAAGTCATTTATTTCGTTTACGCCTCATGCAATTTGTCCATTTCAGCAGTTTAATTTTCTTTACTGTTTCCGTATGGTTTACTCTTATTAACCCTTATACTGCTTTGATCTACTTTATTCGTTTAATCCTGTTTGTCCTTCTAGTTTAAAGTAGGAGTTATTAGCTGTCAATTTCTCGCATCAGTAGTTAGTTGGATTGGTGTCATTGGATTGTTGTTAGTCTGTTTTGGGATAGTATGGTGCGGGTTGGTTTTATGGGAAGAGCCAGGTTTTCAGCAGTTTGCGGAAAGACGTTAAGTCCTCAGTTAGGCGGATATAGGGTTGGGAGTGAATTCCACAGCGCGGGGGCCAAGGCTGAGAATGATGTTCCACCTAGTCTGACTGAGTTTGTCTTTGGTATGATTAGGAGGCCTGCTGTACTCAATCTTAGGGTGCGTGGGGGGTGATAGGGTTTTAGTTTGTCTTGAGGATATTCAGGTCCGGTTTTATGCAGTGCTCGATGGGAGATGCATAAGGTTTTGAAAGTCACCCTTCGGGCTACTGGAAGCCAGTGCAGCGTCTTAAGGGCTGGGGAGACGTGGTCCCTTGGGCCAAGCGCAAGTAGTAATTTGGCTGCCGCGTTTTGTGTCCTTTGGAGTTTATTCAGTTGGTACGTGTGGATTCCGAGGTATAGGAGGTTTGCGTAGTCCAGTCTTGACATAACGATTGATTGGAAGGCGGAGAGTCTGTTGGGAAAGGAGAGATATGGAAAGATGCATCTAAGGGTTTTAAGGTGGTAGTGGCAGGACTTTGAGACGTTGTTGACTTGGCGCGAGAGAGTTAGGTTAGAGTCAAGGGTGCACCCAAGATTTTTCACAGATTTGGAAGCGGTCGGAGAGTTGCCCATGGTGGATGGCCATGGTAGTGGGTGCGGAAGAAGATCGGAGTTGTCACATACCATGATTTCTGTTTTGGAGGCGTTTAACAGGAGGTGGCTTTGGGTCATCCAGAGTTCTATGTCAAGGAGGCAGGAGGCGAGGTCAGTTCAGAGATTGAGATTTGAGTTTATGAGTTTTAGAATTAGCTGGGTGTCGTCGGCGTGGTTTAGCACAGGATGTTGTGTGAACGGATTATCGGTGGGAGGGTGGTCAGGTAGAGGTTGAACAGGATGGCGGATAGGCATGCTCCTTGTGGGACTCCCGTGTCGACTGGTCGGGCTTGGGAGGGATAGGTGGAGAGTATCGTTATTTGGTACCTATCTTTGAGGAATGAAGCAATCCATTTAAGAGCGGTTCCACGAATTCCTAGGGAGTGGAGGCGGTCAAGGAGGATTGAGTGATTGATCGTGTCAGATTGGTTGAGAAGGATTAGCGCGGCGCATCCCACGGAGTCTGCCGTCATTTTAAGGTCATCCCAGATTGAGGTTAGGGTGGGTTTGGTTCCGTGACGGGCTCTGAAACCTGATTGGGTGGGGCCTAGGAGATTGTTGGCTTCGACAAAGGCATTTAGTTGGGAGTAGGCGGTTCGGTCAATGAGTTTAGCAAGGAACCTGGTGTTTGAGATGGGGTGATAGTTTTTGGGCTCGAGGGGATCGAGCGAGGGATTTTTAATAAGAGGTTTGACGTGAACTATTTTGAATGCGTCGGGAAAGATACCAGAGGAAAGGGAGGCATTTATGATGGTTCTTGCGTGTTCTCCTGCGCAGGTGGATGCGAAAATTTCTTTGAGGGTTGTGGCTGGGCAAGGGTCAGGCAGCGATCCAGATGGTTTGCGGGCAGATAGAAGTTTGAGAAATTTCTCTGGTGATATCGGGCTAAAGGATTCGAATGTTGGCTGTGTAGGGGTCGCAGCTGGTGGGCTGGCCGTTAAGGGCGGGGAAATGCCTGGTGGATGTAAGAGAGCCACTTTGGTGGTTAGGGTTTTTGTTCTTTCCAGAGCCGTGGTGTAAAAGTGGAGGGAGAGTGGGTCACACAGTGATTGTGAGGCGGTCGGGAAGGTCGTGGAGCAGGCCGGATTGTTGAATTCGGAGATGATTTTGTGGAGTTCTTTGCTTGGGTTTTTGCAGTTTAGGATTCGTGAGTTGTAGTGGGCTTTTTTTGCTTTCCGGATTTCGGCCTTGTAGAGATAGAGGTGACGGCCAAGGTGGCCCTGTTCTCCTGGGTTTTGTCTTTCTGTCATTAGCGTTCTAGGTATTTATATAGTTGTTTAGTGATCTTCAACTCAGGAGTGAACCATTTGGGGAAGAGGCCACGGCGGGCTGATAGTTTGCACGGAGGTGTGAGGCGCATCAGAGATGCGTTGAGCCATGAGTCAAAGACGTCAGGAGTTAGTTGTTTGGTGAGAGGGTTGGTAGGTGGTGGAGACTGGAGGAGTGCCTTGGCTAGGTCCGGGGTGATTATTAGTTTTTTCCAGCATTTGCCTAGATTCGGAGGTTCAGATTCGAGTACAGGAAGTGGATCGGGTGAGCGAAAGGTGAACGAGAGAATAAAGTGATCGGACCAGATGATAGGGGTGTGTGGTTTTAAATGAATCAGAGTGTTGGAGGTAAAGATGGCCTCAAGAGTGTGTCCTTTATAGTGAGTCGGGCCATTGATGCGGGTTTGGAGGTTAATTGCGTCGAAACCGTCAACCAGAGAGTGTGTCATAGGGTTCGTGGGGATGTCGAGCCATATGTTGAAGTCTCCAAGAAGGGTGAGGTTGGGATGGTTTAGTTGAAGGGTTGCAATAGAGTCGCAGAGGTTGTTTGCGAATTGTCCATCATAGCCAGGAGGCCTGTAGATTATTAGGAAACTGTGTGAGAGCGATGGGGAGATGGATAGTTTAACGAGGAGAGATTTGCAGGCAGGAATGGAAGGTTGGTTGTCGATGATTGAGGTGTGGACGAGAGACTTGAAGACGAATGCTATTCCCCCTCCTCTGGAAGGACGGTTCAGTTGGATAAGGGAGTAGTCTGGGGGAAAGGCTTCATTAGCGATTGGGGCATAGTCGTCAAAACCAAGTTTTAGTGATGAAAACAAGGTCTGGTTTGACAGAGGTGAGGAGGTCGAAGATGCAGTGTCTGTTTTTTGCAACAGATCGGGCATTAAATAGGATGCAGTTCACATCGGCAGTCGAGGTTGGTCTCGGTGCTGGAGCGGGAGGGGGTGGTGGTGGTGGTGGTGGAGAGAGTGCAGGAGGGAGGGAGTAGGGTGGTTGATGCTCGATGGGAATAGTGGGCGAGGAGGAAAGTTCCGGTGTGGTTGGGTGGCTGCATGTGTTGGGATGATTGGGTTTGATTCGGGGGATTTGAAGGTGCTGTGTGGGCGGTTAGAAGTTTCAGTTGCAGTTGATGAGAAATCGAGGGAGAGGGGTTTCAGGAACGGTGAAGCTGCGGGGGAAGGAGGTGATTGCGGGAACGAGGTGGTGGGTCGAGACAGGTGAGGCAAAGAGTGCTGAGAGATTGAGAGGGACCAGGAACGTTTCCTCTTTAGTTTCCTTGTTGCGATTGGGGTGTGAGAGAGGGTAGGGGGGTGAGAGGGAGAGAGGGATGCAGCTTCGGTTCTAGCAAGGGCTAGGCGTGCAGTTTTTAAGGAGGGGAAAGGGTGCGGGTGGGGGGGAATGGTGGCAGGGGTGTGACGGCAAGGCGGGGGGTAGGTGATTGCAGGGCGGGGTGTGCCTGGTATGATAGTGAGGGGAGCGGGCATGGTTAACGATGGTTGGTCGGTGGTGGTGTTCAGGGGAGGAGTGGTTTTAGGGTGGTTGGTTCGCCATCGAGCCCCTCTGGCTTGCTGTTTGGATGGCAGGGAGTGCGAAGGAGGGTGGGGTGGTTTGGGAAGGGGGGACGGGAGGGAAGGCAGATCGGGAAGTGGGGGCGGTCCACGGAGGTTGCTTCCGACGAGCTCTGGTGAAGTGGCTGCACTCATACTTGGAACGCGCTTTTAGGTGGATTTTCAGAGGGTTTTCTAATTGTAGCTCTTAGGTGCACTTCAAGGTTGAATTGTACACAGATGATATTATGCTATTCGGTATTAATTAGGTGCACTTCTAAGTTCACCTGTTCGTATAGATGATAATGAGTCTTCCTCTATATTCAATTTTGCATAGAGGGGATCTTAGATTATTAGGCACAGTTCTAAATTTTAGCTTACACACTTCAAAATGCAGCTTTCACAGAGAGGCTATTGGGAACACTTCTACGTACCACTTTCACAGAGAGGTTATTGGGCGGACTTCTACATTCACAGAGAGGCTATTGGGAACACTTCAAAAGCAACTTTCACAGAGAGGGTTTTGGGAACACTTCTAAAAGCAGCTATCACAGAGAGGGTAGTGGGAACACTTCTAAATCCACAGAGGTGCTATTGGGCAAACTTATAAATTTAACTTTCAGAGTGGCTATTGGGAACACTTTCTAAATGCAACTTGCATGGAGGCTATTGGGAACACTTCTAAACCGCAGAGGTGCTATTGGGCGCACTTCTAAAATGCAACTTTCACAGCGAGGCTATTGGGAACACTTCTAAATGCGACTTTCACAGAGAGGCTATTGGGAACACTTCTAAATTCACAGAGAGGCTATTGGGAACACTTCTAAATTCACAAAGAGGCTTCTGGGAACACTTCTAAATGTGACTTTCACAGAGAGGCAATTGGGAACACTTCTAAAAGCAACTTGCACAGAACACTTTCAAAATGCAACTTTCACAGAGAGGCTATTGGGCAGACTTCTGAATTCAACTTTCAGAAAGGCTATTGGGGACACTTTTAAAACCACAGAGGTGCTATTGGGCACACTTCTAAAGGCAGCTTTCACAGAGGTGCTATTGGGCGCACTTCTAAAGGCAGCTTTCACAGAGAGGCTATTGGGAGCACTTCTAAAAGCAACTTGCACAGAGCACTTTCTAAATGTAACTTTCACAGGGAGGCTATTGGGAACACTTCTAGATTCAGCTTTTCAGAGAGGCTATTGGAGACACTTCTAGATTCACAGGGAGGCTGTTGGGTACATTTCTAAATGCAACTTTCACAGAGAGGCTACTGGGAACACGTTCTAAATGCAACTTTCACAGAGAGGCTATTGGGAATACTTCTAAATTCAACTTTTCAGAGAGGCTATTGGGAACACTTCTAAATGCAATTTCACAGAGAGGCTATTGGGAACACTTCTAAGTGCAACTTTCACTGAGAGGCTATTGGGAACACTTCTGAATTCACAGAGAGGCTACTGGGAACACTTCTAAATGCAACTTTCTGAGTGGGTATTGGGCACACTTCTAAATGCAACTTTCACTGAGAGGCTATTGGGCACACTTCTAAATGCAACTTTCAGAGTGGCTCTTTGGAACACTTCTAAATGCATCTTCCACAGAGAGGCTACTGGGAACACTTCTAAAAGCAACTTGCACAGAACACTTTCTAAATGCAACTTTCACAGAGAGGCTATTGGGCACACTTCTAAATTCTAAATGCAGCTTTGCTTGTATGGAATACAGTTTCCGAATGTTGATATATTACAGATATAATGAGTTTACAGTGGCAATGTTTTGTCTCGCTTTTCCCACACTTACTTATTGTTGGCTTCTTGCTTCTCCTGTGGATACCTGCAGATACTGTTTGGAGCCGTCTCTGCAGGAGCCGTCCTTTGCCTGAGGTCCTTAGCCGCAGATACCATAATGACAAAAATACGCAAAACCCCACTTACCCTTACTCTGCCACAACCACTTTTCACTCCTCGCCATTGCTCCTGGATCTCCCAGGCTGCCAACAAGGAAATTGAGTGGCTCTGTCTTTACCACGGTGGCCATCTTGGTTGTAGTTCATTATTGTGGAAGGAAAAAAGAGGTTGTAGGTGCCACATTCCAGATTTTACCCTAAAATAAGTTGACCTTTAGCACCTTGGTAATTACCTCAGACTAGCGGGTTGCTAGTGTGGCAATAAGACCTGAGGCGGCGGGCCAATACCGCCCCAGGTAATGACCCCGGGCCCGTAGTTACCGTGGGCAGTAGGTTTTGGCACTTTTATGTTGGAACATTGATCTCCAAAGGTGCTGGACATCTAGAGCAAAACCACCTTTATGTTATCCGAATCTGACAATGCTCACTTCAGATGTTTCCTTATCATGTATAGCTCATCCCCTAGATCCCATGGGCATTTGGCCCAGAGCCTTCCCTCGAAGATAGTTAATAAAGCTTGTCATTGAAGCATACCTATACCTTGGAGCATGTATTATTCCTTCATTCCATGGCCTTAGTACATAATTCAAGCATAGTTGGTCCGACTGGTGTAGAAAGACGTATGAGGGATCAAGAGTAAGACACGGACACAGTAACACATTTTGTATTGAATAAAGACTTATTATCAAAATTAAAAAAAAGGGGTTGGGGAAATCCTACCTATCCCAAACTCGAAGAGGGGTTTCCCTGCATCAACAAAACTAAGGACGTTCTGTGTCAGGATGTATAAAGCAAAAAGAGTTCTCTGTCCTGTGTCAAAAATCCTAACACATGCTAAACTCAATACAAGGTGACATCTGAATTTCTCTTGGCTGAACACCTGCAGCTTCCTTACAAAGCTTCAAACATAAAGTCTCTAAGGCAAAGAAAAGGAGATAATAAAGTTCCAATAGAGAAGGGACATTCCCTTCCCCTAGGGTTCTTTTGTTTACTCACATGTCACTTTGGATATTTTTACAATCCCAAGGAGGATCGCTCTTCCCATGAGTTTTCTCCGTTTACACAACACTTTCTCTTTAGTCCACAATTCCAGGGGGGGGGTGGCCATTCCCTTGTGTTTTCTCTGTTTCTCTTGATTCCACAATCCAAAGGAGAATGGATCTTCCCATGAGTTTTCTCCGTTTACACAACACTTTCTCTTTAGTCCACAATTCCAGGGGGGGGGGGTGGCCATTCCCTTGTGTTTTCTCTGTTTCTCTTGATTCCACAATCCAAAGGAGAATGGATCTTCCCTTGAGCTTTCTCTGACTCCACAACACTTTATAGTAATTTCTTTGAACCCCTGATGCCCTTTTCAGAAAGGGTGTGGTTCTTCCCTTTTGGTACACAATTCAAAAAGGGGTTTTTCTCCCCCGGTTTTCTCAGCACTTCCTGGGGGTCTCTGCCACATTTCTCCAATTCCTGGTTTACTCTCCTGATAGGGTTTTATTTTGCTACTTGGGTACAGGTGTCAGACTCGTTGTATGCCTGGTTTACTCTCCTGCTAGGCCTTTTTGTCTTTTCACTTGTGTGCGAGTCCCAGACTCGCTGAGTATCTAGTTTACTCTCCTGCAAGGGCTTTTTGAGTCCTCTCAATACTCGAGTGCAAATCCCAGGTTCAAACACTTCATTAGCATTCACTCGTTTCTGTACCCAAGTAATTGTATTTTTCATATGTCGGACCACCAACCCTTCTCCAACTATGTTAAATGTCCCAGATCCCTTGTGTGGGTTTTTGCTCTTTACAAATGGCACGCCGCATCCACCCTGAAGCGCTCTGGTATCCCCATCCACATCTCTGGGCTAACCGTTCTTCGCTGGCAGCTTCGGCGTCCCTTGCGTCTCTCCGTTTCCTCTGCTGTCAGTCTGCTGCCTGGCAGCGCATCTCGCCGGTTTCTTGGTTGCCGACTGGCATTTTCCTTCACTCGGCATCTCCTGCTGCTCGAGATGGTGGCGCAGCGTACACTCTTCTGCCGACGTCGTCCACGCCAGCTTCATTGCTCCGGTACGCAGCTCTTTTTCCTCCTGTGTCCCAACCAGCGTCGCTAGGGCTGACTCTCTCATTCTGTTCAGGTATTCCATATTTGAATGTCCCGTCACCTGTTAACATCTTCCAACAACTAGAACGGGACATTGGCTTGCCGCTTCTAGCATTAAAGTGGGAGGTATGCATATAAGGTTTGTGACCAGCAAAGAATGGAGATTCTTTATCCACCCTACAATATGCCATACAAGAATGGGGAAAAGACACATGGTTGTTATCAAGGAAATCAGGTAAAGAATTATTCTGGTCTAATGTCCTTAGCCGGCACACCTTGAGTTTGTCGTCCCTCACATGGTCCTACTGCAGATAGCCACCCCCAGGGTCAGAGTCAGGAAGCTTCTACCATTCCCTAACCATGCAAGAGAACCTTCCCCCGCGGGAAGCAGTGACGATATCACTAGATTAATCACAGACATCATCCAAAAATTGGGAACCACAATTTCCCTCTATCAATTCCAGTTTAAAGTCGAATGTCTACCACAGATCTGTGCCCCACAATGTGCTTTGGGTCGAATAAATATTTAATTGTGCCATAAAGTGATAGTAAAATGGAATGGACCCGGAGAGAGAATCAAAGGGTATGTGCACATTGTGGTGAGTTTGCTGACCCCCCTCCATGTTGATATGTGGGAGTAGTGTGTTACTAGGGATTGGGTTGGTCCAGCCGCTACCTGATGGGCCTCCCGGAGGGTGGATGAGGTGGGATGCAGTTGCCATGCTGCCAACCCAGAGATGCAGCATTCCCTCACCGGAGGTCTCAATCGGGAGAATGTCTTCCAGAATAACTAAGAACAATATACATTGTGGCAGGTAAATACCAGGCAGGAGCAAGACAAATAGAATTGTTTCGAAAGTCACATGACGTTCGCAGAGTTCGACGAGCACATGTAATGGTCCACATTCATGCCTTGCTGCGTATGCCATTTTCACTGTAATGTTCCACATCCATGTCAAACATTACATGAAGGAAACCTGCAAGGAAAATGACATGCAGAGCACTGCAATGCGTGGATGAACAGTTTTCAAGGTGGCGCTGAACGCCAGGCACCTTTATCTTATCATCAGCTGTAATTGAGGCTAATCTGGACGGACAATCAAGCAACTAGCCAATCCAAAGGAGAAAGTGACAATTCCCTAACATGTAGAATTAAGAAACACTCATGTAATTACCAATCAGGAACAAGGGTTCAAGCAAATATGAGGAAAAACCAATTGAAGGTAAGACCTGAGATCAAGCCCTTCCTGAAGGGAGATACAAGGTGCTGGAAAACTTTAAAGGATGAGAGGATTGTGGAGGAGAGAGACATGCCTGCTCGATTTCCTTTGATACAAAGGGAGAAACCGGAAGGAGAACATTCTAGAGCAATGGTGTAGCTGTTTGGGAGACGTAGGTCCGACCCAGACATGAAGCAGTCCCTACCCGCAATGCCTGGAGGGAAAGACTGATCGGCCTGGCATCTATATTAAGAAAGGCACTCCCATGCCCGGGGGAAATTGATACGCCCATAGCCTAAAGACCATCCAAAGCAAACGCACGGTAGAAGGGAGAAGGACTGACCATAAGGCAGGAGGGTGTAAGAATATCAGCTTCCTGCAAAGGACGCTAATGACGGAGGGGATGTACATTCAACTGCTGAGAAACCTGAATTTCACAACATGTAAATACCCATGGGTATATGCAAACTCTCGTTGCATTTTAACAATTTTCTGTGCAAATGCGATCTCTTTCCATAAAGACAAAACTTTATTGTTATTAAAAATATTGTTTATTTTATATAATGCATGAAAAAAGTATGGAAGCAGTGTAAAAAAGATTTCATGCCATTAAAAATACACAGCTACATCTATGATTCGACAATACATTTTAATCATACAACCTGCTGCAATCAACGCTATGACTCATACACACCAACCACATTCATTCCCATACTTAGTCCATTCATACCGTGGAAACAACGCAAGATAATTGAATTGTAGAAAACACAATAGGTCTCACAATTCGACCTGAGGTGCAAAGTGTTGTTCTAACATTAAATACACCAAATCTTTACAAAACTGACATGTATCAAAATACAATTCTGATACACTGATTCCCCACAACCATCATAAAAGCTATCCAATATGTTCTCCAGTGGCACTTGTGACAAGAAAGAGTTGATTCGAGTTTCGTCTCGGTAATCAGCATGGTTTTGATACCAGAGCCATCTTGAGGACATAAAGAGAATCCATTCGTAATCACATTGGTGTGTGTTGACAATTTAGAAGAAGAGTATCTAATCCGTGGCCTTGCAGCAATCGGTGGAAAAGTCCCATCCATTCCTGTTTAGTGGTATCTGCAGCCCAAATGGTGCGGTCCTGATGTGACAGTCTCCCCGGTGGAAAAATACTGAGATCATGGCTGTGTCTACTTCTGCGTTATGTAATCTCCTCATTCAATTACAAGCTGCCTGTACATATTGATGCAGTAGTGTCTTCGCTTTTGATGTAAATCATAAACATCCAGTTAGTTGTGTCTAGTTTCCAGGCAAAACATCCCCCCATCGCAGTGTAGCACATAATCCTTTCCTCCCGGAGTAACAGCAACCGCACATCTGAATTGAACTGAAGATACAAGGAGGGTCTGCTGCAAAACCAAAATTGAACTAAAGGCAGAGGAAGGACCTGATAAGAAACCAAAGCTGAACTTAACTTCTAAGGGGAAACTGCTGAGAACCGCAAATTGAACTGAAGGTCCAAAGGGACCTGCTGCAAAACCAAAAGTGAACCAGTGATCCAGGAATGACCCGGTAAGAAAACAGAGCTGAACCAAAAGTCCATGAGGGACCTGCTGAGACACATACATTGAAACAAAGATAAAAAGAGGACCACCTGTGAAACCAAAACTGAACCAAATGTCCAGGAAGAACCTGGTATGAAACCAAAAAGAGGTGAACCAAAGGTAACAGGTAAACCTGTAAAGTTCTAGGAGAGACTACCAGTGAATCCTGACACAAGGCAAGGTCTACAAGGGGCCAGGCACAAAGGCTGCTTGAAACCTAAACGGCAGGAAGGCCCTCAGGCACATCTAAGAATGTGAGTATGGAAGAAGTACAGCAGAGAGTCTGGTGGATCTGGGGAAGAGGTAGAATAAAAGATCAGGAGTTTAAGACTGAGGCTGAGGTCTTGGGTGAGAAGGGGAAAGCAGAGAGGCCAGATGGGCAAGACCAGCCTGTGGGTACCTGCTCCAATAGACTCCCTGAAGAGTATTGTGTTACATTAGAATAAGGTTGCCTTTTTAAAGTGTAGGCTTCTGAAATGTACTATAAGGCCAATCCTTGGAACGTCGTGTTATGAAGAATAGGGAAGACAGGAGGCCAAAGACGGATTAAGATTAGGTTTTACACTTTAAATTGAGCGTCCTTTCGAAAGATATTCCACTGTAGAAAAGAGTATCTCTGGAAGAGACAGAAATTCATAATGTACCTTCCATGGTAAGAGAAACACTGGATGTGTCTGACACCTGTGAAAAAGCACTTTGTGCCGCCCCAACCTATTCATTGTTTAACTTTAGAGAAATCCATGTTTGTTGCAGTTTCCACCTAGGGCTTGTAGCCGGTTATCCACCCTTAGCTGTAAAAATACTTGTAATAGAGATCACTAAGATTGGCCCACTCTGTCTGTGCCTTGGCTATCATTGCTGGCCTACCACAGCATTACATGGTTGTATTAACGTTCCAAGTGATGTTGAAGGTGACATTTACTTTGGTAGTAGTTCCTGGTTTAAAATATTTGACCTAGAGTTGGTCATATGCCAATTTCAATTTATTATCCTTTCCCCAAAAACAATTGCATTGTTTTTAGTAGGTTTATATTCAATCCATTTGCTTTTGAAGGTAAAACGACATTACAAAGTTTCTGCAGATTAATGGTAGTTTATGATTTAAAAAAACTGCATTGTCTGCATATACAAGAGAGACAATGGGCCTCATCACGAGTTGGGCTGTAGCTCTTAAATGCGACAGTAACAGTATTACCGCCACATTTAAGGGCTTACCCTATCACGAGTTGGGTGCTAAATGGGCTGTTTTACCTTCAGCTTTTTTCTGGAGGTGAAAATCCCATTAAGCGTCCTGTTTTCGGCGGTATTACCGCTGGCTGTGTAAGCTCGCATTATTAGCACTGAAAATGACCCATTGGATCAAATGGACCCAATGGGAATTGGAATTTACCGTTAACGAACAAATTGCGGTCCGGTGGTAATACCGCCAGACCGGTGGGTGCTAAGGCTACTACATTTGGGCAGTATTACAGCTGGGATACAGCCCAACTCGTGATGAGGCCCAATGTCTTTCCTGGTATATGTGGAGACTGCCATCCATCATCTCATGTACCCTAAACAAGTCGGACCACAGAATCACTGAACGATGAAAGAAGATATTAGAAAGCCCCTTTTCAGGTCATGAAATACAGCCATGTTGCGAGTATGTTGTCTAGTCCATGTTCTGCATTGAAATATTATCAGTCACTGTTGCAATTTATCAGCCAAGTTGTAGGGCTCCAGATGTTTGCACTCACCTCTCGATTGAACGACATGAAGCCTAGTTTATAATACTCGTACTGTTGTCTACTAAATACAGGTCAACAGTTTTCCTCTTTTCACTTTCAATCATTGTTTTCCGATTTGGGAAAAATAAACCATTGATTGATGCCATACTAAACCAAATTAAAACCATGGAACTGCCAAACTCATGTGAATGACAATTGTGAGGGTGCATTGTCCATACAGGGGGAATTTTGTGGGATGCGGATCCCTTCAGGGAGTGCTTGAGCTCTGAAAGACCATGTAAGTGACCAGGGGACCAGGCTGCAGGGTTTACAACTCTATCTGCTGTTTTTCACGTTTTCTTTATTATTAGTTTTTGGGCTTACTGCATCAAATGCATGGGTTCATCAGCACACAAATTTAAGCATTTCATTGGTGCTCTCATAAGAAACAGGCCATTTGCTTTAATTTGAGTGCCGCCCTTTCCAAGCAAGGGGGATATTTTGAGAGACAATGCAGTGTGTATTTTTGGCAAAAAGAAGCTATTAAAAACAGGAACATATTTCATTGTACTGCTATTGTAAACAGGTCATTTATGATTATCACTTCCGGTTTCTTTTTAGTCACGATAATGTTACACTTGGCTATGAATTACTCCAAGCACCATCAGACTACTGTCAAATAGATAGCGAGGGAATAGGAGACGGCCAATCCACAGCACCAAATCAGAGGGGGGCCAGACAAACCCCTTCCCTTACACTGGGTAAAATACAACACGCCCACAACAGTTAGATGGTCAAAAGGAAAGCAGCAACTAAGCATAACTGCAGGAATACTAATTATATAGGAAAGATCTGCAAGGACTAGGATATACAAACCACTAACCCTCCTTAAATCTCTGCGTACCTAATTCACCCGTAAACCTAAACAACCATTTCTTGCCCAGAAAACTGCACGCACTTCACCAAACCGCTACAACAACATACAAACAACACATAAACCGCACCAACAGCACACGCGGTCTCGCTTCGGTCCGATACTCAGATTAAAGCTCAGCGCACAGTGATAACCAAACTGAATCCGCCAACAGTACACCACTTCTCTCACTTTTCTACTCCTCTTTCATCCGACTAACACAAACCGCCCGCCCTTTTCTTTAACAGACCCGCCTGAGCACCTGGAGGCCAACTCTGTTGGTGACGGTACGCAATATGAATACCTTTAACATTTAACTTATCTTACTAAGCAAAGCACACCACAAAACTTAAAATAACCATATACACGATTTTCTGATAACGTTATTTCATGATGGACAGTCTAATACACTTTTATTGAACGCTTTCAAAATACATCTTCGGGAAATGAGCAATATAGAGGGTTCATTGCTGTTTCACATAGAATCAAGGAGCATTTTCTGAGCATGAAAATGACTAAAGATCCTTATGTTTGACAAATAGGCGACAACAGGGTTGTATGTTTGAATCATTAAGTAGATAATACACACAGGGATTGTGCACAGGTCATTTTTCACAACACAGTTGCCATAAATACAACGCTTTGCCACCACTGCCCAATGGAGATTCGGGTGTTTGCGTACATCAGCAGGCTATCAGGATCAGCACTGGAACACAGAGTAAATTTGCTATGTGTTCTCTGAGAAATTACTTTGCTATACCACTGCCGGCAGTGAGTGCCCTTGCTGGTTTTGCTCCACCTTTAATCCTCCCTCCATATGATACCCCCCATTTGCCAGACCAAGTGGGCATGACCAGGAGTCCTATGAGTAGATGTCTGAAGATAGTAGAACGACACCCTACAGATGAAATGAAACTATATTTTATTTACATCACGCTCATACACAAGTGTTTCAGAGCGCGACCAGGCAAAAGGGAGGGGAACAAGGGAGAACAAAAAAAGAAAACAGCGATCTTACTAGGCCAGTGACATTTAAGAAAGTGCAAGTGCATGGAAAAGGGAAGTGGGGGAAAGTGCATGAAGGGGGGGTGAAAAGTGCAGAACAGAGGAGAGAACAGAACAAATACTAAATGAAATACATATATATGTAAAGGCGATACACATGGTAATGCAGCCAGCAAGTGGCAGGTGAAAGTTTAGTCAGATAGGGTATATCTGATAAGTGCAGAAGAAAAGTGGTAGAAGGGCTGTATGGGTACAGATACAGATCCCCAGTGCAGGGGGTTGCCCGGAGGCAGTGCAGGAGGGTGGCAGGGTAAACAGGTACCTGGGCCCGAGGGTGGCCAGGTGCACAATGCCAAGAGAAGAAACAGATCAACATGGCGAAAGGAGGCAAAGGCAGAGGCAAAGTGGAAGGTCTTGTTTGTTTGTTTGTTTATTTGGTAATATGCAACTAACCCTTGGGTAGCTGGGCGCAACAGAGACAAATATACTTAAAGCTTAGTTACAACATATGAATAGATACAGTAAAAACAAATTGGGTACAGTGGGTACGAATAATATACAGGGCAAGATCAAAGTCATCAAATAATACAGTATAAAAGTTCAGTCGGTAAGAGTAGTAGCGTCTCAGAGTGCGCCTAGCGCAGCTGTGCAGTGTCAATCTTAGTAATCATTGGCTCGAAGTCTGTTTATCCTGTTGCATCTAAATCTGGGGTATGGTTGTTCTGTTCTGAACGCTAGGGGGAGAGCATTCCAAGCTAGGGCTGCTTTTACCAGGAAGCTGGCACCTCCAGATTTGGAAAGTTTGAATCTTGGGATTTCTAAGCAGAGGGTGTTGGATGATCTAGTGAGTCGGTTCGAGGTTCTTCTGACCATACGGTCTGAGAAGTATGGGGGTGCGCCATTGTTCAGACGCTTGAAAGTAAGAGACACTGTTTTCAAAGGGATTCTGTCGCTAATGTTTAGCCAATGTTGGTCTCTTTCTGATGTTGGAGATATGCTCTCTACTGGGTATGCTCAGGGCTGCTCTGAGGGCATTATTTTGTTATATTTGCATTTTATTTAAAATGTATTTATTGGCTCCTATGTATAGGGTGTTAAAATAGTCTAATTTAGACATTATCAGCGCATTGGCAAGTGTGATACAGCTGGCATTGGAGAGGAATGGTTTGCATGCCCTGATAAGTTTGCAGGTAAATGCTGTTGATGAGGGCATGGCGCTAACTTGTTTTTTTAATGACAGTGTAGAATCTAGGTAAAATCCTAATGTTTTTACCACAGTTAATGCTTTAATTACATTGCCGTCAATGTTGAAGGCAGTGTAATTGGGGCTAAGTTTTTTTTAAGTTGGCGTCAGAGCCCAGTATCAAGTCATTCAGGCAGAGGCCATGAGATGCCATCCATGCCTGAATGAGGAGGTATATCTTGTTTACCAGAGCTGTGTCTTCTACAAAATTGCCCGAAAGGGGTATGAGGATCTGGGTATCATCTGCATAATTTGTGTAGGTGACACCCAGTCTATCCAATTTGTCAAGGAGTGGCTTGGTAAAGATATTATACATAGTAGGTGACACACATGATCCCTGTGGGACTCCACAGGTGATTTGGATTGGGTCTGAGGATGCTAAAGGGGAAAACACTCTCATCATATGGTTGGCTAAAAAGGATTGAACCCAGGCTATAGCATCACTCGAGAAATGGGCAGCTGACGCCAGGTGTTTGCAAAGCACTGGGTGATCCACCAGGTCAAATGCTGTCGATAGGTCTAGGAGGAGTAGCATAGCTGTTTTGCCTTCATCCTTTAACTTTTCGATTTGAATCTTTAGGTCAATTAGTGCCGTTTCCGTACCGTGTTGTGGTCTGAATCCGGATTGGCGGGCGCCTAGTAAATGTTTGGCTTCAAGGTGATTCTGAATTTGGAGATAAGCTACTCTGTCGATTATTTTTAGGAGGAACAGGACTGTGGTGATCGGTCTATAGTTCGTGGGGCTAGATGGGTCAAGTGTCTGTTTCTTCAGTAGCGGTAGAACTCAGGATTGTTTGGGATTGTTTGTAATGAACGGTTCTAGGTCCCAGGCTGCGTCCTTAATTATTTTTGCCGGGCAACTCTGACCCTGACAATTTGAGGGCTTGAGAGAAAGTATGATTTTTTCCGTTTTTAGTATGGAGATACTAGTGAATTTGAAGGTTTTGTTAGTGCCACGTGTTACTGGAGGTAGGGTAGGTTGTGTCTCAGTGGAGAGCAGGGCTGCTTTTTTGTTAGCTATTTTACTTTGAAGAGTGGCTATTTTATTAGTAAGAGCATTCTGGATGCTAGTGCACCATTGCTTGTCTTTAGGGACAGTGGGCCTCATTACGAGTTTGGCGGTAGAAGTGCCCTTATTAAGGGCATGCTACCGCCAAACTCTCTACCGGCCCCGGCACCCGCTAATGGGCCATTAGCGGCCCATCACAAGTTGAATGGGCCGGTAATAACCGTTTATAACGTTGCCGGCGCAATTACGGGTTCTGCTCGTGAGTGCCGGTCTGCACGCCTGGTCAGACCATGCGTGCAGTCCGGCACCGGCAAGTAGAACTTGTAATTTTTGCGGAGAGGTAACAACTGCGCCGGTAGCACTACCAGCGCCATTGTTGCCTTTCCGCAACACTCGTAATGAGGCCCATTGTCAGGGGGTGGAATGGGGGTTTCCATTTCACGGAGGACGGTGAATAGCTCCTTGGTGTTGGAGTTAGCCTTAGTGATTCTGTCATTAAAGATGTTCCTTTTGGGCAGGATTATTTATTTTTTGTACGAGTTGGCAAAGTTGGTTAATTTGACTTTGTTCTCGTCTGTGGGGGAGTGTTGCCATATGGTTTGGAGCTTTCTTTTTTTTAGTCGTAATTCTTTCAGCTGGGGGGTGAACCAGGTGTTAAGATGGGTGAATTGTTTGCTTCTGCATAGTTTGACTGGTGCAATAATTTCAAGAGCCTTGGTCATAGTTTGATTGAATGTCTCTACTAGCACATTAGGGTCCATGTTGCTAGTGAGGGGGATGAGGGCAGGTAGGAGGTGGGGAAGTCATTTTTGAGCTGTAATATCTTTTTTACTTCTGGTTGGGAGGGGGGAGCCATATCTTTATTTTTCTGCTTTGGCAGCTCTACTGAGGATGCAAAGCTGATTAGATAGTGGTCCATCGGTGGTTGTGGTGTTATTTCAGAGATGGTAATGGTACAGTTTAAGTGGGCAACCCAGTCTAAAGTTCTTCCTTTGATATTGGTGGGAGTAAGAACTTTTTTGCGTGAGGCCATGTTCAATAAGGATTGCTTCTTGAGGTGCTTCCGGAACCGGAGATGGTTTTCCTCAAGTTTAAAGGTGGTCGGGAGGCTGTTCCAAAGGGAATCCCCCAGCCGAGGACAGAGATCTGCCCCCAACTCTTTTCTTTGCAAAACGACTAACCCTGAGGGAGTTAGAAGTAGAGGAGCGAAGGGCTCGAGAGGGGAGGTATTTACAGAGGGATAGATGAAGGTATTTTGGACCCAGGCCCCAGAAAGCCTTGTGGACCATGCAGAGGGTTTTTACTTTAATCCTTGCATACATTGGGAGTCAATGAAGGGATTTCAGGGCTGCCGAGATACGATCCCAGGGCTTGCAGTCCTGTTCTGGATTAGTTGTAGATGCTAGCCCTTTTCACAATTGCTCTAGGATGCTGGAGCTGCTGCATCAAGTACCTGCATTGAGAATAATATCATCAAGAGACAATGAAGGGATTAAGCTTCCAGACTCCTATAGACTGACCAACTGGACGATAGTTACGTTTGTATCTGCGGTTGTAGCTGAGAGTGCATGTTTGTTTGCCCCCTCGTTGTCTGTCTTGGGCCTTGATGTTTTAGTTTACCAACCTAAATACCCATCAGCTCCATCGTTTTTGCCAATATACTCATTGGAAGGCAAATGAATACCTGGTGGCCGCTATGGTGCTCCTGCTTCTTCTACAGGCCACCAAAACACATCTTTATTGAAGCCTTACAGCAGCGGATTGGTATTGGCACCTGCAGACATATCTTGGGTTACTCCCTTTGGGGAACCGGCACAGCCTTGATTTGTGAAGCCTGTTGACGAGGCTTGACATGTTGTTTCCTGGAACACTCTGGGCTTTTGGTTTTTTTGAATCATTCAGAGGGTCTGAAGGCATTGTTAGACGCAAACCTCTTCTTCTTACAAGAAACATGGCTGCTGTCTGACTTTACTTTGGATGGATATAGCATTATTTCTCAACATGCAGTGCGCTCCCGGCTGCGGGCGCCTGAGAGGTGGTTTGTGTATTGGTGCCGGGTCATGTCTTTTATTGCCAGAACATACATGGTTCATGACAATCTTCTTAGTGCCGTGCTTCACATTTCCCCACCCCTGATAATAGCACATTGGTGGTCACACTGTATGACCCACCTGATGGTGTGTACATGGAACAGTTATTGTCTTGCATTACTGACATTGTGCTTGAGTGGCATTTGCACTTACCACATGGGGGTATAATAGTGGCCGGTGATTCCAATGCTCTTTGTGGTCAATGGGGCGGGGAAGTATATGCCTTTGACACCATGATTGAGAACAATGGCCTACGTTTGTACAGGTCTCCAAAGAGAGGCCGTTTGTGGACGGATGCACTGTTTGAATTTGCCTTGAGTCCTCTATGTATTAGTGGAGCTCACTCTTCCTCACCATCAACTTGGACTAAGGGCAAGTCCTCATCTTGTATTGATTACATATTTGCAAACAATTCCATCCGCCTTTGTGTCTCTGAATTTGCCATTATTGAACCGTTGTTGAGCAATCATGCTATCCTTTTATCGACCATACACCTTAATGCCATGGCTGTAAAGATGACCCTTCAAGTAAAGGTTACCGTCAATCAGCATAGGAACAGAATTGTTTGGTCTGAGGTTAATATTGTACGTATAAATGGCACTGAATCTACTTGTGGTCATTCCTTTTCAGAGCTGCTGTATACTAGTCAGCAGAGCTTGAGGGTGTTGGTAAATGGACCTTGGCCTCGTCAGCTCCTGAACATGGTACTTTGTAGATCTACTAAGTGTCATGTATCCTTGTTTGAACTGGCATTGATAAGAGGAAGAAATCAATGCGTGTGACTGTTCAGAGGATCAATGGGGAAAGGCTTGTGACAGAGACAGAAAAAAGAGGGTGTACCATCGCCTTGCACACACAATATAAAAACTGGGTGCACTGCCATAAATGTAGCATTCATTCCTCTAATTGAAATATGATCCAGACGCTGCTGAAGACGCATGACTTGCAAAGGTTTTGTTATCTATTTCATACATTTATGTCAAGCAAGTTAGATAATGCCTGAGGCATCACACTGGCTTTGACGCGTTTGAGAGTGGTAAGTCTGTTGGCTATGATCTAGAGGATATCCTTATCGTCATAAAAAGGATTAAGGCCTTGAGGGCACCTGGGCCAGATGGTCTGGCCAATGTTGTTATTAAAAGAAATCCACTGCTCTGCGCCGGCCTCTTTCAAGAACTGTTGTTGTTAGTACTGGCAGGATCTCTAGGAGCTGGAAGGAGTTGATTCTGATCCCAGTGCCTAAAAAGGGCTCACGTGCAGACCCCAAGAACTCCCATCTGCTGGCCATGCTGAACTCCAGTGGGAAGATATTTGCAGCCTTACTATTGAAACAACTTGTTAAGTGGGTGGAGTCCATGTAGCTGATTAAGTGCCAGGAGACTGGATTTAGAAATGGTTGCAATACCTTGCAAAGTATTTGAACGCTGCATCTACTTATGTTGGATGCCCTTGCTAGTGTGGACACAAGTAGACCTTTGTTATATAGACTATGAAGCAGCATTCGACAGCGTGTCTTGAGTAAGACTCTGGGACAAGTTGGAGGGCTGGAGGATCAACTCCTTGCTGGTGCATTTCATTAAGCTGCTCATTAAGCTTGTCTACTTCGGCACCTCAGCGACGGTAAAATTGCCACAGGAGGGTAACACATCTAATTCAATTGCTACTAACACTGGCCTAAAACAAGGCTGCATGTTAGCATCCCTCTTTTTCAATCTTTATGTCTCCTACATGGATGAGGCATTGTGGACAGCCCGAAATGTTCCACCCAAGCTCGGCGGGAGAGCATCACATGGCTCTTGTACACCAATGATACGGTCTTGCTTGACCAAACGCCCATCAGTCTGCAGTCCAATGAGGAGGACATCCTGTGTCTGTATGCAACATCTAATAACCTAATTATTCATTTGAGTAAAACCAGTTATGATAATTGGGAGGATATTGTTAGGTATATGCTTCTAGAGATTGTGAACACCTATAAGCACCTGGGCCTGCCACTGAGCAATTCCCCCTCCTTACCCTACTATGCAGAGGCTCTACCGACAAAATCCATCCGCAAATGGCAAGCAATCAGGTGTGCCATTTACAAGCACTAGGGGTTATTCCATTGAAGGGATGCTGGAGGTGTATCAAAAATGTATTATACCCAGGATTGTATACGGCTCAGAGGTATTGTCTGCACGCTGTGTGAGCTGGCTCGAGTAAGCTGAGGGAAAGATATTGCTATTCCTATTGGGATTGCCTGTTGTCACCCAAGTGGAGGAATTGAGGCTGGAACTAGGGCTGCCCTCCCTCCTTTCTTTCTGGAAAATGGCTGGGTGGATGCTGAAAATATCCCTGGAGGTTGATCCAAACTCATGATTGGGTCTCACTGTTGAGCGTGCCTGTATTAAGCCCCTCAACATTGCATGCAGGGATTTGATGCTTACCGTGAGCGACCACCTCAAGGACATAAGGCTGGCGCTGCCAATTGCTACTGCACCTTTTCTGAGAAAGCTGAGAGAGAAGACCCTTGAGTGAGACCACTCACAATCTATATTTAAACTCTCGCAGAAGTAGAGATTTACACGGTATGCAAGCCAGGGCTCATTCTCAGGGATTACCTCGCGGATACTTAATTAAAATGCGAAATCCTCCTCTGATACGCTTTATATTATATCTGCGACTGCACATCCTCCCTGTGTTGGCGTACGTTGGACCCTGAAGGCCATTGCACCGGTGACTAGACTCTGTGCTCTTTGTGGTTGTGGCATTGAAACCGCTGGACACACTCTGACGGGAGGCCAGTCGCTGGCAGGGCAATATAGCAGAGCAGATGAGAAGTTCTCAGACCCTGGTTCTGATCAACTTTGGCCTGTAATATACAGTGCAGAGTCATTGGCTATTACAGCTGCGGCGTATCATGTCTGGGAAAGGTTTTTGAAACAGATTGACGTACAGCCATTGTGATGACGTGATTTTATTTATTTTACATTATGCAATATGTATTATGAAGTTTATGTGTAAACATGTTATATTTTCAGCAATTGTATGTTTAAAGTGTATCTGTTTTGTTTATATAGTGTAAAGGGCTTGCATGTAAAGCCATAAACACTTAAATGAAAAAACAATTAAAAAAAACAATACCAAGGCAGACTAGGATTTGAACAGGAGTATAGGATGACGGTGACGTCAGTCAGTGTCCTGGGCCATTGCTAGGTTTGGGAGCTTTTGCAGACTTTTAGAAGAGGGGGTGCTGAGAGAGGAAGCTGTGTCTCACGTTAAATATGTATGTACCTATGGGGCTACACACATGCCCAATGCAAAGGCATCGTTAAAGACATATATGACATACAAATATTCCTTGTAAGATTTATAAAAAATGACACAAAGTTTAGTAGTCCACTTTTAAATGTACAAAAAAATCCAATGTCTGATACTTTTATGAGAAACTGGAACAATGCAGGAGGTTTCAAAGATCCTTAGATCTCAAAAGGTAGTCAGTTTCTTTCCTAGCGCCTTCTGAAAATGTTGCTGACACTTTATTGGCTTTACTGGCGCTGGATCACCCCCACTTTAATGAATGTCCCTTCCATCTCATTTGAATGGGCAAGGCGTAATGGGTAACCCTTTGGCATCAACCGGATAGCTCAGGAACAACTTGCTCGCCTTGGAAGCAAAACAACACGGAGCAACACAGGTTCGACGTGCCAGGTTCGGACTGGGACAAGAAATAGGCCCGGACAACCAAGAAAAAGTGGCAGACCCCTTGCCTCAAAAAAGTGGCCCACCACTTGCCTCGCGACCGTTGACCTCGGATGACATCACCAGAAGTGATGTAATTTGACCCCACCCGAAAGTGACATCCCGGGAATCAATGAAACACGACCTTTCACCCCTTGACAAAACAGGAAGTGGCATGAAGTACCATTGTTCCTAACTACACTATGAACAATGTGGTTATGATTTCACTAATGTGATATACATTTCATACAAGAGTGGATCACCATATGTATCATTAATATCTGTGTGTATAGATCCATATTGTCAAATTGCTGTGAATGCAAGCAGACATCCAAGGCCAAATGATAATATGTTATTGAATTGCACTTATGCTCTTTTTTTATAGAACACATGCATACAATATCACCCGACCTGTGGTGGTACTCATTTATCGACCTCAGAAGGATGAAAGGCTGAGATGGCCTTGCTGGGATTTGAACCTGCAGAGCACACACAAATATCAGCTATAGTAAAACGAGCAATTACTCTGTAGTGGATACCATTAAACTGGTAACTGAGCTTTAACAGCAGACCAGTTAAGTTCATCTGCAGGTCTGGTGCAAAGTTGGCCGCATGCTGCAGCAGCATGTGAATGATGCATGCATCATAATTTATGATGCACACATCGGGCATGCAAATCAATCCTCAAAGCAAGGTAACATGTGTTATCTTGCTTTGATGAATTATGCTGTTGCGGGTGCTTTTTGTTTGTTTAAAAAAAATCATTTTTTTTTGTGCAAACTTCCTTTTTTTTCAAACCGGCCCAGACGTGGGCAGAAACTGTCCCCCAGGGACTACATATGATTTCGGCCCAGCCACTCGCACAGTGGCAGATCGGCCAATCCAACCCTTGTTCTCGCTTAGAAACCTCTGGGTATTAAGCCCGTTATAAATAACCTATCATATATCACCATGAGGGGCAAATCCCATCTTCATTGCCCCTGGACCTAACCTGCCGATCTGACAAAAACTCTGCTATGTTCAGAGTAACACCCGATAGCTGAGTCTCCTGTTTTATACACAACCAGTGTCTGAGACCTTCCGTTTGCAACTGCATATGTTATTCATGTTATGCGTAGAAACAAACAGCATGCCTGTGTCAAACAATGACGACGGGCATATGACTTTACCACAAAGGCTCTTTCGGGGTGAATATAAGTCTTGAAAGTAGTACAAACATTAGGCAGGGTCTGAAGGTGGCCCATGGCATGTGTGACATAATCAAATAGTCTTGGCTTTTAGACTCACATCATATTGCCTTGCAATACTTGTAGGCACCTTTTTAGGAAAAAGGGCAGCAGTTTGTCTGCTTTACTAGTGTTGGCCTTTTTCCATGAGCAATCATTGTGCATCCAGATTTCTGTTCTACAGCATAAGAGAAAACATGCAGCTGTGTATATATATCTTTATGTATACGATGTATAGTGTGCAGACCTACCTATTAAACAAAGGATTGCTATAGAGAAAAGGGAGTAGGATACAGGTAGAGCTCACCAGGGGAGAGTCAGGAGAGGGGAGGCCAATTATTAGGTGTCATCCCATAGGCCAGGTACATATAGATCTCCAGAGATCTTTGTGAAAGCTGCATGACAATGTACACATTTCGGCAGGGTCCTTTTTGCATTTCAGACTTGCACAATCAAAGTAAGTACAATGTTGTTGGTCAATGATAACATCTATTATTGACAGTGGCCCTCATTACGACCCTGGCGGAGAGGGGTATACGCCAGCGTAATGCATGGCGTACCTCTCCGCCAGATTAAGACTTTCCGTAGCGCCATGGTGATTTTTCCGCCCGGATTTTCCGGGCGGAAAAATCCATGGCGCTACGGGACCTCTTGTCAATTACGCCACCGTAATCTACGGTGGCGTAATTAACGCCTTCCCCACTCCCATTATACCCTATGGGGCAAAAATGGGAATGGGGAAGGGTAAATGGGGATTGGGGACTAACCGCCCCGCCAAGGTCGGAATGGGGCGGTAAGTCCGCCAACCCCCATGGCGGAGTTGGCAGCTCTGCGCCATGGTCCATGGTGCAAATTGCACCATGGACCTCCGCCAGGGTCGTAATGAGGGCCAGTGTAATAAAGATAGCCTATAAAAGATAAAACTTCAACTTGGTTATGGCAGCACGCACAAGTGAAGACTCCAAATAAATAAATATATCACCCTTGCAGAATGGTGACACATGCCCAAGGCCCGCTTGCACATGGTGTATGTAGGTCCACGATGCACTGAAATGCTGGCTACAGCACTGGGCTTCCTACGTGTATGTTAGCCTCCTTCAGTGTGTATTTATTTACCTTTCGTGCCCTGAAAGGTTTTCTGTCACTTCCATCTCACAAAGAAATCTGTAGATGTTTGAACGTATATCGATTGGTAACACATTATTTTTCAATTTTTAGATCAATTCCTCGGTCTATAGAAAAATGACACTAAAAGACGTATGAGCATGCTGTTGAATAATTCGTTATCAGTCGTCCATGGAAGGAGCAGAAACGTTTGTCGTGGTCGGCAATGCGCATGCTCTCGGCTCGTGCCTGTGCCTCGCTTCTGTTGCTGAACGAACCCCCAGGCCCCTCCCCCCATTCTTTATGTGATGCCTCGTTGCCGTAGACTGCCTTGGCACAATTAGCTTTTCGAAGGCACAATACACTGGAGCATGCTTTAATCTGTGTGATTATTAATCTGTACCATTGAGTCCAATGTTAGTGTGTCATTATTATTATTTGAAAATGCATAAGCGCAACCAAGGCCCAAGGGAGTCTTGCTGGAATTTGGGGGTACCTAGCCGGCTGATACTAAACTCCTCTGGTTCACTGCTGCATCACCTCCTCCTCATAGCAGGGGGACGTCACAGAGGTCATCTGATAGCAACCTCTAAACTTAATAGAACTACACCTTTAATTAGCCAGGTCATTAGGGGAAGATTGGCAGGGAACACTACCAATCCCAGAATTCGCCACTGGATCAAAGACAAAGCCTGGACTGGAGCCAGGATCGGCAATTAGGAGAACCATCATGGAGACCATCACAGAGAGCATCCAGCAAAGCCCCAGAAAGGCAATAGAACACCAGGAAATACTTCAGGGTTTTTCCAAACAGCCGGAAGGGGAGGACGGAATCTGCCCCCGGTTTGCTAAAAGAAAACTGGTACTGGGAAACCAAACTCAGGGGTACCTGGAGGCGGGAGTGGCCCAACTCTCACAGGTGCTTTACGAAGCCCAGGGAAGATAGCACAGATGAACCCACACCCCATGCCCACAAAAAGGTAGAAGGTGTACTTTCTGCTCTTCTTAGAAACGGGTCAAAACAGCCACCAGGGAGAGACAAACTTCCAGTAGGAGCCAGGGAGTGAGATTTGCAGGCAGACAGAGAGGGGCATGGCAGGCACGTGAAAACAAAGATGGCTACCCCAACTCTGTCTCACTAACCCCAACCACCAGAGTGTCACAGGAAGGAAATTAGTACAGCCAATCACAGGGTACCACTTATCTATAGTCACAGCTGTAAGATAATGCTTTGGGGACCAGCCCAGGGAATGGGCCAGGACACCATATAAGAAGAACCAAACACAGTAATTTGGTGATGAGTTGGATAAGGAGACAGCGAGACAGGGTGCAACAGAGCAACAGGAAGTAAGAGCCGTGGGAGCAGAGTGTGGTGGAGGAGTGGTGAGAGAGATTGTAGAAGGAAGTGGAGGAAGATCAGTTGCCCTGATGGGTTGCTGGATAGGTCCCAAGAGAAGAGGGTGGGGTTTTGCAGGAAGGCATTTCACCAAGACAGCTAGGTGGGAAGATCCAAAGATCCCAGGGAGGGCAATGGGAGGGCACTGGTCAAGTGTGGAGATTGAGGAGGTTTTCTGTTTTATGAGGAGGTTAGGGGGGAGCTTGTGGCCTCTAAGAAAGGGTTGGTGAATTGTGAGGTGGTGAGAACAGTCAATACGGAAGTATAAGGAGGAGTGAAGGAGATGGTTGTAGAGATTAGGGTGGGTGAGAAGAAGCTTGTGAAGCCTAAGGAAGAGTTGGTGAATTGTGAGGAAGAGGAATGTAAGTGATTTCAATCTGGCACGCACCCAAGTCACGCCCAGCATGTAGTGCAAAAATGAAACCCTTATTTATTTTTATTTATAAATTCAATATTCTGAACGATATACCACTGATATCACACCCTTCTCCTGAGACCCACCCCCCCCCCCGGTCACACTGAACCAGGAATCAGGCTAGTTTGCAAAGGTAAATATTTATTTATGTATTCAGAATTTAATCACAAAATATTTTAATAGGTAACCAACAATCACCAATGGGGTGACAGAACACTGAATAATATCTTTAATACACTAGGAATGAAGTGATGAGCACAAAGACAAATGCAGCACAGAAAGTAATACTTTTGAATTGGTTTAGAACAGAAAGCACTATGGTTAGAGATCCCCCCTGCAACACCCCTCAACCCACCAATAGGCAATGTAAAGAGATGGGAGGAGAGAGCAGGTATTCAGGAATATTACAAATCAAACAGAATATCACTCCCACCTTCCCCCTTCAAACACAAAGAAAAACGGAATTGACTTTTCACTGAGCAAAACACCAAATGTGGTCAAAATACTTAGATTATTATAAATTCCAATGGGAGCCACCTTCAATAGATGCAAACAATCACAGCAATGATTTAGTCAGAAGAAAACATTTGAAATCTCAAAGTCCAAGTGGAAAATAAATGAAAGCTACTTCCCACCTGTAAAATTTCGCTGAATGTCAAATCGCTGCAAACTTTTCCTTATGCGATATTCGCAATAATGGGCCATTCGCACTGTTTTGCACTGAGGGTTTGGGTTCTATGGATAGCTAAGGATGTTAAGTACAAGTAGGAGTTGAAATTCCACTTCCATCATAAAGACTGAGGGAGTTATAGAGGTTTTAGTAAAAGTCATTTTTGCAAAATAGGCGCGAGAATGGAAAACAGAAATTTGGGTTTAAAGATGACAGATAGGTTTTCTTATGCTATGTTAAGGACTACAAAAAAGAGATTGCCACACCGGAATCAGTCATTCACGGCCGCTCATAACAATTCGTGTATGATACTCTAGTTTCCGTTTGGTTTTGGAATGACTTTTCTTAATCAAATCAATAAGAAGCTAGGGTTTAGGAACACAGATATGATATGGTATTTGTAACGCGCCTATACACAAGTGTTTCAAGGCGCGAGTGAGAGAAAGGTCAGCACAAGGATAGTTCTAGCAATACAATGGTTCTGAATTAAAGATGGGATGGGTTTGAGATTGGGATCATGCAATGCAGATATATTATGGGTCACTGTTCTTCCTATTATTACTTACGGAATAAGTTATTAAATTGGACCGCCAGTTCTGGTCATGGATTGGGTCTGTCAAGGAAGGACAGCACATCACGCCCAGGACTGGAGCAGCTAGGCCTGTCACCGGATTTGCACAGTATCTGTCCTTCTTATTTCTGAGTATTTCAAATCAGCGGGATAGCGAGTTCCTCAGGCAAGCCTTGTGGTAGCAAGCCAGAGAGTTTCAGGATACTGGCTCAGAAGGCTTTCCCACACCACAGCGCTTCACTGTGTTCTAAGAATAAGTTTGAGGATTTAGTCCTTGCTGAAAGTCAACAGTTCTCTACTGCTTGGCCAGAGTCTTGGCATCCAAATCTGGAAGGATGTTAAAGCTGGATGTAGAATGCTGGATCAGAGTGCTTCGCCAGAATCAGGAAAGTGAGTGAATCAGTGAGTCCTTTTGTGTTGTCAGCTGTCTCTATTTATCCTTTCAAATGACATCACAAGATGGGTGTATGGGCCGGCTTAGCTAAGCTTGCCCCTTTGAACTAGGATTGGATCAGGACCTCATCTCCGCCTTGCATCTGAGTGATTGGATCAAGGCCGGATGATGTCACATTTTTGGTTTAGCTTTACAGTCCTTAGAAACCTCCCCTCAGCCACAGGTGTCAAAATCGGATTTTATCCTAAATACATATTTCTACATTGGTCACCTCTACACAAATATCACACAAATATTCCATATTTTATGTAGCATCTGTTCATCAAAATCCTGCAGCTGTGGGATCTTGTTTCACCTTTCTACAGAATTTTGTCCTTTTCACCATGAACACATTTTCCACATTTTCTGCAAATTACCACAAATGTGTGCGTTTAACATGGGGATGTGTGTGTAAATTTTCCCAATTCTAGTATTAACACAGTTCACATAAAACCACATATATTGCCATTCCTGTCCAGAATATGTTACACAGTTCTACCGCCTCTTAAAACGTAGAGCCAAAAATTAGACTAATAGATCTGTCCTTTGTATATTTTTCACCACTTTGAATCACAAGTTATGAGTCTCTAAAGATTGTTCATTGTTCATTCTTAACAGCAAATGGTCCGCCCCTTTGTCTCTCCCTGGAGTCCAGGAGTAGCCCCCTCCTTTGGGGAATTCCTTCCAGGAGCAGTTTACAACCCTTTCACACCTCTGTTTCCTGGGCTGGAGGATCTGCCATTGTTCATTCTCTTTCTGTAAACAAGAGTCTGGCCTAACCCACAATTATCATCTATCAGTGAGTTTCTGCTGAGGGGATTTCCCTCCCCTTGGGAGAAACCTGTTTTTCCACTCCTTGCAGCTCAGCCAGGCTGATTTATTCTTAATTTCTTAAAGTCCAGCAGAAACCAAATTTGTTGCATCCAATATAAATACATAACTTTCTTAGCTTTACATCTGTGGGATCAAAAACACAACTGAGATCTGCATTCCTTTTAGCAACATTCCTTTTATGTTTGCTAACCCGGCAGACTTTTAGTTTAGATACTTTGAAGTTTCATCAGGAGCTCATCTGACAGCTGTCATTCAGGGGTAGCCCAGTGTACTGCACCCAGATTTTGACAGGAGTTGTCCCTTTACAGACAATCCAGTTTGTCTGAGTAAATGTTTTGCTCTTTACACTTTATGACTTTGTATATTCGCCATGCTTCATTAGATTGCATGAATTTTAGCGCCAAGCAAGATTTTTAATTTTGAGAATTGTTGTGTATAGGCATTTTGGAGTTTTTAGCAACAACGCAAATGTCATTTATAAGAGCATTTTGGAGTTTCATTTGCAAAGCGCTGCTTCTCTCTCTGCACTCTGTTTGCTGGTCATGGAGCCCATTGGCACCTTTTCTGCAGTGTGTGCTCTATCCCACCACACATGCACCATGGGTGGCACGTTGTGCATCCATCTTTTTGTGCGTTTAAACATGCGGTTTTGGGGGGTTTTGGCACGCACAAGAGTTTTGCCGCCATTGTTGCTGTTTCTTGCCCCATGACTATCAGAGTGATCCCCCATAAGATGGCGGAGTAGGTCAATACATCCCACAGGCAGAAGGTGGTACAGTTTTGTAGGAGGTCAGAGTTCAGATGTTTGAGTAGGAGGTTGGAGTTGCAGAGGGAGGTGTGAGGAGGAGAATGGAGTTGCAGACAATTGTAAGAAGGCGGATGGGGTACAGGAAAGATTAAGGAGGGTGGAAGGAGGAAGGCAGTGTTAGGAAGAAACATGAGGAGGGTAGAGGAGGTCAGCAGAATGTTGTGGTGGTTACAGAGAAGGCAGTAACATTTGGAGTGAAAGGCAGGTGTACCGATAAAGAGATGGTGATAAGAACTGAGGAAGAGGTTGGAGATGGAGTAACAACAGAGGATAGGCCAGAGGAGATACAAGTAAGAGAAAGGTGAAGTAGGAGGAGGTTCGCCCTCAGTCATTAGGAGACGGTGAAGAGAGAGAAGGAGAGTTTGAAGAGGAGGAGAGTCATTAGTCGACAGCAGCTGGGTAAGAAGCGCGGACCTAATATATAAGGAATGAGAGTGGGTCAGTGACGAGGGCAGGACTGCTCAAGGTCTTAGGCTGGGCCTGACAGTCACTTACCTCACTCTGCCGAGCCAGCAACCTCACTCCCAAAACTCAAAGACACTAGTAGCAGAGAGGACCCTACTGGGCTACAGATGTGGCCCTGGAAAGAGCTGCAATCAAAGACCAGGATTTTGTTTAGGGCTTGGAGTATAAAAGTGATTCCTCCCCAAGGCAGCCTGCACCTTAAGACAGTTAGTGGGGCCAATTTGGTACCAACTGTGTCTGGAACCAGGCAATCCTGCACTACATTTGCAACACTACCCATGCTGAACTGTATGTTATTTGGCGTTTGCCCTGATAACACGGACACCTTTTTTATTTGATATGCACAAAAAGAATCTTTTGAACTATATCTCTGCGTCAGTCTCGCCAGTTGATCCCAAGGACTGACCTGGAATGAGTTACCAGCCACTCAAGCTTCCGTTCTCCAAAAGTATGTGGAATGCATGACACGGATGACCTCCGGTGGAAAGTACAGCTGTGATTTTTGAAAATCATGCCTGTCTTTGAAAGCTATGCTTCAACTGTTTCTACCTTTGCATAATTGCATTATTTTAGCTTGTCCCTTTGCATTTGTACCTAAACAGTGGGCAGTTGGTCGGTCTGTTGTGCTCCCTGGTTGAACGTGGGTCAGACATTGCTTTCAAGCAGAGCCGAGACCCTGCAGGCACACAGACATTTGGGAAAATATAGTTCAAGAAAATGATGCAGAATATGTGTTAGTTTGTGAGAGAAGGGACAGGGCTGGGCAACATATGCATGCTGAGCTAAGCAAAGGGGTGGACACATATTAGACTTAAACAAACCGAGCCCCGCAAAGTGAGGAAAAAAAACATACTATACTAATACAAAACTGGAACCTAAGAAAGGCAAAATTTGAGGAGAAAGGCTGGAATAGATATTACTGGCAGGCACAAATAGAGCAAGCATTGTCAATGCCGCTGTCATTGTAGTTGTGTATTACATTTTACATTTAGCATGGAGGGAAGGGAGGAGGAAATGACAGCATGGGAAGGAATGAGGAGCTGTGCTGGGGAGAGGGATACACTGTGGGGGAGGAAAAAGAAATAAATCACAACACGAGGGAGAGTAAAAATTCCAATTGATAAAAGCTAGGCCAGAAACAGTACACAGGTGCATTGTGCAACATTTGAAGAAAGGAATGGCAGAGCAAATTGGGGGAAAGAGTGACAGCACAAGTGGGAAGGAGTGACAGTACAAGGGGGGAGGAGTGACAGCACAAGGGGAAGGAGCGACAGCACAAGGGGGGAGGAGTGACTGCACAAGGGGGAAGGAGTGAAGGCAAATATCAGATTTCTAATGAGGACCTCTGTATGCTGTCATTGGTACTGCACCTCTGCAAAAAATAATGCTTGTATTGTAACAGTACCAAGGAAGGGATACCTACCTGTAGCCCAACGGGGCGAGGAAAGTAACCCAAATATAGCCCAACTCCATCTGACTCCAAAAAGAAAGATCACTACGTGGCCCCAGCTTTGAAATAGACACACATGTGACATGTTAGGGTTCTCCTGATAGGGAGAAATCAGTTAAACAAGCCATTATTGGATTACATTGGCATAAGGAAACAAGAAAGAGCATTTAGTGCTGATTATACCACAGCATTTCCAGTTGCCATGCCAACCACAGCATTGGCTTTCTGTCTCTCTTTTACTGAATTCACATTGTTTCCTATTGGGATCTGATTATTTACACCTAGGGGCTGCTTATTTACACCATGGAAAAATGAAAGCCAGTTTCCTGCTTTGCAGTTGTCCTTCAGTCCTGCTACTGTTTTTAATACCTGTTCCTTGACTGAAGCACATCTGCAAAGCAGGAAACTGGGAGATTGAATTTAAACAGATAACAGCGTTGTGAGAACACTAGCTAGCTCCCAAGAGGAAAAATGTGAATTCAGTGACCCCCAATGATGTTCATTAGGTCTTCCATTTATGGGTACAGCTATAAATAAATAAACCAAACCAAACCAAATGGGCGCGCACCCGTGGAAGCCCCATAGAAGTCCTGCTTCGGGGCTTCGCCGCGGCATTCGCGAGCGGAACGGGCTCCTTCTTATCTTTGTATTCTTGTCATTTTCGTAAGGTGATTAGCCTCGTGTTTCTGACGGGCAAAGTGGGAGGGTGGCGCTACGGTAATTTAGATTTGCTGGTATTTGTCGTTGGTCTCCCTTGTTGTGTCACCAGTTTTGTGTAAATCCATTGTTGCCTTTGTGTCATCAGTTTTTGTCACCTCTTTTGTATAAGCCCTTTGTTGCCGTTCTTGAAATGAAACGAAATCTGTATTCCTTGCGAACTGGAATGCCACAATTAAATTGTGAAATCCCTTCCTCCCATATCAAACAAACACAATCTATTCCGTGTATATCTACTCCCCGGTCCTTAGATCCTTTGCCTAAATCAAAGATGCACCCAATACAAAAAATACAACCAAATTGTGGTCAAACAAAAGTGGCTAAATCAAAGGCGGCCGGGAGTGATATAAGATTTTTTTACCCTGACTCTATAGTTAAACAACAAGTAGGTACAAATGCTGCGCTTGGCGATCAAAAAAACTGTAAGATATCCACAAATTCCAAGGTGGCGGAACCTGTCCCCTCTAACATCTCATTATCTGACACTACTGTTCTTAAAGGTGATGACTTGGTGATGACTTGGTGCCCTCGACAGAAACCTCCCCGGTTGTTGTTGCCGTTTCTTCCATAGCTTTGGATAATGTAGCTTCATCCACTGTCGAGGATGTATTATAGACCTGTCTGTTGTCGAATCCAATTTCACTATTCAAGAAAAGTTTGAAAATTTGTCCTTTTCTCCTAAGATGTTTTCAAAAGTTGATTTAACGCAATCAAATTTAACCTCTTCTTTTCTTGCACCCACTCCACGCAAGACCACTACAGTAGAAAAATGCCTCTCTCTCCAAAAATTACCAAAATTTGTGGAATTAACTCTAGAGGCAATGAATCTTACTCTACAGACTCTCACGCAAAGGTTCAACACATTAAACTCAAAAATGGACCTGCAAGGTGCTCAACTAATATCGGTGTTGGACTGGCAGGCAAAACAAGGTCACACTGAAGTTTGTAAAAGCTTGCATATGAGAGAGAAATTGCCGGCATTGGTTGATCAATGCCTGTCTCCTATACCAGTTCAAACTTCTAGTGGTGTTTGTCAGTCGGTGATGACAAACACCTCCATTCCAAATCGGCTGCCACTTCCAGTTGACCTTCCGATCTTAAATCCAAATCCATGCCCTGTTGTGTCTTCTCGGACTGTATCGAATATTTATGCTCCTTGTGCTTTACCTTACATCAATCAAATTATTACTGAGAATTTTCCAATAAATGGAAACAGCATGGTGGCGCCTTTAGAGGACGTGGAGGTCCCGTTAGGTGAAATGATCCAACTCTCTCTAAAACCATATACAATCTTTTGTAAAAACTCGCATTTACCTCAATCAAAAGTTAATAATATGAGTGCAAAAAACCTAAAAATCTCATAACATCTAAAACAAATGCTACTGCAGCGTCAAAGCAATTTATAAAAAAGCTTAAATTGCCCTTAAAAAATGCCCAAATGGCGTCCAATGCTGTTACAAAAGAATATGCTCTACTGAACCAACAGCGTCAATTTAAAACAGCTATGAAAAAAAGGGTCTCACTGCCAGCTAGACCTTATGAACCGTTAGATAATTTAGTGGAAGCGGTTCAGAAACATGAAAGTATGAACAACAAAGCAGAAGCTCATAGCTTAAAAACTGCCCCTTTGGTCAAAAACGCTCAGGCAGAAACCATGAGTCTGGTTGCTCCAGTTGTAAAGCACATAAAAACTACTTCTGTTCCTACGAATAAGACAAATGCCAATAGAGTAAAGGAACAGTCTGACTTGTTAGTTAGTAGACAAGAGATCAGAAAGGAGGTTGACGCTTATATGAGTAGGTTTGTCTCTTTGCCGATTTTACAAGCTCCTCCATTATGTTCTGTCAATCCTGACTTTGTCACGATTGCGGGCCAAGCTAGTGAATCCAAGAGTGTGGAAATGGACGCAAACTCTAATTTAGATGACCCTGTAACAGCCACTAAGGCTTGCTTAGTTTCAAAACCTAAGGTTAGGTTTGCGGATGTTAAAAATCAGACAAGCGATTCTGTATTTGAGTGCTCTTCTGCTTATGAAGCAGACTTATCCAAATTGTTACAAACAATTAGGCCAGTTTCTCATATAACTCCACGGCCCGCCATGGTATTGAGAACAAAAATCAAACAAAAGATCCATCTGCCTTAAATAAAAGTCAAAATAAACAAGCCCTCGCATTAATTCATGGTTGTCGTCCTCCCCCATACCAACAATTTCTTTTGAACCATCACAGTATTCTTGAAATATTCTCCGACATTCCTTTGCTTGAAGAAATAGAAAAGGCTGATATTGAACAAGTTGAATTCTTTAATGAAGATTCTTTGAGCATGGTTTGTCTTTGGATGAGTTCTCGAGTGGTTCGAAATTTAATTTGGGAGGCCAAAGACCAACTTGCCGCTATGGGGTTCACTCTCCTGTTAGGTCCCCTGAGCTCCCACATAAACCTGGGCTGACAGCCAAATTGTCTCTAACGGTTACAACTGATTCCGAAAAAACTCAATCAGAAGGAAATTCCGTTAGATGCTGCTGTAAGTGTGATTCCAATAGTTAACTACCTGGTAAGATCGAGAAAGAGGGCGTAATTTCTTTAACTTCTTGGAATTCGCAAGGTTTCTTGCATTTACTTAACAATAAAACTGGTACATTGAATAACTTTAATTTGGTATTACTACAAGAAACGTGGATGTCTAGTGAACCATCGTGGGATAACCATGTAGTTCATTTTTCTCCAGCTTTGAAAAGACCCAAGGGGCGTCCAATGGCCGGCCTTCTGACGGCTTCAAAAATTAGCTCCAACACAAACATTGTTTATGCCCTGGCTCCAAATCCTTATATCCAATTTACAGTTATTACAATTCACTCGATCCTTTATGCGGTAGTTAACCTATATTGGAATTCCAAAAGCATTGATGCACAGAAGTTTCTCTTTGATGTTTCTACCTTGCTGGATTACATTGTTCAGGTCCCTGAAATACAACACACAATTGTCGCGGGTGATTTAAATATTCCCTCTCTGTCGCAAAATATTAATGCGGAAAATTCAAGACGAACATTAAGGGAACAGCTCATGTCTGAGAGAGGTCTGTGTATGTTAAATGGGAGTCATTTGGACTATAGTAATACGAAACACACTTGGCAACAGGGCAAATACAAAGCCACCATTGATTACATTTATGTCGATGACAAATTGTTGTAAAAAATGTAATCATTTAATACCTGTTTCCATCTTGATAGCGACCACTGTATGTTACTACTCGAATGTTTTGTATCGACAAGTGCAGAGAACTCCCGTCAGCAAGTTCTAGAAGGCTCTCTGGCTGTTAATAATCATTTAAACCGGATAAAGTGGACGGAAACCAAATTGCACAAATTTGATAAAACCTTGCAAATTGCATTTTTGCATTCTAGAATTAATAATCAAGCCATAGATATTCCCCATGAAACTCGATTTGTGCGAATGCATCATATATTTAATGAGAAGGCTAGAAATAGAAAAACCGCCTTTCGACTACAAAAACGCGAAGCAATGAAGTTATCGTCATCAGATCGAGTGGCCTTGTTAATGAAGGCCAAAACCACATATAGAAACTGGTGCCGCTGGCACCGTATTAAACTGTTACAACAAGATGGTGAATCCATGTTAAAGGCCGCTCATGAATATAATACGGCCCATACCTGGAAACTACTTAACCCTGCGCTTGCCCCTTCACAGACCATGTCGCAAATACATAGTGTCTCTGAAGCTGAATGGATAAAGTATTATTCTAAAATGTATGCTCTCCCATTAGAAGTCGGAACTGCTTTGAAAGATGCCACACATGCTCCTTTCCACATTAACATTTTGAAAACTGATATATTATATTTTATTAACAAAATCAGTAATTCGAGGGCCCTAGGCCCGGATGGCCTGTCTAATAAATTGTTCAAGCAACATCCTGAAATATGGGCTTCCATTTTATTTCATATCTTTGAACAAATTAATGTTTCGCAAAATATACCAAAGTCATGGACACATTCTATAATAGTGCCTATCCATAAGAATGATGATCGGAGCCTCCTGGCCAACTATAGGCCCATTGCCCTTTTAGATGCCCCGGGTAAACTATACAGCCGAATAGTTCTCCAAGAATTAAATTCCTGGTCTATTCAACAGTGTAAACGAGACCCATTCCAATCAGGCTTCATTGCGGGAATGGGAACCGCCATAAACTTAATAACACTAAATATGCTAAAATTCAAATACCATGACATCGGTCAACCGCTGTACATGGCGTTTGATGATTTTCGCATTGCATTTGACTCAATAGATTGAGCATTATTATTTCAGAAATTACAAATTTACGGCTGTCCCCTCTCGCTCCTGTGATCAAGAAACTTCATATGAACACAAGTGTTCAAGTTAGATTGTCACTTGAAGGCCTATTATCAACTGATATCAGAACTCATAGAGGTTTGAAACAAGGGTGCATTTTGGCGTCAACTCTATTTAACTTGTTTTTACTTGACATCAGTACTTTCCTACAAGAAGCCGCTTCGGATGCTCCAAAATTAGGCGTACGAAAGATTATTAGGCTCTTGTACGCGGATGATTTAGTGTTAGTGTCACAAACCCCAAAAGGTCTACAAGAATTGCTGAATAAATTAGCGGTTTATGTGACCAAGAATAATCTAACTATTAATATAAACAAAACCCAAATAGTTTCTTGCCTTAGGAAAACAAATCCGAAAATGATAAACCATCAATGGATGTTACATGTCATGCCCTTAAAGAAAGTATCGCATTATAAATATTTGGGTCTCCCCTTTACTGGAGCGAGTTCAAATCAGATCCTTGAGGACACGATAAAAGCTAAAACCATGACTTTGGTATCTCAGGCAAAGGTCATTTTGTTCAAGTATGGCAAATTCACCACAGCTCACATTGTGACCTTTTATATGCAGAAGGTCGTTCCGATTCTTTCTTATGGTGCTGAAACTGTATTGCCTAGAAGGAGACAATATTGGGATTGCCTGGAAGGCAAGTTCTGGAGAACAGTTTTCTGTCTCCCGTCTAGCACTCTAGTTTGGTTTATAAGATACGAATTGTGCTTAATTTCTATGAATGGGCTAGTACTGTGGACATTTTGTAATTTTTATCGCAAACTTTTACTAGGATTACAATCCACTAATATTTTAGGAGTAGTGGCGTCCTATATGTGTTCATTAAGAGATACGTTTTCAAAGAATTGGGTCTCTACTGTGCTAAATGCACTTGTTGATGCGGATATTATTGCTGACAAATCCTGTCAAAGCTAAAATGCAATTGTAATGATATGATTGGATTGTAACACAACAGTTTTGTACAGGTTATGTTGATTATGACTTAAATGTGTTCCCTCATAAGAAAGTTAGACAAAGGAGTGCGTATCCTGTCAAATGTCCTTCTGCTTTCGTTCGTTCTACTATCTTGAGAATACATTTAAACTTGTGCCCGACAAAGCAAATTTTAGCCAGACGAGGAATCATTTCTAAAAGTGAGGTTTTCTGTCGATTTTGTAAAAATGAAAGTCAATTAGAGACGTTAAGTCACTTAATTGTTCAATGTATCTCCTTAACTGGGTTGAGAGAACAATATTTTCGAAATGTAATGCAATTTTCATGTCTTCGCTCGTTTGATGAAATTTGGATTGCCTTGATTACGAGTGACAGAACTGTTATACATGTTGCATTAACTTAATTCGTACGAACAATATTACCTTACACTCCTTATGCTAGTGAGACTTGAGTATTTTTAACTTCCCAGGTGTTTTTAATATTGATTTGATATAACATATTAATTGCTCTGAGAGTGACACCCCAAAACGGACTGCAATATAATTGGAAAATTGTTTCAGATTGCAGACCGAATATTTTTATGATTATTACTATAGGAATTGTTTAATTTTTACTAATGGAATGTAGTTAGAAATCATGATTTCATACTCTGTATGTTGTTTATATGTTACAAATTGTCTTTTTGGAACATGGTGTATATATTGTCAATTTGTTATAATGTGATTCTATAAATGTAAATTTGAAAGGTTGAAACTTTCAGCCAAATCAAATTAACATTTTTTTTTAAAAAAAAGCAAAATATGACGAGGATCACAATGCACTAGGGCATTCAACATATTTTGTATTGAGCCTGATTCTGAAAAGGGCCGGAAAGGTTTGTAGAAATGCTCCCCGATTCATATTCATCAGTTCTCCTCCTGTCGGGGTTCAAATATGCATGGTCTGAGAAAGCAAAAACTACATGGACCACAACGCATTACTAGAATGGATTGCTAATTGAAGCAGGTTCTAAGTTTAGGGAAGTTTGCCGACAAGCAACATGGTCATGCTCAGTTCATGAACACAAAAGAGTATTACGTTGTTTTGCCAACATGTGTTTTTTGGAAGTAATTTTTACCAAATCAATTATTTTTTACCAAATAAATTACGGGCCTAAGAGGTTAATAGGGGTGGAGAGGGGGTTAGGGTAGGATACTCGTATTAGGAATAGGGTGGTTTTGGGGGTCTACCCACAATTGCCTAAAACATGTCGATGAGTTTTTTCTAAGTAATTTCCTTCAAATAAAATTACTTTGAAAAAAATAAAAACTCGTCGGCAAAGAGACATGGAACCTACAGAACACTGCATGGCACTCGGTCATGCCACCTAGTGGCAGAACCGCAGATGTGTGATAGTGTTCCTTATTGCTTCACTCAAATATTTGCATAAAATATATTTTTGCTTTGATTTTCGACTGAACCCCTTGCTAAAATGACTGCCTGGGGCAGCAGGCCATGCTTTGCATCATGGAAAATTCTCACTGAAAACATTTGCAATTCACACCAATACAACAGCATGTGTTGGCTGCAATGACTGATACCAATGCTTTCCAGGTAAGTAATTAAAACCATCAGGGTCAGCCAGTACTGGTCACATCCATCCTACTGTTGGACAGATTCCCCAAAGAGAGATTTCTTGAACTGCTCCATAATATTTGTTACATCTTGTTTCAAATGTATTATGTCAACCAATCCGATTCTAAAGATATGCATACCTTCCTAAGGATATCTGTGCATTTAGGACTCGGCATGTTCGCAGCCCCATGTGTACAGACATCTTTACCCTGAGACCTGGCTTGCCCTATCAGCCCCGCCTCTTAAAATGATGGAAAGCTCCCAAACACAGCAACTGTGTTTGGGAGCTTCCCAAAGGACTGGCAGATATTATATCCGTTTTACCCTCTCATTGAAATCCTGGGAATGTAATCATATATCCTCGTTCAGACATTTGAAAAATATGAAATGAGCACCAAGCCAGTGTTCTTTATGTGCTTAATGAGTAAGCAGACACACCTTTTATCACAGACACATTGGTCAGATAAGAAGCTCTGTGTTCATTCTTATTTTCCCAGAGTTCTCTTTGACTTTATGTAGAGCAGCCGGGAACACTCTTTGGTACAACAGGAGTGCACTGGACTATCCTTCGTGGAATGAAAACCTGTGATATACTGGAAGTGATCATTAGAAATAAAGATTGGGAAATATTCAGTAGCAATACAATGAAACAATTTCCTTTTTTAATAGCTTCTTTTCCTGTGCATACACAATAGTTTGTCTCTCAAAATGTCTCCTTGGAAACGGTCACACTCAGATTGAAACCAATGATCTGGCTCTTCTGTGAGTACCAAGGCAATGTTTATTTTTTAATGCTGGCCATTTATTGGTTGGTAGTGCAACTGAACCTGTACCTTTGTGACAGGATTCACAAACACTAATAACAGTATGCACAAACACGACCAACTAACACAAAACAGAAACTAACAAACACGGTTTGGGCCCTGCAGCCTGGTCTGTGGGTCCATTTGAAATGTCCGTCCAAATGCCAGCAACCGCACACAACCTATCCATGTCCCACTCACTTAACAAGTATGTCCAAGCAGCCCTAAGTGTGAAGGCGACATACTCATGACCATGTTGTTCCCCACAATGGGAGATGCCTCTGTTGCTGCTGCTACCTTTCTATTTTTAAACATAAAAAACAAAGCACCCCTGTCCCAAAATTCCTTCCACGTATCTATGTTTTTTGGGTGGTCGCAGCAACATTTGGGGCCACTTTGTAAATGCGCACCTAAGAGTGTGACTCAACCTGGGAAGTGAGAAGGGAGGTGAGCTGGTGGCTAGAGAGAGAGAGAAGGAGCGAGAGAGAGAGAGAGAGAGAGAGAGTGCGACAGAGAGTTATAGTTCAGTGAATGAAACTCCAGTTAGGATTTCTAGGAATGTGTATTTCGCTATCTCCAGCAACAATTTAAAACACCTACAATAATTATGAAGTATGTATACAGTTAGATTTTACAATATTATCATTTCTTTCAAATAAACATATATGTGCACAAACACACTCACACGTATATCATACAGGTTTGTATCAAGGGTTATCAAACCAGTTTCCCCAATTCACAGCAGTGCATAAATCAATATCTTAATGCATACTTTAGACACCATTGCATATGCATATCTGCATATCTCTTGATTTAATTACACCAGCTGCCTTCACATATTTAGTGACAGCAAGCAGCACCACGGAAAACTAAGTACGTTGTCTGCCCCTCTTCTTAAACGTAACACATCTTTCTAAGTTCATACAGCACTGGACAAGAAAATAAACTGAAGCATGTGATAATTCATACGCCATGCATTTTCTTTTTTTTTTACTATTGTTATTATCTATTCCCATGTACTGCACTGTCCCTGCCCTCTTCCCTCGCATTCGGGCTATCTGCATGAGACCTGGCCTAGTAGGATCATTGCCTGTCCCCCTTTGTACCCCTTTGTACCCCTCTCATGCCTCGTCGCACCTTAAAACACTTGTGTATAGGCACGTTATAAATGCCACATCATATCATTCACACTAACAGATTCTTGTATCTGCAGGTCTACCAAACCGAGCACCCCAATGTCCCAACGCCAGGTTCTGGGCTCAGGGAACTTTGTACACCCGAGCCGCGGTGTCCTCTTCTTCATCGCACAGCTCGGTGTTAAGCTGCATAGATAAGCAGACTATGCACTACGCTTAAGTGCCACAATTGTCCACTATGTGGAACCATGTTTTTACGCTGTCGTTCGTAACAGCCAAACATTACTCATTCTTCATGAGCCGATCCTTTAGGGTGCCTAACACCTTGCTGTTATGGACATGCGTCATGTACCACACCGGCAATACATTGCCCTTTATGCTGTCATCAGGCAGGCAAGTATAAGCTATATATCCCTCTTGCCTAAGGGCACATTCCAAGTGTTAACAAGATGAACCCTTTTACACGTGGTAATCCAATCCCGGCACTGACTGCAGAAACAGGGATAGGTGACGACACATCCTGTACCGTGCGCCAACACCAGACTTCACAAGATATTCATGCTCCATTTTCATTTCAGCCCCCATCACACAATTATAGGATAACATTCTAGACAGTATCCGTTCATATTTTCGAAAACATATTTTCAAATTACCATGTTGTCGAAAACAATTTGCCGAAAAAATGTGTTTCAACTGTATTATTTTTTATTTTATGTTCTTTTTGTTTGTTTCATAAGTAAAAAAAAAGTGTTAAAAAAACAGGGGTTTGTGGGGGGGAACCCCCCATTTCAAAAATAACATTTTTAAGAAAAACTTTCGACATTTTTTTTTACAGCAATTTGGTGCCGACAAAATGGCATTTCGAAAATATGGCATTGGAAAAAATCACTATAAACCGTTCTAGACTGCTTAATCAGCAGCAACTATATCAGAGAGCAGAGGGACAACAACCCCCCACCCCCAGCATTTGTTAAAGAGACAGAGCCCCTTTCATAACTATCTTAGATTGGGAATAACAATCCTGAAAAACATATTTTGTTTTACATACATTTAACTCCATTAAATTGGTGTTACAATACCCTCCAACGGCATGCCATGTCTGTAAGGTCCCAAGCCTTGATATCATCAGCTATGTGTAATCAAATGGGTTAGGGGTCATCAATTCTTCTTAGGAAATTATATTTTACATTCATGGATTCGGGTAGGTCAGCCAAGTACAATTTAAGTAGAATCAGAGCAAGAACACAACCCTGTCTCGCCATAAAAAGTTGCAATCTTCTCCATACATTGGCCAACACAGTACAATCTTGCTTCTGCCCAGGTCATATGGTGTAGAAAATGTTACCTGACAAATAGCGTGATCCAGCCGAACACATGTCACCCGTAAGTTTACAAAATGACGACATAATAGCTGACTGGTTTCTTTGAATACATCACTGGACAATGCACTTCACCCTACAGCAGTGATCCACTACAACACTACACCCTACAGCAGTGATCCACTACAATACTAAACCCTACAACAGATCCACTGCAACACTACACCCTACAGCAGTGATCCACTGCAACACTACTACCTCTGCAAACTCCCAGTCGTCCCTTGCGGATAAGAAGCACTGTTGAAGCAAACTCAACGTATTTTGGTAATAGAAAGCTGATCAGATACTATTGAAGATGTATAATACCAGTGTTATGATGAATTAGTACCCAGCGAGGGTGCAATCAGAATGAAACAACCATTCTGATTGGCCCTCGCCGAGGCATTACCCAGCCGGGAATCCCTAGGCTGGGATTCCACGGCCATTGTGCCCGGCGGGGGGTGTGGCAGCCCCTCAGCCAATGAGGAGACTCGAAGCGGGGCCATCCCCGCTCTGAGCCTCCCCACGGCTGAGAGGCTGCCTTCGCCCCCTGCCGGGCACTCGGGTAAGGCTTCTTTTTTTGTTTTCCCTCCTCCCTGCCCTCCCCACCCCACTTACCTTCTTGCTCCTTTGTCCCCGGTGGGGGACGATGGGAGCTTCCAGCCGTGTGGAGACTCGGAGCGGGGCCATCCCCGCTCCGTGCCTCCATACGGCTGGAGGCTTCCATCGCCCCCCGCCGGGGACGCAGGTACGTTTTTTTTTCTTCTGTTTTTTTTCACCTCCCTCCCAACCCCACTTACCTTCTTCTCTGTCTTATTTTGGGAACTGACGCGCTGGGAACACTTCTGTTTCCAGCACGTCCGCCTCCGATGGCCACCATGGAAAGGGAAAACAGGCTCCATTTTCCCTTTCACAGCGGCCATTTTCTTGGATGTTTTTTTGTTTTTTCGAAACGTTTCGGGATAGAAAATAATGATTTTAGTGCCCCGGTCACTCAAATCCTGCGGGCCGGGGTACTAAAAGCAATATGACCAGAGCGGCGGGGGCATTACACAACTGTTTTTCAGCTTTATATTCAGATCAGCCACATTGTGACTAACTACACACCCACCTTGTTTGTTTATTAATTCACTCTTTTTTTTAATCTGTCAAGGGTGTCTGTTTCACCTCACCGCAGCTCCCCGGCCTGCCCCCCATCTCCACCTCAAGCCAATTTATGCTGAGCAATCTTTCCTATGAGATTGTTCTAGCTGCTCAAAGGTCACCGGAGACAGTGATGTGTACAGGTCATCGAATAAACAAATTAAGTCATGGCAAATAAAATAGCCTACTCAGTGCTTTTTCAAGGAGCTAGAGTGCCAGGAGTCAGGCTAGCTTCCATCCGTTGGACGTGACTTTTGAGAAGAAAAAGTCATGCGATGGTGAACATACATAGGACATGATTCAAAATAACAGAAACCCAGCCTGATCAAATCCCGGTGCTAGTTTTCACATCTGAACCGAGCACAATATCACGAGTCCCTGGGTTTTCAAAGAGAGTCAAAAAAGCGTGGCTTTCCATCTTTGATTTCATGCATTTGTTTTGTGGCGCAGTGTTTAATGATCTCCGCTTTTGTCTCCTTCGCTTCCGCTAAGCAGCTGTCCATTGTGGGCTGACTGGGTGAATGGCTTTGATGTGAACAAATGTCGGTCTTCAAAGAGGTTTCCAGCACGGGAAACAACGGCAGCCATGATTAGCTCAAATGACTGTGCTTTCTATTTTTATTTCTGAAAAGAATATACCTCAGAAGCACGCACGCTGCATGATAATCATAGTGTTCTTGCCTAAGACCGCTCTCTAGGGTCCAGAGACCATCCACAGGTCAAAAAAGAGTTGCGGTGAAGGCGGGCTCTTCCCCCCAGAGTGATTCTATACCCCTGAGGCGACGCGCTAGGGGTGATAGAAAAACACTCACAGAGCTTCAGTACTGTGCATGTGCGGATATTTTCCATGCACGCGCACTCCCAATGTATGGTCTTCGTGCACATCTAGAAGATGGCATGCTGTTGCTTACATTGAATTCATCATCCCTGCAATACATTTGAGGGTGCTGAACAAATTGCATATTGAGGTCTTTTCGACCGTCCAAATAACACAAGCGTTGGATTACTTTTCTGGTTGCGTGACAGCTCATGGCCCCCGGAAATGACCATGAGTCAATCTGAGAGACTTGTGATGGACAGCGGGAGTGGGTAGTGGTTTAGCTGGCATGATATTGACTTTCCAAGTTGAGCTGCACTAAGACAATCTGTCCAGCCGATATCCCCCCTTTACTTCGCCTAGAAAACTTCCGCTACACTTATGGAGTCTACCTTCACTTCACCAGACATTTACTTTGTCATGCATTTACTTCTTCTTGCCTTTACTTGGTCTGCGTCTTCACATTGTGAAGGTGGCAATGCATGTGAAGGTGTAAGGATTGGGGTAACGGAGTGGCAGGGGTTAGACTCATTCAGGCCGAACACACATGGAGCAAGCCTATCAAGGGGTACACTGCCCATTTCTGGAGCACTTTGAAGCTACAGCCTTCCAGAAGATTCAGAAAATAGCCCTCCTCGTGATACTTTCTCAGTGTGTCCTCCCCTGTTGCCTTCTATTCCCAATTGCTTATTGATCATGACGATGAGGCTGCTCTACGACTGTTAGGCTGCAAGGCAAAAGGGTGTGTGTCCCAGTGAGAGTTTCTAAACAGATACAGGGTTGCGGGAGAGAAAACTGTACCCTGCTATTTGCGTGGTGGTGCACTCTACACAGATTCCTGATTCTTGGAAATGTTACATCCTTATTCTCCTATGGAAATAGGGAAGGAGGTAGCACAGATGCTTACAGAGTGATTGTTCCTTTAGATTCACCTGCACGAATACGCCGCTAATAAATACTCCACTATTTGAAGTAGTGGGCGCCCACCAAGGGCCTGATTCATGGAATTCTTTTGCATGATGCAAAGTGGCTTTTCACTGGTGAAAATTCACTTGAACCGTTCAAGAAATTCCACGAATAAGTGCCCCGTGGCTTTGAAGCAATTCTTTATATGCTTTATAAAATCATGCAAATATTACATTTCTTTTAAAAAACATTCCATGTTCTCCATGTCATATTTTAACAATAGAAACACGTGTTTTTCGTATGGGCACCAGAAAAGACGTATAACAAAATATTCCTCTGCTCGTGTGATGTGGATATATAAAGGTTTTTAGAAAAACACTGGCATACTCTGGCTAATGACGGGCCCGGGCATGCTCTGAGAGCACGCCCATCACCTTTCCAAGGATTCCTGATCTAAAGGACAAGCTTTGCAAAAGTTATCACACTGGGTCACCTTAGGACATCAATACATCCTGCTTAGCCATTGCTCTCCTGGGGTTTTATACATGGAAAATGAAAATTCACTTTCGGCAAGCAGTGTAAAGTCCCACATTTTACAGACAGGAGTGACTCTGTAAAGTCTGGAATGCATTCGTTTACATCTTGCAAAGCTGCTTATGTGATTTTTCTCATGTCATGTCTTCGTAAAGAAAACAGTAGATGGGCTCAACTATAATACCCCTGAAAGTCTACATGCAGGAACATATATACATACACATGATCAAACATATAAATCGTGATTAACTCGTATCCACCCATTTCGGAGAATGCCAAATTGGCCCTCTGGCTGAGTTACAATTTCATGGAATGGAATGTATCATTCTAGGTGCAAAGGGCGGCGATTTGGAGCACCAAAGTAGAAGGCAGGAGTGCTGTTGGATTCTCTGGGTTCGGCAGGTTTTCTGGGATAAAAGTAATTCCTGTATCATATTGACTGAACATGTCTGAGGAGCATGAAGGTTATAGTCACATATGTACGGTCATAGGTGGCATGAGATGAATGTCAATTGTGGGTAGGATTATTGAACAGAACTCATTTTAGGATGTAATCAACGTCTCAAAAATACAATCTTGTTCGCTTGCTGTAGCAGTGTTATGTGACAATTTCCATTTTGTTGTTGTTGTTTTCAGCTATTAGTTATTTTGACAATGATTTTACCATTTCTAAATAAGTATTGCATTTTTAGGTTTTTATCATATTAACACCAATCAATGACAGGATAATTCTTCAGCTGAGGGCTTCTTTCAAACCATGCTCTTGGTGCCTACCGTTCCCGGAAGGCCCAGGTATAAGGGTACCAGTGTTCTGCACTTCCCATGGCTGGTGGGATTTGCGTCTCATTATAGTATCTGCAGTGTATTTATGTCACCAGGCACCTGTTTTCCCCGGTATACCAGAGGGTGGCTGGGGGTCTGCCTGACTTTGAAGGGCCCAACTCCTTTCACCAGAAGAAACAGAGGACTTAGTAAACGACAAGGTAAAACTGCAGTTTATTGCAAAAACCCACAGGGATCATACAAGACAATTAGGATTCTCCAGTACTTCTCGGCTCTCCATGGCGTGCGGTCCAGATTTGGACAAATATTGCGTCATGACCTGGGACCTTCCATGAAAAACCCATCTCCACAGAGGATTGGGTATCGAGAGCACTATTACCTATGGAGGTACCCTATAGAGGTTATTCTACTAGTCCTCGCATGTCAGGTGACTGGCCTGTCCATCCCCAAGAAACTTTTTATTACATTGTTGCAGAGTAATGGGCTTACCATTGGTTTGTGTCCCCTGCCATCCACTCCAAAGTTTCTATGCTGTGATTGGTTAGAGCTGATCTCCCGAAGCCTGGGACTCAATTCAGTTCTCAGCCCTCTGAGCACCTCTTAAAGGTGATGTGAACAATTATTTTTTTTATTTTTATTTTTTATTTTTGTTGGCTGATTACATCAACCTTTCAAATATTTACAAAATCGTTTACAAAATCCAATCGAGATTTCATTTTACATATGATTTAAGGGTTACAACGTTAAAAATTAGCAAAAAACGGAAACAAGAGTGAAGCTGTAATACAAATATGAAAACAACAAATTAGAAATACAGAAAAAAAGGTAAAAACGTTCATCACGTAAAGCAATATCCACTTTATCTCCATAAGATTCTCGGTATACATCAACTGTGCTATTCGGTTCTCAACCAGCATTGAAATCTAGTTTAAATGAGATGGAATGACAGTATTGGCAAATTTAACTAGTGCAATCTGAATAGTAGTTTTTGTATTAGTTAATAAATAACTCCTTATTTTGTCTCTGGTGCGTGATGAAAAGAAGTTACAGCATTTGTTAAACAATCTATTTCCAATAATGCTCAAAGCAGTACATTCAACCACCAAGTGACATAGAGTTTTGTTTTGCTGTGGGTCATTACAATATCAACAGGATGTATGAATTTTGGGGATCAAATGTCTCCTGCCCAAAATCTGCCTCATCAAGCATAGATTTAGTCGAATAAGTAGCATCTGAGATCTTACAAAATTGGAGGGACATTTGACTAAATATGGTTCCATGCTACGTAATCTTTTATGAGATGACATCATAACTCCACAATCCACATATTCCAAACATTGTTTGCGAGTGCAAATCCAATCAAAGAGATACAATTTCAATTTAGCCTTTGTAGGATGCATCAAAACAAGTTCAATTGTTATGTCAGCATTTGTTAAAGTGTCTAAGACACATTCGGCCCATTTCTTAGGAAATTTTAGTCTAGAAGTAAGCAAGTAGTTCGCAAGAACGCCCAGAACGTTAGGGGACGTTGCACCCATTATGCATTTTCTATATAGAGTTCAACGTTTCCACAATACTTGACTATGGATAGAGATGGTACCTAATTCAAAACGCACTAATGGTAACAGAGTACATTTGGGGAGGCCCAACACAGTCTTCCAAAAATATGCCTCATAACGATCCCAAAAGGATCTTGGTTTAGGTGACACAGTCTCTGCTCCATAAATGATTATTGGAACCACCTTTTGCTGAAAAAAACATTCTTTTATGAATTGATGTAAATTTACCATATCTGTACAGCAAGATCTTTGCTTGTGATATTAATGTTCGAATTTTAGCGTCCAGGGTTGCTGTATATCAGAATCATTCAGTGTCTCTGTGAATGGGAGACCCAAATATTTGTACTGTGAGACATTTTAACTCTTGATTTTGAAGGGTCCATTTATAGTTGGGTGTTTTTTTCTTTGCAATTTGATGACAGGTTACTATTTGCGTTTTATTGAGATTGATGATCAAGTTATTTTCATTAACATACTCTTGAAGTTTGTTCAAAAGATTTTGGAAACCACAAGGGGAACAAGATAGTAATACTAGATCATCGGCATATAAAAACCAGATGATCTTCTAATTGCCTAATTTCGGTGCATCAGAGATTGAGTCTTCAAACTTAATGCCTATGTCCAATAGAAATAGGTTGAATAGGGTGGAAGCTAGAATACACCCCTGCTTTAAACCCTGTTCTGTTGGGATAGAGGCAGTTAGTAGGCCGTCTAAGGTGAGTCTCACTTGCAACAAGGTGTTTGAGTGCAGTAATTCAATTAGAGTAAGAATTTAAGAAAGGCATCCATATTGTTGAAGTTTCGTGAGGAGAAGCTGCCGATCAACCGAGTCAAATGCTATGCTAATATCGACAAAAGCTATATATAAGTTTTGCTTTTGTTCAACATACTTACTCTTAATTAAGTTAAGAATGGGCATATTGGGGGAGGTTCCCATCCCACTGACAAAGCCAGATTGAAATGGGTCTCTTTTGGCCTCACGCTTAGTCCAGTCGTCTAGCTCCTGCAGTATGATACGACTGTAGAGTTTACCAGGCGCATATAGCATAGCCATTGGTCTGTAACTTTGTGCAATCGCCCTTTTTGAAAAGCAGAATTATAATTGAGTGTTTCCACAAAGGTGGGATGCTTTGAGTAAAGTTAATGTTTTGAAAAATGTGAAACAATATTTCAGTCCACATTTCTGGATTGAGTTTAAAGGTCTTGTTCGATAACCCATCCGGTCCAGGAGCTTTAGACTGACTTGTTGAAGAAATATAATAAAGTATATCTGCTCTTGATATGTTAAGATGAAAGTGAGGTATTTTCTCACATTCTTGGACTAATGCGGAAGTCACAGGGTTAGCATACATTTTTGTGAAATGGTCAATCCAGGCCCTTTTGGATACCGTATGGCTCTGTATTAGCTTTTGGGGAGTAGTCGTTGCTTCATTTAAGGTTGATCACATTGTGCAGTATTTTGATTGTGCATAAGGGTCAGCATATATTTGCCTCCCTTTGCCAAAGAGTTGCACGATGTGCGCGCAACCAATTTCTATAAGCTGTTTTGGCTTTAGTCAAAGCTACTACTCTTTAGTTTGCTGGAAGGAGAAAAGCTTTACGTCGCAGAGCGCGGTATTCTGATTTTTCTATCTTGGACTTTCATGTCAAAAACATGAGTTCTCGTATCTGTTATCTTTTTTGATTTCTGCGTAATTACTGCATGTCTCTGCATAAGATCGTAATAGCATACATTGCTTCCCTCACCACTAAGTTATGAGTGGACAAAAGCAGATGTAAGCGAGTTTGCAAATTGGAATCATAGTTCCTTTGGACCACCTTATACGGTTCACTTGGGCATTTGCCCTAACAACACCAGAATAGTTTGAAGGAGAATTAGAAACCACTGCATGGGGTGTGGACCAATAACTTGTAAGCATTTGTTGGTCACTGTCCAGAACAGGCGTTAACTGGAAAAGAGCCATGCGAGAGAACAGGTTATAATCAACATAAATGTAGTCAATGGTCGCTTTGGAAAGTCCACGTTGCCAGGTAATGCTTGGAGGGTTAACCCCCGAACAAGATCAATTAAGCATGCACAGACCACGTGATGACATTATATATTCCTATTTTCTTGTGCTTTTCCAGTAGAAAAATAGTGCAAATTGAGATCTCCAGCTAAGACAGTATGGACAATGTCTGGTATCATGACAACATAGTCTATCATGCATGATATATCATAAAGAAATTTTGAGTCATCAATCCCCTTAGAATTCCAGTAAACGTTAATTAGAGCATACAGAACGGAACGGACTGAAACAACAAACAATTGGGCAAATGGATTTGGCACATAAGAAAAAAACAACTTGAGATTGGAGCTAGTTTTAATGCAGGTGATTAATCCTGACATGGGTCGGCCTTTCTCGCCTTGCAAGGCAGGCGTGAAGTGCATTATATAATCATGCCAAGAAGGAGAGATGGTAAGCCATGTTTCTTGAAGCATGATAATGTCAAACTGGTTTAATTTAGACTCTTTGTTATTAAACAAGTGTCAGTGCCCACAAGTATTCCAAGATGTGAAATTTATGAGTCCTTCCTCGTGCTGTTGCTCTAGTTAACTATTCGCCTCACAATTGCAGACACAATTAGGTTGCACTGGACGAACATCAGGGGGGGAATTGCATGGGGTTTGTACAGGAACAAGAGACTGGGAGGCACACTTAGATGAATCAACAACAGAAGAAGGTCCTAGCAAAAGCAAAAAGCCCATGTCAAACAATTGAATTTTAGCTGCCCAGATGATGTTACGGACCAGTCGTGAGCGTAACCTCAAGCATATAGTAGTCAAAACATTGTCATTAATGAATTCAACCTGTTCAATGTCTGCCGTTCCTATGTCCTCTAATTGCTTTATGTCAGAGAAAATTTCAAGGACAGTGTGTCGATTTAGAAGATATTGGGGGTGGGGGTTCGGACGGCAGCCAAGAATTAAAGTATTGGCATAGTTGTCATAGCTTTGGCCATGTGCTTGCATTTTTGGGGGTGGTTTATGATGTTGTGGCTCTACTGCAAGAGGCAGTGAAATTTTAGGTTGAGATTTAGGAAGGAAGGCTTGGAACATATTAGCAATCTCAGCGCCCCGTCCTTCAAATGAGACTGCACCTGCTTCCTCCGGGCCGTTGGGACCTGTGGCGGATACCGGGTTGCATTGGTTTGAAACATGTTGGGTGTTGGCTGGAAAATGTACGCTCAGATGAGTGAAGAGTTGGGTCTTGGGCCATTTTGTGAGTTCTTTTACCCACGTTCGGACAACCATCACTTAGTTTTTGGACTGTCACCGTAAGTCCACTTTCAAGAGCTTGCTGGCTACTGGGAGTGGTTTGCGGCGCTCATATAGTGGGCAGATGAGTAAATCTGGCCATATAGGCATCCACTTCCCTTCTGAACGCTTCGCGCCTAGTATGTTGGGCTGTTGAATTAGTGCTGGTATTGGATGCTTTAAGAGGGGCAGTAACAGGTAATTTAGAGGCTGGCTTCAAATTGGAAGGAAGCTTTTGATGATCCTGAATCACCTCGACAAGGTTTTCCAAAGGGGCGTAGGGAGCAGTATTAAGATGTTTATGTGCCCCCATTTTGGCTTTCCGAGTTTGGTTCAAGAGCACATATTTTTTCATAACAGCAGCAGAAGCTACTGTTGAACTTTTTGCCGGAGTTTTTAGAGCATTAACGAATTGTTTGGCAGAATCTGACATAGGGTTTTTCTTTGATTTTATGTTCTTGGATTTTTTCTTTTGCTCTTCTTCTGTGATACTCTTAGCATTACAAGCACCCGAGTTCCTTTTGTTAGTCAAAAGAGCTTTGCCTTTAGTAGATTTCGCAAAAATTGTATAGATCTGTTTGTCTTCATGATCATGAGGAGAGGGCCGAGGGGAGGACTGCGGGTTACAGGTTGCTGAGATATCATTAATTATGTTTTGAAAGTGTGGTAATGCAGCTGGAACCTCATTAGAGATTGGGTCTGACTGTGTTTGCTCTTGAGGGCCACTGGCATTCATTGGGGAAGAGGCTCTGTCAGTGTATGCAATTCTCATGGGGAACAGTGCCTTAGATGCCTGACAATGACTATCTTTTTCCACCGGGGGTCTAGATGAAGATTGCCATGCTAAGATAGTAGCAATTTGTGTGCTCTGAACATTTATCTTGTCATTTAATGTTTCAAAGAGTTTCACAAGTGTGTTCATAGTCGTGTTCATAGCTTCCAGAGCAAGGCCCATTGCTCTACTTCCACTCTCTGAGGAAGATTGGACTTCTCTGTTCATAATTTGCCTAGGCGTGGGCACAAGAAATGATGAGGTCACATTAGGTATAGCATCAGAAAACATGTTAGGAGAAAAGGAGAGTTTTTCCGATATTGTTTGTGCTAAATAATCAGTATGCATGGAATCTAAGTCAATTATCGCTACATCAGTGGATGCTTTGACAATATCTTTATTGCTAGAGGCAGAGTCACTCACCACTGTTGCACTTCTCAGAACCACACTGTCTGTTAGAGACTGATTACAAACTATTGTTTGAATTGAGTGGCTTACAGTCGCACAGACAGTCCCACATCCCACCCCTTCGGCTTGTGCCGGTCTTACCGAGAGCACAGTGGGGGGGCAGTGCCTGTCGCCCCTACCAGGGGCGCAGGGTAAAAGCCACGTATATCAGCAATTGAAAGCTCCTTCAGGGTTTTAGAAACTGGTTTACTTGTCGTGAGCTGACGACGCTTCGGGGTAGAACAAGTTTTGGAATCAAAGAAACCTTTAAACAAAGCAGTGCGTTTCTTTGCGAATGTCGGGCTGGTTTCTCTCACTGCAGGCAGCAAGGGCATGCCTGTTCGTAATGTATAAAGAGATTGCTTCATTATCTCACAGTGACCGTGCAACGGACCACAACAGTAAAACAACAGGGCAAGATCTAAAGCCAACCTTAGGAACACAAACTACGAACCACTGCTGTTTCCGATGAGCGTGATTGGTAATATAGCAGAGCTAAGACACTGGTGTGGCACTGCATGACGCTACGGCGAAGCAGCAAAGCGGTGCTTCACCGGTGCTTCCACTTGGTGCGCGCGCGCTGGTGCGCGTGGGGGCTCCTTTTTATGATGTCAGTAGTCAAGGGGGAGGAGCTTCAGTATTTACTGTCAGTAGCAGCAGTTCGCAGAAAAAACACAGCTGATCAGCAAAGCAGGGGTCCGGTGCAAAGCGAACATTTATGAACAATTATGTGTCTGTATTGTAACTTGTATTGTACCACCTTTGCTATGAGAATGCGCTCCAAAGTTGCAACACTTGTTGCGTCTTTCGTCTGGCTTTGCTGGGACTGACTCTGCTTTCCCACCACGGGTGAATGCCCATTGTCTTCGTTAGGCTGCACCACGTGCTTAGGGACCACAAAATCGAGCTCTTGGATCTGCATTTATGATGATTTATTCCCTTTCTCTGCAGCTGGTCCCATTGTCATCTGAAGATTATAATGTGTCTGTGTATCTCTGACCTTGGCTGTGAGCCTGCTTCGTGTTCTGTGCAGCCTGAATCAGCGGTCTTCATCTCAGGCTCTGAGGCTTGCGGCCTTCTGTAATTTTCCTTAAGCTTAATACTATGATTTCTACATGCTCTTGTTACACTAGGTAACATATAAGTTAGTCACCATGGTCCTATCAGGCTCCATATATACTCCTGTAGTCCCATAGAGTTATTTACTTTAAGCATCTGCACGCTTGCTCAGGATCTCTTGTTTGCCTTGTGTTTATGCATTACTGCATTTGGCTAATGAAAAAATAACAAAAGCGTTGACAGTATGTATATGTATCTGTCCTCTAGCTATGGAACTCTGTAAGCATGTTCTTCGTATATGCAAATGCGTGTCTGTGTAATGCAGTGCAGGACTGGTGTACTTCATGACTAACGCTGCTACGTCGTGGTGTCACTAGTGACGTCAGCATCATGGCTTCTTGGTGCTTAATCGAGACTATCCATCAAGGTGTTTCCATCCACGATCTCCATTTCACCCCCTCTATCGGTGAAGACATGTACTGGATTTGGTCTGTATGGCTGGCTGAGAGGATACCTTTCTGTGTATTTGTCAATCATTGGTGCACTTGGGATTCGTCTGAAATAACGTGGGTGGCTGCAGGCGTTTCTAGCTCTTCGTCTTGTCATGAATCTGGGGGTGAGGAGGGGCATTCATGGGATGCTCTCTTCACACCCGTCTTATCATTGCATCAGGGAACTACACCATGCATTGCGTACACCCATGCTGGTCTCTCCATTTTACCAGGAACTAACAAGGAGGTGGTGCTAGTCAACCAGTCTGTTTACTTTGCTGCAACTCTTGTATGTACTGGATAGCCTTCATTTAGTTTCCAACCCGATCCTGACTACAGGATTGCTGCTGTTTTATCCCTTGAATCAGGTACTGGTGATCTGCTACTGCCATCGTTTACTTGGCATTCTCACCTTGGCCTGCTCTCTGTTCTGCGTGTGCCTGGCTCCCCTACTCCTGATACAGTTTACTTGGAACCCTGACCTCGGTCTGGTCACTGACCTGCAATTTCCTGGCCCATCTACTGCGGTTTCTGTTTACATGACACCTTGACCTCACCTGTCCACAGACCTGTGTTTGCCAATCCGCTTACACCTTCTACTGTTGCCTAGGTATTTTGACTTGGACCAGATTTAGACGGCCTCTGCCCTCTTAGCATCTGGAGTGGACTTGTGCATCCTCGTGACATTGGTATCACTTACTGGAATCTTCGTGGGGCTCATCTGTGTTCTTGGGAGCTACCTGCAACCATGTGCCATCGGACAACATACCTCCATCCTCGTTTTGTCATTGGAACTCCTACACATCTACAAGAAACACAAACCTATCCTTAAAACTTCAGCTGAACCCGGACTCGGTTATTTCAGCCTCATAGTGTGTCTCCTCATAGACACTACCCCAGGGTTAATACTTTCCTGCTGCCTTACTATCCTCTTTGGTCTCCTGTGTCTGAATCCCATACTCACACTCTTCTTTGTCTCTTGCCTAAAGCATGGCATTCGGCATCCAAATGATTTCCTCATGACCTTTTCCACTGCCTGCGGTTGCTTTCTGCTTGGCCCTAGAGGCACTGGGGAAGATTTGTGAAGGCTGATGTTGTGGACCCTTTGAGCTAAACCTGACAGCTTCTCGCTCATGTAGCAAACATTAAGTCAACATAGCAATGGAGCCTAGGATGTCCTGCACTGTAAGGCATGAGTGTGGTGTGTGAAACTTGAGTGTGCTATGCAATTGACTCATTTGTGAGCATTCATCTATGGAAGCTGCCTCTGCACAATTGATGTGCCTTGAGAAAGGACAGTGCTCCTCGTTCAAAAGGCTGCCTGGGAGTGTAGGCTTCAATCATAATCACAAAGAATAAATAACTCCTTTTTTTTCTACCAATGCTGGTCTGCCTCTGAGTTGTACTTTCCTTCAGTGAATGAATGGAGTCTGCAACCGACAGAGGGGTCCTTTTTGAGGGATACCTTTCTAGCTGTATTTTTTATATATTTAAATTGTTTACATCTTCTTGTGATACTTCAGGAATTTAATCTGTACTTTATATGCTACCATAGGAGAAACACTGGGCCTGATTCATGGAATATATTGCCCAGTAAATAGGGAGTTTGTGCACCAAACCCAGCTTGTTAATTCATGGAATCGTCTGTGCGTCACTTTTGTGCGCAGATTTTGGCTCTTGCCTTGTGCGAGACTCCACACAGGGGGTGGTCATGGCCTGTGCAGGGACCGGAGTAGGGGGTGAAACAGGCAAAATGAGAAAGAACAAGGGAAAAAGTGGGCATTGTGAGGGACCGGCCGCAGGCCGTCCATAGCACGCCTGCATATTCATGGATGTGACCGCGCAACATCTCGCCTGCGAAATGCCCACGCAAAGCCCTAGATCTTTCTGCCACCAGAAGGCAGGCATACAGACACTTGTGCATAGGATTCGCAGCGCAGAGGTGAGTTTGCATGTCGGATCTAGGGCTTCGTCCACGCAGGTGGAGTTCCAATCAGACTTAGGGGTGTGCGTATGCCCCATAGTGGGGTGCAGGGACAGTTTACGGGGGTTTGCACGCAGTGTGAGCGAAATATGACATGACTTACAGGAAATGTTACGCATGTTCTCAGGGTGCCGGTTGCAGATACGGGGGACCACGCGCAGTGACGCAGAGGTGCTGGCTTGGTTGTGGGGGACCCCATGCAGTTTTCATGGGGTGCGTGTGTTTGCGTTCGGGGAGGCTGCAAAGGTAGGTGAATATGGCTGTTTAGGTTTTGCGTGGGGGCGTGTCGGGGACGTTGCGGCCGCGACTTGCAGATATGCCTACTTTGTGGGAACAATTCCATGAACAAGCAGAGCATGCTGATTTCCTTCTGCGTGCAGGTTCGCGCAGAGTCGTGGATGCATGCAGGCTTTGCGGGATTTCGGCGCACTTTTCCATGAATCAGGGATTGTCATAAAGTATTGACAAAAGATAGTGGACTCCACAAAATTCATATGTGAAAATAGATATTGTAATGCAGGTAGCGAGAAACGATGTATACAATATACAGTAGAATAGAGGAAGTTTCATCAGATTAATCATGAACAAAAGGTAACCCAACCAATCATTTACAAGCCTATTCAATCTTAAAATCATAACTATGCCAAACTCATACAAAGGTGGTAATGTCATAATGAAGCCTTATACTGGCCACAATAAGATCCTAGTTGCTCGTAGTAGCTGTTAATGGCCCAGATGAAGCAAGTACCATTAAAAAGGATAAAGGCCAATTAAGAAGTCAGTGTTGCCCACATATGCATGCAATAAAACTATTTGTAACGAGCGAATGGCAAGGTAGCAAGCTGACACACATGCTAACACGCTTGCAACCAGGCCCATTGTAAACTGATAACTCAATGCACAAGCATGGTATGAGGTAGAAGAGGAAACATGCCCCTTTTGATCTCCATGAACCAAGAAAGTGCAGAGGTTTGACAGTGGAGAGACAGTGGAGCCGCAAGAACCGAGGAGTGTGACTGACAAGACACTCTCTGAGCAGAAACTGGCTGAGGGGAGTAAGCTCATATCAGAAGAGGGGAGTAGTCAAGCAGTTGGAGTGAGCCTTGTGGCACGTGCACTGACCGAATCCACAGAAACTCAAAGTTGTGCTGTTTATTATCACCAAAGTCCATTGGCCCAATAGGCTGAGGCCCACCAAACTGAGGCACCCCAAACTATCCAATCCAGGCACTACAAGTATTCAAAAAGAGCACGAGTGTGGCACAAAGGCATTTAAAAAATGAAAACAAGTGATACAGTTCTTTATAATAATCTCAGCGACAGGTGCAAAGAAGAGATAGATTTCCAAATTGACTTTTGGCAGCAATAACAGCTGCTTTCATTGGAGGATGCAGATTCTTTCAAAGTGAACCACCCCACAACATCAACAGGTGAGCACCCTGGGAAGATTCATTATTGAAGAACCCTTAATGACAGCAGCCAGAACTCACTTACAGAAACCCTCTCTATTATCTGAGCAAGTTGCTATCTCCATTTGCACTTAACATGACCTCTTATGTTAGGCATCCAATTAAATTTTAAGATGACCTGCCTGACAGTCAATAGGTAAAGGATTTTATGTGGTGGTCAATTGATATTACTCCTTTGTGCACATCGATCATTCATATAAACTGGTTACTTGCAGTGAAATTCATAGAATTATAAACCTCTAATCTCAAACATGATAAAATGCTTCTCCGGATGATCGAGTCTACACTGCAACTCTGTCTTTGGAGAAGAGGGCTATCACTGGGCGTAAACTGGGCACATGTATTGCCACATCATATGAAAATGTGTACATAGGGTTGTGGCAGTCAATGATCACCTGGTCAAACAAACATGAGAATGTTTACGGTCATGTCTTATTATGGTTAAGTTACAATGAGGATCTTCCAGGGATATTGGATGGAAGGACACAGAAGTTGAAGGATTATATTGAAAAATGTTGCAAAAATTAATACAATCTGAAATTGCCAGAGCACTAGGATGTGTATGTAAATCTTGTATTTAAAATGGGAAATAACAGGGAACCGATTAAAGAAAACTCCACGTATTTGGTATTCTATGGCACGTGTTGCCTTCTAAGCAGCTCAACCTAATGGGACGAAGATTCCGTGAAGACAAAACGTTCTCATGTTGAAGACTTCATAAAAGAAAGAGAAGCAGATGCGAATCCGGAACAGAGGATGTGAGTACGAGGACACTGAGAAAGCAGCAACATGCGCTACAGTGAAAGAGAAGACAACTTTACCAATCACCCACAACTGAAGAAATGGAGATGCAAAGAGAGTAACATTTCTTACACAATATAATTCGAAGACACTGCAGATTACTTCAGGTGGACGGTGACCTTCAGAACTCTGTGTAAATGATTGGAAGTTATTTACAAATGTACAACAAATGCAAAGTGTATACATTGTCAAAGTCATTTAAAAAAAGGGAAGAGAGAAGATGGAGGTGGATGCCAAAATCGCCACAAAAAAAACCTCCAACTCCTCTCTAATAAGACAGAACACACCAAGATGCAGATTTCGGGAGGATAGCTCAGGGGTAACGTGCTTGCCTTGGAAGCATGAGGACACAGAGCAAGTCTGCGTTTAGAAATCTCAGGGTATTAAGCGCGTTATAAATAACCTATCATGTCGTATAATTCTGCATCTGAGTCACTCTCACTTCAGGATGGGTCCTTCTGTAAGTTAAAGGGTGGTTGAATGATTACGCTTCACATCTATAGTTCCCGAGCCTTGGCACTATGCTCCCCTGATAAGCGCTGTGTTTGGGAAAGCCTGGGTCTCTTCCATTCTGAACCAGCGCCTACTAAATGCTTGCGCTGCATTTCCAACCTCACGATTCCCAAATACGCTAGCCAAGCTGTGCAAGGAACTATGGGCCTCATTGCGAGTTTGCCGTTTTCGGGAAAAAGTGGCTGCAAAGTGGTGGAAGCATGACTGGGTTACGGCCACTTGACCACCAGGAGAAACATCCAGCCTATTGCTGGAGGTCTTTCTTCCACTTTACCACCAACAACAAATATTGGGCCATGCAAGGGCAGAAAATATGAATTACTGCTCTGCTCCCTAAAAGTGTTAAGTAGTACTGGAGCACGCCATGAACTAGCAGCATAACAGACTGGAAGTAACCACTGCTGTCCTAGCAAAAGTCAATAACTAGCACCGGAAAATCAGAAGCGTTAATGAATGCTAACCTCTGAGTGAATGCCAATACATTATGCTTCTTTATCACACAGTCGGTAACGGTAAATGAAAAAGCATCAAGGATTCTTTCCAAAAATGCACACACTCGTTCCTGACTCCCCAATAGCGCCCACACAAGTCAGGTTACTCTGCGTGATGATAGGAGGACTGCACCATGACATCCATGCCCATAACAGTACTCGATCTACCTGCCCCTAAAAAACCAGCACAGTTTTATAGTTTTTGTGCCCGCCACAAGGCCCTCTTTCCCAGCGACAGCAGAAGAGGAGTGCCTCGCTCGTACTGTTGTAAAACGATTAGGCAAAGGAACTAAAAAAAAACGACTGACATTACTTGAAAACTGAGGAGAAAATAACATAGGGCCTCATTACGAGATTGGCAGTATTTCTATGTGAAGTACTGCCAAACTCATTTGCTGCTACTGCCACTTGGTCAGATTTACCACCGGATTACACGATGGTAATGGCGGTGTCGCTCCCCATTCTTATCAGTAATTCCACCTACAATAATTCTTCTAGGACAGAAAGTGTTCTAGAGCCAGACCATAGCAAACACTTTTCCCCTCGATTGTGGCTGCAGCCTGACATCCTGGCATCCCCAAGCGCTCTGTGTTGTCCCTGATGGTATTTAACATATATGTGCAGCCTTTGGTTGACCTCATCCACTCTCACAGTTTCAGGCGCTACTCACACGCGGACGACACGCAGATCTTGGTCCATTTAGATCGGGCCTGGGCAGGGATGTCATTTCACCAAAATGCCAGGGGTAGCGGAAGTGACATCACACGACCCTTGACCACTGATGACATCACAGGAAGTGATGTTATTTGACCCCACCCCGAAGTGACATCGGAAGCAATGGAACACAACCTTTCACACCTCGACAAAATACAGGACGTGGCATCACATCACATTGTTTCTGAGTACACTACAGAAAATATGTTTACGATATCACTGTAAAATGATATACATTTCATACAATTATGCATCACCATATGTATCGTTGATATCAAAGCGTATAGGCCCATATTATCACTGTGAATGCAAGCAGACGTCCAAGGCCAAACAATAATGATGTGTTATTATATAGCACTTACGCTTGAGCGCTTCATATAGAACAAATATACATACATTATCACCCAACCTGTGTTGATACTCATTTATCAATCTCAGCAGAATGAAAGGCTGAGTTGAACTTACTGTGAGTCAAACCTGCAACCTGCAGATGACACACACATTGCAGCAGCCAGTGCTCAACCCACCGAGTTATCGTACCGGCTTTATCTATCAGAAAACCAGCCACTCCAGAAACAAAGAGCCACGTGCTGCTGGCCACAGCCAATGAGCTTCAGTGTAAAAAAATAAAATAAATGCAAACAATAAAAATAAAATGTTTTTCTGATTTCTTTTTTAGGGGTAGCAAGGAAGACCACAGAGGTAGCAAGGGAGACCTCAATGACGTCCATGGGCCCGAGAGGAGGTGTCATCCCATAAATTGTGACTGCCTGGTGGCCGTGGGGGAGTGGATGGTGCCAGTTGGCTTAAACTCAGCAGGGACAAGACTGAGGTCCGGTGGTGGGCGCCTCCTCTGAATCCTGTTCTTGGTCCTCGGCCTATTGGCCATCCTCACTCAGTGACAAATCTTGGGGTTTATATCTGTTTCTCTCTCCATGGTGTCACAGGTGAGTGCAGTGTGCCAGACTGGCCACTTCTTACGGAGGGTCCTTCGGAAGATCCTGCCCTTTCTTCCTCCTTCTATTTGCCCTCCAGTTGTGGCTTCTCCTATTTCCAGCAGACTGGACTATTATAGTGCTCGCAACCTGGCCCAGCCCTCGGGGCTAATCCATCGCCTGCAACTGCTGCAGAACCTGGCTGCACGGACAGCCACAGCCACCCCTTATGGTTCCTGCACTAGCCCAGTGCTACGTTCTTTGCCCTGGCTCCAGGTGAAAGAAAGAATAGTCTTTAAATCTCTCTCTCTTGTTCACTGGGCATACTACCAGGCTGCTACCGATTTCTTGTGGGATAAATTCACTCCTTATATTCCTGGCCGCCCTCTTCGGTCAAGCAGTGACCGTCTGATCGTTGTCCCCAGATTTCATCTTCAAAGAGTGGGCAGTCGAGCCTTTTCGGTGACCACTAGTTATGCATTGGCCTCCCTTTAACTTTGAGGCTGACCACGAACCACCTGCACTTCGGTTTCTTGTTAAAAACTCTGCTCTTTCATTAGTCCCCTGGATTGATGTTGTACTACTGTGACTATCCTCACGCCAGGATGCCTTTGGGTGTACGGGCCCGTTATAAATCTGAGTAACATAACATAACATACTTGTGATTGGGGCACTTGGGCATGATTTCCAAACACCACTAATACTTTTCTTCCCCAATCAGGGTGAAATGTGCGTGTGGTTTCATTCAGCCTTGATAGTGGTCTGTCTTTAGTTGCTAATAGCGCTGCCCTAAAGGATCATGATAATTATCTGACGTAGATAAAAATGGGAGACTCCAGCATTGCTTTCTGCCTCTAAAGTGTAGATACACTTCTAGGGATGGCTCCTGTGGTGTGTGCAGTTTATTAACTGACATGGCATGTTCCATATTACATTAAAGGTTGAGGGTTTTTTCTTGCATTTTCCAACCCACCTTAGCAATGATGGTGTGGTGTTTGTTGTTTTTTTCTGACAATGCATTTATGCATTTTCTGCAGTATGGTTTATTTTCCACTGTCAGAAAATGTGAACTTAAATGTGGCACATTTAAAAATCGAAATATATCATAGATGCTGCACAATGATACGCAATGTGAATATTCATTGATGCCAACTTTCAATGGGACGACTAGGAAGACACCATTGCCACCTGATTGCACTATGATGTACTCCCTGCAAAGTGCCCGCGGTTTGGATGTCTGATTGCAGTGCTGGAATACACAGCTTTATGTGCTCAACATTGAATCAAAAAATGACACAATACGAAGATACTTCATTGAGGTTTAAGGCTTCCAGCAAGTGCTGCTGATTAAAATTGAATTCATTATCATATCATCGGAAATGTTTTCACTGTCGCTCATGCTCATTGCTACTGAAATTAAATCTGGCAGAAAACAGAGACAAGTACAGAAATACTGACATAGAACAGGAACTGACGAGGGAAATTAGGCAATTTAATCCCATCCTAAGTGGACAATTACCCGTTGTGCCCCCGCACCCTCCCAACGCACAATCCCTCTCTTTTGGGTAATGTCCAGGAATTTTATGATTTTGAACAAGCCACTATATCGCCACCCCAATCAAAGGCCAGATTGCCCGACCCGCCAAAACGGTTCCATGTGTTAATATCCCCACAAAAATATCGCCATACAGGAATGGGACACCTCCGCAGACCCCATATTATTTTAAAGTGAGCGGGGGACACCCCCATAACCACTGCTCCCATTTACCCCAAAAATCATCCCCACTAATAATATCACCTATGGACATTCCCGACGACCATATATATGGCAATATTATATAGCGCTTTGGATTAAGGCGCTATATAAATAACACATCATTATCATTATCATTATTAGTGGAGATAATATTACCTGATACCGCCAAAACGTGCCAAGAATGCTGAATTTACAACAACCCTATTCACCATAACCCTACCAGAGTATTAACTTGCTACGGTGCCTGACAAACGCCAGATCGCCCTATCAGGATAAAGCACGTGATTACCTGAGGCTCACCTTTTGCCAGATTGATATCAAGAATGCTCCCATTTTTCAGGATGTGACCACTGACAGCCCACTTTAGCCCCCTGCAATTATAGGAATGTGTCTTTAGTAGAACACTTGCCCAATCCTGACTGAGCTCCTACCCATGACATCCTCTGTAGAAAGAGGGAACAGAATAAAGGATGCAATCCTATTCTTGGATAACCACTCCTTGCAATGGTCAGGAAGGGCACCACTTTGACTCCTCCAATACCTCCTTAATAAATACATCTTGAGTCCCTCAACCATCTTAATGTGTATCTCCTTCGATGATATCCCAAAGAGGTAATGCATCATTCCCATCAGAATACAGTCACCACCTATTACTATGAAAAATAGTCCTCATCATGTGTGACCTGAACACCTGGGCCTACCAGCACACAATCTTTGCTGACATACAGAATTATGTTTCAACATTCGAACTCAACATTGAAGAATGAGGTAATTCATCTATAATCAATAATTATTTGTCCATATAGTCGATACTATTGATTCAATACTGTTTTTGTCCTTATTAACACCCTTTCCACCATGGTAAAGGGTGCTGCTGTTGTGGGTTGCCCTGCCCGCTGTCTGCCTGAAGCTATTGTGCTCCTCTGTGCGTAGCTGGGAGGCTCCCCCCCCCCCCCCCCCCCGCTGAGGAGGACCACCAAAACTCGTTTCAGGCTGCCCTTGTGGTGAAGCCCGCCACCGTAAAGGGCGCCACTGTTGTGGGTTGCCCTGCCTGCTGTCTGCCTGAAGCTGTTGTGAGCCTCTGTGTCTGTCCAGGAGTCCGTGCACCTTGGCGGGGTGGACCAGCAAAACCCATGGCCCGCTGCGGTAAAGGGCACCGCACTGTGGGGTGTTGGGGCCTGTGGTGTGCCTGTTGCAGGTTAAGAACTTCAAATCCACTCCATCAACTTCTTGGTGCCCAATTCGAAAGCTGGGGAAGATAGCTGGCCAAGAGGTATTGTGTGCTTTTCTTATAAGTCCAGCACGTTTAATATCTGGTTACACATCCTTCACATATTTATATATTCCTGGAGTGGCAGCTCTCAGCGACATTAGGCCCCAGTTTCCAGTGTTTGCTCTGGGCATCAAGGCTCAGATTGTTTAAGACACACGCACTGACCTTACCAATCCGTGCCCTGTTTTAATATCTGCTGCAGAGCAGGGGCATCAGGCTATGTAATACCCAAACGCACTGCGCATGTTATAACTTTTATCGAGATATTTAAAAACATGGACGCTCCAGAGATCTGTCAATGAATTACGAGTGGAAACCAGATCTCCTTGTGTTTGGCAGCAACACATTTTAGCGAAGATGCATAAAGACTATTTCTCATTCAGGGCTTTTTATAATATTGCAGTGGACTGTTGTTGAAAAACATGTGTATGTATCTATGACCTTTTTGTATGTTCTGAACTTTTGTGAAAGGCTTGTGTTGTAAATTGAAACACAATAAGCGAGAAAAAGAAAATAGGAATATAACCGATATTCTTGACATCGATATTTTTGGGAGTTTTCTAGTTTACTTTACACATGTTTATATGAAATAGTAACACTACTTATTCATCTTGTTTTGTAAATAATTACAAATGGTTTGTGTGGTTTTCTGAGTATTATGGTGTGCCGGGGGTAGGAGGATCCTTAGGTGTAGGAGACCATGATTGCCTTAGTCACCCCATGTATGTGGGTATTCCCTCAGGAGATACGGAACCCGACCTCCCCCCCCACCACACCCCCTGTCCACTAAGTCTGGTTCTGTCCAAGGCAGAGATCCAGCACCCCCTTGCCCGTTAATGCAGGGTGTAGTTTACTGAATCGGGAATCAACTGGCTTCCATTGAACAGGGTTGACTCCTTCCTGAAGGAGGGGTGAAGCCTTGGTGACATGCCAGTTCTAGGGATGCCCCCGACACTAATCCAGCAGGCGGTTGTTCTGAGAACAACTGGCAAAGTTCTGCGCAAGGGATCCTTCAGATATCACTTTAGTAACAGGCGTCGTTCATCCCTCCTCCGGATCCTGACCAGTGAAAGTAGCACCTAGAAGACCTGAGGGACTGGGAACTAGTGCCTGAGGTCGTTAGGCAGCAGAAGCTGCAGATGCAAACTCGCCCACTGCAGCATGAGCACCAAAGCGGCAGCCAGACCCTGGAGTATAGGCGAGAGACATGTCATGGTGTGCTACATCTTCAGCAGCCTCGGTAGTAATCTGAAACACCTTGCTGTAACTTGATGGAGCACGGCCCGGCCCAGGACCATTCTGACGAGTAGCCTTAGGTTCTTCAGGTCCAGAGACAGAATGAGCTGACATTGTAGGTTGAACAAAAGACCCATCTACTATTTCATTTGGCAAATCCTTCTGTGATGATCACTCAGCGGCAGACAAAAGCTCTACTCAACCAGTGTCGAGTCAGGAGAAGGCATGATTTCCCTCCAGTTGTGCTGTTATGAAATGATCACAAATGCACTTGAGGTTTAAGAACAGCAGGAAAATACCATCAGCTCAACAGGATGACTTTGCATGGAATCCACCTTATTGAACACTCATTTGTAGAGCAGAAGTAGGCTTTAAAAACGGGCTGTTTTGCCCGTATAACATTATGGAATGCATCGTATTCCCTTTGCACCCCTTTTAAAACTGTACAGATCACTTAGTTTCCATTGTTGCACTCTTTCCTCTTTAGGAGTGCTTCCTTGTGGGCTATCCACTTGTTCAAGGGAAAACCAGCATCCGGACTGCGGGGCAGGTGAAATCGAAATTCTATTTTTCATGCCTAACTCCGAACTTTTAGAAACTAGTGAATGTAGGTTATCAGCTTCTAGATATCTGGGCTGGACACTGAGGCCAATGGATTCCCTTGCTACCCCTAAAAATAAAAGTAAAAAAAAAAGGATTTTTTAAATTATTTTTTTTACATTGAGGTTCATGGGACAGCAGCATGTGGCTCTTTGTTTCTAGAGTTGCTCGTTTTCTGATGGCTACATCCGGGATGATAGCTAAGAGGGTTGAGCGTTGGCTGCTGCAATGTGTGTGTGAACTGCGGGTTGCAGGTTCGACTCCCAGCAAGGTCAACTCAGCCTTTCATCCTGCTGAGGTTGATAAATGAGTACCAACACAGGTTGGGTAATATTGTATGTCTATTTGTTCTATATTTATTTATTTATTTAAAGCGCTCACACAGCCCGCACACATCGTGGCGCTGTTACAGGAATTGTTTGTTTTTTAGTTGCGTAGTTGTTTGTCGTAGTTGCGTATTTATAACACACTTAAATACCCAGATGTTTCTAAGCGCGGACCCAGGGATCGAACCTGTGTTGCTTCCTGTCATCTTGCTTCCAAGGCGAGCATGTTGCCGCTGATCTATCCTCCCGGGACATATATGAAGCGCTTAAGCGTAAGTGCTATATAATAACACATCATTATCATTTGACCTTGGACCTCCGCTTGCATTCACAGTGATTTGGTAATATGGGCCTATACACACTGATATTAACGATACATATGGTGATCCATTCTTGTATGAAATGTATATCACTTAACAGTGATATCGTAACCATATTTTTCATAGTGTACTCAGAAATGATGCTATGTGATGCCGCTTCCTGTTTTGTCGTGAGGATGTTAGGTCGTGTTCCATCACTTCCGGTGATGTCACTTTGGGGTGGGGTCAAATGACATCACTTCCTGCGATGTCATCAGAAGTCAAGGGTCGTGTGATGTCACTTCCGCTACCCCTGGCATTTTGGTGAAGTGACGTCCCTGAGGCCGATCCACATGAAGTGCATCCCAAGGTTTTGATATTTAATCCAGTAGGTGGACAAGACTCAGTTCCTAGCTTTAAAAGAAACCTTGGCCTGGAAGGGATGGGCGCTCTAAGGCTTATCAGCCTGTGTGTCATCCTTAACACCTAAACCTCCAGGTGGAGGACAACTACAAGGTATTTGTATGGCACGGGGCTATTGGATTGCTCTCCCCAGTAGAGTAGGTCATAAGTAAGGGACATCGACAAGCAATTGCCACACCCATTTTTATGGCGGATGCCCAAACAACACCTCTTCATGGCAGGTAGGAGAAAAACTCCAATTGTTTTTTGCCTGGCACTCAGGAAGTCAGCTCAATCCTCGCCCACATCAACCTCCCTGTGAAGGTTCTTGACTGGGAGGTATAGGAGAATAAACCCGTGCCCATATAGACAGGAGGGTTCAGTATAACTGTGAAACAGCAAGATAAGTACTGTCTTGCCATTTGGCGTAGATAGGATGTTTAACGGTTGCGTCCTCCTCTTCTGCCCCAAGTGGCTAATGTTGGATATGGAAAACAAAAGAGGAGAAGGCTGGAAAGTTGCGAATAAATCCTGTCCTCTGGCATTGCTCTGGGCAACCCTCCACACCATCGTTCTTCACCTGCCAAGCCATCACAGAAGGGGAAAGACCATATGCAAATGAGGCTTGGTCCTGCCCCAAAAGGGGTAGTCCAGCCTGAACTGCTAGGTCACATCCCTTCTGCATGAAACCACAAGCAACCCCAGGCATGTTTCAGACTTATTGGGCTGCATTAGTGAGGAGTCGCATGGGTCTCTCTCTAGGCCCAGCAGGCACAGGACCCACGTCTGGGCATACCCGTCCCACACAGGGTGACTTACGCAAAACAAAAGAAGTGTTAGATATGGAACATGTCGACATTTTCAGCCTCTCAGTGTGTTGTTAGACTATTCATCGGGTCCGAGGTAGAACATGTCAATAGCTCTGTCACTGGCACTTTTTCACTGAATACCTGCTTTTTGGGATTTGTATACCATCTTGGCTTAGAATATTTCCCAATTCAATGGTTCTCACTTTATTGAATTCAAAAGGAAAAGAGGCTGAGTGGAGCTCCCGGAATTTGACACCATGACCTTGCAGGTTGCACCTGGGACACACTACTGATGCCTTAGTCCAGGATGCCTTTATTTCCAGGAGAAAGGGGATCAGTATCCGAAGAAGAGTTAATTGCCTGTTGCCAAATTGATCGTATCCTTGACTGTCTTGGCACCTTTAATCAACTACAGACATTTTAGTGTCACACTGTGACACTGACCGAAGACCATGCATGCCAATTGGCAACCCTTTAAAGCCTACACAATTCCCTGCATTGAGCTTGGAGAGGCAATCCCAACCCATCAAGATTGCTCACTTGTGTTGGATAGCATTGCACTTTGCATTTGCCGCAAATGTCCACTGCTGTGCTGACCTGCTCTCCCAGCGGCTCTTAGCAGAGTATCTGCCATAGCCCTAGTGATTGCCCGTGCTCGTTCTGTGTCGTGTGCAAATGTCTCTCGTGCTACTTACCTTTACACCAGTGGTGCTGTTCACACCGTTATCTTACATCCGGAAATCTAACCAAAATAATATGTCCCCTTTGCACGCCGATGTGCCCACTGGAGAAAACAATGTACCTTTTCCTTTGTCACAATCTTGCATAGAGGAGACTGCTACCCTGGGCGCAGAGAATGATGAGGAAACCTACCTTTGGGTGCATTTCCCACATGTGTCAGCCGCCCGTTTAACCCTCATTATCAAAGGCCAAAATATCACAATCTCCAGCAAACATCAGTCTCACGAGATGGTCCTTAGTCCACCATATGGACGCAGAGGCAGTCTCCCATTCAGCAAGTTGGCCTCTGATTGCCACAGCGGACCGACATTATTTCCTGGACCGCAGATGGAACCCTTCAATCCTCCCCCCTAGACAGCCCCCCATGGCCACCAAAAGGAGCATTCTCACCTTCTAACATGACCCTGCCCCCATAGGGGCCATCTATGCAGGGGCTCCTTTTCCATTTCACTTCCTAAGGCAGCGGCTTGCTGCAGCTCTCTGGACTCTCTTTCGCTGCCTGGACCCAGACTGATTCTGTGATCCAAGCTGAAAAGACGTTTGTATCCGAAAAACATCCACGTCTCTGGACTATTGTTTAGGTTTGTCTGCATCCTACCAGTCAGCCTCATACTGCAAACCACAGCAGGAATGCTGGCACTTTCAGCAAGACCCTGGATTCACCACAGATGGAATGCTGGCACTATCAGCAAGACCCTGGATTCACCACAGCGGGAATGCTGCCACTATTAGCAAGACCGTGGTTTCACCACAGCAGGAATGCTGGCACTTTCAGCAAGACCCTGGATTCAGCACAGCGGGAATGCTGGCAATTTGAGCAAGACCCTGGATTCACCAGAGCAGGAAAGCTGGCACCATCAGCAAGACCCTGGAATCACCACAGCGGAAATTCTGGCACTATCAGCATGACCCTGGATTCAGCACAGCGAGAATGCTGGCACTATCAGCAAGACCCAGGATTCCCCACAGCAGAAATGCTGGCACTATCAGCAAGACCCTGGATTCACCACAGCAGGATTGCTGGCACTTTCAGCAAGACCCTGGATTCACCAAAGCGGAATAATGGCACTTTCAGCAAGACCCTGGATTCAGCACAGCGGGAATGCTGGCACATTCAGCAAGACCATGGATTCACCACATCAGTTCATCACAGCGGGACTGCAGGCACTTTCAGCAAGACCTTCAGCACAGTGGGAATGCTGACACTTTCAGCAAGACGCTGGATTCGCCACAGCAGGAATGCTGGCACTTTCTGCAAGACCCTGGATTCGCCACAGCAGGAATGCTGGAATTTTCAGAAAGACCCTGGATTCAGCACAGCGGGAATGCTGGCACTTTCATCAAGACTCTGGATTCAGCACAGCGGGAATGCTGGAACTTTCAGCAAGACCCTGGATTCAGCACAGCGGGAATGCTGGCAATTTCAGCAAGACCCTGGATTCACCAGAGCGGGAAAGCTGGCACTGTTAGCAAGACCCTGGATTCACCACAGCGGGAATGCTGGCACTATCAGCATGACCCTGGATTCAGCACACCGGGAATGCTGGCCCTATCAGCAAGACCCAGGATTCACCACAGATGAAATGCTGGCACTATCAGCAAGACCCTGGATTCACCACAGCGGGATTGCTGGCACTTTCAGCAAGACCCTGGATTCACCAAAGCGGGAATAATGGCACTTTCAGCAAGACCCTGGATTCAGCACAGCGGGAATGCTGGCAATTTCAGCAAGACCCTGAATTCAAAAGAGCGGGAAAGCTGGCACTATCAGCAAGACCCTGGATTCACCACAGTGGGAATGCTGGCACTATCAGCATGACCCTGGATTCAGCACAGCAGGAATGCTGGCACTATCAGCAAGACCCTGGGTTCACCACAACGGGAATGCTGGCACTATCAGCATGACCCTGGATTCAGCACAGTGGGAATGCTGGCCCTATCAGCAAGACCCAGGATTCACCACAGCAGAAATGCTGGCACTATCAGCAAGACCCTGGATTCACCACAGCGGGATTGCTGGCACTTTCAGCAAAACCCTGGATTCACCAAAGCGGGAATAATGGCACTTTCAGCAAGACCCTGGATTCAGCACAGCGGGAATGCTGGCAATTTCAGCAAGACCCTCGATTCATTAGAGCGGGAACGCTGGCACTATCAGCAAGACCCTGGATTCACCACAGCGGGAATGCTGGCACTATCAGCATGACCCTGGATTCACCACAGCGGGAATGCTGGCACTATTAGCAAGACCGTGGTTTCACCACAGCAGGAAGGTTGGCACTTTCAGCAAGACCCTGGATTCAGCACAGCGGGAATGCTGGCACTATCAGCAAGACCCTGGATTCACCACAGCGGAAATGCTGGCACTATCAGCATGACCCTGGATTCAGCACAGCGGGAATGCTGGCACTTTCATCAAGACCCTGGATTCACCAAAGCGGGAATAATGGCACTTTCAGCAAGACCCTGGATTCAGCACAGCGAGAATGATGGCACGTTCAGCAAGACCAGGGATTCACCACATCAGTTCACCACAGCTGGAATGCTGGCACTTTCAGCAAGACCCTGGATTCACCAAAGCGGGAATAATGGCACTTTCAGCAAGACCCTGGATTCAGCACAGCGAGAATGATGGCACGTTCAGCAAGACCAGGGATTCACCACATCAGTTCACCACAGCTGGAATGCTGGCACTTTCAGCAAGACCCTGGATTCAGCACAGTGGGAATGCTGACACTTTCAGCAAGACGTTGGATTCGCCACAGCAGGAATGCTGGCACTTTCAGCAAGACCCTGGATTCGCCACAGCAGGAATGCTGGAATTTTCAGCAAGACCCTGAATTCAGCACAGCAGGAATGCTGGCACTTTCAGCAAGACCCTGGATTCAGTACAGCAGGAATGCTGGCACTTTCAGCAAGACCCTGGATTCAGCACAGCGGGAATGCTGGCAATTTCAGCAAGACCCTGGATTCACCAGAGCGGGAAAGCTGGCACTATCAGCAAGACCCTGGATTCACCACAGCGGGAATGCTGGCACTATCAGCATGACCCTGGATTCAGCACAGCGGGTATGCTGGCACTATCAGCAAGACCCTGGATTCACCAAAGCGGGAATAATGGCACTTTCAGCAAGACCCTGGATTCAGCACATCAAGAATGATGGCACGTTCAGCAAGACCAGGGATTCACCACATCAGTTCACCACAGCGGGAATGCTGGCACTTTCAGCAAGACCCTGGATTCAGCACAGTGGGAATGCTGACACTTTCAGCAAGACGCTGGATTCGCCACAGCAGGAATGCTGGCACTTTCAGCAAGACCCTGGATTCGCCACAGCAGGAATGCTGGAATTTTCAGCAAGACCCTGAATTCAGCACAGCAGGAATGCTGGCACTTTCAGCAAGACCCTGGATTCAGTACAGCGGGAATGCTGGCACTTTCAGCAAGACCCTGGATTCAGCACAGCGGGAATGCTGGCAATTTCAGCAAGAACCTGGATTCACCAGAGCGGGAAAGCTGGCACTATCAGCAAGACCCTGGATAAACCACAGCGGGAATGCTGGCACTATCAGCATGACCCTGGATTCAGCACAGCGGGTATGCTGGCACTATCAGCAAGACCCAGGATTCACCACAGCGGAAATGCTGGCACTATCAGCAAGACCCTGGATTTACCAAAGCGGGAATAATGGCACTTTCAGCAAGACCCTGGATTCAGCACAGCGGGAATGCTGGCACGTTCAGCAAGACCATGGATTCACTGCATCGGTTCACCACAGCGGGAATGCTGGCACTTTCAGCAAGACCCTGGATTCAGCACAGCGGTAATGGTGGTCCTTTCAGCAAGACCCTCGATTCAGCACAGCAGGAATGCTGGCACTTTCAGGAAGACCTTAGATTCACCACAGTGGGAATGCTGGCACTTTCAGCAAGACCCTGGATTCAGCACAGCAGGAATGCTGGCACTTTCAGCAATACCCTGTATTCACCACAGCAGGAATTCTGGCACTATGAGCAAGACCCTGGATTCACCACAGCGGGAATGGTGGCCCTTTCAGCAAGACCCTGGATTCAGCACAGCGGGAATGCTGGAAGTTTCAGCAAGACCCTGGATTCAGCACAGCAGGAATGCTGGCACTTTCAGCTAGACCCTGGATTCAGCACAGTGGTAATGGTGGTCCTTTCAGCAAGACCCTCGATTCAGCACAGCAGGAATGCTGGCACTTTCAGGAAGACCTTAGATTCACCACAGTGGGAATGCTGGCACTTTCAGCAAGACCCTGGATTCAGCACAGCAGGAATGCTGGCACTTTCAGCAATACCCTGTATTCACCACAGCGGGAATTCTGGCACTATGAGCAAGACCCTGGATTCACCACAGCGGGAATGGTGGCCCTTTCAGCAGGACCCTCGATTCAGCACAGCAGGAATGCTGGCACTTTCAGGAAGACCTTAGATTCACCACAGTGGGAATGCTGGCACTTTCAGCAAGAGTCTGGATTCAGCACAGCTTGAATGCTGGCACTTTCAGCAATACCCTGGATTCACCACAGCGGGAATTCTGGCACTCTGAGCAAGACCCTGGCTTCACCACAGCGGAATGCTGGCACTTTCAGCGAGACCCTAGATTCAGCACAGCGGGAATGCTGGCACTTTTAGCAAGACCATGGATTCACTACAGCGGGAATGCTGGCACTTTCAGCAAGACCCTGGATTCACCACAGCGGGAATGTTGGCACTTTCAGCAAGACCCAGGATTTGCCACAGCAGGAATGCTGGCACTTTCAGCAAGATCCTATATTTACCACAGCAGGAATGCTGGCACTTTCAGCAAGAGCTCTGGATTCACCACAGAGGCAATGTTGGCACTCTCAGCAAGACCCTGGATTCACCAAATCGGGAATGTTGGCACCTTCAGCAAGACCTCGGCATTCACCACAGTGGGAATGTTGGCAGTTTCAGCAAGACCCTAGATTCACCACAGCGGGAATGCTGGCACTTTCAGCAAGACCCTGGATTCACCACAGCGGGAATGCTGGCCCTTTCAGCAAGACCCTGGATTCACCACAGTGGGAATGCTGGCACTTTCAGCAAGACCCTGGATTCAGCACAGTGGGAATGCTGGCACTTTCAGCAAGACCCTGGATTCACCACAGCGGGAATGCTGGCACTATCAGCAAGACCCTGGATTCACCACAGCAGGAATGCTGGCACTTTAAGCAAGACTGTGGATTTACCACAGCAGAAATGCTGTCACTTTCAGCAAGAACCTGGATTCAGCACAGCGGGAGTGCTGGCACTTTTAGCAAGATCCTGGATTCACCAGAGTGGGAAAGCTGGCACTATCAGCATGACCCTGGATTCAGCACAGTGGGAATGCTGGCACTATCATCAAGACCCAGGATTCACCGCAGCGGAAATGCTGGCACTATCAGCAAGACCCTGGATTCACCACAGCGGGAATGCTGGCACTCTCAGCAAGACCCTGGATTCACCAAATCGGGAATGTTGGCCCTTTCAGCAAGACCCTGGATTCACCACAGTGGGAATGCTGGCACTTTCAGCAAGACCCTGGATTCGCTACAGCAGAAATGCTGGCACTTTTAGCAAGACCCTCGATTCAGCACAGCAGGAATGCTGGAATTTTCAGCAAGACCCTGGATTCAGCACAGCAGCAATGCTGGCACTTTCAGCAAGACCCTGGATTCACCAGAGCGGGAAAGCTGGCACTATCAGCAAGACCCTGGATTCACCACCGCGGGAATGCTGGCACTATCAGCATGACCCTGGATTCAGCACAGCGGGAATGCTGGCACTATCAGCAAGACCCAGGATTCACCACAGCGGGAATGCTGGCACTTTCAGCAAGACCCCGGATTCACCAAAGCGGGAATAATGCCACTTTCAGCAAGACCCTGGATTCAGCAGAGCAGGAATGCTGGTCAATGCAGCAAGACCATGGATTCACCACAGCGGTTCACCACATCATCAATGCTGGCAATTTCAGCAAGACCCTGGATTCACCAGAGCGGGAAAGCTGGCACTATCAGCAAGACCCTGGATTCACCACAGCGGGAATGCTGGCACTATCAGCATGACCCTGGATTCAGCACAGCGGGAATGCTGGCACTATCAGCAAGACCCAGGATTCACCACAGCGGAAATGCTGGAACTATCAGCAAGACCCTGGATTCACCACAGCGGGATTGCTGGCACTTTCAGCAAGACCCTGTATTCACGAAAGTGTGAATAATGGCACTTTCAGCAAGACCCTGTATTCAGCACAGCGGGAATGCTGGCACATTCAGCAAGACCATGGATTCACCACATCAGTTCATCACAGCAGGACTGCAGGCACTTTCAGCAAGACCCTGGATTCAGCACAGTGGGAATGCTGACACTTTCAGCAAGACCCTGACTTCGTCACAGCAGGGATGCTGGCACTTTCAGCAAGACCCTGGATTCAGCACAGCGGGAACATTGGCACTTTCAGCAAGACCCTGGATTCAGCACAGCGGGAATGCTGGCAAATTCAGCAAGACCCTGGATTCCCCAGAGCAGGAAAGCTGGCACTATCAGCAAGACCCTGGATTCACCACAGCGGGAATGCTGGCACTATGAGCATTACCCTGGATTCAGCACAGCGGAAATGCTGGCACTATCAGCAAGACCCTGGATTCACCACAGCGGGATTGCTAGCACTTTCAGCAAGACCCTGGATTCACCAAAGCGGGAATAATGGCACTTTCAGCAAGACCCTGGATTCAGAACAGCGGGAATGTTGGCACATTCAGCAAGACCATGGATTCACCACATCAGTTCACCACAGCGGGAATGCTGGCACTTTCAGCAAGATGCTGGTTTCGCCACAGCAGGAATGCTGGCACTTTCAGCAAGACCCTGGATTCGCCACAGCAGGAATGCTGGAATTTTCAGCAAGACCCTGGATTCAGCACAGCAGGAATGCTGGCACTTTCATCAAGACCCTTGATTCAGCACAGCGGAAATGCTGGCAATTTCAGCAAGACCCTGAATTCACCAGAGCGGGAAAGCTGGCACTATCAGCAAGACCCTGAATTCACCACAGCGGGAATGCTGGCACTATCAGCATGACCCTGGATTCAGCACAGCGGGAATTCTGGCACTATCAGCAAGACCCAGGATTCACCACAGCGGAAATGCTGGCACTATCAGCAAGACCCTGGATTCACCACAGCGGGATTGCTGGCACTTTCAGCAAGACCCTGGATTCACCAAAGCGGGAATAATGGCACTTTCAGCAAGACCCTGGATTCAGCTCAGCGGGAATGCTGGCACGTTCAGCAAGACCATGGATTCACCGCATCGGTTCACCACAGCGGGAATGCTGACACTTTCAGCAAGACGCAGGATTTGCCACAGCAGGAATGCTGGCACTTTCAGCAAGACCCTGGATTTGCCACAGCAGGAATTCTGGAATTTTCAGCAAGGCCCTGGATTCAGCACAGCAGGAATGCTGGCACTTTCATCAAGACCCTGGATTCAGCACAGCAGGAATGCTGGCACTTTCAGCAAGACCCTGGATTCAGCACAGCGGGAATGCTGGCATTTTCAGCAAGACCCTGGATTCACCAAAGCAGGAAAGTTGGCACTATCAGCAAGACCCTGAATTCACCACAGTGGGAATGCTGGCACTATCAGCATGACCCTGGATTCAGCACAGCGGGAATGCTGGCACTATCAGCAAGACCCAGGATTCACCACAGCGGAAATGCTGGCACTATCAGCAAGACCCTGGATTCAGCACAGCAGGAATGCTGGCACTTTCAGCAATACCCTGTATTCACCACAGCGGGAATTCTGGCACTATGAGCAAGACCCTGGATTCACCACAGCGGGAATGGTGGCCCTTTCAGCAGGACCCTCGATTCAGCACAGCAGGAATGCTGGCACTTTCAGGAAGACCTTAGATTCACCACAGTGGGAATGCTGGCACTTTCAGCAAGAGTCTGGATTCAGCACAGCTTGAATGCTGGCACTTTCAGCAATACCCTGGATTCACCACAGCTGGAATTCTGGCACTCTGAGCAAGACCCTGGCTTCACCACAGCGGAATGCTGGCACTTTCAGCGAGACCCTAGATTCAGCACAGCGGGAATGCTGGCACTTTTAGCAAGACCATGGATTCACTACAGCGGGAATGCTGGCACTTTCAGCAAGACCCTGGATTCACCACAGCGGGAATGTTGGCACTTTCAGCAAGACCCAGGATTTGCCACAGCAGGAATGCTGGCACTTTCAGCAAGATCCTATATTTACCACAGCAGGAATGCTGGCACTTTCAGCAAGAGCTCTGGATTCACCACAGAGGGAATGTTGGCACTCTCAGCAAGACCCTGGATTCACCAAATCGGGAATGTTGGCACCTTCAGCAAGACCTCGGCATTCACCACAGTGGGAATGTTGGCAGTTTCAGCAAGACCCTAGATTCACCACAGCGGGAATGCTGGCACTTTCAGCAAGACCCTGGATTCACCACAGCGGGAATGCTGGCACTTTCAGCAAGACCCTGGATTCAGCACAGTGGGAATGCTGGCACTTTCAGCAAGACCCTGGATTCACCACAGCGGGAATGCTGGCACTATCAGCAAGACCCTGGATTCACCACAGCAGGAATGCTGGCACTATAAGCAAGACTGTGGATTTACCACAGCAGAAATGCTGTCACTTTCAGCAAGAACCTGGATTCAGCACAGCGGGAGTGCTGGCACTTTTAGCAAGATCCTGGATTCACCAGAGCGGGAAAGCTAGCACTATTAGCATGACCCTGGATTCAGCACAGTGGGAATGCTGGCACTATCATCAAGAGCCAGGATTCACCGCAGCGGAAATGCTGGCACTATCAGCAAGACCCTGGATTCACCACAGCGGGAATGCTGGCACTCTCAGCAAGACCCTGGATTCACCAAATCGGGAATGTTGGCACCTTCAGCAAGACCTCGGCATTCACCACAGTGGGAATGTTGGCAGTTTCAGCAGGACCCTAGGTTCACCACAGCGGGAATGCTGGCACTTTCAGCAAGACCCTGGATTCACCACAGCGGGAATGCTGGCCCTTTCAGCAAGACCCTGGATGCACCACAGTGGGAATGCTGGCACTTTCAGCAAGACCCTGGATTCAGCACAGTGGGAATGCTGGCACTTTCAGCAAGACCCTGGATTCACCACAGCGGGAATGCTGGCACTATCAGCAAGACCCTGGATTCACCACAGCAGGAATGCTGGCACTATAAGGAAGACTGTTTATTTACCACAGCAGAAATGCTGTCACTTTCAGCAAGAACCTGGATTCAGCACAGCGGGAGTGCTGGCACTTTTAGCAAGATCCTGGATTCACCAGAGCGGGAAAGCTGGCACTATCAGCATGACCCTGGATTCAGCACAGTGGGAATGCTGGCACTATCATCAAGACCCAGGATTCACCGCAGCGGAAATGCTGGCACTATCAGCAAGACCCTGGATTCACCACAGCGGGAATGCTGGAACTTTCAGCAAGTCCTGGGATTCACCAAAACGGGAATAATGCCACTTTCAGCAAGACCCTGGATTCAGCACAGCGGGAATGCTGGCACGTTCAGCAATACCCTGGATTCGCTACAGCAGAAATGCTGGCACTTTTAGCAAGACCCTCGATTCAGCACAGCAGGAATGCTGGAATTTTCAGCAAGACCCTGGATTCAGCACAGCAGCAATGCTGGCACTTTCAGCAAGACCCTGGATTCACCAGAGCGGGAAAGCTGGCACTATCAGCAAGACCCTGGATTCACCACCGCGGGAATGCTGGCACTATCAGCATGACCCTGGATTCAGCACAGCGGGAATGCTGGCACTATCAGCAAGACCCAGGATTCACCACAGCGGGAATGCTGGCACTTTCAGCAAGACCCCGGATTCACCAAAGCGGGAATAATGCCACTTTCAGCAAGACCCTGGATTCAGCAGAGCAGGAATGCTGGTCAATGCAGCAAGACCATGGATTCACCACAGCGGTTCACCACATCATCAATGCTGGCAATTTCAGCAAGACCCTGGATTCACCAGAGCGGGAAAGCTGGCACTATCAGCAAGACCCTGGATTCACCACAGCGGGAATGCTGGCACTATCAGCATGACCCTGGATTCAGCACAGCGGGAATGCTGGCACTATCAGCAAGACCCAGGATTCACCACAGCGGAAATGCTGGAACTATCAGCAAGACCCTGGATTCACCACAGCGGGATTGCTGGCACTTTCAGCAAGACCCTGTATTCACGAAAGTGTGAATAATGGCACTTTCAGCAAGACCCTGTATTCAGCACAGCGGGAATGCTGGCACATTCAGCAAGACCATGGATTCACCACATCAGTTCATCACAGCAGGACTGCAGGCACTTTCAGCAAGACCCTGGATTCAGCACAGTGGGAATGCTGACACTTTCAGCAAGACGCTGACTTCGCCACAGCAGGGATGCTGGCACTTTCAGCAAGACCCTGGATTCAGCACAGCGGGAACATTGGCACTTTCAGCAAGACCCTGGATTCAGCACAGCGGGAATGCTGGCAAATTCAGCAAGACCCTGGATTCCCCATAGCAGGAAAGCTGGCACTATCAGCAAGACCCTGGATTCACCACAGCGGGAATGCTGGCACTATGAGCATTACCCTGGATTCAGCACAGCGGAAATGCTGGCACTATCAGCAAGACCCTGGATTCACCACAGCGGGATTGCTAGCACTTTCAGCAAGACCCTGGATTCACCAAAGCGGGAATAATGGCACTTTCAGCAAGACCCTGGATTCAGAACAGCGGGAATGTTGGCACATTCAGCAAGACCATGGATTCACCACATCAGTTCACCACAGCGGGAATGCTGGCACTTTCAGCAAGACCCTGGATTCAGCACAGTGGGAATGCTGACACTTTCAGCAAGATGCTGGTTTCGCCACAGCAGGAATGCTGGCACTTTCAGCAAGACCCTGGATTCGCCACAGCAGGAATGCTGGAATTTTCAGCAAGACCCTGGATTCAGCACAGCAGGAATGCTGGCACTTTCATCAAGACCCTTGATTCAGCACAGCGGAAATGCTGGCAATTTCAGCAAGACCCTGAATTCACCAGAGCGGGAAAGCTGGCACTATCAGCAAGACCCTGAATTCACCACAGCGGGAATGCTGGCACTATCAGCATGACCCTGGATTCAGCACAGCGGGAATTCTGGCACTATCAGCAAGACCCAGGATTCACCACAGCGGAAATGCTGGCACTATCAGCAAGACCCTGGATTCACCACAGCGGGATTGCTGGCACTTTCAGCAAGACCCTGGATTCACCAAAGCGGGAATAATGGCACTTTCAGCAAGACCCTGGATTCAGCTCAGCGGGAATGCTGGCACGTTCAGCAAGACCATGGATTCACCGCATTGGTTCACCACAGCGGGAATGCTGACACTTTCAGCAAGACGCAGGATTTGCCACAGCAGGAATGCTGGCACTTTCAGCAAGACCCTGGATTTGCCACAGCAGGAATGCTGGAATTTTCAGCAAGGCCCTGGATTCAGCACAGCAGGAATGCTGGCACTTTCATCAAGACCCTGGATTCAGCACAGCAGGAATGCTGGCACTTTCAGCAAGACCCTGGATTCAGCACAGTGGGAATGCTGGCATTTTCAGCAAGACCCTGGATTCACCAAAGCAGGAAAGTTGGCACTATCAGCAAGACCCTGAATTCACCACAGTGGGAATGCTGGCACTATCAGCAAGACCCAGGATTCACCACAGCGGAAATGCTGGCACTATCAGCAAGACCCTGGATTCACCACAGCGGGATTGCTGGCACTTTCAGCAAGACCCTGTATTCACGAAAGTGTGAATAATGGCACTTTCAGCAAGACCCTGGATTCAGCACAGTGGGAATGCTGGCACGTTCAGCAAGACCATGGATTCACCACATCAGTTCACCACAGCAGGACTGCAGGCACTTTCAGCAAGACCCTGGATTCAGCACAGTGGGAATGCTGACACTTTCAGCAAGACGCTGGATTCGCCACAGCAGGGATGCTGGCACATTCAGCAAGACCCTGGATTCAGCACAGCGGGAATGCTGGCACATTCAGCAAGATCCTGGATTCCCCAGAGCGGGAAAGCTGGCACTATCAGCAAGACCCTGGATTCACCACAGCGGGAATCCTGGCACTATCAGCATGACCCTGGATTCAGCACAGCGGGAATGCTGGCACTATCAGCAAGACCCAGGATTCACCACAGCGGAAATGCTGGCACTATCAGCAAGACCCTGGATTCACCACAACGGGATTGCTAGCACTTTCAGCAAGACCCTGGATTCACCAAAGCGGGAATAATGGCACTTTCAGCAAGACCCTGGATACAGAACAGCGGGAATGCTGGCACGTTCAGCAAGACCATGGATTCACCACATCAGTTCACCACAACGGGAATGCTGGCACTTTCAGCAAGACCCTGGATTCAGCACAGTGGGAATGCTGACACTTTCAGCAAGATGCTGGATTCGCCACAGCAGGAATGCTGGCACTTTCAGCAAGACCCTGGATTCGCCACAGCAGGAATGCTGGAATTTTCAGCAAGACCCTGGATTCAGCACAGCAGGAATGCTGGCACTTTCATCAAGACCCTTGATTCAGCACAGTGGGAATGCTGGCACTATCAGCAAGACCCAGGATTCACCACAGCGGAAATGCTGGCACTATCAGCAAGACCCTGGATTCACCACAGCGGGATTGCTGGCACTTTCAGCAAGACCCTGGATTCACCAAAGCGGGAATAATGGCACTTTCAGCAAGACCCTGGATTCAGCTCAGCGGGAATGCTGGCACGTTCAGCAAGACCATGGATTCACCGCATCGGTTCACCACAGCGGGAATGCTGGCACTTTCAGCAAGACCCTGGATTTGCCACAGCAGGAATGCTGGAATTTTCAGCAAGGCCCTGGATTCAGCACAGCAGGAATGCTGGCACTTTCATCAAGACCCTGGATTCAGCACAGCGGGAATGCTGGCACTTTCAGCAAGACCCTGGATTCAGCACAGCGGGAATGCTGGCATTTTCAGCAAGACCCTGGATTCACCAAAGCAGGAAAGCTGGCACTATCAGCAAGACCCTGAATTCACCACAGCGGGAATGCTGGCACTATCAGCATGACCTTGGATTCAGCACAGCGGGAATGCTGGCACTATCAGCAAGACTCAGGATTCACCACAGTGGAAATGCTGGCACTATCAGCAAGACCCTGGATTCACCACAGCAGGATTGCTGGCATTGTCAGCAAGACCCTGGATTCACCAAGCGGGAATAATGGCACTTTCATCAAGACCCTGGATTCAGCACAACGGGAATGCTGGCACGATCAGCAAGACCATGGATTCACCGCATCGCTTCACCACAGCGGGAATGCTGGCACTTTCAGCAAGACTCTGGATTCAGCACAGCGGGAATAATGGCACTTTCAGCAAGACCCTGGATTCAGCACAGGGGGAATGCTGGCACATTCAGCAAGACCATGGATTCACTGCATCGGTTCACCACAGCGGGAATGCTGACACTTTCAGCAAGACGCTGGATTTGCCACAGCAGGAATGCTGGCACTTTCAGCAAGACCCTAGATTTGCCACAGCAGGAATGCTGGCACTTTCATCAAGACCCTGGATTCAGCACAGTGGGAATGCTGGCACTTTCAGCAAGACCCTGGATTCAGCACAGCGGGAATGCTGGCAATTTCAGCAAGACCCTGGATTCACCAAAGCAGGAAAGCTGGCACTATCACCAAGACCCTGAATTCACCACAGCGGAAATGCTGGCACTATCAGCAAGACCCTGGATTCACCACAGCGGGATTGCTGGCACTTTCAGCAAGACCCTGGATTCACCAAAGTGGGAATAATGGCACTTTCAGCAAGACCCAGGATTCAGCACAGCGGGAATGCTGGCACGTTCAGCAAGACCATGGATTCACTGCATTGTTTCACCACAGCGGGAATGCTGGCACTTTCAGCAAGACCCTGGATTCAGCACAGCGGGAATGCTGGCACTTTCAGCAAGACCCTGGATTCAGCACAGCGGGAATTCTGGCACTATTAGCAAGACCCTGGATTCACCACAGAGGGAATGGTGGCCCTTTCAGCAAGACCCTGGATTCAGCACAGCAGGAATGCTGGCACTTTCAGGAAGACCTTAGATTCACCACAGTGGGAATGCTGGCACTTTCAGCAAGACCCTGGATTCAGCACAGCTTGAATGCTGGCACTTTCAGCAAAACCCTGGATTCACCACAGCGGGAATTTTGGCACTATGAGCAAGATCCTGGATTCACCACAGTGGGAATGCTGGCACTTTCAGCAAGACCCTAGATTCAGCACAGCGGGAATGCTGGCACTTTCAGCAAGACCCTGGATTCACCACAGCGGGAATGCTGGCACTTTCAGCAAGTCCCTGGATTCACCACAGCGGGAATGCTGGCACTTTCAGCAAGACCCTGGATTCAGTACAGCGGGAATGTTGGCACTTTCAGCAAGACCCTGGATTTGCCACAGCAGGAATGCTGGAACTTTCCGCAAGACCCTATATTCACCACAGCAGGAATGCTGGCACTTTCAGCAAGACCTCTGGATTCACCACAGATGGAATGTTGGCACTCTCAGCAAGACCCTGGATTCACCACAGCGGGAATGCTGGCACTATAATCAAGACTGTGGATTTACCACAGCAGAAATGCTGTCACTTTCAGCAAGACCCTGGATTCAGCACAGCGGGAATGCTGGCACTTTTAGCAAGACCCTGGATTCACCAGAGCGGGAAAGCTGGCACTATCAGCATGACCCTGGACTCAGCACAGTGGGAATGCTGGCACTTTCAGCAAGACCCTGGATTCACTACAGCGGGAATGCTGGCACTTTCAGCAAGACCCTGGATTCACCACAGCGGGTATGTTCGCACTTTCAGCAAGACCCTGGATTTGCCACAGCAGGAATGCTAGCACTTTCAGCAAGACCCTGTATTCACCACAGCAGGAATGCTGGCACTTTCAGCAAGACCTCTGGATTCACCACAGAGGGAATGTTGGCACTCTCAGCAAGACCCTGGATTCACCACAGCGGGAATGTTGGCACCTTCAGCAAGACCTCTGGATTCACCACAGTGGGAATGTTGGCACTTTCAGCAAGACCCTGGATTCAGCACAGCGGGAATGCTGGCACTTTCAGCAAGACCCTGGATTCAGCACAGCGGTAATGGTCGCCCTTTCAGAAAGACCCTCGATTCAGCACAGCAGGAATGCTGGCACTTTCAGGAAGACCTTAGATTCACCACAGTGGGAATGCTGGCACTTTCAGCAAGACCCTGGATTCAGCACAGCAGGAATGCTGGCACTTTCAGCAATACCCTGGATTCACCACAGCGGGAATTCTGGCACTATTAGCAAGACCCTGGATTCACCACAGAGGGAATGGCGGCCCTTTCAGCAAGACCCTCGATTCAGCACAGCAGGAATGCTGGCACTTTCAGGAAGACCTTAGATTCACCACAGTGGGAATGCTGGCACTTTCAGCAAGACCCCGGATTCAGCACAGCTTGAATGCTGGCACTTTCAGCAAAACCCTGGATTCACCACAGCGGGAATTTTGGCACTATGAGCAAGATCCTGGATTCACCACAGTGGGAATGCTGGCACTTTCAGCAAGACCCTAGATTCAGCACAGCGGGAATGCTGGCACTTTCAGCAAGACCCTGGATTCACCACAGCGGGAATGCTGGCACTTTCAGCAAGACCCTGGATTCACCACAGCGGGAATGCTGGCACTTTCAGCAAGACCCTGGATTCAGTACAGCGGGAATGTTGGCACTTTCAGCAAGACCCTGGATTTGCCACAGCAGGAATGCTGGCACTTTCCGCAAGACCCTATATTCACCACAGCAGGAATGCTGGCACTTTCAGCAAGACCTCTGGATTCACCACAGATGGAATGTTGGCACTCTCAGCAAGACCCTGGATTCACCACAGCGGGAATGCTGGCACTATAATCAAGACTGTGGATTTACCACAGCAGAAATGCTGTCACTTTCAGCAAGACCCTGGATTCAGCACAGCGGGAATGCTGGCACTTTTAGCAAGACCCTGGATTCACCAGAGCGGGAAAGCTGGCACTATCAGCATGACCCTGGATTCAGCACAGTGGGAATGCTGGCACTTTCAGCAAGACCCTGGATTCACTACAGCGGGAATGCTGGCACTTTCAGCAAGACCCTGGATTCACCACAGCGGGTATGTTCGCACTTTCAGCAAGACCCTGGATTTGCCACAGCAGGAATGCTAGCACTTTCAGCAAGACCCTGTATTCACCACAGCAGGAATGCTGGCACTTTCAGCAAGACCTCTGGATTCACCACAGAGGGAATGTTGGCACTCTCAGCAAGACCCTGGATTCACCACAGCGGGAATGTTGGCACCTTCAGCAAGACCTCTGGATTTACCACAGTGGGAATGTTGGCACTTTCAGCAAGACCCTGGATTCAGCACAGCGGGAATGCTGGCACTTTCAGCAAGACCCTGGATTCAGCACAGCGGCAATGTTGCCACTTTCAGCAAGACCCTGGATTCACCACAGCAGGAATGCTGGTACTTTCAGCAAGACTCTGGATTCACCACAGCGTGAATGTATGCCCTTTCAGCAAGACCCTGGATTCACTACAGCGTGAATGCTGGCCCTTTCAGCAAGACCCTGGATTCACCACCGTGGGAATGCAGGCACTGTCAGCAAGACCCTGGATTCACAGTGCTCTGCCATGGAAAAGGAATCTTGTGCAGGCTGTGCCTCTAGCCACGTTCTAAGGACATGCTGCAGGACGGGGGCCTGCAGTCTTTTTGGTCCCTGTCTGGAAGATGGGGTATTGTTTAACCAAGCGATAGTGGGATCTGGCCGCTACTGATGCTTCTAGTGGTGGAAAAGTGGCGGCACAAATACAAGATGCAAAACAGTTCCTGTGATGGAGGTGGATACCTCAAATACTATGACAAGGAAGAGTGAAGTGGAGGTAATGCATTTGGAAGACATTTCAAGACACATACAATTTTTTGAAGGCTGCACATCCAGTTTCGTGGAATTGGTTGATGAATACCCGTTCCGAGAACCATGGAATCATGGAATTATCACAGATTGTGCTTCGCTTTGCAGGGCCAGAAAAAAAGCAGGCCCTATCTGTTGAAATGTGAGGCCAATTAAGTGAGGAAACAACAGCAGCTGCCATTGCAAAATCCCTGCTGTGCATATGATCGGTGCATTGCATACAGTGGCGACATGTCCAGATTCACTCCATGCATGCAGTGACATGACCGATCATTAGAGTCACTGCATGCATGCATGCCTCCGTGGTCTGTCCCTGTCGAGTGCAGAGATTAATTGGGAAGGGTCGGAAATAGCCTGACTGCCATTCATGGTCCATTTTCATGGGACTCATTACAAGCTTCTTTTGCCAATACAAGCAACTAAATTAAACATAAACAGACAAATACGAGAGTTTCCACCCTTTAATTAATGAAAAAATATATGTACAACAGGGGTTGAAGTATAAACAAACATATGAAACTATGTTCTTCGCTGCCCCTGTGTCCTTTGTCCCCACTGACTCTGTGCCCACCCTCACTCTCCACATACCCGGATTCTGCCTTTCCTCCTCAACTGTGTTTCTCCACTGTACTGCCAAGACTGAAAGAAACACAGTGACAGAAAATGCATCTTAAACAACCGCTATTACTTTCAGTCATTGCCCCCCCCCCCCATCCCAAAGATTCAGCTTTGTACACCCTCCCGTTTCTAATAACCCACAATGCACACGCTTTCGGGAACATACCAAAGACGTAATGCCAATAACCTACAAACACAGCTGCGCCTGCAGCTATGTCATGTTGATCATGCTTAAGGGCGATGGGCAAACGCTGATCACTGCATGATCTGGGCTATGCGGTGCATCGGTTATGGGCCTTATGTCCCCAGCAGGGCTAATGAAATAAACAACAGCCAGCGGGCACCTGCAAGATACCTCAGGGGGTGTTTGATAGTAGCACTCAGGTTCAGCTAAATTTGCCGGTTCAACCATATTCAACAAGGTTTTCCCTCCAAACTCTAAGCCACTAAGGGGGCAGCAAAAAACAAACGTGCCGTTCGCCTGCCGCCCAGGAATGCTTCTCAGAGCAACACAAAGGAAGGGAACATGGCTGATGTTATCAACAAGTAGAGGAACATCGTACCAGTTGGATCCTGCCCACTTCGACCTACGCGGTACACATAAAAAGTCCCGTTCACTTGCTCCCTCGAGTGAACGTCCATGGCACAGAACATTCGATGGTCTTCCTGCAAAGGCTGCTCACCCTCCAATAATAAACGCATCTGGGCGCTTTTGACAGAGACCTGTCAGAGCACGTCGCGCTGCACGCGCTGCTGCGAAAAGGGGAGGTGGTGGATGGAGCCCGGCCCGGATAATAAGCAGGGAGGATGACTGCCTCCTTTGTGAAGAGGTATCATTTTGCACACTGGGCTTCTCTGCGCCAGGCATTCTTTGGTACCGCTTCTCCGAATAATCACGCTAAACCCCGAGCGACGGGAGACCCTTACTCACGCGCTTGCGGCTGTCACATTACAATCAACCCGCCTACCCGCTCCGCAATCCCAAAGTTTCTTCAGCCAACGAAAGGGCGTTGTTTTAATCACCAGAAGGGAACAGATCTGTCACACTGCAGCGCGTGTATTGTTCCTTGCTTCTGCCTCGCCGCGGTGCTCTCCAGAAATGCTGCAGGGAGGAAGGGATTGTGTTTCTGCCCGAGACCTTCCGTTTAGATTTAACCAAGGATCAGATATTTCCTGATAGCTCGGAACGCTGCCCTGGGGTGCCTTTGCAATAGACAGGGCTGCCGGCATCTGTGTTCCTGGAGTCCTCTCCCTCCCCCCGATTCATGTCTTGGATTCTTCTTTCTTTAATAATAATAATAATTTAGCATTTATATAGCGCTACGAGCCCTCAGGGATCTGAGCGCTGCTTATTATTACCCACGGTGTGTCATGCTCATTTATCGACCTCAGAAGGTTGAAAGGCTGAGTTTGGCCCTGCCAGGATTCGGACCTGCAGGCTCTGCACAGATGTCAAAGCGAGCGCTCTACTCGCTGTGCTATCGGACCGGCAATATTGGGAATATGAGGGAATGTTGGGAATAAGAGGGAATATTGCAGTGTTTCCTTGTAACCCTTTTTCCCGGGGATTAGAAAAGCTGCTCTTTCACTGCTGAATGCGATGGTGCTGTGCAGTGAAGGTCTACGCGTAGTTACATGGTGATAGTTGACACTTCTGCTCTAAATACACGCCATCATTATATTTGTACGGTGCTTAAACCCGGAGACTACTCTATAAGCACAGGACCGGGATTCGAACCCGTGTTGCTTGCTCCGCTGAGCTATCCTCCCAACCATAGAATCTAGCGGAACTACTGCTTTTTCCCGTGGTGGCTCTTGGTGCAAGGTAAACGGGCGACGCATACTATGAAGAGATGTACACAAGCTTATTAGGAGAAGGGACTCAAGCTGAATCTCAGTAATGAGGCCAAATAGGCCAGAAACAGGCCCTTGTTTGTTTTTGTTTCTACCAGAGGAGACATGGTCCAACAGCTTGGACTGGACTGTGCCATTTAGGAGCAGTGACAAGACCATTGCTTGCTGTTCTCAGCCTGCTTTCTTTTTTAGCGTTACGCTTGCTTTGTGGTTGCCATTTTAACACGTTTAAATAATGATTATGACATCCCCACATGCAGGTGCTGCGTCATATCAGGGTTACCTGGGCAGATTTATGTTTAATGTCATCACTGCTGTTATTTCTATCACCATCATGTTTATTTATCCCGTCAACTATAAGCATGTGTAAACATGTTCAGGATGTGTAGGGTTGGCTTCGTTGTGAGCCAATCCCGCGGTCTCGTGAGCCCTGCAAGAGCAGGGGTTCCACGAGACTGGAACAAGGTTTGTGACGGTTGGAGAAAGACAGCTCGGTATATTAAATAAATATACTTATATTTACCCCTCTGGATATCCGTGTGAGATCGTCATTACAAACCGGCAATGAACAACTTGCTACTGGTAGCCCCGGCACCACTAGCATTTGCTGCTGATTGGTTGACACTCACAGCTCAAAGTGAGGCGCTTTGCGAGTGGTGAGAGATGAAGTCAAATTGAAATTATATAAGTTGGTGTAACAGGACATAATTGAGAGCATTGATGCCTCAGAGTGGGTCTCTCTATTGGTCGTAGTGAGGAAAAGTTCAAGGAAGATACAGATTTGTGTCGACATGAGAGAACTGAACATATGCATTGTATGGGAAAGAAATTCACTGCCCAACATTCAAGATATCATCTCCACCATGGGACCAACAGGCTTTTTCTCCACGTTAGATCTCACTTCATCCTATCAGCAGGTGAAACTACATACGCAGTCCAGACATTTTACAGCGTTCTTAACACCCGAGGGTCTATACCAGTGTAAGTGGATGCCTTTTGGACTCATCTCTGTGGCATCAGTTTTTCAGAAAATCATGTATCGAATAGTCAATGGAGATCCAGAGTACTCTTCTTTCAGGATGGCATACTGGTCTATGCACACAATCTGGAAACACAGGAGAGACTTCTGGCTGTGTTTTAAAAGAGTTACAGAAAGCCGGAAAATGACCCTCAGTAGAGAGAAGTGCAAAATCAACAGAAGTGAAATTGAATACCTTGGACATGTTATATCAAAGGAAAATATTTGTCCAAAAAAGAATTTGTCAGATGCTATCAACGGGATGCCTGCACCGACCGGCCGAGATCAGTTATGGATATTCTTGAGAATGGCCGAATATTATTCAAAATGCATTAACAATTTTGCCACTCACATTGTTAATATGATGGAGCTACTCAAGAGCAAAGGGGAGTCATGTGGAATGATGCCTGCAAGGAAGAGTTTGCTCTCATAAAAGATGCCTTAGCTAAAGGCCCCACATTGCAGAAGTATAAGAGAGGAAGAGCCACAGTCATCACGACTGACGAAAGCAACATGGGTTTGGGGGCTGTGATGACACAGCTGGAAGGCGGTACACAGCACTTGATAACGTCTACCTCAAGACCTCTGAAAGGAGTAGAGAAAACTATGCCACCATTGAAAAGGAGGCTTTGGCTGTCAAGTGGGCTACAAAAAAGCTCTGAAATTTGGTGTGGGGCACAAGGTTTGAGTCTTACATGGACCATAAACCCTTAGTGGAGATCATCAAATCAAAAGGGTTGGATAAGGTATCAAGCAGGATCAGAAGATGGATCTCTCGATGCCAGGAGTATGATTGCATCGTAAAATAGATTCCAGGGGTAGAGAACCATGTAGCCGACTGTCTATAGAGGATGTCCTCTAATGTTCAAAGGGATGATGAGGACTAAGGGAATGAGGTGACAGTTCGGTCTCCCGGGAAGAGTGGGAAAGAGAGATGCAATATGATGAGAAACTAAACCAATTATGAGGACATCTAAAAAAAAAAAAAAAACAGGCAGAATGTTTGGGCCTCAGGAGTTCATGGGTAGTGAAGGATGAGTTATTGATCCAGAATAGACTGCTGTGGAGAGGCAATAAGATCATCCCACCGGACGGCATCTGGTAGCACCTAGTAGATCTGGGTCATGGGGGACATCAGGGCATAGTGAAAATGAAACACATTTTCAATGACTATTAGTGGCCAGCTTACAACTTTCAAATTGAGAGGGCGGTCAGCGATTGTATCTATTGCAAAAGAAGCGATAAAGTGTGTGTGAGTGCAAAGTGTCCCACGGCAGTAACTAATATTCAAACACAACCGCGTTACAAAATTGGCATGGATGTATTGGGTCCCATTTGGTGTGATGGAGTACAATCATTCTGTTTGGTGATGTTGGATCTGCTCACTAGATGGGCAGAGGTATTAGTGACAGACAGTGTGACCTCAGGAAGAGTGGTGGAATTTCTTGAGGAGTTATGTGGCATATAGGGCTATCCCAGAGTGAAAGTGACTGATAATGGCACATAATTCTGATGGAACAAATGGAGTGACTATTGCTGCATGCATACCATCACACACAATACCAGTGCTATTTACCACCCACCGACCAATGGGGTGGTAGATTGCTTTCACAGAGTGTTGAAGGAAGTAATCAGGGGGGCATGGGCAAATGGATGACATTGGAAAGTTGTTCTATGGGAGGTTGTGAGAGCTCATAGGTTGACCCCGCACAGCAGCACTGGCGTTTCACCGTTCAAGCTTAGTAGGGTGAGGAAAGCCAACACAAAACTCGTTCCCCCATGGATGGGTCGGTCTGCCTTGTCAGAGGAGAGGTTGGGAAGTGTAAGAGAGAATATCGAAAGAAATCAGGTGAGGAAAAAGGAGCTGTATGATTGGGTTGAAGTGAGAGAGAAGGTGTTGCTGTGTACTGGGGACACAGTGAGGATCAAGCTGGCCCTGGCCCTTTGGGTTGGGGCATGTAAGTGGTCAAATCCTATCAGAAAGAAGGAGGTGTTCATGTTTGCGGTTAAGACTGAGGGCAACAGAGTGTGGAACTTGGAACGAGTGATGATTAAGAAGAGGGGGAGTTACAACAGTTCTGGTTTAGGTTCCTTGTGGAGCACTTCAGATGGAGAGTCGTCCTGTGGAAAAAAGGGTTGTGGATATTGCATCTCTTCCTCACAGCGTGCCACAGTACTGGAGTCAACTAGTTCCAGGAGTAGAAGGAACTGCCCCAGACCTGCTTACCTCAAACACTATGTACAATGAGCTCATGTTTCTTTTGCTGAGATCCTGTTGGAGATTCTCAGTGAAGAAGAGGGCCTGTGTAGGGTTGGCTTCCTCATGAGCCAATCCTGCAGTCTCATGAGCCCTGCAAGGCTGATGCCAGCAGGGCTCCCATTTATTACGCACCTAACTATATTTCACAGTATTACCATAAATAAATATACTTACATTTGCCCCTCATGCTATCCGTGTCGGCCTGTCAATATAGGATGTAACATTTTGTTCACTAAGCCTTTTGTTTGATAAATTACATCATTGCTATTGTTTATTGTCACTGCCCTGTTTATCCCATCAAATTTAAGTACGTTTAAATATGTTGAAGATTTTTTTCCACATGAAATGAAAGAACCACTTGAATGGGCACCTATTGACTCTACTGGTACTCCGGGATTGCAGACTCTGACTCGCAGGTGAGAGACAGAGACAGATCCGAACAGCACATAGCTCCCCATGCCTTTCAGGAATTTGCAAGTCAAATAAAAAATTAGCAGCAGGACTATTTACTGGCTTGGTCACCGGAGGCAAAAACACAAGGGACGTGGCTACAAACGCGATCAGAAGGCCATCTAAGACAAAAACGGAACCAATTATGCTGCTATAAATAAAGATAGAGGCGTTTAATCCTTGTAGAAAGGGAAGATGCTCAAATATGTTATTACATTACCTATTTAAGGAATGAGGCCTGGAATAACAGTGTGGGTCACTGCAGACAATGAAAGTGTGAAGCAGGTGTTTGAAGGGAAATTGACAGTCAGGAGGAGGGGGAGAGACTTGGAGAGGAGTGTCTAAAGAGAGGAGTTTAAAAAGAATGAAACAGGGCTACAGAGAGGAGGCAAAGGAGAGGAGGCACTGGAGAGAGGATGCAAAGCTGGAGGAGCAAGAGAAAGACTGGAGAGAGGAGATGTGGTTGGAAGAGGAGCGAAAGATGGTTGGAGGACGAAAAGCTGGAGAGAAGAAGGCCTGGTGATAATATCAAAATGATCACAGACAACAGAGAAGAGTAGGGAGAGAAAAACACACTGAAAGGAGAGTAATAAGAATGCAACTGACAAGGAGGAAGGAGAGAAAGGGTTAGAGGAGGATGAGGAGATATGTGACCTGAGGAGGAAGCGAGAGATGCATTCACCCAACTTACACAAACAGGGGTTTGAGAGGGTAGGGTGGAAAAACGAGCACTTGGCCAGGCATCGAGGAGGTGCTGAGGAAAGGGAACTCCAGGAATAACAGATGTGAGGCCCAAAGCCATGAGATTGTTGTGACTCATTGGCAAGGCAGGTGAGGGCAAGGTGTTGGAGACTTAAGGCCAGAATCTAGACCAGGGAAGTAACAGGGATACACCAGCCCCACCTGTAGAGATGCCTAAGTGGCCCAGCCACAGATGGACGTTCTGGGGCTTTCCACCCGATTCCCTCTTTTTGGCTAAGCCTGCAGCAGAACCAATTGGGCCAGCTCCCTAGTGAAGACTTTGGGGTTCTACCTAGCGGTATACCGCCAACAACACTGCCATTATTGAGGCCCAGGAGTGGAAGCAGATAGTGTCTTATCTGGAGGATTTGGCCTAGGAGTCCAGGATTAACCACAGTGAGTCACAATCAACAGAACCAGGAGTTGAGAAGAAAGTGGGAAATTTTATGAACCCTGAACGTGAGTGTTTGAGAAAGGGTGTTTTAATTTCTGGCCAGGAGCTGGGATTTAGAAACTTTTGGTATCATCTCAGATAAAATGTTCTTTTTAAACTAGAGATTTGTTCTTTGGAAACCAGAGAATTCTTAAATTAGAGACTTATAAGCTTGATACTAGAGGTTTCTGTAACCCCCCTGGAACTTTTGTTATTTATAAAGGAAGGAGTCCAGGAGCAGACTGTCGGTATTATTTTATTCTCAAATGGATTTTAAGAATGCTATATTTGATACACCAGGTTTCCATTCATTTTAGGTGATTTATTTTCTCTTTCAGTATGTTGGGTGGTTTGCTAGTGTCCTCCTCATCACTGTACATGATGGCTTCTCTTAGGGTCAAATAAAACCCCTCTAGCTTCAAGCAAAAGTCTCTGGCTGCAAACAAAAGTCTCAGTGGTTTCATAATCCTCAAATCAAGGATTGCTTCGAGGTCATAGTCTCATTTCTCCATCCTCCTTCTGGGCATTCATGTCCTCTGATTGTTCTTGGAGACGCCTTCATCTGTTTTGTAGAGGGGCAGGTGAAGTCATCTCTAGTGCCCGCCCCCTCACCTCCGGCATATTGGAACAACAGCAAGAGAGCAGTGTGTGTGATGCCAAGTATCATCCGTATAGATCACCAAATATATGAGAGACGTTATGCACTCAGACAGCCGTATCGAATTTACCCTCCTACTGAAGTGGTGGAAGGATGTCGATACACACCATTGGACATAGAAGAGCTGTAAGTGCAAATTGACCCGAGAAAGTGATGTCATAAATAGAAGACACAAGGATGTATACAAACAATATGCAGATACTTAAAGAATGAAGTTGCAATTGAAGTAACAAAGTAATCAAGTAAAAGGAGATGAAGAAATTGGCTATGCTGAAAAGATGAGTGAGATGAAGATCAGTGAATGTACATATGCAGAAATGCAAGGTAGATAAGACATATAGAAGCTTGCTCCAATAGGAACTATAACGTAAATAGAGCGGGCATGATGGAAAGATGGACGTCAGATTGTGTTGTAACTACCTCAGAGACAAATCGAGGCTGCAGGACTGGGAGACGCTTCAGAAACAGCGTTGTGCGAATAATAACAAAAATATGTTTTACTAAGACCAAGGATGATGGAATAGGACATAACTGGAAAGTACAAAGGAAGTTATCCAGGATAAGCTAAGAACAAAGGGCACATTTCTCTTAGATTAAGCAGAAGCAAAAACATCCTAAGTGCCAAGTATTGGACAATTAAAGATGCAAAAAGCATATTTAAGGTGGAATGACCAAGTCTCCAGAGGCCAAGAGGAGTAATAGCACACACGCCAATTAAATCAAATAGCAGTAAATAAAACGATGAATTGGATAAATGTGTGGTCTACTAACATGTGGTGCAAGATCAGAAGACAAGGTCTATTTATTAGGCATCAGACGGAGCTAGTGGTGTACACTGACTCCCTTAAAAGTCCCATAGAAGAAAACAGTCAGCTGGGTCAACTATAAAGCAGAAGCCTTGGTTTGTGGCCTAAATGATGAGAGATGGTAGGCTAATTGACAAAAGTGGGCAGTGGACTAACATCTTTCTCTGCACATGGGTTTCGTTTTATACACGTTTTGCTAGCAAGCCGAATGTTCATGGTTGGGAGACTATGCCAACCTATCATGAGTGTTTATGGAGCAGCATGCCATACAGTGTTGCAAAAGTAAGTCAATCCGTCATTGGTATTTTGCTGTAATCAGTAGTATACATATTTTAGGGGTAGTTTGAGGCATGCTCACTAGATAAGGGGCAGCCAATGATGTTATTAACACTTACACATCCTATAAGTATATATCATTCCCTAACCAATCCCTCCCCTAGATAGGTTTAGGTCTAGGTCTGTGAGAAGTGTCAGAGAACCTCAGATCTTCCACAATGGTGATGGCCATGGGGAAGCCTCTATAGTTTCGGTAAGGAAGCTGCCTTCACTTCGCTTTTTTGATGTCCTGAACAAATGATTCTTGTTTCCCTTCTTGCAGTGGGGCAAGAGTCTTGTGCCTCCGGGAACCTTTCATGTGCGTACTGTGTTTGCTTCATCTCTCTTACCTCTTGCTACCCACTTGACACTTTGCCACATGGTCGCACCTCCGCCCAACCTTCTCTCACTCCCCTTGTCTCAGGGTGCAATTTCCTCTCTCTTCTTACACTTGGTTCACCACACTTCAACCTTCCCCTGTCTTCTTTCACCTCCCTTCTTCTTACTCCTTGGGAAGCTTCTCACCCGCTTCTCCTGCCTTATTTCACTCTCATTCTCCTCCTGGGGTTCCTCCTCAACCCATGCCTTTGTCACCCTCTTCTTTGCTGGTCTTCCACTACTCATCCTTAATCCCTTCACCCTCCCCTCAACTTTGCTGGTATTCCTCCTCTCAACTTCTTTAGCCCCTTTGACCTCCTCCTCCACAATCCTTCTGATAACCCTCCTTACCAATTTCCTATTCCTCACCACCAAACCAAACTCCTTTCCTCTGGCTACCTCTCTCCAGCTTCCTCCCACCTGCTCCAACTCGTTCTGCTCTTGCCTGCAGCTTCGTCCCCCACCCCTTCTCTGCCTCCAAACCTCCACTCTGAAACTCTAGAACTCCCTCTCATTTTTTCCATCTAATCATGCGAGGGATTATGGGAGTCTTGAGGTTCCTCAATATAGGCTTTCAGAACTGAGCTACGTGACCTGGCTTGGGGATACAACTGGTGCTGAGAACCTGAGGATATCATTGACAGGTCAATGTGATGATGACCATCACACTTCATCACAGGGGACAAAGGAGGAGTATTGTATCCTGATGTTAGGACTGGGTGCCATAGACCCCACTCCACCTGCCTGGCACCAGGAAGTGAGGGAAGGTTTCAAGGGAGGGACCTGTGAGTTTGACATTTCATCTGTTTAAGACATGATGATAATTTCCTTTTGGTATGTCCTAATACACCCTAGAGAATACACACACACAAGTCTTATTGGTGTTCATCTCGCTGGGCTTCAAGATAGTCTTCATTCCAATAAATGTGACTGCTAGTAGATTATACAATTTTCTCATCATGTTAGTGTTGACCAAATCACCACAATAGTGAAAGAGTTTTCAACTTTGAAGGTCTGGAAGAGACATTCCTGTGCCAGGGATATTGTCAGTTAGTTCTAATCCTTCTGCTCTGATTTTGGTAGACTGGTCCTAGAATTCACATGACCATCAAGCTGCATTCTCATATCTGCAGTCCGCCTACTGGATCACTCATATACCATAGCAAACATCTGTGATTGCCTGTAATACTGTCAGTACAATAACCTATCCAAATAAATGATTGAAAACTAACAGAAAACCCTTTTCATTTTTTTTCTTCAGAATAACATTTTCTAAACCTGCATAAATGGCTGCCAACCGCAGTGAAGTCAGATTTCCCTCCAATTCACCATCAGTCATCCTGAACGGGACATGAATCGATGCATTTAAGCAATTACAACCCTTCATCAGCAGATTCACCAATCCTGTATCGCCTGTGTGGATAGCGCATGGGATAAGCACTCACCTATAAATCTGGGCAAGACTGGACACTGCATGTTTAACCCTTGGCAGGGTAGGATCGCCCTTACATTTGCCAGAGGTCGATAAACCGAATGCCATTACTGTGGGAAATGGTGACCACAATTATCACAGTGCTTAGAAGCCTATGAAATCCACCATGAAGCACTATATAAAAACCTGTATTCTCATAGCCACAATATTCGCCATTCGTTCCTGTCGTTCACCAACAAAACACTTACCATCATCGCTCTGATAATGTCCAGAGTAGATTACGCCAATAGCCTATACCTGGGCATGCCCGAACGACTTCTAAAAAAAGTACAACGAATACAAAATGCGGCAGCCAGACTCCTCCTCAAGCTACCCAGAAGAGAACACATCACACCCGCCTTAAAGATACCACACTGGTTAACATTAAAACAGCGAATAAAGTTCAAGTCCATGTGCATCACGCACAGAGCAATACGCAAACAAGGCGCAGAATTCCTAAGCGATAAACTACGCCTACATCAACCAACAAGAATACTAAGATCAAGCACCGACATGCGCCTGGTACCAAATCCCTATAGCAGGAGAAAACTCAGAGGATCCTCTTTCTCTCACCAGGCACAGAAAACCTGGAATGACCTACCTAAGAATATACGGAACACAACAAACCACCTAGCATTCAGGAAACTCCTCAAATCATGGCTCTTCACAGCGTAACTACAACAGCGGCGCTCTATAATGCTCAACCCGTTAAACAGCGAAGAAATATCACCCACCTCGGTCACCCCCAAAATGGACATACACAGAACCCAAAGAACAGACCCCACGACAGACCATAAGATATGGACAATAGCACAAAAGGAGATCAACATAAACTGATCACATACTCAGACCGAGACGAAAGCCCTTAAACGACTCATACACTGCCTCCCAGCCGTACCATAACCAAAAACCCCCAGCAGACATTTAGATAGAAAGTTTGTGGGAGGAGGCCACAACACCAGCTCCAGCACCCAAGGAGGGGAATAGACACCCAACCCACACTGATCAATCCATCAGCATTAGAACTCCTACAGAGCTCGCTAGAAAGAACGACTAGGAGCAATTAGAACATTTACAGAGCGTGTTAGAACAGCACAGGAAGCGCCTCACACAAACCTAAAACCCTGCCAGGCGTAACCCCTTTGCCCACCCTGATGAGATTGGGAGGATTGGCGAGCACCACACCCGGGCAGAGTTCTGAATGTTAGCATGTTAAACTTCATATAACCCACTAACAAAAAACTCAGCATTTCTGCAGACTTTTCTCACTCAAAAATCTCACACAACCATCTCTCGCACAACAACCTGCATGCACTTCACAACACTGCAACAACACATAAGCCGCACCAACAGCACACAAGGACTGACATTGATCCGATACTTGCACCAAAGCTCAGCACCCGGTGTACACCGAGTTGAAGCTGCCAACAGAACACCACTCCTCTCACTATCCTACTCCCACTTCACCTACTAACCCATCCCACCTTCTCGTTTGCAGATCCGGCAGAGCGCCTGGGGACCAACTCCGTTGGTGACGGTGCGCGGTACAAATACCTTTAACAATTAACATTTAACATTTGCAGATTTTGCACCCTCTCTGCACCATAATTTGACACATCGGAACTTCAGTACTTTTGACTGGTATTATTACCTATATGTAGGGGGCTACCTGGTTGGCCTCTGCATAAAGTGCTTCTTTTGTGTGGTTACTTATTTTATTTCCAAATGTTCTTATGGGAAAGGGATCGTGCTGGCTCACACTGTAATATGCAGCCACCTTGAAAAACATTTCCAGGGCCTCGTTTGGTTCCCAGTCCGCCCCTGCCAATATGATGCAAATGAAAATTCTAGCTACTTTTTGGCTTCTACATATGGTTATCCAATTTACAAATGAAAGAATCTATTTTGTGTTAAGTACAGCCAAAGATCTATTTTGACTTCACAACTTCCCACTCATGCTTTGCTTTTTCCCCTCCAGAAATGTGCTCAGTTTCATCGGAACATGTACTTTCCTGTTTCCTGGAACATGATGCATGATTCAAGTGTATTTTGTGGATAGTGAAAGATTAGTTTTCTTCGAAGACCTTATTTAGGTAAGCAGATTTTAGCTTTTTCTTTTGCTAAGATCAAGCTTTCGGGCAATTACGCGCTTTGTATAGAATGATATAGAATAAGGAACACCTTCTTGCAGTGGAGAAACTTTGCTGAAAATGTTGGGGGGGACATGACCTCTGAAGAAAAGGTGCCGCATTCAAATCAATGGGGACAAAATAGTGTGCCATGAAAGTTGGGGGGGACAAACACCCCCGTCTCCCCCTAAAATTACGCCCATGCCTTCTTGCCACAAACCATTATGTCACCACGCTGTGTCTACAAGCCCTTTCATTCTCACTCCCTGCTGGTAGTTTAGGATTTGCTCATAATATTGCTATCCACACACTACTCATGCAAAAGAGGGGAGTATCAGAATTTAACAACTATCACCAAAGCAAAATTTAACTTGCAAAAAAATACATAAAGCGTACAAGAAAGATTCCAAATACAATATCGGTAATTGCTATTGTGTAATCTAGATGAGATTTCCACCAAGATATCGTGGAAAAGGACGTGATTTCACACTTGTTCTGTAAGGGTGCCGAAGAACAAAGCTGACACAGAGGTGGCATGTTGGTTGCTGTAAAACTTCATTTATACAGTTAAAAGAAACCGTCACTATCCTTATCTCCTAAGAGGGGGTTCCCTGCCTCAAACTAATACTAAAGGATCTGTTAGAACGTCCATCAAAATCAAACTCCACCATCCTGTTTCACAACCTACTTCTATCCCTTATACTACAACTAAAAATGTAATCCAACAGAAAGGTCCTTCTCCAGGAGAAGGACTCCCTTCTCCTGGTATTCAAGTGCTGTGGTCAAAATGTTCTCTTGCAAAAGGTTGCCAGGGGCAATGATCCCCTTCCTCTGGCTTGTAGTCCCAACAGAACTTTATATATATAGCTCAACTTTCTGGACCAGGAGAATGACTCCCTTCTACTGGTATTCAAGTGCTGTCGTCAAAATGTTCTCTTGCAAAAGGATGCCAGGGGTAATGATCCCCTTCCTCTAGCTTGTAGTCCCAACAGAACTTTATATATATAGCTCAACTTTCTGGACAAGGAGAATGACTCCCTTCTCCTGGTATTGGTCTGTATTCTCCAACATAGTTTGTAACAAGGCCAGGGAGAATGACTCCCTTCCCTTGGTGTCCCTTAATTAGATTAGAAGAGATTCAATTTCCTTGCCATGAAAATGGCTGCCTTCTCCTTCTCCAGGTAGAGAGTTGTTTTCCAACCTGGTGTTTATTTTGCCACTCTCTCATGGTATTAGCAAAGTCCCAAATCTATCTCTGCATTTCAGTGGACTTATCTCTGCCACTGCGATGAGGTACATTTTTTCGGATATCTGTTTCACTGGCATTGGGGTTCCAGACCCTTCTCTGGTGTCAGTGGACTTATCTCAGCCAATGCTGAGAGGATGCTTTCCTCGGATGCTCAGTTCACTTATGTTGGGGTTCCAGACCCTTCTCTAGTGGTCAGTGGACTTATCCTGCCACTGCTACAAGGAAGATTTCTTTGGATATTCAATTCACTTATGCTCGGGTCCCAGACCCTTCTCTGGTGGATAGTGGGCTTATCCTGCTACGAGGAAGATTTCCTTGGATGTTCAGTTCACTTATGCTCGGGTCCCAGACCCTTCTCTGGTGGATAGTGGGTTTATCTCGGCCAATGCTGAGAGGATGCTTTCCTCGGATGCTCAGTTCACTTATGTTGGGGTTCCAGACCCTTCTCTGGTAGTCAGTGGACTTATCCTTGCACTGGAACGAGGAAGATTTCCTTGGATGTTCAGTTCACTTATGCTCGGGTCTCAGACCCTTCTCTGGTGGATAGTGGGCTTATTGCTGCCACTGAAACGAGAAAGTTCTCCTTGGATGCTTGACTCGATACTGCTAGGGTCTCCGGCCCATCTCTGGTGGTCAGTGGGCTTATCGCTTCCACTGCAATGAGGAAGTGCTCCATGAATGCTTGGTTTGATATTGCTATGGTCCCCGACCCATCTTTGGTGGTCAGTGGGCTTGACGCTGACTCTGCGATAAGGAAGTTCTTCTCGGTTGCTCACTCCTCTCTTCCCAATAGTTCAATTGCTAATACTGGGCAAGGGAAGAACCGCTCAAACCTGCCTCTCTTCCACCTGTGTCCTCCCCGGGTCTCTCGCCCTCCAGTTACTTTTTTAGGACTTTGGTACGCCACTGGGCCTTCTTGGGACTGGGGTCCGTCTCTCTGGCTCTTCACCCTTCTCTCTCTCTCCTCTGATTCCACAGCAATGCGCTATGCAGTACTTCTCGGTTCTCTTTTCCGGCTTTGTGCTCGGGTCCACTCCAGCTGGACCGTCAGAAAACTACCTCACCAATTTGCCGGCGCCTTCTGTTCTTCTCTGGTCTGCCGACAGGATTTGAAACTCCCGATTTGGATGGTTTCCACACCCGCTGCTTCTCCTGGCTGGGCTTGACAAAATCTTTAGTCCATTGTCTCTTCTTATACATTGATACTCCGCCAGGGAGGGACTGGCAACAAAGTCCTTTGTTTCTTTTGACACTTTGATCTTTGTGACACTCCTGGGCCACCTTGTACCAGTACCAGCACAGTCAATAATCATCATATCTTCTCTGCTCTTCTTTGTCATAGTACTTTCTTTTACAGTAATACATTAGTCTACTTTTAAGGAAGTGGTTTGGAATAGAGCAGTGGGGCTAGGGAATGTTGGGGTGTTACGTTGTTCAATGGGCTGTACCCTAGCTGATGATCCTTGTCCCCAAAAAAGGAGTTACTCCCTATGAGGCGATCCAGCATTAAACCATCCCTAGGGGGACAATTGGGTAGCAGCCGCACCTCCCTACCCTCATGGCAAAGGGCTTCCCCTTGGGGAGAAGTGAGGATACTTGGTGAATCGTCACAGTTCATCGTAAAATAACTCGACGGGTTGAACACATGTTGTAGAGCTGGCAGTGTTATCTGTGAATCATAGGTTTAAATGTGAGTGAACCCTAGCAACGCTGCACCAACCTTCCATCCCTCACAAGTTTTATGAAATGAGAACAACTCTGCTGTCCAATGGCAGCATATATCATTAAGCACCTGGAGACAGCTCATGAGGTGTGCACAATGTAAATGGTTTTGTTATTCTTAAGATGATTGTGATTAGCGGGATCCTACTGGGGGGGCTGCAGCCCACTGAAGATACTAAGCTAGCGTGTGTGCATTCTCACTAGAGATGATTTTGCACATTGTTGGATAACCCATTGTTCCTGTGCTGGGCAGCTCTTAACCAACCTGTGGGGATATATTGTATACCGCCTCCTTTGCACATCTATTTCACTGACCTGCGAAAATGTGCAACTTTCGCCTCATTCACGAAACAGTGTCAAGTTCCATTTTAATAAGTTGTTATGACAAAAAATGTACCTGCACATTTTAACTTAATTTCGAGATCCAAGGATGGTTGGAGGCGGTGGTTAACTCCAGTGAATTCCAACACATGCATACAAAAGGATATGATCACATAGCGATGCCATAGCTTCTAATTAAAGAGATCAGAAGGATTATCTGTTTCACCCCCAAACGAAATCCAGCCTTTTGTTGACAACCCGTTTAGATAAAATGAATGACGTCTTTTTCCACTTTTCACCTTTTCGCGTGAAGTGGAACTTGTAGAGATGCGCACCTAGTAAGTTGCTCTTTTTTGTGTGTGAAGCTAGTCTATTTGTGTGTGCAAACCCCTAAAGCACAAACTGCCCCTGGCACGAATCAAATTCTTTGTGAGTCACCAGGCATGTGATATTTGCAAGTGGTGAGGGCCGCAATTTGCACATGCATTTGTTTGCATGTGCAAAAAGATTGCATTCTGAATCAGGCCCTATGCGCATGGTACTCATCATGTGATCAGTGTGCACCTAGCCGGAGCACAACTTCCACAGAGGACACTATTGTTCCACACCTAACCACGTGATTAGGAAACGCCACCCCGGCGTGCTCAATTGCTAATACACAGGGCCTGATTTACAATGTGTTTTTATTAATCAGGCCCATAGTGTTATAAGAAGCAGCGACAGCCACATCCTGTTGTTATTAGAGAATAATTGTTAATAAAGAACAAATACGGAGTTAAATACCAAACTTAGTTATCGCCTTAGGATAACTTTCTGACTATAATGGCCACTGCATTCCCTGAAATGCCATAGGCGTCATCAAAAACTGGATCACATCTGGGTAGTCCTACAAAATATGTTTTGGGGGTTTGCTACATTAGTGGTCTCATCTTCCATTCACCATTTCCAACTGTTTTGCAAAGGCATGTGTCCCTGCCTGGCATTGCGTGACACGCGTGATAAGACCTGGCACACAAGAACATGTTGAGTTAAGGATCCGAGCCCATGACACCGTTTACTACACAGCAGGAATATTCCAGTCATGGCTCCAGACGCTCGGGAAGCAGTCGCTTATTTTTAGACATCCACACGCAGATGTTTCAAGATTGCATAGTGGTCGGGCGATCTATCGAAAAAGTTTGCCACCTATCGTTTTAGCTAATGAAAAAATATATATGTTTTCCACGCTGATATGCCTTTGTTGGTCGCCTCGGTTGTTGCTTGGGGCAGCCAATAGAATGGAGAGTCATGCTCACAATAATGGCGTAATTGTCGCGCAGGTGAAAATGGGCTCCCCATCTCAGATATAAAAGAGGGAAGCCATTTTGATAATCTCTGTTCTGGAAGCGACGATTTCTCCCGACTGCAGAGAGTCTGCCTTGCCTCATAATTCTCCAATGGTATAACCTCATTCCTCATTCCTATCAAGACAACCTGTGCAGAGGAGGACCCCTTTCCTGTTTGGATGTGGTTTTCGAGTGTTGGGTGCTGGGGGGACACTTAGAGGATAAGTTGGCTCATTTACGAATATATGTTTCCAATGTCAGTCACAGGGGTGTTGCTAGGTCTGGAAAAGAGCCGGGGCTACACTTATGTCGGGATTGTCAGGACTCTGGGTTAGCTAGCCTTTTGGTTGTTACCCTGAGATTCTATCCGGGGCTACAACCAAAAGACCGGGGGCTATCGCCTCCTAACCCCCCCCCCAGCAACGCCTCGCCTCGTCAGACAGCCATTATACAGGTCATCTCTGGATCAGCTTTAGTTTATGCCTATCACAAGCAGTCTGAATACCGCATCACACATTTTGTGGAAAAAGCATTGCAAACAAAAACAACAAATCACATATCCTATACCAGGGAAAGCATAACAGGATGAGTAACCACAGAAGGCTGCCACAAAGCTGAGAACATTATTGCAATCAATGGGCACAGCTTATTTTTCCATGGACCAATTAAGGATGAGGTAACACAGGCCAAAGTTAGCACCCGGGGTCAAGTCCTCAAGGCTTGGACCCTTTTGTATTGTGTATTAGTCAATAAGTAGTTGTATCCTCTACCAAGATGGTGGACCAGACCGTCACAAAACACTTGGCTCCGTCATGTCACTACGCCCATGGCATTACTTATCACATGACCATGAACGTAGCAGCAAATCTAACCCATACAGACGTAGCTATAAACCGCCGGTGATACTCCCAAGTAAGTAAGACGCGCTGAATGTATTGTTTCCTGCTAATGGCGTGTTCTCTGGGCTGATAGTAAGGGGCTCTTCTGTTTTCCCTTTTGTGTAGCGCCATTGACATAAAGGCGTGAGTGAAGCATGAATCTGTTGAAACAAGGTTCCGGCACACAGACTGCCGTCGCGAGCAAAAATAGAAATATTGCTTTTTCCGGACGCGCAAAACACTAACAGGTCCGGGCCAAATATCTAACTTGTGCTGTATGTGCAATGTGTATTGAAGTACACCCCGTGTGACTCTATCTATGGTCTACGTTTAGGCTCACTGGTGTGAGGCCGTCACCCTTTGTCTCTGTGGATAGCCAACGTCAAAACACCTTGGAACACTTTTGAAGTACGTACTAACGAGGTATTTCCACCCCTCTCACAGACGTGTCTCATCTGATATGCATAGAGGTCCCACATGCCGCACTGCAACTATTGGCTGTTTAGGGATTAACATTGCATGAATAGTGATTGTAGAACTAAGTGCTGAACAATTGTTCTCAGATATCAAATTAGAATGGCCCCCTTTAGGGGTCATAGTGCGCAAACCCACTTCAGGAATTAAAAAGCTCTCCTGCTCTGGTATACACAACTCAAAGTATAAATGATGCATGAGCCACCAGGAGTTGTTGAAAAAAAACTTTAAGGTTGACGAATTCCGTTTAAAAATAATTTGGGAATGTGTTTTCTATATCCCAAAAACAAATGACCTAAGGAATAAAGGTTTGAAACTCATAGAAATGAAATTGAATGATAAGCACTTGCAAATTAATGATGTTTGTAGAACCACAGAACAAAATGAGTGTATTAAAATAGACAGGATAACCTGTGGTAGGTCGGGCCTGCTCCTATCTGTAGTCTGATATAGTGTTGGCATTTGTTTGTTTTTAGATACATGTGTACACCATCCATGAACCAAGAATCCATATACAGCATCACTTGGCCCTAATAACTGTTGCCCATGTTTTGAATAACCAAGAAAGGCTGGAAACTGACCAATACTGTCGACACTGCTAACTGAGGGCTTTTCTGTATATGAAAATGAATGCATAAAAAAGTCACCTATAGGTTACTAACATCACCTTGATTCTGTCTGTGGTCTAATGACTCAGAGTAGTCAAATCATACTAGTACCTAATAATCATAGTAGGGTTTGTGGTACATACATGTGAGATACATGTCTTATGTTGTTTTTTGAAGTCCCCGTATGACCAAGTTTTCAGATTTTTATGATGTGTTATATTGAATACATTTTGCTATATTTTTGTAGACCCGACATTCCTTGAACTTACTGCAGATCCTGAAACCAGATTTACTCATTTGGTCATAGTTGGTGATTTTAACTCACAATCTAATCCTTCTTCTGATTTCTCTGCCCAATTCCTCAATGCAATACACAACTTACATCTTGTGCAAATGGTTTGTGGTCCTACTCACTGTTTGGGTAACACATTGGACCTGATTTTGGCTTCTCGATCACTGGTAAAAGTCTTTTCTGCACTTCCGATTACTTAGTCGGACCAGATGGCCAGACCGTAGTAAATCACAGGTGGTTCATGTTGTGTCTACACCACCACCTGTATTTACCCGTAAATGGCATCTGGTGGATAAGACTAAGATCACTTCTTCCATCATGGACTACTGTGGCTCAATTCAGTCTACAAACCTTTTTTCACTAGTTCAAGCCTTTGCTGTCACTGCCGTCTGGTTCCTCCCTGCCTGATAAAGAGTCGTCAACGTCCATCGGAGCACTGGTGCAAAACGAATTTGAAAGACCTGCATCTTAAATACTGGCGGGCCGAACACAAATGGCATTCTGTATATTGCCCAAATGCTGAGTTAGAGTTTAAGGAAATCTCCAAGCACTATTTTGGTGCTATTTGTGAAGCTAAGCGCTGTTACTATACAATGCAGGTAGAAACTGCCCTAAATAAATCTACAGAGTTATACTGTCTAGTGTGCTCAATGTACCGCATTATAAGTTTTCCGGTCCGCGAACTATGGTACCGGTAAGCTTGCCGGTACCGTAGTTTCCGGACCTGCAAAGTACGAGTTGTGCTCGCGGGTGCCTTTCTGCCTGCCAGGTCGGACCTGGCGGGCAGAGCGGCACCTGCGAGCACAGCATGTCGGATGCACCGGCACCGTTATAAATGGTGCTGGTGCGTCCGACCTCCCCATTCCCAATCGGCCCCATAATGGGGAGCATCTTTTTCCCTGCGCCCGCAAATGGGCAATTACCGGGTCCGGCAGGGCCATAATGACCCGGTAATTGCCCATTGGCTGGCACCAGAAAAAAAATTACGCCGGCAGCAGCCGTGCCTGTATTACAGGCACGGCTACCGACAATGTCATGATGAGGCCCAATGTCTTCTAACTCCACTTCATCAGCCTCTTTTGTCCCCTCCAAAGCTCTTTGTGTATTTTTGCAGTGCAAAGTGACTTTGCACTATTGTAAAGTCAGTGCAAAGTCGATATGCATTGCAAACATACAATTTGCACCGCTCTGTGAATCAGGGTGTTTGTTGGCAGTGCAAAGTCACTTTGCACCATGCTAAACATTCCCTGAATCAGGCCCACCGCGTTTTGTGCCATCTGCGACAGAACACACCGTTCTTTAAGGAGCACATTGTCTGTTGGTCACTAGTCCCCCATGTGCAAAAGTAGTATCCCCAGGACACGAGAAAACTAAGAATAACACAGGACAACTACACATTCGTCTGCTGCAGGATTCCTTGAGAGCCACGGTCTTTTTTTTGGAGTTGGACTCCATTATCAGTGGTAATCAAAGGGAATGGGGCAGTGATCAATATGTGCATTTTGTGTGTGTATTCACTATTCATGTTTTTCTTGACCGCAACATTGATAAAATAAAACAAATGTATGATCCTATATCATTCTTTATTTGAGCATTGGTTTTGGAGGCAATTTGGTCTGCACAGCCCATTGACATGTACTCTGGTGCCTGGTAGGGAAGCAGGAGGATCCTGCAGGAACTGGGCTCTCTTCTAGTGGAAAGTGCCCTTGATGCTTGGCCTGAATATTGCAGTATACCTAGCCAGTGGCTGAGGGGGGAGTTTAAGATGTTCTCAGAGCTCGGCACTCACCTAGGTGTTAATGGGTGGGGGAGGAGAGCAAGGGGAGGGCATTCTCATTTAAACAGTGCTTTGGAAGAAGCTGTTACTGTAGGGGAGCTGAGCTCATATAGGAATGTAGATTGTGTTTCTATAAAGCGTATGATGCCTCAACAACTACCTTCACGAGTGCAGGATGCATGTGTTATTTGTAGAACTAGATGACAATATGTCCAACGCTTTCTGGGACATTTAATCCTCTAACGATATGATATGATAGGTTATTTATAACGCGCTTAATACCCAAAGGTTTCTGGGCGCAGACCCGGGAATCGAACCTGGGTTGCTCCATGTCGTCTTGCTTCCAAGGCAAGCACGTTGCCGCTGAGCTATCCTCCCGAGACAAAACGAATTACAGCTGTGAGTGACTTAGTGCAGCACTACCCAAACACACATGATGCCAGGATCCGGAGTGTCCTGGTCCTTTGGATGCATGACTTTGTCAGTGAGTGAAGTTGGGGGAATTTACTGCATTTGTCTTATGAGCAATAATGGCTTTACATTATACTGTTTCTCAAAAAAAGTATAATAACTATATTAATAACAATATATACTGTAGAAAGAGCAGAAAATACATTTAAAAATAAAAAAAAGATATAGAACGCATTCACCCATGCTTATTTCCCGCAACATCTAAATGAAATAGAATAAACACATCCAATGAAAAGACGTGAAATAAGTAAATAGTACGTAAATGAGGTGTTAAATGTACTTTTTATGGAATGCATTTAAAATAACATCAGTGTATCGGATCGAGACCTGGTATACAGTTATTCGAGGGAGTCCCCCAGTTCATGAGGTGTTTCGTCAGTTAATGAGCCGATCACCAGGCTCAAACACTTCTATCCTGTCCGTCAGACGCTGCACTTACAAAGAACCCTGGGCACCTGAATGCCAAAATGCTCAAAAGGACTCCCATATAACACGCTCTTCCTCTTTGTCGCATGCTGTGGTTAGGGTCAGCACATGCAGATGCTTTGACGGGCTTGGTGCTGGGTGCCAAAGAGCCACCTAGTGGTGAAATGATAAATAGCATCTGGGAAGGCTGTGTAAACTGGCCATAATGGGAGAGGTACATTTGTTGGTTAGATGATCGATTTGGCCAATAAAAAAGACTTTGGGCCTCATTACGAGGCTGCAGGTGTTTCCTGCTGGGTTTCTGCCCGGTGTGGCACACTGCCTGTTGGTCTGGGCAGTTTCTGGGGCTGGAGGGTGGCGGTGGCGGTGGCCCTGGTCCCTTGCCGTGAAGTAGATGCACTTGCACCCCTGTCCTGCCTGCCATCTTCCTCATCGGTGCCTGGGGGATAGAAGAGATGCAGGTCATCAGTGATGGTGTCACATGGCAGCAATAATCTATTGCGCTGTGATATGTTCATACATTCATGCATCCAATTATTACAGGGGTGTGGCATTTGGTGTTCTGAGGGGGCAAGTGGGCAGTCAATGCATGGCTGGTGGCATGGCATTGGTATGGTGTCTGTGTGGTGAGTTACATGGGCACGGTCAAGTCATGTTGCACATGTGTTGGGATTGGGATTGGCACTCAGCATGCATTTGTGTGTGGCAGGGTGTGGCACACATTCTTCACTGGATATGTTGATGTGGGCCTGGGACATGCATTGTCTTGCCTACTCTCACTTCCACGTCACTTGTGCCACATCATGGTTTACCCTACAGGGATGTGATGGGTCACTCACCTTCTTCTGGGGATGATGCGGCGCCCACCTCCTGCTCTCTGAATCCCTCTATGGACTTGGGATCTATGAAGGTACTGGCTGTCTCCTCCCATGGCATCAGCTTCACTAGTGAGTGTGGCCCCCCGCCTGTCGCCATGGCGGCCCTCCTGTCTGCCAGGATGTTCCTCACCCTGTGGCGGAGGTCATCCCACCACTTGCGACAGTCGCGCACAGTCCTTGGGGTGGTTCCCACTGCTGACACCCTCTGGGCGACCTCCTGCCAGACTTCCTTCGTTTTGATGTGGGCCGCCTGCTTCATGCCAGTACACCTGATGATGTCCGCATGCTGGGCCAGGGTGTCAGCGAGCATATTAAGCTCAGCGTCTGAAAAACGCTGTTTGCGCTTCCTGGGGGTCATCTTCCAGGTTGCCTTGGACATACTGGTTATTTTCTGCCACAGCACAACACAAATTGACTGGTGGTTGGGGAGGATGGCAATGGATTGTGTTTTTAAAAATGGCCGCCGCCCCATTTCCCGTTCCTGCGCGATGATGTAATTTCCGAGTCCGTTTTTTGCAAACATGGTGTTACCATGGTGGTATTACCGTGCCGGTATTTAGGGGTTGGTATGAGGCGGTACCACTATGGGCGGGTCCCACGATGCCAGTATAGGGGAGTTAGAGGCCCTTTAGCGGCATGGTGGTATTGCCATTACCGGCATGGGGGAACGCACGTGCTCGCGCACTCATAATTACCCGCTATTAGCGGGTTCATACGAGCACGGACCCGCTCATTCTGGCATGCCGGTAATGAACCCGCTTTTACCGGGCTACTCGTAATGAGGCCCATTGTTGTATAAACATCAGGGGTAAAGGTTTCGAGGTGTAAGTTACAAACTAGGCATAAAAAGTTGTTTGGTCACTCCATTTTCCAAAAACACACAGCACACCATTTCTTACCAAGAGTCAGTTATCACTGGACAATGGCTAGTGGTGAGTGCACATTTTGTGGCATTCAAATATTACTCTCAAGTACAGTGGACCACTGCAGTGGTGATAGTGCGCGGTATAAATATCCTTTAACATTAACATTAGCATCAATGGTCACTTGCACTTCAGCTGGGGTTCATGTCTTCATTCTAGACAATGTAGATGATCGCTTGTTCTATATCAATCCGTTAAACCTTAATTCTAGATTTTCCTTTGGTAGCAGCCCGTGGTTGTTATACTAGTGCTATTTGTAGAGCACAGCATTATTCAAAATCCTCTTGATACTACCCTGTAGCTGAGGACAGTGTGACATGTCTGACTAATTACCAACTGAAAAGGTTATGCTGTGTTTTCTAAATGTCTTAACTCAGAAATAAGACCAATGTTTATGCCTTGGACCCAGTGCCATCGTAAGCACATGTGTGGCCCTAGGAACGGACATTTTAGGGCCCCCCTCCACGAAACCAAACAAATGAAGTGATCAAGAATATCTGGTCAGACCCCCCCCCCCGCTCACCACGATCACAACCCGTAGATTAACATGGTGCCCCACAGCATTCAAAATAAGCAAGTCCCCTTATCCTTCATTCTTGCTCTAATTAGAATGATAAACGAGGAGCATTTGAAGGCCAGAATTAGCAGTCTACGGAGAGGTTACTTCTTTGTAGTATAGATACAGATGACTTTTTATCAATAGCATCCAGGAAGGTATGCAGCCTGTAGTATTGATTCAGGACCGTATGTAAAAGGTACATGCAAGCCAGAATAGAGAGCTAACATTAGCTGCCTCACATAGTGCAAATGTGCTCAAGCATGGATAGAGGAGACCAACTGGAAGGAAGGAGAAAGCACCACATACCATATAATGGATAGTGGATGTAGATTATAAAATACCAGGATGGTACCTGTATCCAGACAGACTGAGATTAGAAGTGGACATGGTTTTCAAATAGTATTGCCATAAGAGATCAAAGGAGCAAGAGCTTGTGGTGTGCAATATATCAATGCTCACTGTTATAGTGTAAGCAACACTGTAGCCAGTGATACCATGAGTGAGGCTTTTTTGAAGATTATATCCTGAGAAGAAAATCACTCCGCAAGGGTGAACATTTTGAAAGGTTTAGGGACTGGCAATTTTGAAAGGTTAGGCAATACAAGATTAAACGAGATGCCCAGGATTGCACATTGGTTAAGGGGTGAAGCTGTGAAGGGAGCCAACTCTGACATTTCTGCATTTGAACACTTTCTTTTCCATTTCTTACAATGAACTAAAATAATCTCATTTTATGAAACTGACTTGGAAAGTACACAATTCACGTTACCAAACATGATCATTTTTAAAAGTGAAATATTACAGAAGCTTGTTTCGCTAAACGGGAATTCTAGCTTCATTCTCTCCGTCATCAGTGTAGGTTTATAAGTACCAGCATACCAATCAATGTGATTTAACAGATTTAATCTGGGTTTGTCTTTTGTATTTTAGAGCATTAAATACTTCCAAAACACTGACTTGTGAAATTGTCATTTATAAATGTGCAGAAAAATCTTTGACTTTTACAAAAAAACAAACCATTTTTTTGTGTCAAACGAGCAGACCTTAAAATATGCTTGCTCAAGGCCAGCAACATCTGGTCCGTTCTCTTCTGTTATTCACCCCTTCCACACAAATAGCCTACATAAGGAAAAAGAGCAAGTAATGGGCAGTGGTCGAAGTGGACAGGAGCGGTTCAGAGCGCTGTTCCTCTACATTTTTTAATTAAGATGTACTGTTCCTAAACTTTTATTTTAAAAAGAAACCATTTCTGGAATGGAAGTTTAGGAAGACGTTAAAGCTTGCACTGTAGTGCACTGAACGCTCCCTTAAACAGCAGGCACATTTGTTAGGGGGTGTTTATATTGAACGTGAGAGGGGGAATGGCAATGGGGCTTGTGGGGAGTGGGTTCAGGCCAGCAGGGAACATAATTCCACTTTTTGTTTTCATACACTTCGACCACTGGTAATGGGCTAAACGATGCCTTCAGCAGGCGAGAGGGCAAACATCAAGGAAGACAGCACAGTAATGTAAGAGATATTATACAAGCATGAACGCTTTGGTTCCACAGTCTTGAATTTGGATGCTTATTCACCTCTTGGTCTAGCAGTATATGTTCATCATTGGTGGTGAGTGCCTAGGTTTTACAACACCCCATCTGAATAAACACATTTCTAGACCTTTATCATACAGATGAAATTTTAGTTATTTATAGCAAATCCTATCTGGTGCAGATACATTGCTGATATTAGCATCTTTTGTGTTGAAACACCAAGTACATATGCAGGTAGATTTATAAACTTCAGACATAGGAAAGGCTCAGCCATCCTTGCTGGAATGTGCTATTCTAATCTTGCATATGAACACATATCTCTGCAATGAGGGCTTAATTCACTGAGCTAACTTCTGAACCACTGTGGCACTCAATTTATTAATATGCATTTCAACTTTGCCCATTGCACACGATCAAAATAATTCCTTAAGGAAGGAAAGCATGCTACAGGAGTTGCGTTGTAAGGAACACACAAACTTTGCATACCGCAGTGAATACAGAACACTTTAAATAAAGATTTGATCAAGGCAGAATGTACTTGTCAAAACAAACAGGCAATAGGTTTAGAGCCTCAACAGCATGCCATAAAATATCCCGACGACGTGTGCTATTTAAGTCTGGCGAACAATGGAATCTTACTTCTTTAGATCAGGCAGCCTTGTGGGGCCCACCTGCATGGTGGGGGTCCAGGGCAAGTGCCCATTTTGCCCTCCCATAACATCGTCTCTGCTTGAACCATCTTTAAAGCACCTTGGGCAAAGTCCAAACTTCTAAACAGAAACATAGGGGACATTTTTCTTGAATGAATGACAGGCTTTTGCCATGCGTGTTTCATACCTACAACTCCAACCCTATGTCTTTGGTGCGCATGCAGCCAATGCAAACTCAGAAGTGCAGGCGAGAGTTGCTCAAAGTCCCAGAAACCCAGAAGGAAGTACGCTGCTAATCTCTAAACTCTTTTCTGTCATTTCACTGTACAGTGTAACCCCTGGCAATGCCCCTTTCACATAATCAGAGTAGGAAATCGCCAATTCAGAATATGTTTAGATCATAAACATTCACCAGAGTTTATAAATTACCTGAGCAAAATGTGATGATCACTCTGATGAAGTGGCTTGCAACAATATGACATTTGGTTTAGATGCCCCTGCGGCCTAGCACCTCCTTACCTGGCAGACACAATCCAGATGTATCCACCTGCTGTTTTGCTTAGGCCTACAGGACAATGAGCCTCATTACAAGGTTTGGCAATATGGTTAAAGATTGGTGGCAAATTGTTTACCATAACTTTATTGGGCAGAATCTGATTTATTACCATGTTTACCTCACCAACACATTCCCGAATGTGTGAGTAAAGCACAGGCGCAAGGTCTGGCCTGTGCTTTCTCTCCAAGAAATGCAGGAATTACCTCTGGCAGAACTACCAGCTCCAATAATTCCAATAATTCCTTCAAAATCCCTACGGGTGTGGCAAAATTACCACCAAACCTCAGGGATGTCATTTGGGGGTCGCTAGAGGTCGCAAGTGCGACCTCTGTGGTCTCCTTTGCGACCTCTAAGGTCTACCCTGCGACCTTTAAAAAAAAATATATATATATTTTTTTTTTTTGTAATGCAAGAGCACCATGTGGCTCTTTAATTCTGGAGTGGCTAGCTTTCTTGTTCATGCCCTTAAAGCAAGAAGAAAAATAAGAACAGGCGTGCCACAAGTCTAACACTTTCAGCACTGACCCTAAATAGGAATTCCAAAAAATGTGTCTTTCTGGAATTCTATACAATAATTGTTAGACTCATTAAAGGTTTATTTAAGGCACACTTCAGGGGGTGAGTCACTGATTATTCTGTTCTTAAACGCCTCAACTCAGCCTTTTATCCTTCTGAGGTCGATAAATGGGTACCAACACAGGTTGGGTGATATTGGGTGTATATTTCTTCTATGTAAAGCGCTTAAGCCTAAGTGCTATATAATAACACATCATTATCATTTGGTCATGGAAGTCTGCTTGCATTCACTGTAATTTGGTAATATGGGCCTATACACACTCCGCTGAACGATACATATGGTGATCCATTATTGTATGAAATGTACATCACATTATAGTGATATCGTAACCATATTTTTCGTAGTGTACAATGCTATGTGATGCCACTTCCTGTTTTGTCAACAGGTGAAAGGTCGTGTTCCATCGCTTCCCGCGATATCACTTTGGGGTGGGGTCAAATGACATCACTTCCTCTGATGTCATCAGGGGGTCAAGGGTCGTGTGATGTCACTTCCGCTGCCACTGGCATTTTGGTGAAATGACGTCCCTGCCAAGCCTGCAGAGGTCCAGTTTATTTTGTAAAGTACCACTGACTAATTTCAAAACCAGAGGCGAAAAAAGATTTGCCCATCAGGCTCTAATAGCATGTAACTGCTTTCTTATTGAAGTTCATGACCTCAACGTATTGAAATATGACGACGGCACAGCTCAGATTAGCTCTTGGTCCTACTGCGCCTAGAAGCATTTTAAATTTGCCGGGTTGCGCAACATAAGTAATCACATCAACCAATCAGTTCAGGCATTGATTCAGAGTTCCAAAAAACAATTCGAATGTTCATGCTGATTTAACCTAATCCCAGCTGCAGTTTTTGAAATATGTACTGAGCATCCGGGTTTTAAAGGCTCCTTCTCGAGTGTAAAAATAGACAAGAAAGCCTCCTTTCTGTGAGCAGTGCTAGTGGCGGGCACTTTGCTGGCACTCAGAAGAGAGGCTTGCCAGCAAAGCGCGAGTGTAACGCTGCTGGGCTGACACTGGGAAGGCTCGCGCAGTCTTCCCGCGTGGCTCCAGCTAGTAATTAGCATGCAACTAAATCGGATGTTGATGCAGGTAATCACCACTCTGGCTTAGATCATCAAACCCCGATCCATCTTTACGTGGTTTGTCGGCCTTTTTATTCTTAAGTCTGCAAAATAAGTAATTGCCTCTTCGAATTTAAGAGCTGACATTTGAAAGGCCGCCGAAAATAGGCCGCTCGTCATTATTTCAGCTCTGGTTAAGGAGGGTTGGCTGCCTGCCAGCGCAGGCTCCAAGCCCTTTCTAGGCACTCATGTATTCTGTCACTCAGTGTCACCCCATGGGGCAAAGTGCCATTACCAATGTGCTTCAGTGATATTCCGCACAAGGGGGAGCAAGCACCACGTGACTCAAGCAGCCTCACATTTCACGGGTCTCCGCTTACAGGACAGGTGTCTGTGGAATTCCTTGCCATCATGCAAGGAGTTTGCAAGCAGGGCTTTATTTGACTTCCGGTCTGTTTCAGTTTGTAAACTAAGGTAGGTAGCCTTCCTGATTGACCAAGGTGGAATTCTGGCACGCCCACACTAAACTTTCTGTGTTGACCCTAATAATTAGGTGTTAGAAAAGGTTATGAATTTAAATGCAAAATTAATTTACGTGAAAGGGGATTTTGCACACAGCAAAGGTTTGGCCAGCCAGCTGATCGTAACTGTATGTGGATAAGAGGAGTCAGTGCTCCATGTATAAACATGCTTGGCCATTGTGTAAATATGACTTTGTGCAAAGTTATTGATTCGATCAAATTCGTATAGTTTAACAATGGCTCAGAACATTTTGTGTTATTTTTATTTTTCATTTTTTTTATTGTGTTTGGTTACAATTCATAAAGACAAACCTTTACAATGTCACGTCTTTCATAGTGATCAAAACTATATGCACAAACAAGATTTCTAAAACACACAGAATAGATCCCCCCAACATCTCTCCTCCTCCCGACTCTAAAACATCTTCCTCAAGGTTTTCCCAAAAAGTGTACAAATGCCTACTGGCCCTCAGCTTTCCACTGTCTTGGCCCTTAGCCGCCCCCCGCCCCCTGGGTCTATATCCCAAGAGTGACTTTCCTTTCATGGGAGGAGATTTAGGGCTCCCAAGGTCTCCACTACCGCTGCTGTAAGTTCGACATTATACCCTGAGATCATTCTATACAACATGTTTTCAGAAGATACCCATTCCAGTCTCTCCGGAAATCTTCCTAGCTTTTTTTCCCTAAGTGCCCGTGTCCCTCCACAGTCTAGCAACAAGTGCTTTAATGACTGATTTCTTGGTGGATTGCATTCATTACAATGTTGTACCGCTTTTAGCTCTTGATTTATAACAGCCAGAATCTCTCCTGTGGGCAGTATATTAAGCCTCGCCCTTAGAAAGTCGTTCCTAATTCTACTATCTGGGAATTTACCCAGGTATTGTGGAAGAAAACCTAGTTTAGAATCAACCACCAGAAAACTGTTCCTGATGTCCTAGCTTTAGCAGTGGTGTCTATCCAGTCCATTAGTTCCATGTCCTGCTTTACTTTTAAGGGATTAGATATTAGGATCTCTTTGTCTAGGCCTATTTTGGCTAGCTCTTGTTCCATTCTATATTCCAAATTCCACAGGGCCCTCAATTTCAGGCTCCCCAAGTGCGCCATAATGTCCTCGTACAGTGGGTCTGGTTTCGGGCAAATAATTTCTCTGAACAGTGACATCAGTTTCCATTTGGCCAAGCACCCTAGGCATTTCAAGCCTAATTCGTGCCTCAGGTGCCATCCTGCAGTACTGCAGGGCAGATTTTAAGTCCCCTTCCATATTCTGCCTTCCATTTTTGCCCAGTCAAAATCCCAAATCAGCGGCTTGGCTTCCAGCCCCTATAACAGTATGGGAACAATTTTCATTAAGTAGTATTTTCTCATCGGGATAATTAAGAATCATCAGTATTTAGAATTATTTTTTTTTAAGTGGGGAACAAAGCGGAAACCCTTACTCATAATATCTTGTTCTACTTTATGGATTGTTGGGCGAGCGTAAAGCTTGTACCCCAAATATATCAGTTCATCCACTTGCGGGATTGTTTGGCCTTCAAGTGCCCAGTGTTCAAACATCCTTGTCTTCAGAGGATGTCTGAACACCATTATCTTTGATTTACTTTATTTTCAGGGCGTTTTTACCTGCATATTCTTTGTATTATTGCGTAGGTCACCTATGATCGATAAATAAATCCACTGACACATATAGCCATTACTTTTGTATAATATGCATGAAACCAAGGCATAGTAACTCAGCTTACAGGCACACTCAATGACTAGTGCGTAGCTAAGGTTCCACAAATCTTGCAATGATTCCCCTTCATTAACATCAAAATGAGTGCACTGTACAAGAAGCAGGGGAAACGCAGGTTCGGGCACAGCCTTATGGCCGAACGCACAATAAGCGGCCAGGTCACAATGTCTTGGGCGCATAATACGGCGACCCTCAAATAGAGATCACCAGCGAATAAGTAGATCTATAGTGATGTCCAAATTCATTAGCATTTTTTATTAACGCAGACTTATTTTGATTGATTGATTGATTTGTTTATTTATAGAGCGCTTTATGCCAAGGCGCTGATTTTCAATCTATAGCTTAGATACAATCAATAGAGATCTTTATGTACATATTTAACTCTCGTCCGCAGATAGCAACCATGCCATATGTTATCAATATAGATGCTCTGATTGCAAAGAAGAATACTTCAAAGCTTTAAATGTATAATTCTTTTTTTATTTACATATTGAGCCAGTCAGGATCAGTCATCTTCCATGAGGGTCAATTATGCTATCATCAATTTGATTTTTGTTCTTATGATCTCTCACACGTCTAACCCCTATTGTATATAAAATGGGCAAGATGTGGCAGGAATTCTAGCATATTACCTATTTAACCAAATTAGGTTATTAACGAAGGTCTTCTCTTGCAGCTCCAAAATATCCACTAGTTCTTCAAGAGGCATATGGAAAACAAACGCTTAGGCAATATATATTTCTACTATGGTTCCAGTCTTGTTCAGGTATTGCCAAACAACCCCACACAAGGCCAGAGGACCGCACTCCAGGTACTTCTATTGTATCCAAATGAAAAGAGGTAGTTGGAAGGATAACATGATTAATGTATGTAATGCCCAAGCCTCAGGGAGGTGGAAAAAAACAGCAATGCGTTTCGCACCGCTAGGTGCTTGATCACACACATTATTTATGCAAAAATACAGATGTAATAAAAACAAAGTCTGCCATTGATTTCCGTGTTCCTGTGCAATTGCCAGCATACTGATGACAAAAACTGTGGCCATCTTAGACCATAATGCTGAGCTCAACAAATCATTACACATGCACTAATGTCACACAGAAACGTCTGAAATTCTATCAAATACAGTACAAAGAATTGTGAAATTAACAGATTTAAATGTTATTAAGAACGAATATCGCATTATGCGTGAGCCGCCTCTCATAGATTAAATGAATTTAAAAATAAGGCAACCATCTTTAACTCTGCATACCACAGTGCATAATCATGTCACAATAATCAAATAAACAATCAAAAATCCATTAAATTGATGTCAACATTCAAAAAATGGAGCAGTAAGAATAATATGCAGATGTAAATAAATAAAGTGCATAGTGCATAGCAGCCATTTGTTAATGACATTGCAATGTGCTGAGCAGATAGTAATTCATGTGCCATAGCCCAAAATGCACACAACACACATACACTTGTGATGGCATCAATACGATAGCATACACAGGAACATGTCAAGTTCAAAGTTCATGTGTGACAAAAGAAAGAATGCATCAATGAATGATAGGAATGCTTGCAGGTGGATAGTGTATAGTGCATAGCAGCCACTGATGCATTAAAGTGCAAGATACATAGCAGCTGATCATGTAACGTAGCCAATATAAAATACAACTCATAAAAACATGTATTGGCACAAACATGTGGCAACATTGGATATGAGCGTTACAGATGACCACCCAAATATTCAGTGAAATGATTTTCTACAACCAGATGAGTACAAAGAAATGCAACAGGGCACATCGCTATTGAGTGCATAATGGATAAACCTTTAAGAATGCATATGCCTTTAAATTGCAAGAGTGCTCAGCAATAGTCCTACACTGCCACATGTATGCAAAGCCTCAAACTGGATAAGATGCATAGTGCATAGCAGCCATTAATGTAATAAAGTGCAATATGTATAACAACTGATCAATCATAGAACATGGCTATTCCAAAATACAACAAATACCAGCACATATTAATGAATGCATATAGTATTGTCGGGTATTGGTGTATAGAAGAAGAACACTGATGTTATACAAAATAGATCAGTGTGACATGCACCAGGGTGTTACGCTGTAAAGTGCATAGTGCATCAACCTCCAAATTTACATATGGCTTATAGTTATAGCGAAACCCGAGAAATCACAGACACTGCCACATGTACGCAAAACTCTGAACTTCATTTCAAATTTAAATACAGTCGATGCTAATATCACAATATATGTCACACAATCAACGCAATATACATAATAACTCAATAGTGAATGGAGATCATGTAATGTATACATAATCGTCTCCTTTGTTAAAACCTTAACAAAGGAAACAGTGAGCTGATAGAAGCAAAGCATGATATTCAAATAACTAAACTCCCAGAAAAGTATACAGTTCCTTATCAATATTGTGCCCATTTTGGGCTTTGGGGTTAAAGTTCAAAATCATTTTTGTCTACATTTGTGGGAGTTTGAGCTCCCTCTCACCCCCTCATCGATGTGCAGGTACACGTGCTTCGCCAAAGAAAGACCATTCTTCCGTATTTCTTGTATGATACTTTTGAAAACGTGTAACCATCAGATAAGAATGGTGCACAGCTTTAATGGCTCTCAAACGCTGCAGTATCTAGACTTTTCATTTGCAAGTGGTACTTCCCATGTACCATTTTTTACATGAACAACTTAGAACATACACTGTATCATATACATTGCATGTAATATGATGTTATATGGTGTGTGAAAACCCCAACACTGGATGAATATAAATGTTGGAAGACCTAGCATTTTCACAAAATTTCCATTTCATGCATTTGTAAAAACCCTTCACTGGATTGGATGATCATGTACCCGGGGCCACTTTCGTTTTGACAGGGTATTAAAAAAACGTATCTTTCAAGGAAGATTGTTTCCTAAAGGAAATACAAGGATAACTTGGCATAATGGTGGATAGTTCTTTATTCACTCAACAGACATGCCAATGCCTCTGAACTATTCGTCTGATCTGATGGGATGCACTTCCAAAAGTTAAAATAAGACAGATCTCATTTGACAAATTAGAGTCATCTGAGGGCAAATCAATAAGTGATCCTTCGGGGTTAAGACCGATGGGTTCAATAATACCCTGCGCATAACCCTGAGATCAAAAATGTAATTCTTCCCTCGATCATTCACCATTGAAATTAAAGATATCAGTGCAGTTGCTGCGATATCTCACAAATTCGCCATAAGGAATATCTTTTTTCCAATAACAGTATGGTTACTCAAGGCATGTAAGGGAATATTGGAACTTGTGGGCTTCCTACGTAGGGTAGTCTTAGACCCCTATATAACTGTATATATATATATATCTTTATATGTATAATTGTATACATTGTATATAACTGTTGCGTGATGTTCTTCATTAGCCCTTGCCCTCTTGTATGATACAAGCCAACACTGTTTATTATTATTGTGTACTGTAACGCACAGCAATGTAACCTAAGCTGAACAACCCTCTTTTCCTTCTTCTGCGCCCTAATACCTTCAGGTCTGGTGCGCATAATAAATAAATAAACAAACAAACAAACAAACCCCAAGGCATCAAGATTCACACAGACATCAAGAAACACCAACTGGGAATTACCATGTGACGATGTGAATTGTAATTTGATGTTGTTCAAATCTAAATGCTTGTTTCAGTATATGTGGCAATTGTTGTTGGATTTGTGTTGGTGTAAATGCATTTTCTAATTCAAATTCCTATTGTTACCATTTTATGATTTAATTTGGAGGGCCTATCTTGTACACTGAAACTGGAAGTCTTACTAGTAGATTATTGCAACTTTCATGCTGCCATTACGTTATGTTTGTGGATCAGCAGAAAAGCACTTCCATGGGCATTGCAGACATGTCCACAGAAACACCCACAGGTAAGATGGTCACTCGTGCAGAAACACTCCAAGATCCACAAGTGGCATTGCCCTACTTGGAACTCCATAATGTCATGGGGATGGAATTGTTCATATATCACTTTGTAATATGTGGTCATCCAGTCAGACATTCTTGACTCTTCGCTAAATGAAGTAACCGAGGCGCACTGTACCCAGAGGTGATTCTGGGCTCAGGAGTACACAGGAGACGTGTGTATAAGCTAGCAGTGGTAGATAGCAGGAAGACTTTAGAGATGGATGGATGTCTATCATATATACACAATGACGTCTCTGGGACCCTCTCCAACACCTACACACACAACCCATGCCCAGGCACACAAAATAAGGCAGAACACAACAAGACATTTGTTCGCAGTTTATGCAAGCATGTGCAACACAGTGTAGGAGGAGCCTTCGTAGAACTGAGTTGGGTAATTCAACCAGACCCACTTAGCCTCTCGTATTGGTCAGGAGTTTGAGGGTTTTCATTTCCTTCTCCGAGTCTCCGGGGAGACTGTCTCTCTTTTTCATCATGTGTTCCTATTTGACACAAAGAAGGGATACATTTTTGAAGATTTTTTTTTCTTACATTATATATTATTAGCACCCTTGACGGGTGGGTCAGCCAATCAGGTTGGCCAAAACGCGGGCTGAATTTAACTAATCCAAGCCCAGGTTCTGAACAACCTGAGCAGAGGGGGCCCCCGCTGGCCATTTTCATCCCGGTTCCCGCTCTCTTCGGCCGTCACCTTCCCCGTTTCCTGTCAGGCCACACCCTGATCCCACCAGCCCCCACTCAACTTTTGCGTTCAACACCACACCCAACTCCAAAGATGGAGACCAAGGAAATGGAAGAGGTGCTCTGCACCAGAGCCCTGGCTTCCAGTTCCATGGTGGCTATGTTAGATGAGGAGGATGCCTTTGTATGAATCAACAGCTCGTGCACTTGCTGCGACCCATTGATTCATACAAATGTATTGCTGTTGGCACCCCAAGGGCTAGCCTTGGGGTGCTAATAACAATAAGCACCTGTTCTGGTTTCATCACTGGGTGGTAACGGTACCGGGGCCAGCTTTAAGGCAGTGCTTATTGCTATAATAACATGCAGGAAGCCTTTTCCAACCAATTAGCAGGGGATTTTATAACAATATTTTTTGTTGTGTGTCTTTAAAGTATATTTGAAAAACCTAATTATTCTTATTATTCTTTTTTATTGTGATACAGTTTTAAACAAATGTAAAAAACTTTACACATAAATTAACATCAAATATCTAAAATGCAAATGCAAAAATATAATACAATACAATAAAATACAGTACAATTCCAGATCTTAATAAAATCCTTGATACGGTTTCTAGATAGTTAATTTATATATGGATTCGAGTCAGGATCTAAAAGAAGTGAGAAAACATCCTATTCTAATTCATAATTAAGATAAAACATTTCCTACTTGCACAGCAAAAAATGTCATTACTTATTGGGGAAAGACCCCCTTGAGTTTAGTTTCATGAGAGCAACTGCCACTCGCCAAACCTGAAAAAGTGCTAAATGCAATTTAGAGTTATATGTGTTGATACACTGCTTCCAAAAATCTGCCTGGCCCATATAGTTTGTATTATGGACAAATTCGCCCAGATACTTAATGTACTCTATTCTCATCCTGCCGCAGCTCGTCAGCACATGTTGAGCCGTCTCAGGTTCAGTAAGGAGATCACAAATCCTGCAATATCTTTCAGCTAGGCTTAGCCCCAGTTCAGGGCCCTGGGTAGATAGGATCGGTAAGTGATTGAGGCGCAATAATAGAATAAACTGCCTTAGGTGTTCTGTTGGGCACTGATTTAGATAGGGTTGTGCCTTTCCATAGGTATATAGCACAAATAGAATGAAGCTATAGCTTTTCAGACTATTAAGATGTTTAAAATTGTTCTTCCAATCCCACAGGTTGAGGCGATTGCGCATGCTGGTAATCAGGACTTCATTTTCCCGGCCCCATTCAGGTGACCAGCTAATTTCTTCAGTCAAGGACCGAATCTGATTTTCGAATTTAGCCTGTCTTCCAGCCGCACAATCTTCCCTGATCGTCAGTAGTAGATTGTTTGTTGGTTTATTATTAAGTCTGATATGGAATTCCATCCTCTTTCTTAATACCATGGCTCTAAGGGAGAAGATTCCTAGTTCAAGTCTAATAATTGCCATGGGGATACACTGTGGAAGGCCGAGGATTTTTCTCCAGAACTTACCCTCTATCAGTTGTAGCTATTCTAAGCTCATTTTTATCAGTGGATCTAAACCATACGTCACCATAGGAGCCAGATAGTGAATATATAACTGACGTGCTGCCCAAATTGAGAATCCACATTGCTCTCGTGTGAATTTATAGACTAAAGCTGTAAATTGAGCAGCTTTTGTTTTGCGCTCCTGGATGCAGGTGAAATAATTTCCTTTGTTATCAAATTCTACCCCCAAGTATCTATACATATACGTATATTCAATTTCGATCAATCCCATCATCATTCTTGGTCTAGCCACTCTACCAGCAGTATATAACAACAGCTTAGTTTTACTATTGTTAATGACTAGTTCATTGTTTTCTGCATAACGCCATAGCTGTTTGGCTGATCTCAGGATACCACTGAAAGTGTGATCCATGATCACCAAATCGTCTGCATAAGCTAGAAGTGGACAGTGATAGGAACCTATCTTGGGGGGACAGTTATTAATCACTAGGAGACATTTGGGTATATCTGAAATAAACAAGTTATACAATGTTGGAGCAGTAACACATCCTTGCTTTACTCCTCGACTCTGGGGGATGGGTTTAGTCACCGAACCCAAATTGTCCAACCTAACTTGAACAGTGTTATTGGAATGTAATAGCTCCAAATAATACAATAGAGGTTCAGGACAGCCCAAGTTCCTCAATTTGTTCCATAAAAGGGAGCGATTGACCGAGTCAAAAGCCGCCTTAAAATCTATATATAGTGCATATAGAGGGGGATTTGAACGAGACATAGCCTTATTTCTCAGAGTATTCATAATAAATATATTGTTAGAAGTAGAGTAGCCTGCTCTGAAACCACTTTGAAATTGATCTAAGATCCCAGCTTTCTCTACCCATATTAGCCATTCTCGTAAAATAAGTGCTGCAAACAGTTTCCCAGAGCAATCCAGCATAGATAAAAGCCGGTAGTTCATAGGATCGGACCTGCTACCTTTCTTGAAGACAGGTATGATTATGGCTGCCTGCCAAGATGTCGGTATTCTACCTTCGTGCAATACCTTATCGAACAATATTTTCAAAAGGTTTGCCCAAAAGAGGGGGTTGCTCCTCAGCACCATATTAGAAAGGCCATTAGGCCCTGGGGCTCGTGAGGTGTTTAAAGCCTTGATTCTTATCTGTAGATCCTCCACAGAAACAGAGAAAGGGGGAATGGTGGGTTTACTAGCCTTGGGAGTAAAAGTCCCACAGCTACTCCCCATATTTCTCGTTTCCAAGAAGGAGATCCATTTATCACCTCCTATAGGATTAACCATACTAGGTAGGGTTTTCCCTTTCGCCTTCCCCAATATGGACCAAATTTTGCGAGTGTTCTTACCACATAATGCTCTGACTGTGTGTTGCCACCTTTCTATCTTCCTTGTGTTTTTGTGTATTTTTAACCATGTTTGGTAAGTAGTCTTCAGCTTTCTTATTTTGAGAGCAATCACCTTCTTGGGATCGGGGCCATTTCTTATATATCTCATGTCTCCTCTGAGCTTACGTTTCCTATTTCTGATCGCACGGTCATATTTTGTTTCGTTTGAGGCCTTGCCCACCATCAGGCCCAATTTACGAGAACCGTGTAACTCAGAGAACTTACTTATCCAGTTTTCTATTTGTTCCGGTGACTTTTGCATAAACATATTTAATTGTTCGATACCCCACTCTTCGGACGCCCTTGTGGCCTTTAGAATATTATTCGTTGACCAGGAAATGCGATTTAGGGAATGATTAATAACGAGGTCTCCCAAATTTACAAATGCAGCATCAGGGTGGCCATGTCCCAATGATAGTATCAGCGGGTCATGATCACTCCATTTGTATTCGCTCACCTTCATGTCTTTCACAATTAACGCAATCTCTACACTAGTATAGATATAGTCTAAGGTGCTCGCACTGCTCCCATTCTTCCATGTGAATTTGCCCGGGCTATCGTTTCTGGTACGACCATTAATTATTTCAAGGTCCCAGCATTCAAGGAAACCCCTCCAGCACATCCCCTCTGTATCCGTAAAAGCCTGATTCCATATGCTGTTGCTTGTTAAAAGCTGATTGTTACTTATACCACCACCACTGTTGATTCTACAATTTAAGTCCCCGGCCAAAATAACAAAATCTCTACCGTTGGTTACATTCCAATCACTTAAGAGATTATGCAGGGTATCTTGTATACTTTCTCTATGCTTTGCGCCCGGGGGATTGTATATGTTTATTAATAATATTTCTTCCCATCTTGCTTTAATCCTGAGGGTCAGAGCAGCAGCACACAGGTAGTCACTATCCATTGGGATCATTCTACTTTTCAGCTTATTGGATATCCCTATAGCTAGACCCCCATAAGGTCGTCCACGTATGCCTTTCTTCGCAAGGGTGTGATAAATAGTATACCCATCCATGGCTGTCTGCTGTAGCAGCCAAGTTTCTTGTAATAGAAAGATGGGATATTTACTTATCATTGATAGAGAGCCCTTGTTAGTAAGGAAATGCTGATGACCATGTGTATTCCAACTTAGTAGGGTTTGATCTCATGATTGTTGTAAAACTAGGGGCAGCGAATCTGCCAGCCATTTCAGTGTATTTTGGATATCTGCCATTTGTATATTCTTTCCCGTTTTTTGGGTGGGTATACCACTCTTATTTGGGGCTGCCGTTGGCTCAGCACTTGGAAGTAAGGGATCTTCCTTCTCTTTACAAGCATCTACTTCCACCCCCACCTGTAAAAGACATTGTTTATGAGATCGAATCAATTGAGCAGATGCCAAGACACAACAATGGAGGGCTGACACATTGGGGTTGCATACAGTAAGTGGTTCTACAAAAGAGAAGTCCTTCGAGCGGATTACCCGCAATTGTGGGATCAGATGCAGTTTATTCAAGACCTCTGTTCTTGTCAACCACTTGTCCCTCTTCTTTTGATTTAGGTTTTTAATGATGCATATTTTACTTGTATTAGGGATAACGATTTCTGTTGTTTCCAGTGGGTTAGTAGGTCCCTTGTTGTCCACTTTATGCTGCTCATCTTGTTGTGAACATATAGTGTCCACTTCAACTGAGCTAGTAGAGAGGTCAGAGTCCGGATCCTCTATAATCGTGCTGGTGATTTCCTGTGATATATCCGGGATGATCCAACTTGTTAGGGTCCCCATCCCTTTCTTAGCATTTTTCTTAGTTTTTCGCTTCTTGCGTTTTGATTTTTTTGCACGTGTTGCTGGGACGTTGGTGGCAGGTAAAGGAGAGGCTATTTCAGCCACCAAATTTTTTGAGGCTAGGCGTCTTTGTTGACGTCGCTGTTTTTTTGTCAGAGGTATTTCCAGGGCTTTCTCTATAGATTTATCTAAATTATCGGATGCCATCTGTGAATCCTGTCCCTCTTCTCCATTAGGGGGAGGCTGGTTGGCTAGATCTTGCCCCATGGGAATGAGAGGATTAGGTAGCCCCAGCTGTATTATCGAGTTTGCGTGGATCCTCCCGCATAGTTTTAGCAGTATTTTCATAGCAAATTGAAGGGATGCCACTGAGGCTTGCAGATCTATGATGGCTAGGTTGTTACAGACTTCGGAGTTTCCGCTATCTCCTTTGTCCATACATTCCGGATCTTCAGAGCTTATATAGAGATTTGGGGAAGTTGATAGCCGTTCCTCTGACAAAACCACTGAGGAAATAGAGGGGGGGCGCATGGGAAAAGAGCCCGATAGATTTGATGTTGAATTGCCTGGTTGTCTTGGGCTAGTAAGATCCCCAGGCTTTTGCTGCCCCCCCTGAGCTGCGTTTATAGCCTGTGCCTCAATCACAAGTGGGCAATCAGTGGATACTGTAGGGGGATTGTTTAATGGGGCCATTGATTTTTGAATTGATAAGCATAGATCTAAAAGGGAGTTATTATCAATATCATTAAAGTTAGTATTATCCAAGGAGATACTGTTATTATGTTGGAATGGCGGTTGAGAATTACAGGCTTCCATTCCTGGTTTATCCCCAGCGATGGTTGCCTTGGTGTGGATTTTCCCAAACATAGCTGGAATGGTCCCTTTAGTCGATCTACCCACCTCCTCTGTAGGATTGATATTCTTATTAGCTTTCTGCGGTAGAAGGTCCCTAGGCCCTTCTTGGCCTTTACGTAGGTTATATCGAGTTTTGTTCTGCCTAGTTTTGGCCATGGGTTTTAATGGATTTTAATCACCCTTCTTTTTAGAAGAGGTGGTGATGAAGAAATAGGTACAGTCGTGAAGATACTGTCTCGCTTTGGTTGTATCAGGTTCCACAATGTGTAAGAGCAGGAGTACACTGAGACACTGTATTTATAGGTTTATAATATGAATAGCTCACCTCCTCAAATTCCAAGTTGAAAGTAGCGCCACAGCACCAAACAGCCACAAAACAGTCAGCGCCCTTCACCCCTGTCGGGCTTAACGCCGCAAGGGTAGCAGCCTCTGAGTTTTGATGGCGTCCCAGGTCACGTGATTGTGCACGTGGCAGATATGGCCCGCCTCCTCCAGGAAGCGTAGGGATGCCGGCAAGAGCACAGTTGTAGCTCGCAGTGCCGGGTTTACAAGAACAATCCTTCACGTTAGACACAGCAACTACCTTTGCAGTAATAGCACACGCCGCTCGGGAAGCAGCCTCTGAGTTTTGATGGCGTCCCAGGTCACGTGATTGAGCACGTGGCAGATATGGCCCGCCTCCTCCAGGAAGCGTAGGGATGCCGGCAAGAGCACAGTTGTAGCTCGCAGTGCCGGGTTTACAAGAACAATCCTTCACGTTAGACACAGCAACTACCTTTGCAGTAATAGCACACTGAAAACCCTAAAGCACCACCACTGAACTAAAGTGTGTGATCCTGGGCAAATCATTTTCTCTCTCTGTGCCTTATCTGCATGAGTTTTAAGGAAAAGTAATTAAGAACTGCTTTAGCAATAGAGGATGATCTAAAAATTAAACAGAAGAAATGGCATTTCAAAATGTTCAACAAAACAAGCCCTACCCCACCCAAGACTCTGCCAACCCAACCCCTCTGTTCCCCCACCGCCCAGCGTCCCTCCTGCACAATCGTTTCCATGTCAGCATAGGTTCACGCGATGCCCATAAATCCAAGCTTATGTGGACATAAAGGTTTGTTGAAGTCCTCTTGAAGGAACGTCAGTACCATATGCCTGTCACTTGTGAATTTGGACTGATCTCCCTGGATGGCATTTGTAACCCATTCGAGTGACACAAAGATCCACATTTCTATGAACCAGTCTTGGACGTGTGGTGGTTCTGTCGGGGGGAAATTCTGCCGGGGTCGGCCGGGCCGTCCGCAGACCTCCAGGCAGGGAGGCCCCAACTCCTCCCGTGTATATCCCAGATGAGATAGAGTATGAGACACACACAAGGAGCAAGGTGACTCTGCTGTTTATTAGACAAACGGCAGGGATGGGTCAAGGAGCATACGCGTCCGTCCTGACACACACACAATCATGGGGCTCGCAGGCCCTTTTTACTGTATTATGACGCGCTACTTGCGTCACTTCAGAAAGTTAACAAAAAAACCTATTGCCACTCTTAATTGGTTGCTCGAGTGGTAGGGTTAGTATAGCACACATATAGAGAACAATGTTAGTGGACAAAGGGTAGTCAGGTGATATATCTGGGTTGTCCCTACAATTAGATACATGAGAATTGTTACATGAAGACTCCTAAGGGTTGGTTAATATTACTGGCGTCAGTGATAAGAGCCCCATGTTCTCATTGGTGCGCCCGTGAGCTTCCCAGCCTGGGACCACCGCTGTTCCCAGCTCTCGGTGTACCTGCAATTTGCAACAATGTTTCATTATGGGTACGTGCAGACAATGTGAGGATTTATTCATAGCTGGAAGGCTGACCGCTCCCACTGTCGCAGATGTCCATTGAGCCTTTCAAGTGTATCTGCCTGTGTCTCGTAGCGAGGGATCCAGACGCCTCTTCTCTCCTGGGTTTGGCATCTCGTCAGGTTCGGCTTGGTCACGTGGGGAGGGACCGTGTTTGAGGCAGACTTCTGCACAATTAATATTGCTTTTCCACTGTGTGTCTGGTTTAATTTGCAGGTGTGACTTTAACGTTGGTACGTGGAGTGCGAGGTTGCAACATCGTGCCTTTGATGCTTTGCTCTTGGAATGTGGGTTTGCAACATTGCGACCTTGGCTGGTTGTTCCACCGGGCTCTTTCTGCAGGATCAGCAACCTGACTCTTGCTTTGTTAATGTCCACCGGAGCTCTTGTTTGAGGCCTACTTGGGCCTGGTGCATAAGTGGTCCGTTTGGTGCATAGGTGCTTTGGGTTATAGTAGCATATAGTTCCATGACCAGTATCGTGTCTTCATTATACCTCTCATGGTGGTAACTGGTTTCAAGAGAAGCGTGAGCAAGCTTTGTAGATGAGTTCATGACGCGTCTTGCGTTTCTGCATTCTGAGAGCCTATGTAAAAATAATAAAGATGCACGTCCGTGAATATGCCTGTCGCCTACGTCATAGCACTGAGTATATTCTTCGTGTAGATCGGTGTGGGAATGTCCAGTGTGTATATTTGTACAGATGTGCTTTCTGTTGTCTAGGTCGTCATGGCATCTCTAACGACGTGTAGATTTTAGTCTAGTTGGTCCGTGCCGCAGGTGTCGGCATGGCCAGTGCGGGCTGCTGGGCAGGCAGATGGACACATCCGTATGTTCCTGTACCATGGTATCTGGTCGTCTGGTAAATGGACAAACTCCTCTCGTGGCGGGTGTCTGGGTCGTGACCCTCTAGGCCAAGCGCGAGAGGTGAAGGACGGGAGCCTGGTCTTCCATTCTCCCACTTCAGTTCTTTTGCTTTCCAGTGTTGGGCAACCACCAGAAGGGCCCCTATGTGGAGAATAGTATATGCTGTATGCGTGTGTCTAGGCCACCGTCCATATTCACTCGCTGCTATTCCCAGCAGGCAGTCTTTGAGATGTCTCTGGGGTTGGATGTCGAACATTTGTGTCATATGATTATTGATCGTTGCCTATTACGCTTTCAGTTTAGGGCATCTGTGCCATATATGGATCCAGTCCCCTTTACCCTCACATCCCCTCCAGCATCTGTCTGAGACTGCCGCGTTTATTTTGCACAACTTATCCGGGGTGTAGTGGCATAGAATCATGATCTTATACCAGAATTCCCTTATCTGTAGTGAGGAAGTGAGTTTAGGTATGCCCCCCTGAGTTCTGTTTTCCTCAGAAATGGAAGCCCCCAGCATTTGTTGCCGTTTGTGCTGGTATCCCAGCTGTCCCTCAGGAGCATTATTATGTAACAGCTTATATAGGTTAGAAATGAAAGCTCTGTCCCGGGGGTTTGTCAATATACATTTCTCAAACGGGAGTAGTGGCCTAGTGGCTGCGATAATATTCCGGTAGGCCATTATCCAGTGACGAACCGGAAAGTAATGTAGCCTGTCCATTTCTGATAGCCCTAGATCCTGTTTACATTGCTTTGGGGTAGTCGCCTTGGAACATGTCTCGCAGTTTAGTACAGCCTGTTCGCTTCCATTTAGCAAAGGAGCCTTTCTCCAAACCTGGCGTGGATCCTTGAATAATGGTGAAAAGGGTGAAAGGAGGGTCGTGAACTGATAGCGTCTGACCACCTCATCCCATATATCCTCCACCCAATTTGTGATCTGGATTTCGTGTAGGTTTGATGGTCTATCTTGCCTCGGCAAACCACAGCGTCTCCCCTAGATGTGGGCCACCCAACGCCTTTTTCATCTGAACCCACCTCTTCTCTGAGTTTACTGCAATCCAGTCTCGCAGTACCCGCAGATGGGCAGCTTGATAGTATTTTCTGAGGTCTAGGAGACCCAGCCCTCCCCTGCACATGGGAATCATTAACGTCCTTAGTGCAATATGCAGTGGTTTATTATTCCAAATGAACGCAGATATTAGTCAATGTAGTGCACAGTAAAACGAAATGGGCACTTGTACTGGAAGTGCTTGAAACAGATATAGAACCTTGGGAAGAACCACCATTTTCACTGAATTGATCCTCCCCAGCCAGGAAACCAAAAGTGGGCCCCATCTTGATAATTGTTGTATTAGTTCCTCGAGAAGTGGGGGGAAATTAGCTTTGTATAACTGCTTCTATGTGTGTGTGGATGTGAACTATTTACCCCTAACAACTTGATTCTCCCTTGGGCCCAGGAGAATTATTTTCAGGCCTGCGACTTTGCCGAATGATTCCAGCTCCTTCATGGCGGCTGGTCGCAAAATCTTTGGATCTATGACTGTGAGCAGCATGTCATCAGCGTAGGCCATGATCTTATGTGAATCTCCCCCAAATGGAATCCCTAGGATTAAATGTTCTTGTCTAATGTTAGCTAATAAAGGTTTGAGGTAAAGGGCGTAAAGTAGGGGCGACAAAGGACAGCCCTGTTTGGTGCTGCGGTACAATGCAATCTGCGAAGATAGTTGGCCATTAATGGGTATTCTGACTGAGGTTTCTGTAATTTGCCTGGATTTTGTCTAGGAATTGTGGGCCGTACCCCATCACCTCGAAGGTGCAGAAAAGGAAGGATCACTCCACTCTATCAAATGATTTTTCCATGTCAAGTGATAGGAACACTGGCAGGAGTTTTTTCTTTGCTATTTCTCCAGCAATTTGCATGCCCATCTTATTTTGTCATGGGTTTGTCGCTGCTTAATGAACCCTGACTGGTCTGGGTGAACTAGACAAGGCAAGATGTCTTCTAGCCTATTGGTCAAGACATTCGTGCACATTTTTGTGTCTAAGTTTATTAAGGCAATTGGGCGATATGACCCGCAGATGGTCGGATCTTTATTGGATTTCGGGAAGAGGATCACTTTGGCTTTTTACATCGTGGAGGATATGCACCCACTGACCCCGAAGGAGTTAAATAATTTAGTTAATCAGGGGGCCAGTACAGTTTTATATGTTTTGTAAAATGTTGCCAGGTACCCATTGTTCCTGGGTCTTTATTCGGTGGGCGAATCTGGATAACCCCTAGGACCACTTCTTGTGTGATCTGTAATTCCAGCATGTCTCATTACGAGGATGCAAGTTGTGGTAGTTGGACTGACTATGTATTCCCTCTGCAACTTAGATTCTAGGCGATCTGTTTGATAGGGGGCAGAATAGAAGGCCTGGAATTGTGAAATTATTTTGGGGTCATTGTGACTACCTCACGCCTTGGGTCTTTAATCCCCTGAATGATTTGGAGGCCGATTTCTGTCTCAGTTGACTGGCTAAAAATAATCCGCTTTATTGACCTTCACATAGTATTTATGTTTTAGGAAAAGCAGGCCTTTCTCAGACTTTTTTGTCTGTAGGAGATTTAGTTTACCCTTAATGTTCCTGTGTGCCCTTCTGGTTGTCATCCCCGAGTCCATTTCCATTTTTTTCATGATCTGCTGTAACTCTTCCTCGAGGTCAGTTTCTAGTGCCCGCTTTTGTTTTAGTCAAAGGGCCCATTCCGCTATTAATTCCCCCCTGATGGTTGCCTTGAATGCATACCAAACTATGTGTTCTGTGACCTCTCCTGTGGAGTTTGTGTCAAACAATTCTCTAATTCCCCCCTCTACTTTATCCCTTATTCATGGGCATCTGCTGCAGAATTTACAGGACCAAATCCCTCACTTTGTTTTGTATGAGATGGAGTTCCACAGAAATCAGGGCATGGTCTGACAATGCAATCAGGTGGGTCTCAATACTCATTATGTTGCCAGAAGTGTAGTTGAGGACCATGTGTAATCGATCCGTGAGAACGATCTGTGGACGTGTGAGTAATGGGTATATACCTTATCTTTCCCCCTTGGGGAAGGCTGAACGTCATTCAGTGACAGTTGATCACATTTTTGTTTCAGGGCTCAGCATGTGGGCTACGGGTGGTGGCCATATTGGAACTTCTATCTTGTTGTGGGTCCCAAGCTAGATTAAAGTCTTCCACTACCAACAGTTACGCTGAGATGAATGTTTCTAGCTCTGTGAAAGTTGATTTTTTATAAAACCGCTTGTCCTGTGTTGGGGCCATATATTGAAGCTACAGTGAGTGTAATCACCCCAATTTCCATGGTTATGAACAGGAACCTGCCTCCCCTTTCTGCCCTTGTGTTTATGATTTTGGCCTGAATCCCTGCCCTAATCACTATGAGTACCCCTGCCACTTTCCCCTGTGTGTTCACCTGAAGGAGCTGAGGGTAATGCTGCAAACGAAACCTATGTTTATCCTGCTGCCTAATATGGTCTCCTGGAGGGCCACCAAGTCTGGTCAGTGGTGCCAAATCCCCTTCTAAACTTTGATGCTTTATTGGGGTGTTTAACCCGTGGTTGTGAAGCGTTAGGCACTTGAAAACTGAGCATTGTGTGTTTGGACTCCAAACCTTGGCACGTTCACTTTCACCTTGTCACCAAACCACTACTTCTAACCATGTGCAGAGGTCTCCCCATCCCCTTTCCCAACTTGGCCTCTTTTCCCATCCCCCCGGCCACCCTCAACATTCCCAACACCCCATAAATGCTCCAACTTCCCCCTCCCTTCCCCAGGAGTGAACTACTATAATTAATGTGTCCTCCGGCCCAGGCCTTCGGCAGTGGAACACCATGCTCCCCTTGGTTAACTGCGGGGTATCCTATAACCCCTAGCAAGACTTCTCTGTGGATTTCAAATAGGTGTGCTCCGTCCATGTGTGATAGAAGCATCAGTTTCAGCAGTCTGTTGGCTTCCATTCTTGACTCTTTTGATCCCCTACGTGTTGGCTTTAAAGTAAAGGCCTTTAAGGCTGGCGCTTCTTGAGTCCTTGGGTTGGTCTCTGCCTCGTTTGCGACTTCGGTCTACACTCGACCATTCCCACTGTTTTGCCTCCTTGAAAGGGTGTGATCCATCCCCTGGAGCCGTACCGGGGTCACCTACCTCTTCTATCTGGAGCAGGCATTCCTTTCGCAAGACGCTCCTGTGTTATCTGCCCTCGATTGTGAAAGCCAGGCCGAAAGGTAAGGACCATTTATATTTAATGTTTCAGGTTCGTAGCACCTTCACGACTATGTGCATATCCATATGCTTTTGGAGAGTCATTTGGAAGAGGTTCTGATAAAGCTGGATGTCTGCCCCATTAACGTGATTGGTCTGCCCTCCTGGATGCTCTGAGGATCTGTTCTTTTTAGGGGTAACGTGCACACACAACCAGCACATCTCTTGGGCGTGCCCCCAGTTCCAGTCTTTTCGGGCCTGCTCTATGGACTCTGTGCAGGGCTAGCTCTACTTCTCCGTCTTCTCCCAACGGGTCCATGAATATGCTTATAACTGCCTCACGTAGGTCCGAGTCTCCAACGGTTTCCAGGAGATTTCTAATATGTATGTTTGATCTTCAGGATCTAGTCTCCAGATCTTCGGAAGTGTATTTCGAGGTTGTGTGTGGTTCTTGCCAGTGCTCCACGGCTTCATCTGATTGTTTATTGTCTTGGATAAGTTCTTGAATCGCTCTCTCGCTTGTGTTCGTTCTTTCTCCTAGTGACGTTAGGTCTCTCTTAAACTCTGTCAGCATGTGCTTGAATTCCATCATAAAAGCAGTGAACTGAGACTTGAATGAGGCAGTGAATCTCCCTTGAAAGTCTTGGAGGCATCTCTCTAGATCCTCTTTGGAGCTTGCCATCGATGCACTAGTTGCTGTGTACTCAGAGAGTGAGCCAGTGGGTGAGTTAGTGCAATGAGGGCGAGTGCAGGCCCCCAGTCCAGTAATTTTGCAGTGAATTATCTCTAGAGCTTAGGGACTGGGGACGTCTTGCCGGGGTAGATTTCTTCCTGATTCCAGGCATATGCTGTTCCTGCTTTCAGGAGCGACCGCTACCAGCTCCCTTGTGTGAAATGGGCAGAGAAGCGGCCAGTTGCACCTCCAGTTGTCACCCCCAGCATATCACAGCCTCCTGACATGCCCCACACCGGGTCCCTACTTCCAGATCTTCATTGTAGTTCTTTGACGGGAAGCTTCTATAACTCGTGCTGTGGGTCTTCCTCACTGTTTCAGGCACTTGCAATCTTTGGGTGTAAGTAATGTCCCCAGTTAATTCCTGCACTCACCCGGTGCATTTGTTTATAAGTCTGCTCTTCCGATGTCCCGGCCAAACACATCCCGGGTGGGTTGCGCACAGACAGAGGCCCCGCTAATTGCCAAGTTTCCCAGTGCAAGGCAAGCTATCTTCTTTCCTCTCTTGGCAACTGTAGCCGTTCTCCTGCTGGCCTCATGTGCAGGGACCAATCTCTCAAGTGCCCAATCTTGCAGAGGGCTCTGCCATAGCTGGATGCCACTGGGGATCCAGCCTCCACTGGAGTGCATAGAACCAAGGGGTACGGGGGTGGTCAGGTCACGTGGAATACTCTTTGTGTCCCAGCAGTTGCTTACCGCGGTCTCCCACATGCACCGTCCCCAGCCACCATGTATTAGAGTCGGAGCTCAGGGGGCCCGAATCCACTTGGTGGCATTCCAGTGCATGTTTTTTTTCTTGGCTCTCTGTGTGCTCCTGAGGGGGAGCCCCGGTGCCGCCTAACTGTACGTCTTTTTCGCAGTCACGCTCATGGGGGGTGCTGCACCTGATATTGAACCGCCTCTAAAATTTCAACCACTACTTCGCGGGGTTCATGGCCGCACTAGGCTCACTGCACCGTCAGGAAGGACACTCAGAGTCCTATATTCCCATGTCCACGCTGATTAACTCAAGATGTGTTGTGACTTTGTGGACAGAGCTTGCACGCACACATTGTTACTGCACCGCAGCTATCTTGAAATCCCCTGTGGTTGTTTTTAACCATTAAAAGGAATTTTTATGTTTAACTAGAAGGAGAAAATAAAATAAAGAAACTGAAGTAGCAATTGTTGCATGTTTTTTGAGATTCCTGGCATACCTGGAAATATTCATACGGCTAAGTGTTTGTGTTGTACATGTATGTCAATATGACTCCTCTTTTTCATCCAAAGCTGGGGCAAGCAAAGAGCTTAGAGAAGCTATGGGTGGAGTGAGTCGTGTTCGCACCGCAGGCAGCAGAAATCTCAGGGTTTTGTGTTTCAAATGTAGGCAGCTCAGAATCGGACTCTGCGTCCATGATTGACACACTAACTAGTTCAGAAGCCAGCTCCCTTGGAATGTGGAAACTTTTATGCTGAGCTGATCTGCCCTTTTTTGGGAGTTCAGAAAAGTTCCACTCTTGAAATCAAAAGCAAACTATACCTAAGGCCAGCACACCGACTTTATTTACTGGGGACTGCCTATTAACTGGATTCCAATGGGGCACTACTTGAACCAAAGCACTCCTTATCAATGCAAGTACATTTTTCTTATGTGCCACTGAATGCAGGTTTGTGCTTATATTGTTCTATGTGTTTGGCTCTAGAAAATCATTCATGATACAAATTGTAATAAACATACAAAGCTTTATTATCGTTACAAAGATGTCGGAATTCAAATAATGTTTCATACCAGAATTCTGTGTACTCTTAAGTGTCATGACAATAGCTGTTGTAGTTTCCAATTATTATGGCACTCAGTTTATTGACATCAAAAGGATGAAGGCCTGAGTCTGCCCCACCAGGATGTGAAGTGCAGTCTGGATCCCATGTCAATGGTGAATGCATAACTAGTTCTAATAATAGTCAAACAGAGTCCACTTAACAATTAAATGCATGATTAAAATATGAAGACTAGGTACTCTGATGCTAGAAAGCACAATGAATTAGGAAAATGGCTGCTTCAGATTTGATTTATCCAATTATCACAACAACAACAAAACTATTTTTCCAAAGAGGTTTAAAACAATTTTCATGTTTGACCTGCAGTGCTTGCGCTCCTCTGAATAAAATTGAAATATGACACATCTGTTGAATGGAAAATAAATATGGACAAAATAATATTTTACCTTTAAACAAATGATCACTCCATACCACTCCCTGGGAGTGTTAAGGGCTGGCTTTATGATAGACAATTTTAGGCAGCACCTTGTGGTTCCACCAGCAGGGGGCACATGAGGTACCGGATCATACCTACAAACAGCAAATCTGTCGCTATTGCAAGGGGAAGTGGCACCAAAATGACAGGATTGATATTCTAGCTCTTTAAAGGAACCTGCCAGTTACACAGCTAGTAATATAGAAAGGGCTGTACATTTTCTGAGCAAGCAATAGACTATGGCTCTAACTCAAAATTGAATATTTGCACAGAGGCGTAGAAGTGTGTTTCATTTAGTACTGTCTCTGCTTATACATTTAAGCGTTGTTGAGCATGAGATGTGGTTAAAATGTCAATATTGCCACAAAATTACTGTGAAATTCCCCTTTAGAAATGACTAGTTAAGATAAATCTTTTCTTTTGTTTCAACCAATTGCGAAAGAGACTAATGTTGTCATACATATTGCTCATGGGAACAGTTAAACATGCTAGAAAAACCAATCAAAATGCTCCTGAATGTAGTCAATGAATGTTTGTACAAAATAATTGTGAGGAGAATATAATTAAGTATTGAAAATCCCTGCCTAACAAACCCAGTGAGGGCACAGGCCTAAAATGTCCATTTACACAATGGGAAATAGATTGGAAACATGCCACCCTGGGGATGGTGCAGTGATTAGTAATTTGATTATTCATTGCCTGCTCAGATACACTTGGCTACATCAATATATTGCAGGGCATGTATTATGAATCTGTTAATTATTTATCATATGCCAAAAGGGAGTTACAATGCCTTCACTATTTTTATTTTGCATAATCTCCCATTGTTCGAATGCCTTTCGTTTCATATGTTGTTTTAAGAAATGTCCATGTCTTTGATTTCTTTCCAGTTCCTTTGGTATTTGGCTTCATTTTGTAAGATCATTCATTTTCAATATGGTTTTAATCACTCGGCTCATGGAAGATTTACATTTCAGAATTTCAAAGTAAATTTCATAATGGCAATTGCTTTTACTTTGTTTCTATATGTATTAGGTACAATAACTTGTGTTCTTTATGGTTGTTTAATGCAATTTTAAATCATTTAATGTCGATTGCATTCTATTCATTATCCATGCCTATTTCATGCTTGCACTTTTTTGGTTCTGACCAATTTCCTTAAATTTTCAACTTTTCTATTGAATCCAATGTTAGACCCATTTACAGTGAGTTCTCCACTTCACTCTTTTTGCTCTAGCAGTATCACTGCTCTGGAACAAGTGCTCACCATTGGTAGATGGTCAGTCCCATATATTTTGATTTACATCTCCAAAATGTTCAGCTGAGACGCACATAGTCAGTTGTGAGCAGAGAATAGGAATCTATGCAGATGTAATTAGCCAGTATATTATCCTTTGTTCATAGGACCCAATTATCACAGAGAAATATTAAATAAAATATTATTTTGAATTCAAATGTGCCCAGAGCATATAGTCCATCTATGCCATATGTTTAAAAATGTGATAAACCTATGAAAATGTATGAATGTATGTTCTGGAAGTGTCTGTCTATTAATCAAGCCAATGGAAAGACTTGACCAATCAAAACGTGTGGGGCCACGATGAAATAGCGTGAGAATAATTCAAAATTCTAAAAGTCTAAACGTAGAAACACATAGGGAATGATGAGAGCTCTGGATACTGCAGTCTGCAGAGAATGGGGACCCCTGCTCCAAATGGATGAGTGCTGATCTTGGATAATATCTGGAGAATAAATGGGCATAATGCAGGAGCAATACCGAAGCAGGTTTAACTGAAGCTGACCTGTTTTCCTAGAGGGAGAAAGAACCCAGAAGGGGCCAGCTAACTGGTAATTTCATGGGAAGAGTCTTTGCTTATTATTATTCAAAAGTGAGTGTGAAAATTCCCCAATGTAATTAGAGCTAGGCCCTCCAAAACCATTTCTCTGTTAAGTCCAAGGAAAGGGTGAACTGGGAGGGACCTCCACTAGGGTGAGCACATTCCAAATAGAATGCTCTACCATGTAAAGTGGGAACCGCACTAACCTTTCTCACTGTATTCAAAACCCAGCTGGAGTTGTTATACACGGGGAAAAATAGCATTTCTGCCCAGATAAAGTGCAGTTCTTTGTAAGTCTAAAGCCAACCAAATGACACCATGAGTATTTTCACAAGTTCAGTCTGCACTTGAATTGTGGAAGGGTGCACACCTCCAGCATTGATTGATAATTTGTGACCAGTGAATACCATAGACATTTTTAAAGACAGATTGGGGATGAAAGGGAGTTTAACTGTGTCACTTTCATTTCCATAGACAATTGTGCCAAAGGGAATTATATTAACTCCTGACTCATAATATTGCAGATTATGAGGACACTGCATTAGTGTGACCCCAACTGTAAAGTAAAGTGGGTATTTATTCCACTATTAGAAAATCATAAAACTATATTCCAATGTTGAATGGATGCACCACTACACTCTGCATTATAAATTGATGGCAAGGTTCCGCTAGACTCATGTGCAGGGAATCTGAAGCAACTCACCATGGCTTGCATTCAGCTTCCATGCATATGCTGGACACCCACAGCACCACATCCACACATGCGAGGAATTAATATAAAATAGTATTATTAACAAAAATAATAACAATGATAATAATAATGATACTAATCATAATAATACAATGTGGTTTTCATTAATGTTACTATGATCATTCTGTGGGGAATTATCATCTGGCCAGGCTGTCAAATCCATAGCTTTTTTGATTGTTATTAATTAATGAAATGCTGCAGGTAGTTCCATCTCAGAAATGGTGATCTGCTAACCAGACACCCCTTTTCATAAGGCACCATGCCAAAAGCATAGTGACACTTGTGTCTGGCTACATCAGTCTCCTGATCTGCAGCACTTCCTCTCTAGTGGCAAAGAGCAGGTCCAGATGTCACATATGCCCTTTTAACAGCAGCTGTGACAGCCATGTCACTGCAGTGCAACAGCTATGTTTAAATATGTATCTATGTCCCAAAACCACACGATTGTGAGAGTTAAACTCTGGTGGCAGTTGTAAACTAGAAATATAAGCCATACCCAAGTATACCCACTTAGGGTATAGTGACTTGTATTCATCATAATTACTAAAGCCATATTTTATTGGTTTGATACATGTGCAAACACTTGGATTCCAGGCCAGCTGTGGAAAGTCGTTGTGTTTTTCCCCAGATGGACTGTCTCTGATTCCCCTAGCGCATTGGATAATAACAAACACAAGGAGTGAAAGGAGAGAGGTTCTGGCCCTTCTTCCAAGAAAGGTCACCAAATACATGAAGGGAAATCCCAGACCTAGGGTTGGTCAACCCCCACAGAAAAGAAGAGTGAGTGCACCTGTAGCACCTAGGCACACACACACTCATTACCAAGGGTTTGTTTTCTGTGTGGGGACATGACACATAGAAAGGGAGATCAAGCTAGAAAGGTGGGACCCAAGACTTTTGGGCTCATGGAAGAGTCCATAATCAGTATGGGCATTTTAGCAGATGAAGTTCCACTAGGTCAGGGAGTGGTTAAAAGTTCCCTAACTATTAGTGGGAATGATACCGGGTCCTTTGATGGAGTCCACATCCATACTTAGATATTTTTAGTCTGTGTGTCGATAAGTGTGGAAAGGTTTCCAGCATTGTATGATACTGCTTCGAGTAACACAGCTATCAGAAGACAATGGGTGAAGGAAGGACAGTACATAGCGGGACCAAACTAGCCAATAAGGAGGTTTGATGGTCTTACATACTGTCCCCTGGTAATGGTAGAGCTTAGTTGGAGGAATAACACCTTCCTGCACCATGTTGCAATCTAGGACTCCATGTAAGTAGGGTGTTTGCAGGGTAATGACCTCCCTGACCCAGACATATTCAATACAGTCACCCCAGAGTATCACAGGAGGAAGTACTGAATGGCTGAAGCTATGAGGCTTCTTCAGCTCGACAGCCCAAGAGTGTTAACTCCCAGTCCAGGCCTGAAGTCCCCTGAAAAACCTACTCTTACAAGAGAGGGCTCAGCGTCCACTAAGGTGACTCTGGAATTAGTACTGTATGTAGTGTTCTCAAGGTTTCCTACTGGAGTAAAAAAAGAAACTGAGATGGCAAACAGGGAAATTTCAGACCTGAAGGGCCTGGCAGAACTGAATGAATTATCTTTAGCTGGAGAGCCCCAGAATGCTGAGGGTGCTTCTGTGTTCAATAGAGAACTGGTGGAGAGATTCCAGTGTAGGGGGGGATGAAGTCCCATTTTCCTATCCCTTGGGTGAGCCTGTTGGTTTGCTTAAGAACAATGAGTTTCTTAGGGCGTTCAGACAGTAGGCTATTGGCATAACCGAAATGATGGAGCACTGGGTAGGAAGAAGTTGGATGATGCCGCTTAACTGCACAAGTGACGAAAAGGATGTTTTTTTTTATGGTCAGGAGTTTGTCCCAAAAAACTGAATGATCATTTAGAAATGCTTGTGAGGGTTTGGGGTCAGTTTTCAGACTCTCCCGTTTGGTCATTTCTTTTTACAGATGGATCAACTCTGGGGATTCCCTGGCAGATAAGCACATTTGCAATTGATAAATGGTCTTTTTAGCACAGGATATGGCTACCGTAGTATGGCGTGGACTATTGTTTACAAACCAGTGTGCTGGAATCAGCCTGGGATTTCTTCCATACTCTCTTGAGTTTCTGCCATTTTATTTTCATGTACCCCAGGTCACTGATGAACCGTGCGTAAGACAGTTCCATTAGTGTGCATTTTGTTTTAGTTCATTCCTAATGCTAAAGAAGAAACACTCTTTCCTTTTCTGAACATTTTTAGGGTTGAGTCAAACATATGCACGTCTTACAAAAAACGAAAATGGTATACATTTTCAAACACTAAATGCACATACTGGGAACTTGCCCACAAGTATGTTAAGATGATCTGCAGATACAAATCGAGGACTTTTATCTTTTTCTAGGCAAACCAACAGAGTTTGGCATAGAGTGAACATTTCTCCCAGATCCATCCTCATGACGCATCTTGAGTTATCTCCTTCACGGGCACAGAAACACCTTCTTGAAAAGTAGAGATCCATCAAGAGTGGAGGGAGGATATCCTTCAAGTAGATCTTACTCTGGTAATGTACAATCTATGTGATATATTGTGACATGAATGAAATGCAGATTCCAACTGTTCGCAAAGTGCAGTGGGCACCCTAAGATTAGTTTATTGCTCCGAACAACATGTGTAATTTATTGGAAATGTGAAACTGAGAGCGTAACAGTCTGGCTCACAGTGGCCATGTAATAAACTGCCCCAATAGTATCAATGGGATTCTAGGAATGTGCATGATAATTTACTTTCACATTCAAGGTCCTGTAAAGGTGTTTGTTCTGAGGAATGTGCAGTAAACTAGAAATACCAGAGGCTCAATACTCCGTGTTACTAAATAAACAACATCAGCAAGACGTTTTCCTTGTATTATTGTATTAGGCAGAATAATTAAGATTTTTTTTAATCAATCGCTCTGAAATGTAGCTATTCAAATTGTCTGTGGCAATTATATCTAATGTCATGAGAGAATCTGCATTGCTACTTTGGACAGAAATATCAAATTCGACGGCTTTTATTAAACATCTATGTACGCTAGCATCTACATAAACAAATAGCTATCTGAAAATGTAAGTGCGCGAGAAAAGATCTAAAGAGGAGTATAGCTAAAGGTAATATATATTTTCATTTCACATTTATGGGTATGGTAATGTGCCTCTAAGGTAGGAAGTTATCTACATTTCTGCTTCTCCCTTTAGCGGCAAGGATGGTGATGTTGTCAGGCAAATGCTCACATGAGTTTCTGTGATAAGCACTCTTTTTCAAACTTGGACATGTCTTTAGGGGACTCACTAGATGCTCCCGCCAGTACTCCCCCCTCCCCCACCTTCCATGCGAAAAGACCAGGAAAACGCGGCTCTTACCTGTGATAGTGCACGCTTCCTCGACTAGATGCGCATTCTGGCAGAGTATCCATCTGGTTTGGGGACACCGTCAGGCAAATATGACCTGCTAGTGGTCCACACCATTGTAGTATGGTCTCTGCTGGTGGCTCTCAAAGCCTCATTGGCCTCTCTTTGGTAACTGTGCTTGCATTCTTCAGACAAAATATCCTTTAATGCCAATGCTCTTGCCTCTGTCACTCTCCAGGCACTGCTGTGGTGGTAATGAATGACCATTGACGGTAGCAGCTGCAAAATGTTGCGCTTACCTAGGCATCTAATAGCTGTGCCCGGGAAATGCCTAATAATACAGAAGCCAACACTGTTGACTTTTCCAATGCTTGTTTTTAATGAAGGACACTCATAGCAGACACCGTTAGGACAGTCTTATTACACCAGTAGTGCCTTTACAGCTTCAAATGAGGCATTACATTTCAGAAGACTGCTTTTAAAAGAAACCTTGCTAGGCATTTGGAGCTCAAAGTTTGATCATAAAGCTTGATAAAGCTAGCTCAAAGAGATCCTAGGAGGATGTGTTTTGGGTGAGGAGGGTCAGGAAGTGGGGGAAATAACCATAGGGATTAACATGGAGCTGTGCAGTCAATGGGTGAGTAAACAACCAAACAACACCTACAAGCTTTGTATCCCTCCTCATATGTGATTTCTCCCTCACTATACTCTAATGCAATAGTTTCGACATGTAGGTGGCACTACCTAATAGCCTTAACTAAAAATCATTCAATATGGCTCACAAGTTATGCCTCATGTCATTCTAATTATGTTGCTAATGTTGTTGTTTACACACCACTGCTTTATTCCTCAGTCACAAATAAGGACAGGCCCTCGGGATTTCAAATGGCCTGCAGTAAATTACGTATTTAGAGCATAAAAGCATGGCTGCAAAAATGCAGTTTGTTACGAAAGGAATTTCATAGTTTATCACCAAAGAGCCTTCCTGACAAGACAAGGCCAGTAGTTTGCTGGCATTCACCTCTACAGCTGTCAAAACGCAGCATGGCGCCAGAACACATTATCAGACTGTCCAATTAAACCGCGACAAGTCATTTCACACTGTCCTGGCATTGATCGCGCGGAGACGCTGGAACTAGGCTGTGTGCCTTAGCGCGGAGGAAGAAGCCAGACCAAACAAAGGTCAGGAGTTTAATCACCACACTGACGGGAAGTCAATGTGAAAAGGCTGCATGCGAATCACACGCCAAACATCAATTTCCATGAGCCACTGTTTAACTATTTGACTCTTGACGTCTTTATGTTTTGAAGTGTGAAGCAATGATTGTACCCAAAAATAGACTCTCAGAAAAATAACAACATTTTATAGCATTGTGGTTTCTATTTTTTCCACATCGATAACATGCATCCAGCAATAAGGGCCAAGGTTTTGATGAGATGCCACGTGGTTGGCTTTGGCCATCCATGCCACGCTGAACCTTAGCCTGGCTTTACTTGTCTGCCTACACAAGGCTGCTGTTCTGGGCAATGCTGCAGGGCCGCCCAAAGCGAGGCAGGGTAACTGCTGTTACCATCAGCAGGCCTGGAGAGGGGCAGCCCAACCTCTCCTCCTCTCTGCTCCTCTCCTTCCCCCAAGCCAGAGAGACACGCAGTCTGTGCAACACAGAGCTGAGGGAGGGCGAGGTGTGAAGAATCACCACACCCTTCCTCCATACAGCAAGGTGCTATATGGTGTGAGCCAAATTATTCCGGGTGAGGGTATTGGGTCGGCAAATAATTATGCATGCATATGGGTTCAGCAGTTAAGGTTACTCACACTGGGTTGGGCTGCAGAAATTAATGCATCTCCCTCAGGCCAATTATTCCTTCCGTTCTAATTCTGGGGGGAGTATCGCCAGCAGCAAGTGGCTGCAGTGGTTTCTTTTTTGCCAACTCGTTCGTGTCACAAAAATGAAAAATAAGACCGTCCTTTGAATGTGGTCTGGTGCTTCCACCACTTCAGTAATCTGCCACAGGTGGTGAAGATGGGCACAGCAGTCAACGCCAGGAAGCGTCACATCGGCTGCCTTTGGAATGGAGCCTAGGGGACCGCCTATAGGAACCTATTACTACTGCCGGCTATAGCAGGAAAGACTTTTCTGGAGCGTGCCATAGGTTGTTTAGAGTCCTGGGGAACATTCTGTACACTTTTGCACTGTTGCTAGTAAAAGAAACCCATAGGTACCAATTGTGCTGATCACACAACAAGGTATGGCGCAAAACTGTTTTGCTGCAAAGTTAGTGACTGGGCCAATTCACAAACTAGTTACTAAGATTAGTTACTGAGAGTAACTGTCAATTACTGCAGGGAAGTGTTTGTGGTTGGTATAAGAAATTACTCTGGGTAACTCTGACTAACTCCAGACTTACATCTACTCCAAAAGGCCCAAAAAATCTCCTCTGTGCAAGAGTAACAGTTACTCATAGTAGCTCATAGTCCTCCCCATGAACAAGTCAAGGGTAAGCAAAGGTTACTCATAATACCTTTTGTTTAAATTGTTTCCAATCTGCCACAATTTGGTATTTCAAAAGGGCCACAGAGCCCCTTCTGTAAAATGAAATCCACCAGCACATGTTTGCAAAAAACGAAAGACCCAAATTAAATGTGCCTGAGACCCACACATTAAATGTGCCTGTTACCCATGCTATCTGCAGTTTCTTCAAATTACTCTAATACTTTGGTAATCCCATGAGTTCAAATGTTGAAAGTAACTGAGAGGTGGTCTAAAAGCTGTGGTCACACCAGGTGGAATAATTATGATACAGAGAAGAGGGGGCATGTATGCAATGGACTTCTTAACTCTACGCCACTTTCATCGGACACCAAAATGAGTTGTGGGGATCCAGCAAGCCTTCTTGAAGCAGTGCCTATGCTAGTGTTCTGAGACATCATGCTGACACACACTCGCTGGCAATGTGATCCAGAAAGGGATTCCTGTGACCACATTCTCTCTATGTTATTTTAGGGTTCCATGTGATCTTAAAGAAAAATTAAATAACGAAAACATTTTATTGAACCTAAAATACCGAAAAAATACCAATTTCTTTTTTTGCTTAATTTGGGGGTTCCCCCCAAACCCTCATTTCCATAGGCTTATAACCGCACCCCAACACCCTCCACACCTGTTTTAATCCCTTATCTCACCCCAGATACATGTTTAATGAAAAATGCAGTGTTTTTGGTATTGTAGGTTTGTTTAAAAAGTTTTTAGTTATTTGAAATTCATTAACATCACTGGATACCTTATTTTAGTACTGTAAAATTAGTATATTTAAATTATGGTTCAATATTTACATTTTTATTAATGTCAACCTATTTCTTTAATTTCATGATTCATTTTGTCTGCATCTGTTCATCTATTTGCATTTTTTTTGTATTTTACCCTTCATGGTATTAACCTTTCCTTTTACGTTCTGTCTGGAGGGATTGTGCACACGTCTCTACCCTACTACTGTCAGGATTGCTGAAGGAGGGCCTGTCCTTGACTTTAGGACGGTCGTCCTGGGTGATGATTCTGGGTTGGATGATGTCAGCTCCGCCTACAAGAAGTGGATTTTTTGCGCATTCATTGTGGCCAAGAGGCTGATTCTCCGTGGGTGGAAAGGGCGGGTCCCTCCTTCCTTCGAGGAGTGGATCCAGGAAATGCATTGCCTGTCAAGGACAGAAAAGTTGATTTACAAATTGAAAGGTAAATTGTCTTCATATGTGAAGATCTGGAATGTGTTTAATGACTTCTTTTAATTTTTGTTTTTGTATATTCTTTTTCTGTAATATTGCTTGTTGCTGATGTGTTGTATATAGTGTATATATTATAAATAAATACATTTAAAAAAATAATGCTACTGCCCATATCTCTCCATGTGTGCAACCTTTCTGTGCCTTATTTTAGAGTTTCCCCTTTCTATCTTGTAACAAGTTGTATTCCTCACCATCACTTCCTCAAACTCTTTAGCTCCGATACATTGCTATTGTTTAATAGTGCTGGTTAGCTCTGGGCCATGCAAGTCCCCTCTCTCCTTTGCCCTCCATAAGAATCCCTTCCTATTTAAACAGGGAGGGGATTACGTGAGCCATGAAGAGGTTTAGATCTTTGACATGTTACACGGCTTATGTTTTGACACTTCTATGCGGCACTGCACATGCCATGCTACATTTCCACATTGCAGGCACACACCATTTTATAATGATTTCCGAATTCAAATTGGACATGCTAACACACTGCCTGCTTTTTCACACTGGGCATACCATTTGTGGACCTACTCTTTTCCATAGACGTATTGTTAAAACACTGACAGCATCTAGTTTCTAACTCAACTTGGGCTGTAATAGAAACCCCCTTTGATTGTTATGCCTTTTACAGGAACCCTCGTAGCTTCATGCTTGGAAGAAATGTTTTCATTATGCAACATTGAAAAACTGTTGGTAACGTTGCAGAAAAAGGAAGCTGCTTTTCAGAATATTTGGGGGGGGTTCTAAATTTGGAGCTGGATTGAGCTTGTATCACGAGAAGAAGGCAGAAGTAAGATAAGTACATTTGAATGTTTCTGCACATTTATGGACACATTTATGTATGTATTTATTTGCTGAAATTGATTATATCATTCTTTGGTGCATTGAGTTTTATATAGGTAGGTGTAGTTTTTTCTTTTTTTTTTTCTTCCTCTTCTTGCTTCTTTTCCTTTTCGACCTATAACTTATATATTTTCTTTATTGTGGATTATATGATTGGCCTGAGAGTTTTGGTTTTAATTGCTGTTGATTTTAGAAGGATTAAGTTTGTTAGTTGAAGTTATTGTATGTTTACTTGTTGGTTGGAAAAATCGAATAAAACCAATTTTCCCCCCCAAAAAAGGAAGCCTCGTAGCAGGTTTATTTTAATGTATTCTGTAGTGTCCTTAAACTCGGAACAACAGGCTTGATTGGGTTTCAAAGCAGATCGGTATCACACAGGTTTTGATATAGAAGTTAGAATTTCATGTGTTGGTATAAGTTAGCCAACATGAGATTTGCATACGCCTTTGTGTGAATGCAGCTAGATGCATAAGCCTTTTAGCTACATAGTGGGACGTGTTCTCATACTTTTACAGAGGTAATGTACACAGAATCAGTTCACATTGAGATTGCAGTCATAAAAAGCATTGAGTTTTTAGCTCAATGAAAAATGTCTATGTCACCCAAAACTGCCACCTGGTTTCCAAGCCGGAGCAAGACGCTAAAAGACCTTGAGCATGTACACCTTGAAGATTACTTTAGCCATAACAAAACTTCGACTGGCCATATCAGAGAGGCGCATGCTGGACGTGCTGTAAAAAAACGAAATTGGAGACTACATTTGATAGGGTAGAAATTGCCACGTGTCACCTTGGCAGCGTGTGGTAAACTCGCACATTCATACATAAGGGGCCAATATTTCAGAGGCTGTTAGAGTTATCTGAGACAGGGGGAGGGCAGCACCATGTTGGGGGCAGCAGCTGGCAGGCTGAAAGGTGGACTGGCAAAATGCATTTTGAACAAAGGGAGAAGGCATATTCCAGCAGTTTAACTTCTGGGTCTTTGATATATCCAAGGCTTTTTATTTAATTTGGTTTTCGAAAAATTCTGTCAACATTCTGAATTCTGATAAGCGCCTCTTTAAAGTTTTCAGAAGGATTTTCCAGAAAAATATTCTTCGTTTTTTTTGTTTAGCTTTTGCAACCAACTTTTGAAGATGCCTGTTGATTATTCAGATTGAATGTTTCCAGTGGAATATTTCTGGACCATTAATACAGGGCTGCCTTTCTAAATAACACTGTTGTAAGTACAATGTACTCATCATGTTTTAAATGACTTTACACATTGCAGATAGGCTTCAGAAGATATGGTAGGAAGAGAATATGGAGGCTAGGATGGTATTCAAGCATATTTGTATTTATAATGGGAACTGCTCTCAATGAATTCATACGTTTATTGAGTTCTGGAGACTCTTGATTGAACGCGTCAATTAATGTTGTTCTAATAAAAACTGTGTAGAGTCATTCTAATGTAGATAATTCACTCAAATGGTAAGTTCTCCAGAATCCTAATGGTAGGCCCACAACAATGTTGCTGACCAATAGGGGACATGCCAGGAGTCAAACAGCATAGGCCTTGCTTCCTGTAGCTCAGAGCTCCCCACCCACTGCATCTGAAGCCCAACTAAAAGGTTCGACAGCTGGAGCAAGTTTCTGACTGCCCCTGGGATGGAAGCCAGGCGCTGGATGGTGTGGAAAGTTTAAACAATCATTGGATAACAAAACAAATGGGTGACTTCTTGGGTTGAAGGGTGTTCACAAAGAAGGTAGGTGTTTGGGTTATTTTTGTGATTTTATTTTTTGGTTATTTAAAAAAGAAAGTGTTCAGAGGTTGTTTTGGAGCAAACACTTTGTTCATATAATATTGTGGCCACAGAAGTGGACATTCTATTGCCTAACACATTCTTTCCCAAAAGGCGTGATCCATCACATTGTAGTTTTGTATTAGTCAGCCTAAATGAGACTTGTATACCCAGTCAAAGGTCTCCAGCTGCATTGCCAAGCTCCACCTCCATGATGATGCCCGCTGAGTCTAAAACATGTCTCAGGATGCTTGTGGTCTATTCCAGAAGAGATATAACCTAGTAGTTCAACTTGCACTACCTCTTTTGGGGTGGGTCCAACCCAGATATGCACATGGTCGTTCTTCTTCTTCAATAGAGCGATGGGCTGAATGTGGTGGTTTGGAGTGACTGCCAGCACAATGACAAATGTCATGATTTATTCCACCTTTCTTCATTTTTGCATCAGTCAAGCTAATGGGGATGGAAATGCTCAGACATGGGTCCCACGATTGCTGTACCTAGAGATCCAAGTTGCACCTCACTGGGGAGGCCTAGTGAGGCTGAAACAGGACTGTGGCTGCTCGTGGTCTTGTGCAGAATGGGTGTGACTTAGCAATTCAGTCTGGAATGGCCTTTTGGGGTGGGAGAAAGACCGATTTTCATATCATCACCCCCTCATTCAATGGCATGAAAGTCTGAAAAAATGTTTTGATGGGTTGCCCAAAGCAACGTGCCATGATGATTTTGTCCATTGTTGCTCAAGGCAAGTGAACATGTGATACATGCACTAAAGCATTACACTTGATGTTGTCTCCATGTGAGCACATTTAAAGACCTGAACCCGAAAAACAATAGTTCCATAGGGTATAGCAATAACATTAAAAAGAGCTTCATTGTGTATCACATAGAATAAGCCAGAATCTGCATTTCAAATGCATAAAGAGATTTTTTAGAAGCTCCATGATTGTGTTGCATGGTGCATTTAAGTATAAAAATACAATGTTTCTTTTTTCCCAAGGGGAGGTGTGGGTGGGGGTTTATCACTATCTTTATTTTCTGGCTTCTTGGAGGTCGATACATAGACCCATGGACTCTGCAAAAGCTCCTTCTGAGAGCCGGAGAAATCAAGGGTTGGGAAGCACCTAAACATTTTAGGGTCTCTCTCTACTGAAAGTTGCATTCACAAGGCAATCAGTACAAAGATACAAACAATGTGTAATACATTAAAATTCTATTACTCTGCACGGTTATGCATTTGAAAAAACAAAGCCAGAAACATATTCTAACTTCATTTTTAGAAATGATAGTGGTCCGCTTGAAATTTATTCCACAATACTGCATCAAAGCCATAACAAGTCCATACTTGAAGGATGTGTTTATTGAAAAATGTAGATAGTTTCTCAACACAAAGACATTGATATGCTTGTATTCTATGGTGTTGTGCACTGGCAAAGTAAATATTTTACTTTGATAAAAACATATTTTTCCACATACTTACACCTATCTGGACAGCACTGTTGTAAGCATTAAATAGTTTTAGGTGTGGGTTTTTCATAGAGCAAGCACCCTTTACTTTGTCATTTTGGAGAATTACATCACCCAAAGAAAAGTATTGAAGTAAAACATATATACAACATGAAGGGATAATTGACTCAGTGCTCTCTTCTTGGTGCTTCTCTTGAGTGAGAGTCATGACTTCCTTGAACCAGATAGAAAAAGCTCTGTTTTCCCAACACCTAAAGACAGACATGCTTCTTCTAATTTCTGGGAGAGACAGAGCTCAATTTCTTTATTCTTGCTGAGGGAGCAACTATTTTTTCATGATTCTAAGAGAGTGATGTTTCATTTTCCTGAACTTTACAGTGTGGCAACTTATTTATGACACTCACTGAGGGTGGTACCTTCGCTCAAGTACCAGTGGAGGAGGGATACTATGTACACGACTGTACTATGTATGTGGAACAATATGATGACCTTCCCAAAGTGAGGGAGAAGCCACTTGAGGGTGGATAATTGCTTTATACTGGTGGGTCTTTGATGATAGACTAGGCCAAAGTAATAGCAAGCGCGAGATTGCCATCAGATGTTTCAGTGCAAGCAGCAGAATGAATGGTTCTCATAATGGCAATAGAAGACCACAGGGACCAGGAAGTCACATTGTATTCCAATTCAGCCTATGTGACATCTACAGTACCCTCTGGGCTGTCACAATGGCAGAGGAGGGGCTTCCGACTTGCTGACAGCACACTGTTGCAGCTTGCACCCCTATTGGATAGGCTCATGGATGCGCCCCTATTGGGCAGGCTCATAGATGCGCTCCAATTCCCTGAAGCAATAGCGGTCGAAAAGGGCCAGGCCCACACGAGGATGGAGGACCTAGTGTCCCAGGGAAATGAAGCCATAGATGCGGAAGTAAAGCGTGCAACATATTTCTCTGAAATCACAGAATTTGATACCCCATCAAACACACATATCCGTGTGTGCAATATGATTGTAAAGGAAGGCTATAATACCTTGCCAGCCACACAGATAATAGAATTTCAGGGAAGGTGCACCAATAGAGTAGAAAGAATTATGGGTGAGAAGGGTATATTCAATATCCCCCATGGATGCTTTGTGGTGACAGGAAAGCACAGGGATGCGCGTGATTCCAACAACACTATTGCAGATTGTGCTCAGGCAATTGCCTTATCCTACTCATCTGAGTAAGGACATACTTGCAGCATACATTGGGGAAGAGTGTTTCTGTCCAAATATGGCAGAGCATATAGCCGTATTCATTGAAAACTGTAACGCCTGCAAGAAATGTACAGCGGGGCATACTTTATGTGTAGTGAGAAGAGCCATACCCTGCCCAGTCAGGCCATTCCAAAACCTCCAAATAGACTACGTAGACATGATCCAGGTGTGCCAGGGCTACCGCTACATGATAGTGGTTGTGTGTCCATTTTCCTGCTGGATTCAAGGCGGTCCCTGCACACACCCTGCCACTCTCAGGGCCGTGAAATTCCCGATTAGAGAGGTGTTCCCTTGATGGGGGGGTGTATGAGGTCCTGCGGTCTGACAATGGACCCCATTTCAGAAATGAGACTTTTGAGCATGTCACAACTCTGTTGGGGATACAGAACACATTCACCTTTGTATATAACCCACAAATGAACAGGATCTGTGAGCACCTCAATGGCCTGCTCAAAGAAAAGATTGCAAAAATAAAAGCCCCCTTGAAAAAGTGATGGCTCCATTGTTTACCCCTATCCCTGTGAGCACTGCACAATCAGCCCAGATCTGACTACCACTTATTGACCCTTGAGGTGGGAACTGGATGGTGCATGGGACTCCCCCTGGCTCCTCTGACTAGGGCATTGACAGTCGTCCATGCAACCTCTAACGCATTTAAATGAATTGCAAGAATATGTTGCTTCTTTGATGGCTAGTGCCTCTTATATTTCTCGCCAACTGCAGGCATGGCGGGAGAGATCAAAGAACAGGGAGAAAGATAACACCCCAGAAACGAATGAAGAACTCCCAAAGCCACCATTACTTTACCCTGGGTACACTGTACTGTTGAGAAACGTGTCCGGCCCTGGTATAAGCCCAGGTCAGAAGGGCTGCACATTGTACAGAAGGCCACAGATAATGCAGCTAAATTGAGAGGTGAGAAGGTTTGGAACTAGATTGAAGACATTAAGCCCTGCAGAGGTGAGACCTCCTCATGCTCAAACGAAGACAATTTGATGCAAGAAGAAGAACGAGACAAAGAAGACGAACCACAACCATGGCTAACACGATCCAGGACCAAAGAGTTAGGGAAGGACAATACACACACCTAGATTAGGCACAGACAATAGGTGTTCATCGAGAATGTACAGACTGTCTGAGATACATGGCCCCCAATCGACATATGTCCTCTCAAGAGCATTTCATTAGATTTGTGATACTGTCAGAAACAGAGCGGAAGATTGCTTCACAATTGTTTTTCCATCCTTTTCTGCTTTATGTAGCTCAGACCTACCCACAGTTGACCAGTGGGGACCCATGCATCATTAACGTTACTCTGTGATTTGAGAATCTGTATAGCGTGGGAGCAATTGTTCCATGCAGCACTCGCCAAATAGTATATATGTAGAGCTTAACCTAACACAATAAGCTCATAACTGTGCATTTTATAGGCTTTTCAGTTGAGTTTTATAGACCTTTGGAGCAACGCAAGAAAATGCTCAGTAATAACAAAATGGGAAATGTAATTCAAAATGTTGTGATAATGTTTTGTGCCTTCTGCAGTCTCTACCTCTTTACCCTCTTTGTTCTACAAAGACTGCAATTTTCACATGCACAAGCTTTAACCCTTAGTAACATAACCCCTGTGCACGCCACTGCATAAGCCATATCTGGGCAGGCGATAAGCGCTGCTAAAGAAGTGAAGAGACTTAGTTAGGTGCAGTGCAGACATAGACTTCAGCCAGGTAAATTCCTATCTAACTGTTTCAGCACATATTTCAAACAACAAGTGGTATAAATACATGACCCAGGTGGGGAAACAAACCAACGGAGAGAGCTGTCACATCTGTTCTCCCTTCCCTTATGCCATGAGTGCATCCAGGACATTCATAGCAACTGAAATTCCAAAGGCCAGCACACAATGTCTCATGCATTTATCACTGAGCTCCACAAGAGGACGAGTCTAAGTTAGACGATTCACACTAAGATGGATGTACAGAAAGACATTCCCGTATGAAGATAGTTACATCAAGACGCAAGAAATGATGGACGATTACTGGAGTACAGACAAGACCATAGAATATGTCACTGAAGGTCTGCAAAAGAGAGAAACAAAGGTAGTGACAAAAAAGGAATTTCAATGCCCCAAGACAGGACCAAAGGAGATAGGAGGAATGCCAGGATGCTGGGAATTACCTCAGATGCTAGTGTATGGAGAAATGACACAGCAGATGGGTGGAAGCATGGAGTGCTTGGGAGAAAGGCACATGCGCTCCTAACAGTTGCAGTAGAAGTAGTGCAAAGGGAACATGACAATTGGCTCAAGGAATGGGAAGCAAGTGCAAAACTGCTCAATGGATGGAAAGCGAAGCAGGGCCCATGCCCGTCACACCACTTGAAGGCGCTTCTTTATGTTTCCAGAATGATGGTTCCAGAAAAGGTTTGAGAGAATAAGGGGTGTAAGCAGATCTTGGAGGTACCAGGCATGAAGGTTAGAACCACAGTGCTTATGAACCACTACTGAGCCTGCGGGTCGAGGGCATACCTGCAACCGTAACCCAACTGTGGAGGAATATGTTCACTCATACAGTTGAACACACCAGCATTGGTAGTGCCCCGGAAAGACATACAAGCAAACCGATTGCCCAAAATGAATACCCGCCAAAGAGATCTGTAGGGTTGACCAGAACGAAAGGAGAGAACTATGCATCATCAAAATTGGAAGAAGAACTGGATGCGATTCCACCAGAGCACAGACTGTTCAGCAGAATGGACATGTTCTTTGCGTTCATCGTTCCAGCAGTCCAAACTAAAACAAATGTCAAATGCCTCCAAATAACATGCTGGGAGCTGATGCAGACGATAAATTAAAGGGTTCAATGCCATCAAGGAAGAGCTACGAGCAGTGAAGTTAATGGCTCTCCAGAACAGATATGTTCTAGGCATTCTCACGGCCATGGAGGTAGGTGTTTGAGCCAAGATTGGGTCTTCTTGCTATACCTTCATTCCTGCCCATGATGAAGACAATGGGACTCTGACAGAGGCCATTACTCAGTTATCAGAGCTGCATGCTAAGATGGGGGTATAAGTGAATAATGTAGGAAAGGAAAAAGGCTGTCTGTGATATCTTTCATGGATACCAACATGGATGGCCAACGGACTGAAGGTACTGGTGGCAGCCCTTGTACTAGTGTTGTTTGCCTGTTGTGTCATCAGAATAGTGTTCACACAATGCAAAATGACCACTAAAAAGACCATAGGGATGAAAGCATTGGGAAACTTAGAGACTAAAGAAGATGACGAGACTAAGATACGGAATATGCTGAAATCACAACTGACGCAGTGTCTTCTGTTCCCGGCAGGAACAGTGTTCAAGTTCCCATTCAACACCCGTGACTATTGGGGAAAAGGGGTTTGGTGCAACCCTGGTGGAGACCTCCGTTACCTGACATGGAATTTGGATGACCATGCTAAGTACCCTGGACATCTCAGAGGGATAACAAATGTTTGGCTGCCGAAATTACACATGAACTGAGAGAGTTGTATAGGTAATATGGGAGGGGTTGAAAAGAGCGATCCAAATATGGCCATCATGACCCCCACACGACTCTCAGCCCGAAGACTGACACGCAACAGATGCACCTTAGGCCATTCACTGCCATCGTCGATGTATTACAGATGTGAGAAACGTTACTCTCTCAGACAGCCATTCAGGCCATACTCAGTCAATGATCTGGAGGTGATGTATCCAATCGAACAAGTCGGTTGACCACAATTCAAGAAATCAATGGTGTCATCACTGACATCACGACGTAGCCACACTTAGACATGAAGTACATAGCCATGCATTAATGAAGTTCCACAAACATTAATTAGTTTATTGCATATAGACATGAAATACATGCTTATAGCTCACGCAAGTAGATGGCAGACACACATACATATCTCTATAAATAGTCAAATTCTTTGCGAAAGCTGACCTGCAAGATGTAGGTGGGGAGCAGGTGCAAGTGGGTCTAGGTAACCTAGCCTAAGCCCCACCCACCTGATGCCTTCCTGGTTGCCGCTATTTTCCCCACTTAGCAAGCCCCGCCCACCCGGGCTTTCCTGACTGCCGCTCTTTTTCCCTACTTAAGGAGCCCTCCAGCCTCTTTTAGTTTGCAGATGGGGAGCAGGTGCAAGTGGGTCTAGGTCACCTGGCCTAACCTCTGCCCACCTGGTGCCTTCCTGGTTTCCACTCTTTTCCCCACTTAGCAAGATCCACCCACCTTCTTAGCCCTACCTCTTCCTTTCTGCTCTTAACTCTTAGATCAAGGGCATCTCTCGCCCGGGCGTCTGAATTGAAGGGCAGATGAAGAAAAGGGCAATTCCTGTTTGGACCTGTTCAGACCAGGAGGACCCAGGGCCTGAACCCCTGCTCAGACAGCAGGTTAAGCATGCACCAACATGCGTTTACTCCCTCTGTCCCCACAGGCCATCCCCACCCCCTCTGGTCCCCCCGTGATGTTCCCTTGTGCCCCACATTCTCGCACACAGGTGTTGCATGTTTTGCATGATTCTTCTACCCTACACCCCCTCCCCCACCTCTAGCCTACTTCTGCAGTAGTCTGTCCTGATATATTCTGGTTTCAGCATCACCATTTTATGGCCAATGCTGGATTTGACTTTTATGGACTTCATTGATTCACAGTGTGTCACTCTTTCTCAACTCTCATGCTGGACTTCTTTTGCATCTTGTACTCATGGTGGCCCTGAATCATGCTGTTCTCATCTTCATCTTGTATCCTGGCTTGCAACATTATGTGTTACTACTGACTTCTGCAATTGTATTTGTTCACCCCGCTTGCTTCTCCACTCTTTTTGATGCTTACTCTCTGTTCTCCCCTCCTCTCCCTTTTCCTATCTCCTCCCCTTACTTTCTTCTATGCACTTACTCTGTCAGAATTGTCCCTGGACCTAGTATGATAGCAACCTCATCTGTCTCTCCCCACCCCCCGCTTAGTTGTTTTTTCCTCCCAGCACTATCTGAAATGTCGTCAGGATTTGTACGATAGTCGCTTGTTTTGTTCCTCCCCTCCCTTTATGCACCCCTCTCCCTCACCTTTTCTTTTTCTCCGGCTCTACCAGAAATGTCATCAGGTCTAGTACGGTAGTCACCTGTCTGTTTCCATTTCCTTCCAACTCTCCCCCTTCCTTATCTATGCCTTAGCTCTTGTACTATCTGAAATGTTGTCAGGCCGAGTATGATAGTTAATTTCACATCCTTACTGTTCATGGCCTGTAAGAATGTCATTGTAATTTCCCTTGTTCCCTCTCTTGCCTTGAAGCGCTTCGAAACACATTGTGTATAGGTGCTATATAAATAAACTATCATATCACATAATATCATATGTATACCAAGCTTGCATATGATCACTGACATGTAAAAGCCAAAAGGACAAATATGGAAGCCACAGGCCCACTGAAATGAATGAGGAAGGGGAGACAGGCTTATAGTACATGGAAGAGCTTGCACGATTGCTGCAGCCAGAGACAAGCAGAAACGATGCACCCAGCCAAGGAGAAGCGTGGACAGAAAGCTCCTGGTTACCAAGACGATAAGCCACCTGCGAGAAATTCAGATTAAAATCCTCATAATTACAAGCAAGAGGGCTCCCTTTCGTGATCTCAACACACGTGACCCAGAACAAGACAATGCCCATTCAATCAAGGAGGACAGAGAGAAGCTGTTCCCACCAAATCAAAGGTGGAAAGATACAAGTGTTGTTCACCAACTGCCAACTGAATGCACTCTCCAAGGCTGAGGTGATCAGAGACAGCAACATTAGGGAACACACAGTCCTTCCATGTTGATATCTGCCCAATCCAGACACCTTTCGCGTGAAGATATAACATGATGCAGTAGCCAATTGTCCCTCTGCGACCCTGCAACATTGTAGATTGAAACTTGTAGAGGTGATCCTGGGACGAGCCACCAGATATGGCTACCGAGTAGGAGAACTAACCACTATAGATAGTGTATATAACTTGCCTAAACTGACCAAGGCGAATACCAGATAGGTTTCAGGGATGGAGCTTGGTTTTGTGACTTCACATCTGTATAAAACCGGGTGACAAACACTCAGAAGACAAGAACTCTGGAGAATTCATGTTTTTCTAGTGTGAGCCCTGTTGTTTGTTAGATAATAAAGACAGTAAAGCTGCAGGGAGATTTTGGTGGGTCTGAATGTCTCTCTGCTGGTAATTGGGGTGATTGCTATAGAGCTACTGCCGCTCCCCAACAAAGCAGTGATGGAAAGGTTTTAATGACATTGGGGGTCATTACAAGGAAGGTGGTAAGGGGTTAACAGCGCTGGTATAGGTGTCGGAGCCGTCAACCCCTTACCACCTCATTACGAGTTTTGCTCGTGCAACCCGCTAAGGCAGCCTGGTAAAACCAGGCATCCTTAGTGGGTCCTGTGAGCAGACCAGGGTGCTAACAACGGGCCCGTTATTAACCCTATGGGGGCTCGAATGGGAATGGGGATGGGTTCCTTGAATGAGGAATTACCGGGCCCTCCAAGGCCGGAATGGCCCGGTAATTCCTCATTCAAGGATCCCAGACCTGGTACCCGGTAAAGGGGTAGCCATCCCGCTAATAGCGGCATGGTTACCTCCTACCTCGTTATGACCCACATTGTAGGGGACAGGCCTTTTAAGACCAGACATCCATTATGAACACCATGCAACCATTTGGGTGGAGAGCTGGCACCAGCCCTCCCTTGAGAAGGGCAATGCATGGCTGAGTTTTGTGGTCATATTACAGACTCAGATATGCAAAAGCAGGGTAGCTGGGTAGGCTGCGAGGCATTGCTTATACCCTGCACATTGTACTTTACATAACCTGCATGCAGTCTATGCTGGTTTGAGGATGCAATGAGCATTTGCGCATCATATCCTGCAAACAGCAGATTTCAATAATCAGGCGCATTAGCTTTTTAAAAAAAAAATCTTTAGTTCAGTAGTACTTGCAAATATTATATGTAGGAAGTGGGAACAGCTTATTTACAATGCACCACATTGAAATAAGAGATGCACAGAAAAACGGCTAACATTGCTATAAACAAGAAACATCTAGCACTAAGACACAAAACAATTTGGAGTCAATCAATACATTTTTCAGACTATGACTTTGGAACCAATTTATATTGCAACATGCTTCACTCATATATAACTAATATAGCCGGGCCAGGGGGATAGCTTAGGGGCGATGCATTTGTCTTGGAAGCAAGATAATGCAAAGCAACACAGGTTCGAATCCAGGTCGTTCACTTAGACAGGTTTCGGTATTAAGCGCGTTACAACAAAGAAATACCTAGAAATGGGCTAGAATGTCAAACATCATTTGTGAATGCCCTCTATGGCGCATAATACACTAAGAACTCGATTCACAGACATGGCAGAAGTAGTGGTATTGTCACGTCTACAATTGACCTCTCAAATGCCAAGCCAAGATACAAATAAGAAAGAGTGGCTGAAGCTGCGAATATGTTGCATAAAAAAGCTTCCACCCGGCAAATATGGATGGCGGTGTCAAGGAAGTCGATGAAGTAGCTTGGGGCTGGCAACATTGTTTGCCTTCCTCCTCTGCTGAACTAGCTTTAGGGAAGTCTCAGGGTGTTGCTTGCTTGGCAGCACATGCATACCCAACCTGGGGAGAGCGAGAGGGTGGTCCCTGAGTGTTCCCTAGACCAGGGATGGAGAATGGAGAATGATGGGGGCACTAACCCCACCTCTGAGCTGTTCGTTGCATTCTCTCCACTGCATGCTCCCTCTAGCTGAACTATAACTCAAGCTGTGCTGCCACCACTCAATTTAGATAAATGGTGGGACCGGGTACAGTCATGGCAGGTGTGAGTCTTGTGTCAGTGAAGGTTACAGAAACTGTACGGGGCTCATTACGACCCTGGCAGTCTGGGAACTATGGTACCAGTAAGCATGCCGATACCGTAGTTCCCAGACTGCCACACTACGAGCTGTGCTCGCGGGCTCCTGCCAGCCCACCAGGCAGAGTCGACCTCAGCACATCGGATGCACAGGCACCATTTTGAATGGTGCCGGTGCATCCGACGTCCCATTCCCATTCAGCCATATGGGGCCGAATGGGGATGGGGAGTCCCCTATTACCAGCACCCGCGAATGGGCAATGACTGGGTCCGCCAAACTCGGCATGACCCGGTAATTGGCCATTCGCGGGTGCCGGAAAAAAATTGATACCGGCGGCAGCCGTGCCTGTGCTACAGGCATGGCTACCGCAAGCCTCGTAATGAGGCCCTACCTCTTCCTTCCAGGCACCATTCTCCTGCATTGTACTTTGTAATTGGGAGTCAAAAGTGTGCATTTAAGACTAGATTGATTATAAAAGATTATTTTGAAGACATCCTTGTTCCTTGTTACATTTTTATTCCTTCAACAAAACGAGAAAATGAATTATAATGTGCATGGTAGTAAGGGGCTGATTTTAATGTTAGCAGAAAGAGGCTTGTGAGTGCCTTCCAACCACAAAGCAGCTTTCCCGTAATTAGAAGTGGACCTTCTACCCCCACTTGTTGCTGCCTCCCTCATCTCCTCTAAACCGTGCCTCTTCACCATAAGCATGATCATAGTGCTGGCCTCTATTCTGCTTTCCTCCCCAAACAAACCAAACCCTTTGGGATCCATCCACACGGCCCCTTATCCTTGAATGAGGTGGGTTATTCTAGGGGTTTTCCAAAGGCTTGAACATAAAGGGTAGAGGTTACTCATCCAAACCTGACCTTTTGGATTTCGACTCTAGATGTGCAGTGAGCCAACCTGGATGAAGGACATATTCAAAACAAATGTCTGCCTCTGAGTAGCCATTCGCCAGCCAGTTGCGAGAATGAGGTTACTTTTATGTCTTCTTACTTGGAGGAACTTCTATCACCAAGCGTCCACTCCAGCAACTATGTTCCAACAGGTCTCTAAATAAAGACCTCACTGCACACTGAAGCGTGAGCCGCCAGCACTGGTTCATCCAGGACAGTATTACAGAAAGATTGCATTGGTCCAAGAGCAATTAACACTGCAGCAGAAATGGCCTTGATGCAAAAAACATAGGGCCTCATTACGAGGAAGGTGGTAGGGGGTTAAGTGGCCGGTAGAGCGGCCGGCCCCGTTAACCCCCTACCGCCTCATTATGAGGTCTCCTCGCGGGACCCGCTAAGGACGAGCAGACCAGGATGCAAACAACAGGCCTGTCATTAACGGGCCTGTTGTTTGCATCCTTCCCATTTAGCCCTATGGGGGATCAAATGGAATGGGGATGTACTGGGTCCGGGTTCCCTGAATGGGGGAATACCGGGTCCTCCAAGGTCGGAATGGCCAGGTATTTCCCCATTCAGGGATCCCGGACCCGGTACCCGGAATGGGGGCAGCCATGCTGCTAAAAGCGGCATGGTTACCTCCAGGGTCATAATGAGGCCCATAGTCTTTCAATTCATTTTTGCACTAAGGGAATGGATTAGGACTAGGGAAAACACTGCCCTGGTGAAACATTAATTTGGAGGATATATGTATTGCACCAAGGCATTATTTGCACCAGTGCTTATTGCACTTTCACCAGCGCAGACTTTCTGTAATACCTACCCAATTCTGGATTGCTTTTCAAGTTTTCAGTAGAATCACCTCTCAGAGGTGAATAACAACGTTTACCCCCCACTCAGTACTTTAACTACCACTCACCAACTTTAAATACCAGAGAAGACACCACTAACCTGGCAACAGGACCGTGCACTCCTAAAAATATTATAAGGATGCTTGGCATATGCATACATGACTATAGCCCAATTGCAAGAGTTGTAGCATTAATCCTTCTTGATTATGCAATTCATGAATCTGTGTCCCATACCATCACCTAGGGCTGCAGCACTGCAACTGTGCAAGCACAAGCTGTGCTCGTGCATGAGCATATGTACCATAATTCTTCTCAAATGTGACATTTCCTGTTCCATGTAGACAGGTGACAATAGCATTTCCAATGAATATTGCAGCATATGTGTTCTCATCAATGTCAAGGCATGTAACACAAAATGAAATCACAGTATATCCCACCACATCACCTTTGACATGCACTATGCCATTTTCTTGAAACATGATAGCTTGTTAGCACTGTAACGATTCACTAAATGTCACCACTTCTCCCATAGGGGGAGCCTTTTTGCCATGAGGCCAGGCAGGTGAGGTTGCTACCCATTAGCCCCCTGAGGTTGGTATAATGCGGGAGGATCCCATGGGGAGGAACTCAGCCTCCAGGGATAAGGACGATCATCTAGGGTACAGCCCTTATGAAAACATCCCCCTGCCCCCACATACTCTACCCTCTCCTTCCTCTGCTAACCACTTTGTAAACAGTAGACCTATGTGCTGTTATAAGGCAGAGAATCCCAGGGTTCTTGAAAGTACTGAGACAAAGAAGAACACGAGGAAACTAGCTAATCCAAGTACTAGGTCGAAGAGACGAACAACTTATACAATGGGCCCTGATACTGCTAGCAACATTGTATAAAAATCAACAATGGACTAAACATTTTGTCTCGGACAGTAGGGGTTTGTTGGTTAAAATCTTGAATGCTGCGTGTCTGAGTGTACAAGCTGTGTCTGTACTGCAGATGTTGGGCAACATGGCTATACTCCATTCTTGACATCATCCTCCTTGTCGATGATGCACACTCTCCTCGAGTCCAACCATGTGGATGTCCCATGCAGCATTTTGATATGTATGTCTGTGCATGTAAGGCGATTGTTGCATACAGGCCTACGAAAGTGAGCATGCATAGGCGAGTGTTTCCTTGCAGGGTGTAAACCTATGATTACAAAGCTACCCTCTCAGTTCCCCATTCCTATCATTCTCACTGGTCAAGGCTCATGATTTAGTCTGCATCATTTTACAAACTTCTTCAAATCTGGTTGTGCAAGAGCAGCATTTTCCTGTGGCACAGAGTGGTGTTTTAACCATGGGTGTGTTTATTGCTGCACACACAGCTAATTGAGCAGTATTTGCAGCAGATTTAACTCAGCAAATACTGAATTGTTTCTCTTTTTTACAATGTGATTTGTTTTTAAAACATCGGGCCTCATTACAACTCTGGCGGTAGCCGTGCCCTTGCTAAGGGCACGGCTACCGCCAGAGTTCCTTTTTTTCCGGCACCCGCGAATGGGCAAGAACCGGGTCACGCCGAGCTCGGCAGATCTGGTAATTGCCCATTTGCGGGTGACGGAATCAAGGGCCTACCGATCCCCATTCTGCCCCATAGGGCTGAATGGGAATGGGGAGGTCGGATGCACCGGCACATACAGAGTTGTGCCGGTGCATACGACGTGCTCTGCTCGGGGGTGCCGTTACATCCGCCAGGAAAAACTTGCCGGGTGAAACGGCACCCACGAGCAGAGCATGTAGTATGGCCGTCTGGGAACTACGGTACCGGCATGCTTACAGGTACCGTAGTTCCTGGACCGCCATGCTTGTAAGGAGGCCCATCATTTTTAATTGGTTCGTTTTTGTGAAAGTCTAATCCATACATTATATATTACATATATGTTTGGGTATCTGAATATCCAAACATAAACTATGAATATATGTTATATGAATCTATGAATATGTGCTACATGGCATTTTTCTAGAACCATAAAATGTGTTTTAAATTGTCGTCTGTTGTACGTATTATATTGAGATGGTTGCTATTGTGCGAAACAAAAAATGCCATTATTCTTAAAAAGCAATTAGATTACACGTTAACACCCTTCAGTGATAGAATACATAGTACGAATAATTCTCAATGAACCATTATCTAATTGTACCACTGAGGACATATTTTTCATAGGTTGTTGGTCTTGGCTGCCATACTGGGGCAAGTGGCATAGGTCAGGGTGTGCTTGTCTGACCCGACACTGTCTCCTGGCACTTCCCCTCCTGTGTGATCATTTTGTGTTGTTCACAAAGTTGGGCGTTCATGCAATCACAGAATGCATTTTCTTTTTATTAATGAAAAATACATTTCATCAACACTTTATTTGGTGCTATGCACTTTTGTGCCTGAACATCCAGTATTTGCAGAGCTTGGGAGTAATGCAAGTTCCTCACCATTCTACTCTCGTAGTTTTTCATTTTCTAATATGCCCAATGTGTTTACCAGAGGACCCTGGACGTCGTCAGTTCATTTGCAGTTATTTATATAATTGTAATCATGTATTGACTTCAAAAGAATACATACACTTATGGATATGTAAATACCCTTAATCTTAAACACTATAGAAAGCAGAAGCCTCAGTCTATCACCCCTTTTATCAATACTCAAGACAGATAGAACCATAAGATTACCTGTTGTAGATAGACTTATCCTGCATTGAAGTACGAGGCTTGAATGTATGTTTAAAGTGCACCGGGAATAACTCGACCTAGACCTGAACGTGTCTACTCCCATTACCTGTGTCCTGGGACTTAGCAGGCACCTTGCCAAATACCTTAGAATGAATGCGACCCCTCTTCTACTCCCGGATGTGTTTATTATGTGTGTGTATACATACAAATTGTGTTATCTGCAGTCAGCTTTCCTTGTATCCAGTTGTTGCTGCAAAGTTACCTAAACGTGTCCGTTGTGCTTTTTCTTGAGAAACGTAAGCAATCGAGAGCCACACCGCTAGTAAAATAGAAATCCCTGTGGGTCATTTAAATGTCTTTTTCTTAGAAGCAGGTGGCAACCATGGCAGGTTGTCTGCTGTGAAATGTAAAGTTATAACACAGAAACGCAAGCCCGTCACCTGTGGAAAGGACCAATCACTGCTAATACATTATTGAGGCAGAGGACGTTGTGCCATTGATTGCGCCACAGTAATGAACCCCTAAGCGGGGAGGGAGCAGGGACGACGACTCCAGACTTTAGCCTGGTCTGTAGTTTGCTTTTCCTGGAGTGGGAAAATAGCCCTCTATTGATAATCAAATAACTTTCAGGGCTAATAGATTCTGGTATTTAGGGGGGGTGGAGACTCAGCAGAATTTAACTAAGCAACTTACAATACACCGGTGCAGCGTCTGCATGCAGCAATGTGAAAGGCAGGGGGAAAGGCAGCCCTGCCTGGCTCTCATGGTCTCACCCTGCTGGTACTGTGTCTGGTGTCGGCGGGGGCTGTGGCGACCCCTGGGCCTTGCTACGCCACTGTCTGCCCCCTAACGCAACCTATGAGCTTCTGGGTTAAAACATTTTTTTTTCAAATCTTTTATTTTATAAAAAAAGAATTTATACAGGGTTTGCAAGGAGACCACGGGGGTCACACCTGTGTAAAGCAGGAGCCAAGTACTCCTACCGCAAACCTTCGCACCTACATTGCCTATATGTTTGGTCCCAGAATGTGCGACACGTGCAGTACCAGTCAAAATCCCAATACCGAGGAGAATCTCGGAGGTAAGGTTCCCACTGAGGAAACCATACCTGCATACGAGACAGTATGATGTCCACTTGAATGAAATCCCAGAAGAAGCAGAACCAATGCGTGAAAGTGCAGACTGGTAATGACACAAATGTAGCTGAACCAACAAATATGGAAGAGATGCAGATTCAAGAGAATGAGAACATTCTATAAAGCATCAAGAAAGTATCAAAGATAAGTGACATCTTGGGCTCAAGATGCAGAAACTTATGCTACAGAAATGATGAAGATATTCAGTCATTTAATATGTGTAAATACGTAAATGAAAAGCAAGCAGATGAAGTATTCTTAAGGCTTGCTACGTAGTGTATAGATTGTGGAAAGCGCCAACGTATGCATATATGAATCAAGTGAAGTATGGATGTTTTCCACAATGTGTATAGCAGAGCTAGACTTAAAAGAGCGAGGCCTCTTATACCAGTATGTTGCAGCTGAAAAAGCAATTGAATTACAGAAGTAGATCTCAGCAAGGCGAGTTTGGATGAAGACCAAGAAGCCATGGTCTTGTCAGATGTGGATGATCAGAAAGTAGTTACAAATTGTGTGAAAGAACAAAACTCCTGTTCAGAAGGTATGGACAAAACAAGGAAGACATCAGAGGTCTATTAAAAAATAGTATTTTAAAGGCACTAGAGCTCGAGTTTGTGTTCTTCAGTCACGTGAATGAATGAAGTTGGACGAACAGGATGGTCACACCAACGCATGAGGGCAGAGCGTCCCTTCACTCCCCTGTATTCTCCAGAGAATCAACATTTCCAAGGCCAAGCTTCAAAGCCTTAATTGACAGCAGACAACTTAGGTGATGATGGATGATATGCTAATTTGGTTGGAAGCGATGGTTATGACCAGCTCACCAGCACCTGGAAGTCTAGCCTTCATGCTGCTAAACGTGGGTGGAAAAGTACTGACGAATGCAAGAGTGCCAACCAATGATAGGGGGCCGCATGATTGAGAGCCCTATAGTTGTAGATCCAATGGGACGTTGTGTATTTAGTGACGTTCATAGTGACCAGTTTTAAGGTGAGGCTTAGTTGCCCACCTGACCTTAGAAACCCCAATCACATCTTTGTAGCTCATAGAAAGTATATGTAGATGTTCCCTTTTAATCTATTACATTTGCCACTAGGTTTTAAAGTTTGCCACATAGGATGGGGTTAATAAATATGTGGGCTCGCGTCATTCGTTTCTGCTATATAATTTTTTTTTAAGTGAATTGAGAGATTGCTGAGTGACGTCGGATGATGTCCTGTGTAACTCCCTGTTTCAGATAATTGATATTAAAAAGTTAACTTTTTGCTAACTACCTGATTCGTTTCTATCATTGATGTTTGACTAAACTCTGCATCCGCATTCATCTCACTGTAAGCTACCTTTTCTTAAAGGGCTGAAGCATATCATTCAGTTCAGCTGCGACCCCTCAAGGGTCGCCGGTGCGACCCCTAGCGAATCCCAAATGACGTCCATGATGTGCACTCTTTTTAGCCATCAGTCCAAGAGAAAGTTAACTGCTATTGTGGACAGGGAAGCTTAATTACCTAAAGGGTAAAGTATTGAATTGTACATGCCAACATACATCCTTCCATTCGGGAGAAATTAGTACAAGCCTGTTTTGTCCTTAGTGTTCTAGGACTTGTAGTCTTGGTTTTGTAACAGGAAATCAAGGACTGGCATGGAATGAGACATATTGATATGCATGCTGAATGAAACGCCAATGCCAACAAAGTATGATGCAGCACTACCTGAAAAACAGTGGCAATACATTTCAATTATGTCGACCTAACAATTAGGTGTTCTGAGGAGTACACCTACAAAAGTGTTACTACATTAAAAGAAAATACCTAGATATTAAGATTCCTGAGAAAATTGATGATGTGCCAGACAATGAAAGGACCAGCAGTCATCCATCAGAACATACATTAGCATCCGGGGCAGGGGTAGCAACCAATCAGGTTGCTTGGATCACAGGATGAATCCCGTGATGCAAGCCTGTGTTTCAAGCAACCTGATGGCTTCTTCCCCCATCCCACCATCTTCCCTCCCATTCTCCTTTCCCTTTAATACTAATTTAGCCCCAATCCCCCTCCACAGTCCCACTTACTGTCTCCCTGTTTGAGGCCGCCATGGAAATGGAAGAGGGGCTCTGTATGGGGCCCCACATCCAGCTCAATGGCAGTCATCTTGTGTAAGTATTTTCTTTCAATGACCTGTAGGCTGGGAGGTGTCCCATTAATTTGAAAGAAAAGTCTTGTTCTTAGCACCCAGGTTTTCTGGTTTTGAAACCCTGGGTGCTCATAGCAATAATCACAAGTCCCAAGGGCTGGAGCGGGTGGTAATGGCACCAGACACTCTTGTTAAAGGCCCTTGCTACGATTGGGCCTTTAACTCTGGCCCCCGGCTGCTATCACTTGTTCAAGCCCTTGGAACAAGTGACTATTGCATAAGTATCGACAAATACCCTTGACCTCAATGGCACTGTTTGCATATGATAATGCTGAGCAACCAATAGCCTAAACAAAGAAGCACAGTCACGTGGCAGTCCTGACGTGGCCTGTGTAGGTCACCTGATTTGCAGTAGAACAATTAACCATGTTTTTTCAGGATGCAAGCAAGTATAATTTCATGCACCACCCACAAAGTACAGTGCAGGATTTCTGGGAAGTCCGGGTCACAAACTAGAAGCAACAAATATTACAAAACAATGTTTAAAGAAATGTTCTGGGTCAAATCTCCAGACTTCCCTAAAGGCCAGTCCACCCCTGGATTAGAATGCCGCATACTTGCCGGCTTGCCCCCATAAACGGAGGTAGGTAGGTATAGTTATGTTTGGCGTATGGGAAAGAGGTATACAGGAGGTACATTCTGTATTAAAAGGGTGAGGGGTGTTGGATGCTGGCATAATATGTTCCAGCATTCTAACAGTGGCATGCTCTCATAGATCCTTCAAGAAGACTTACATTTAAAAACACTCTAATTTTCAACGTTGTCAAAATGAGTTTGCAGTTATAAAAAGGAAGTTTCAGAAAGCTATCGTTTTATATTCGGTGATGTGTCCTTGTTATGTCAGGTCCCATAACACATCAAAAGTGACTGCAAATGGACTCTGAGCTAACAAATGCAGCGCATTAATTGCAACTGGCTTTTGAAGAGAAACCTAGTGTGTATATAGGATTTTATGCAATTTAATGTGCTGTTCCTACACACTATATATACCAATCAAATCAAATACCACAATTACAGAACATATACATTTGTATGCCACAAAAATGTTTGCATTTATATCCAAAATGTTGTGTTGACATTACATTAAAGGCAAAAATAACGCAATAGTTGCTAAAGGTGTGACCGTTTTTTTAGCCATGTTTTAAAGGCAATGGTGTTCATTTGGGAATTTCTGCAGATTTCACCATAAACTAGGATTTAAGCTGTCACTCTTATTTTAAATGGGGCAAAGCAGAAATGGAAGATTCCAACTCTCCTTCCGTTCCCATCCTTCTTGATCTTTCCTCAGCCTTTGATACAGTCAAACATGATCGGCTCAGTGATACCCTTGGAATCACACACTTGGCTCTGGACTGATTGGCCTCCTTCCTCTCTCACCGACCTTCCCAGGTGCAACTGGGCCCTTTTCTCTTCTACATCTCACTCTCCACCTGTGGTGTCCCTCAGGGCGCTCTCCTCTCACCTTGGCTTTTCAACATCTACCTGGCCGCTCTAGTCCATTTACTCTCCACCTTCTCTCCTAACTTCCAGTGTTATGCAGATCACACACAGCTCTCCTTCAAGCTTCCTTCCACTGTTGCCTCCTCTTCCTCTCTCATTCATGACTGCCTTTCTGCTATTCAGTCATGGTGTACTGCTAATGATCTCTGCCTTAATGCCAGTAAGACTGAGATACTTCTCACTGGGACCCCTGCTTCCTCCTTCCCTCCCACACTCTCACCTCCCTCCATGGGCCCCCTCCCCTCACCCTCCTGTGAGGCAACAAACCTTTGTGTCATCTTCAACTCATCTCTCACCTTCTCTCCTCAGATCAAGGACCTTGCCAAGAAGGCCCACTTTCAGCTGCACCTCCTCAGATGCATTCTCCCTTTCCTCACCTTCCCCCAGAAACTCAGTGTCTCAAGAGCTCTGGTCCTCTCCAGACTGGACTACTGCAACAACCTCTGCAGCCTCAATCTGCCTAACTTCTCCCTTTGCCCCCTTCAACTAATCCAGAATAGGACTGCAAGCAAGACCTATCCTTAGCATCAAGCCATGGGACCGCATCTCTCAAGCCCTAACATTTCTGCACTGGTTCCTGGTTGCTGCAAGGATCAAGTTCAAGACCATCTGCATCATCCACAAGGCTTTCTAGGTCCTGCGGTCCCTCTACACCCAACTCTCCCTCCCTAAATACCTTCCTGCTAGAGCCCTTTGGTCTTCTAGTTCAAACTCTCTGCAGATCAGATGCTTTTCCACGCAGAGAGTGGGGAGGGATCTCTCCCCTCCGCAGGTGCCTCACTCTGGAATGGCCTCACTGTGCCTTTTAGACTTGAGCGGGATCTCCTTAAGTTCCAGAAGTTTCTGAAGACCTTCCTTTTCTCTTACTCCTTTCCTCTCCCCCTCCCCTTCTAATGTCCCTGTCTGCCTCCTGACTGGCAGCACGGTTCCTTTCGATTCACAGGGCACAAGGCCCTCCTCGTCCCGTCTACCCCTACACTTGGTCTCCCCTGATCCCTCGTCTCATCCTGCACTTGCCCTTCCAGCCCCTCCTCCCACACTAGTCTGGCTGTGCTGCACCCCTTGAGCCCTTCCAGTCCCTCCCTCGCACTTAGCTCATGGCCCTTCCTTCCTTGCACTCTCTGCATTGCCCTGGGTCTGCCCACCTGACCTCCCCCGGCACTCGCTTTCTCACTGACCCTTCCTCCCTGACCGGCACTTCTGCCTCCCCCCCTGCACTTCTTGTTACAGCACTTGCACGATCCGAATGTCACAAGGCCTAGTAGGGATGTTTTTGTTTTTGTCATCCTTGTCCCCCACACCCCCACTCTTGCCTTGTTGCACATTGAAACAATTGTGTATAGGCACATTATAAATACCCAATAAATAAATATTAAATAAGACATAAATGAGAGGCCTAAGTTTTACTGCTCTGCCCCATTTTGACACAATGTGGAGGTGGGGCATAGAGTGGCGATAAGATCTCTGCCATGTTCACTTCCTGCGTCTAAGGTGAGCACTTCGTTTTATGTTTCAATGAGATTTTTATGCAGGTGTGAAACAAATGTATTGCTAGGGAGTCCACCTCGGTTTTGAACCCGATTAATACCCGGCAAATTCCATAAGAATATAATAGTAAACACTGCCTGGAAAGAGTATTTGCAGCAGCATTTCGTTTTTCCATGAGACAAGGTGGAAAATGTAAGAGTTGAAATGTGTTTACCTTGCTTTTACTCCTTCCTTGTCCACTCCATCTTGTGGACTTTTAAAATCACATGCAGGGATCCCACAGCACATAACGCTGATGATCCCGTGCATGCAATTGGCACCTCTTGTGAAATGAGGTTGTGTGTCGTTACCCCATATGCATGTCAAAATGATGCTGAATGCACTCCATGGCAAAATTGCTACTACAAGTACGTTCATAAGCCCTTAAAAGGGACAGCTAAGCAGCTGTGCCACTGAGAAAAACTCAGGTGTCCGCATTACTCATATTGGCATTGTGGATTTGTGTTTGACCTCATAGTTACAGGTTCGAATCCTGGCAGGTCCACTCAGCCCTCATCCTTACGGTGTGGAGGGTTTTGACCCATGTGGAATCATTAGACGGGGTAAATATGGGGATTAAGCTGTCGCTGCCCATCATTTTGCCCCAGAACAAAAATAAATAATTGGAGTGGGTAAAGATGGGGATGCGCTGTCGCCGCCCATCATTTCATCCCAGAATCCAGGAGAGCTGCGCAGTTGTGCGCACACCAAAATGGTTACCTAACTTGCCACCCACCAGTGTAAAGAAAGGTCTTTGTTAACAAAATCCACTGTTACTGATGTCAAAAAGTTGCTGAAATCGTGACTCATTGGACCACTTTAAAGATTCAACCCTTTTGTGGGGTTCCACATAACCATTTTACTGTAAGGAGCCCCATCAAAACAATGTTAAGCAAGGATTTACTACCATGTAAGAACCATTCCTGTTTAGAATGCATTCATCCAAGAAAATCCCAAAATTGCATGCAGTACCAACAAAATCCTCAAGGGGGCGCTGGCGGTCTAAACTCTGACAGGAGAACTGAGTGCAGTAGCTGACAAAGGGATTTGACTTAGCTGACTTCAAAGGCTGCATTTTAATTAAAAATTAGCCACATGCTGTTCCCAGTGGCCTGAAGCCTGGGAAACCCTCTCACCTCAAGAGCTTCACACCAGGAGTTAGAATCTCACATGACCTCTTGATTGATAGAAGGCAGACTGGCTGGGAGCTTCCCAGAGACCACACAAAGGACCCTTTCCTCTGAAAGGAATATGTTAATTTTGTCTGTTTAATGTCAACAAAGCCCTGCCTGCCCAGAGGACTGACCCACCCAAGTCTTGGAGGCGGACTTCAACACTCTGGACTGAATTGAAAGGAAAATATATATTTTACAAAAACACTGATAACTCTTTGTAATCAAATGACAGAAATGTATAACTTTGAGAGCTTTAATTTAAAAAATGTACCTTTAATTCAAGACTAAACTCGAATTTGTGTGATGTTCTGGGGCAAAACCCCATTGTTTATTAATATTACAGACTCCCTGTTTCAGCTAGACAAACGAAAATGCATTGGTATGTGGGTAGATATGTGAGGAACAGTTGTATAAAATTTAATGAAGATCCAATGTTGTTTAGCACATTAAAAAGTGCTAGAAGTTGGCATTTGTGAATGCAAGCTCCTAGAAACAGCAGAGTTTGAACAGGGGATACCTCCTGTAATGCATGATGGGTGCATATGATTTTAAAACAATATGTACCTCTGCAAATATGTATTTGTTTCAAATCTAGATTTGCGTGTAAGTTGACAGGAGGAGTGGACTTTCTGCAGGCTGTAAAATGACATCACTCTGACTCACAGTTCATTCCCCAATCAAATGATAAATGGAAGTTTGACCAATTAGAAGCTGAGAGAGAGGTAGGGTCAGGGATGCTAGAACACACCCACATTCTAAACACATAAAAGCAGACAGACAGGACAGATAGAGACCTTCCAAATCCATCTGCAGCGGGACGCTCTGCCGGAAAAATCCAGACTTTACCTCCATCAAACCTCCAGAGAGCCAAACTAGAGACTTCAATCTATCCAGAACTAGAGACCAGAGATCCAGAAAGAGAGAGACCCAGACCAGCAGAGAGAGCTGACCCAGATCACTGTGAAGTGCAGAGACCAGAGGCGAATTTAAAACCCTGACCAGATCCGTGATGAGGCCCATTTCACTCAAGAATACAGTGTGAGTACCTAGAAAACTGTGCAGAACCAATCTCCTAGTTAAAATAATATAATTCAATCCATTTTTAACCTAAGTAGAACTGCAGCTTAGCCATTGTGTTATCCTGCCATCATTTTTTAAGCTGAAAAAGTGTGCGTTTAAAATTTCGAATCTGAAAAACGACCTTTATTAAATCGCTCATATCTCCGCGACCGTTTAGGCTAGAGACTTGCAGTAACTTTCCTCTGATAGCTTAGAATCGTAGCTTTGAATCGCACCAAGAACCGCATTCCTACCCCTTATAGTTTTACCGCAATCGCGGAACACGCATCCGCGAATTTTACCGCGATTTGCAATTTCTTCACATGTAAAAACTGCTGCTGCTTGCCTTCCATTTGCCAGAAATTCGTTTAACCTGCTAACTATCCCTGCCCCATTGCTAGTGTGAGCCTGGACTAATATTAACTAGATACCACTCACCCTGAACCTCTGAAAGGGAATTAAAAAGCATTTCCAGCATATTTCTCATCCATTGCTAGCACATATCAAAGCATTTGGGCCTGTGTTTTCAAAACTCCTATCTGTTTTCTGTTGTCTAAGCTTGCTGGATTGAACTGATTACATTGATTGCATTTCTGAGAACTGTGTGCTTTCCTCCCATTTCCTTGCATTGCATAAAGAGGGGGGGAGTGAATAGCCAGAGAAAAGTGATTACATTGTTTGGTTGAAATCATATTGAGTATTTTCTGTACTGCATTCATTGAATATTGCATCCACCTGAGCTTACATAAAGCATCCTCTACCACATTATACTTTTGTTCCTATTTACCAGTGTGCTACCTTATCCATTTCATGTCAACTCATTAGTGATTATAAGAAGTGTGCTAGTGCCAGATTCTCCGTTGTTGATCTTTATCATATCAGATTAAGTGTGCTATTCAATTATTAATTTATTATAAAGCGTGATATATATATCTATTTTAAATTATCAATTAAACCTTTTAACTTGCAAAACAGAACTACTTCTTGGCTCAGTGGGGTCAGGAGGATTCCAAGAGAGGGGTGTTATATAGGGGTAGTCATCCAGAACGCATGAACTGGACATAAAGGTATATCAATAAGGGTTTTCATTCAGTACTATAGACTAGGCGTTGACTTAGCTGTAGTGTTGAATTGAATCCTCTTACAAATTGGGGGCTCGAGCCGAGACGTTGGGTTAGATTTACCATTTGTGCAGCTTAATACAGTGTGCTAACTGACGGGATACATACATCCAGTCGGATCACCACGCCGCATTACGCTGTGAAGCATTCCTCAAAAGGGACACTCCAAGAAAAGTTCTGTTCTGCAAAACTAAAATACTAACTTCTGTAAGTCAGGACAGAGACCAATCTCTAGAATGACGACCTTGGTAGATATGAAAATAGCCAGAGAGCACTTCTTACACAAACTATTTGTGAGAGGTGAATGGACCGAACAGGGCCAGGATGTGTGGTTGCAGGCCATCACACAACAGGTCACTGAAACAGGGTCAGATATATATAGAGATCAGGGTCCCTTACATGTGGCCCTGAGTGAACTATATATGGCTCCTAAAGCCAAAGAGGAACACAATAAGATTGCCAGGATAGCAGCATACCTGTACCTATATATGGGAGACATGCAGGATAGATGTGCTGAAAGCCAAAATCTGGCAAATAGGCAACAGATGGTGTTAGAGAAGGTCCAATCTGACCTGGTCTCTTCTGAGCAGAGGCTGCAGAGGAGCCAGGAGTCAGAAAATGACAGCAGACTGTACATCACTAAAATAAAGGAGGATATGGATGTGCTGCAAAAGGAAAAGTCAGAACAGGATACCAGATTTCTGGCCTTGCAGAAGGAATACCAAGAAGGTTTGGACTCCCTACTGCAAAACCAGAAAAAGCTGGAGCAACAACTGGACTTCAACAGGGTATGTGCTGAGCAGGTAGTCACCCTGCAAGGCCACCTAGATAGAGTGAAGGCGGAGAGCAACAAACTAATTCTGAAAGACCTGGATACCCAGGCAGAGTTTGATCAGGAGCGCCAGAATGCTGGTGCCTTCCAAAGGCAAAGGGACGACCTGGCGGCACAGATGCAGGCTCTTAGTCAGGAAAGGGATACCTTAGGCCAGGAAGTCTGCCATTTAAAAAGAAAAATGGAAGAAAATCACCTGGCCCACCAGGGACTGGGTGACCTCCAAAAAGAACACCAGAACTCGTTAGAGCACACCAGGAGGGTGGAAGAGGCTTTGGCAAGAAAGGAGCAGGCCAATAGGGACATTGCCCAGGAGGTAAACCTCCTGCAGCAAAGACTGGCCCAGTTCTCCAGGACCAACCAGGAAGCACAGAGGGAAAATGAGGCCCTCTGTCAACACAATGATAGGCTCCAACAACAGGTAGCGATGCAGGAGAGACTGATAGAGTCGAGTAAGGCCTTAACAGAGGAACTGAAAGCACAAATGCAGGCTCTTGCATTGCAACAGGGAGCAGGGGCGGATAGAGATGAGGTCCGCTGGGAAAGAGAGACTCCTGACCATAACCGCAGGAGCCCTAACACCAGGGGCCTTCATCTCCCCCAGTCCCTGGACTCTACCACCCCCATGTCCCCTGGCGCACATGAGCACAGGGCCACAGGGATGGCAGATTACTATCCAGCTAAGAGTATGGGGCTCATAGGCCAGTACCACTCAGGAATGGAGGGGTGGGCATCCGGGTATGGGCACCCAAGTACAGTACAGTTCAATGGGGAACCCCAGGAGAGTAGGCCCGTTAAGGGCATCCTGAAAACCTCTGCCCAGTTAGGTCAGTGGAGGGGGTACCCATCAAATCCTGGCAGCAAGGAGGAATCTGAAGACTCCTCTGAACTGCGCAGGACACAGGAGACCAGGTCCCCACATTCTGCCAGCCATTCCCAGGCTCGCAGAATCCGGGAAAACCTGGAAGAACAGACGGGAACCTCTGGGAGCAGTGCCTCTGAGTCCGAGGAAGAATGGACAAGGGTTACCCGAACCAAAAAGGCCAATAAGGCAAAAAGGGCCTTGCTTAAGGACCCCTTAAAGCAGATTAAGGCGATCAGGAGCGTCATCACGCCTTACCATAAGAACGCTAAGTATTCTGTTTGGGAGCACTTAGAGTTGTTTGAACAAATGATGGAGACTTTCCATTTGAAGGACAGCCAAAGCTGTATTCAATATGTAAAGTGGACATTCTCCCCGGAATACTCCAGTTTCTTTGCGGGGCTGGAGGACCAAAATCATTTAAGATGGTCCACATATAAGGCGGCCATCCTGAAACATTTTTCTGTTCACAGAAATCCTCAAGAGGCTCGCAAGGCGGCCTACAATTTGCAATGTGGGGAGGATCAGGCCCCACGAGAATTTGTGCAGGAGTTAAAGCGTGCTTTTGCGCAAACCACCAGAAGGGTGCGCACAGATAGTAGAGAGTTTGTCAATACATTTTTCCATGCCTTGCCCAAATATATAATGACCCAGCTCGTGAGAGATTTTCATGAGAAAAGATCTTTAGACTGGGTCATTGAACAGGCTACCCGGATCTATGAGGTGCAGAAGCCCATAGAAAACAAAAGTAATGCCCAGAAAAACCCCAAAGCCAACAGCACCCCTGCTGCTGCCAAGGTGGCAGAGGTAAAGGTTACCCCCGTTTTGGATTTGGAGATGGGGGGGCCTAAAAACCTGCCTGCACCTAATAATGCTAGGCCCAGGAGGTCCTCGGGTCAGTCACAGACAGGGAGCCAAGGAGGCAGCCCCACAAATGGGGTCCCTCGCTCTCCTGATTATGTAAGTCCCCGTTACAAGGGAAATCGACCCATCCTGGGTTATGTGTGGACTCCTCCAGCCCAAGGGGGGGGATCCAGCCAAGCACGTAACCCAGGGAACTTCCCTCCAAACTTCCCACAGGAGGGCAGAAATTTACCAAACCCTGGGCAGAACTTTTTCCCCAGATATCCACCCGACTTCCAACCCCAAAATCATCCATCCTTCTTTCCCCAATTCCCTGAGCCCAGACCACTGAATCCGGGAGAGGGGAGGCCAAGGGTGGAGGGGTACCCAAATCTTCCCAACCAGGGGTACTACCAAAGAAGGGACAGCTACCCTTCCCGGGATCAGCCCAGGGGAGAAAACAGGGCCCCGTATCAGCCTGAGCGGGTTTCCCAATTAGAGCGCCAGGTTCAAAACATGGCGCGGGATCTGGGTCACATACTGAGGGCTCAGCAGAACCCTCAGATGGGCGTGCCGGCGCAGAACGCACCCAACTCTGGACCTGGTGCTCCAGAACAATGACGGGGGCAGCACCCCGATAACACACCGGTTCCCAGGGAGGAGGCACAAAGGGAAGGGGGGTGTAAAGCCTTGGAGGAAGCTTCCTTCCTCACTTGTAAACAGCCCCTGGAAACCCAGGAACCGGAAACAAAATCTCTTGCCCCTGAAAGTCTGCCTCCTAAGGAGCAGAGGGGGGGTAGGAGAAACAAAAGACCCAAACAGACTCAGTTTGAGGAGGAGGTACAGATCTTCCAATTTGAGGGAGAGGGATCCTCAGAGGATCCTGAGAAAAGGATCTTCTCCTTCAGAGAGGGGGGAACTCCTCCCAAAGAAAAATGGGTCCCTAGGAATGCAAATCCAGACTGGGGAGATGTGGAGACTGAGCTACCGCCGCCCACCATCTCATCCCAGAACCAACAGCAAGAAAATCCCCTGGTTCAAACCCATCCTGGGGACTGCCTCCAAAAAGGGGGGGGCGGCCCAGAACCGGAACCAGGGGAACCCACAATGGCTCTGATCTCCAGTTGCCAACTTTTTCTTTCAGATTCCCAAGACTCTCCACAGAATTCTGCCCAAATCTCTTCGCTAGCGATGTCCAAAACCAGAAAGTTAGCCCACCAGTTGTCCAAAAATGTACATTATCTGTGCCCCCTTGAGGAGAAGGAGGGAAGATATTATGCACCGGTACAAGTACAGGGGCAGGGTACAATCTCGGCACTGGTGGACACAGGATCTCAAGCTACCCTTCTGTCCAGAAGGGCCTTTGATGAACTGAATGCAGGAAGGGGAGAGGATTACCAAATTCCTCTCACCTCTCTTCCTGGACAACTACAGAACTTTGACGGGAAGGAAATTCCCGTTGAGGGGACTGCAGACTTGGACATTAAGATCGGGCGACACAAGTTGAAACACCCGGTCATAGTTGTGACCCCAGAGGGCACCCCTTGTTTACTAGGGAATGACCTCCTGAGAAGGTTGTCACCCCTAATTGATTGCGTAAACAAGGTCCTCTGGACCCAGACTAGCCGACCAATAAAATTAAAACAGAGTGTCAACCATGTTAGTTTAAACGGCACCTGCCACATGGTTGAACAAAAATCTGACCAAGTAGAATTTCACTTCCAGAATAACCAAATTCCAGACGTGACAGTAATAGCAGTAGGACAACAGACTGGTGATGGGGTGTCCTCTCTATTTCTGAAAATCAACCTTCCTTCCAGTCTAAAGTGGTATTCCACGCTGGAAGGAAACACTTTGAAATTCTATACCAATCCACAATCTGAAACCCCCACTCCTATAGTCCAGAAAGATGTGAAATCAGCTCAAAGCCTGGCTGATATTCAGCAAATTGGAGAGCAGTTGTTCATCCCTGTTCAGTTAAATGATGGGAAGGACTCTGTTCTCGCTCGAGTGTGTGTGAACAACGGTAAGAGCTTCATCAGCGAAGCCATGTTTCGCCAACTCCCAAAAGATCCAGCCATTCCCACCTTCAAACTGATAGACAAATGGGAAATGGACCTGGAAGCACCTAATTCCAAACATCTCCTGCCAAGCAGGTGTATGCTCAAAATCTCCATTGGCAACAAGAGCATAGTCCACAATTGTTGGGTCGTGCGAGACGTCCCTGCCGCCTTTTACTTAGGCAGTGACATTCTCAATCGCTTTGCCACTAGTTTGGACCTAATAAACTTCAAAGCTTGGTCCCGATTAGCGGATAATCCCATGGGCTTTGATGATCCAGAAAAGGCATTTAGGTCAGCTCAATTGCTACCTTATGCAGTTGAAATTCAGATCAAAGAGGAAGTCACCATCCCAGAAAGGACCCGACAATTCTCCCTGGAAGTGAAAGTTAAAAGGGGACAAGAGTTGAAAAACCCTGATGCTTACATACATCTAAATGCTTCTCTCCAACAGCAAGGGTTGGGGGTAAACCCAACTCCATTAGTCAACATAGAACATGACACCATTCCAATAGAGGTGGATAACAGCGACTTAAAGAGTATTACTCTAGCCGCAGGCACCATTATTGGAATGGCGGTTGATGACCGACATTTTTCCATCGACTTAGTAAATGAACTGTTAGGACCAATCCCCAAGGACTGTTTTGACAGTGACAGTGATGACAATACAACACCAGACAGGATTTTTACCCGGCATGGGGGGAACTTCCTGGTGTACACTTCCTGCCCCTATGGTAAGGAAGATGTGACTTGTGATTTCAGGAGGGATGAGGTGATTTTCCAGGTCCATGAGGACTGCCTTTCCCACCTGAAGCCTCCAGTCCAAATCAGCACTCTGACCAGGGACTTCTCCACCCAGCTGGAGGAGGCCGCTGAAATAGCCAAACCAGAAGTCTTTCCAGGCTTCAGGCAGATGGTGGAAGAGAGAGTCAACCTAGCTGATGCCTGTGTGACTCTGGAACAAAAGCAAAAGTTGAAACAAGTTTTCTTGGATTTCCAAGATCTCTTTGCGGTAGACTCATATGACTGTGGTCGCACTGACATCCACACAACAACAATCCCCACGGACCCTGGCATGACTCCTGTGTTTGTGAAGCAATATCGCTTGCCTCTCGCATCAATGGAGTCCCTTACTGAAATAATTAAGAACCTTGAGTCCCGGGGAATAATCCGTCCAGTCCATAGCACCTTCAATAATCCGGTGCTGGGGATATTGAAGCCAAACGGCCAGTGGAGACTCTGCGCCGACCTTAGGGAGCTCAACAAACGGGTCCATACTTCCCGATGGCCTCTGCCCTACATTGACCAAGGGCTGGCCCAGATCCAGGGGTCACAGGTATTCACTGCAATAGACCTGACCAATGGATACTGGACCGTGCCTGTCAGCAGGGAGGACCAATACAAACTGGCTTTTACCTTTGGGGGCCAGCAGTACACATGGACCCGGACTCCCTTCGGATACCTCAACTCCGGCAATGAATTCAACATTTTCCTACATAAGGCCATGCCCGACCTGGGTGCGAGGGGTAACCTGGCTTATGTAGATGATGTCCTCATCAAAAGTTCATCTGTGGAGGAACACATAGCGGAGATCCGTTATGTTCTGACACAGTTGAGGGCCGCCGGAGCAAAACTTTCCTTTCAGAAAGCACAGTGGTGTAGAACCCGTGTTAATTTCTTGGGGCATGAGATTACTCCTCAGGGCCTCTGTCCCCAGGAAAAGAAAGTGGAAGCACTTCAGAAACTGAAAGACCCCACAACTCTGCGGGAACTAAGGAGCCTCCTTGGACTGACTAATTACAGCAGAAAGTTCATTGAGGGCTACGCAGAGATCACCAGACCCCTGATTCATCTCCTAAAGGGGGGGGTCAAGTGGGAATGGGGTCCAGAACAAGCCGAGGCAGTAAGACAACTCAAAAGAAGCCTCTCACAAGCGCCTTGCCTAGCTTACCCTGTCAGAAACAAGGAGTTCTTCCTGGAGACGGGGTTCTCTAATACGTGCTTGACGGCAGTATTATACCAAAAGCATGACAAGGTCAATAAAGTAATCTCATATGCGAGCAAACTTTATCCTCTTTGGAGGAGAAATTCAACGATTGTGAGAAGGCACTCCTGGCGACGGTGTGGGCATTGAAGAATTACCGCCCGTTTATCCAGGGGGAACACATCATAGTGGAGACTCCACACCAGCCTCTGCAATATCTCCAAAGTGATAGAATCCGGGCCGGAAATGTGAGTAATTCCCGAATTACTTCCTGGATTCTGTCAATGCAAGGCTTTCCTGTGGAGGTCAGATATGGCCAAAACAAGAAGAGTCCCCTCGCGCAAGGTCTGGCTGACTTGCATGATTGTGCCAGAGAAAACTGTCTCGAGGACGAAAGTCTAAAAATCAAGGACAACATGGAGGCATACCTTAATTCCCCACACAAAGTCTTTGAAGAGGACAAGTGTGAGGGAATGCCCACTGTGTATGTGGATGGATGCTCTTACCATGTTGACAACAACGGGGAGAAAGAACTAGTGGCCGGCGTAGGGAATGCATGGGTGAATGAGTCCCCAGAACCCTCCGCCGGATACAACATTGGTCCCCGAAGTAGTCAGGTGGCAGAATTGATGGCTGTGCATCAAGCCATCCTCACTGCTGTCCAGCATCAACTCCACGAACTGGTCATAATCACAGATTCGGATTATGTACGGAACGGGTTCGTGGAGCACCTGGTTAATTGGAAAACCCGAGGCATGTTATGTGCTAACAACAAACCCTTGAAACATGGGAAGTTGATCCAAAACATTGATGATCTGGTCACCTCGAATGAGATGACCATCTATTGGAAGAAGATCAAGGGTCATTCCAAAGTAGAGGGACCAGACAAAACTGGAAATGACTTAGCTGATCAGCTGGCCAAAACCGGGGCCATCCAAGGGGATCTAATTGAGATTGAGTCCCTGATGGGGGAAATCCAGGTCACTGCCATCACTAGGTCCCAGACAAATGCTCACAACGACCTTTCAATTGCACAATGGAGTAAGGAGACCCCTGATGCTGATTTGATTACTGCTCAGAAGGGGGATCCAATTATTGGTAAATTTTACCAGCACCTTGAGGACCCTGAGAACTTTCCCCTGACGGATACCGATTACATTGGGAAAGAGGACCTAAGAGTGTTGATGAAATGTCCAAAAATGTTCCGGATCCAAGACGGTTTGCTGGTAAGGAAATCCAAAGCTGGCCACGATCAGTGGGTGGTTCCTACCTCATTCCGAAGCCTGATGTTAAGTCACGCCCATGATGCGGCCACCGCCGGTCATAGGGGGTTTCACACTACATTGGAAATCTTAAGAGAGGTTGCATACTGGCCACACATGGGGCAGGACCTCGACCAATACTTGAAGGGGTGTCTTGTGTGTGCACAATTTCAGCCGACATCCCTCACACACCGGGCGCCTTTACAAAAGAGGGGAATGACACTGCCATGGTCAGATTTACAAATCGACTTTGTAGGCCCCGTGATTCGCTCGGCTAGGGGGAATAAGTACATGTTGACTGTGACATGCTTGTTTACCAAGTGGGTGGAATGTCTCCCCGCCCCAAACTGCAAGGCAGAAACGGCAGCTGCCTTGATGATTAACCACATCTTTTCCCGTTTTGGTCTACCTCAAAGGATTGAGTCAGACAGAGGTAGCCACTTCACCAGTGAAGTAATGACAAAGATGTGGGAGATACTGGGGGTCAAAAGGAAGTTGCATATTGCTTATCGGCCAGCTTCTTCTGGGGCAGTAGAGAGATATAACCGAACCATTGTGAGCATATTAAAGAAGTTTGTGGAAGATTCTGGGCCAAGTTGGGATATCCGATTACCTCTGGTCCTAATGGCTATCAGATCTACCCCTTCATCTGCAACCAATATGTCACCGTTTGAGTTGATGACTGGGCGCAAGATGGTGCTTCCTCAGCATTTGCTCTATAGGACCCAAGAGCAGACACTGATAAATGCCTCCACTACTCATGAGTATGTAGAGAATTTAAGGAAACACCTCCAACATGCTTTTGCTTATGCTCAGCGGAATCTAGAAAGATCGGCTGATAGCATGAAGACCCATTATGACCTGAAAACTTCCAGGAAGGAATATCAGGTGGGAGACCGGGTCTATCTATACAACTTCCAAAGGAACCAGGCCAAGCAGCGCAAATTGTTGCCTACATGGAAGGGACCCTTTGAGATCGTCGATAAGATTTCCCCTGTGGCCTACAAGATCCGCATCCCCAAAGGCGGTTCGGCAGAGGGGGAAGACAAGTGGGTCCACATAAACCAGTTGAAATGTTGCCATCCCAGGCACACTCTGCAACAACTGGAGGAATCCTCTGGAATCCTAGCGGGTACTGTCTCAGACTAATTCAGTTCCAATCATAAAACATACCACATCTAGTCTCTAAAATATTGTGATTTGCATGAAACTGTCTCTTAGTTATACTGTTTTTTATCAAAATAAGAATGTAATGTTTCGTGATGATGAAATGCATATGCTGCCCCACTATCTCAACAGTGGTGGAAAAACGTCTATGAGTAGGTATTGCCGCTCTTCCTTTGTCGTCCTAGGAGAAAGAAGACCTGGAGACGGGCCAAGGAGGACGATCCGGAGACCGGGAGCAGAGACGCAACGGGCCCGGGGTACCGCCCAATCTTCCCATCAGGACCGGCGAGGAGAACTGATCGATCTGACCGGATGGAGAGGAAGATGCTGAACTGTGCCATCTACAGAATTGGAAGAAGATAATGTGGACATACCAGCGCCAGGGTTCAAAACCTCCCTTGCAACCGACTCCCCCTCGACTCAAGTCAAAGCGCAGTCGGGCGGGGGGGTTTGTGGAGGGTTTTGACCCATGTGGAATCATTAGACGGGGTAAATATGGGGATTAAGCTGTCGCTGCCCATCATTTTGCCCCAGAACAAAAATAAATAATTGGAGTGGGTAAAGATGGGGATGCGCTGTCGCCGCCCATCATTTCATCCCAGAATCCAGGAGAGCTGCGCAGTTGTGCGCACACCAAAATGGTTACCTAACTTGCCACCCACCAGTGTAAAGAAAGGTCTTTGTTAACAAAATCCACTGTTACTGATGTCAAAAAGTTGCTGAAATCGTGACTCATTGGACCACTTTAAAGATTCAACCCTTTTGTGGGGTTCCACATAACCATTTTACTGTAAGGAGCCCCATCAAAACAATGTTAAGCAAGGATTTACTACCATGTAAGAACCATTCCTGTTTAGAATGCATTAATCCAAGAAAATCCCAAAATTGCATGCAGTACCAACAAAATCCTCAAGGGGGCGATGGCGGTCTAAACTCTGACAGGAGAACTGAGTGCAGTAGCTGACAAAGGGATTTGACTTAGCTGACTTCAAAGGCTGCATTTTAATTAAAAATTAGCCACATGCTGTTCCCAGAGGCCTGAAGCCTGGGAAACCCTCTCACCTCAAGAGCTTCACACCAGGAGTTAGAATCTCACATGACCTCTTGATTGATAGAAGGCAGACTGGCTGGGAGCTTCCCAGAGACCACACAAAGGACCCTTTCCTCTGAAAGGAATATGTTAATTTTGTCTGTTTAATGTCAACAAAGCCCTGCCTGCCCAGAGGACTGACCCACCCAAGTCTTGGAGGCGGACTTCAACACTCTGAGGACTGAATTGAAAGGAAAATATATATTTTACAAAAACACTGATAACTCTTTGTAATCAAATGACAGAAATGTATAACTTTGAGAGCTTTAATTTAAAAAATGTACCTTTAATTCAAGACTAAACTCGAATTTGTGTGATGTTCTGGGGCAAAACCCCATTGTTTATTAATATTACAGACTCCCTGTTTCAGCTAGACAAACGAAAATGCATTGGTATGTGGGTAGATATGTGAGGAACAGTTGTATAAAATTTAATGAAGATCCAATGTTGTTTAGCACATTAAAAAGTGCTAGAAGTTGGCATTTGTGAATGCAAGCTCCTAGAAACAGCAGAGTTTGAACAGGGGATACCTCCTGTAATGCATGATGGGTGCATATGATTTTAAAACAATATGTACCTCTGCAAATATGTATTTGTTTCAAATCTAGATTTGTGTGTAAGTTGACAGGAGGAGTGGACTTTCTGCAGGCTGTAAAATGACATCACTCTGACTCACAGTTCATTCCCCAATCAAATGATAAATGGAAGTTTGACCAATTAGAAGCTGAGAGAGAGGTAGGGTCAGGGATGCTAGAACACACCCACATTCTAAACACATAAAAGCAGACAGACAGGACAGATAGAGACCTTCCAAATCCATCTGCAGCGGGACGCTCTGCCGGAAAAATCCAGACTTTACCTCCATCAAACCTCCAGAGAGCCAAACTAGAGACTTCAATCTATCCAGAACTAGAGACCAGAGATCCAGAAAGAGAGAGACCCAGACCAGCAGAGAGAGCTGACCCAGATCACTGTGAAGTGCAGAGACCAGAGGCGAATTTAAAACCCTGACCAGATCCGTGATGAGGCCCATTTCACTCAAGAATACAGTGTGAGTACCTAGAAAACTGTGCAGAACCAATCTCCTAGTTAAAATAATATAATTCAATCCATTTTTAACCTAAGTAGAACTGCAGCTTAGCCATTGTGTTATCCTGCCATCATTTTTTAAGCTGAAAAAGTGTGCGTTTAAAATTTCGAATCTGAAAAACGACCTTTATTAAATCGCTCATATCTCCGCGACCGTTTGGGCTAGAGACTTGCAGTAACTTTCCTCTGATAGCTTAGAATCGTAGCTTTGAATCGCACCAAGAACCGCATTCCTACCCCTTATAGTTTTACCGCAATCGCGGAACACGCATCCGCAAATTTTACCGCGATTTGCAATTTCTTCACATGTAAAAACTGCTGCTGCTTGCCTTCCATTTGCCAGAAATTCGTTTAACCTGCTAACTATCCCTGCCCCATTGCTAGTGTGAGCCTGGACTAATATTAACTAGATACCACTCACCCTGAACCTCTGAAAGGGAATTAAAAAGCATTTCCAGCATATTTCTCATCCATTGCTAGCACATATCAAAGCATTTGGGCCTGTGTTTTCAAAACTCCTATCTGTTTTCTGTTGTCTAAGCTTGCTGGATTGAACTGATTACATTGATTGCATTTCTGAGAACTGTGTGCTTTCCTCCCATTTCCTTGCATTGCATAAAGAGGGGGGGAGTGAATAGCCAGAGAAAAGTGATTACATTGTTTGGTTGAAATCATATTGAGTATTTTCTGTACTGCATTCATTGAATATTGCATCCACCTGAGCTTACATAAAGCATCCTCTACCACATTATACTTTTGTTCCTATTTACCAGTGTGCTACCTTATCCATTTCATGTCAACTCATTAGTGATTATAAGAAGTGTGCTAGTGCCAGATTCTCCGTTGTTGATCTTTATCATATCAGATTAAGTGTGCTATTCAATTATTAATTTATTATAAAGCGTGATATATATATCTATTTTAAATTATCAATTAAACCTTTTAACTTGCAAAACAGAACTACTTCTTGGCTCAGTGGGGTCAGGAGGATTCCAAGAGAGGGGTGTTATATAGGGGTAGTCATCCAGAACGCATGAACTGGACATAAAGGTATATCAATAAGGGTTTTCATTCAGTACTATAGACTAGGCGTTGACTTAGCTGTAGTGTTGAATTGAATCCTCTTACAACGGGGTCGATAAAATTAGTACCATTAAGTTGGGTAACAATAAACATCTGTTATTAGCACCAGGATGTGCCTTTGGGGGTGAACGTGCACTTTACAAATACTCCTGTTATGGCTGCCTCCAGGGGTCAGTCCTAAACATTTAAGTGGGGGGACTCATCAACAAAGGCAATGGAATGTGACGTCTCCAGAAATTAGCCTATCAAGGTGAAATATGCACATTTCATTTAATTGGCTTTGCATAACCACCCAAATGGCACAGGACAAATGGCATTTGCCTTTCATAAAATCAACAAACACACAAAACCAAGAGAGGATATGTTCTTCTAATTGAGTTTTTGAAAACGTTAAAAGATGTGCATGTTTTAAACTCCAAGAACCAATACAAATGTTTTCCCTGGAACTTGCAGTACTGAAATGGGACATTTCACCTTTAGTTGTTTGTTATTTTTCATAAGGTTTTATATAGTGCAGTGTTGAAGTGTCTGGCCTGCAAACCCTGACGTCAGCTTTAATTCATAAATTCAAACAGGACATTCAATGTTTCTCATTTTAGCTGGGGACGACTGAGTCCATCCTCTGAAAACAGTGGGCGGACTCTGTCCACCCGCTTGTACCCTTGACTTGATCCATGACTGCCTCCCTTGACAAAAGTCAGTAGAAAGGCAGACACACCTGCTCATTTTGCAAGAGGCGTCAATTGCATACAGGGAACCACCAATGTTAGCCCTTATATACTATGGGGTCCACAGTGAGAGTGTGCCCTCCAACATGAAGTCTTGCATCTGAGTGATATTTGTTTGTTTGTTTGTTTATTTATATTGCGCACCAGACACAAAGGTATTCGGGCGCGAAGGCAGTAAGAGGGTTATTCAACTTAGGTTACATGTTACAGATTAAACAGGGGGTACAGCTACGGTTACAGTGCTGTAGACATGTATTATCAAATAAATCACAGAAGAATATACAGTAAGTTTACAAGAATGCAGGTGTGACAGATAAATAGAGCAGAGCAAATATCAAAATATACATGAGATCCCAAATGACAGTAGGGCGAAGTTAGCCATCATGATCTTTTAGCCATTGAATCAGAATGGATCTGAATTGCCGGTAGGGGGGATCTTCCCTTACAGCAGTTAGAAGGGAGTTCCAAAATTGTGCTCTCTCTGTGGGAATTTCAAATATGTGCAGTCTGTAAAGGCAGCAAGTCATTTGTCACTAAACACTAAAAGCATCTGGTTGGGTTCTTTAACGGTGACCCAACAATACGGTACTGTAACAAGGCTTTGCGTAAGACGTATCAGTCATATTAGGTATTGGTTAATCTAGAAACAAAACCACCAAGGACAACGACTGAAGATTTGTATTTACAACTTAATAGAGCCATTAGCCCTGCTACTTTTTGTAGTGGCCCATTCCAGATGTTTCCACACAGGTCTAGATCTAGGCACAGCCTATAACTATGTTAGAACTCAAACTCCTACTGAATTGTCTACAAGAGCTAGCAGTTGTCCCTGATGCTTCTTTCCGTTGGTTCACAGCCGAAGATGAAAATGACTGGATATCCTCCTCTCTGACACCCGTGAATGTTTTGTGGACCCCACAATAATCTGGTATGCTGCTAGTACCCTAAATATCTTTCACCGCCCCTTCCTCAACATGATGGGTAACCATGTCCTACTCCTATGCTGATAACTCTCGAGTGTAGCTATGCCTCATGATAAACCACAACCAATGGCAATAGCTGAAAACCTGCCTGACTCACATTGATTTCTCTAGGGCAGGGAAAGCCCTGACATTGAATGACAGACTTCAGTATCTCAATGAGAAACACAGCACTGATCTTTTTGTGAACTCAAACACCATCACTTTTGGGGCACTCATTTCAGCAAGCGCAAAAGTAAAAAGCCTTGGTGTTATGGACTCCAAGCAGACCTTCAATCCCAGAATCAATTCACGTCTCACTACAACCAATAGCTTTTTCTTCCATCTGTGGGACCACCCTGTTGTACTGGGAACTATCTTAAACTCAGTATTCAGCTCCGTCAGTGTTGCCTTGTCCTGCTGCTTAAATATGAAATCTTCCTTCTCCAGGTGAACTAGATCACTGCCGGATGACTGGAAGAAGAGAAGAAACCATGAAAACCATTTGCTCAAAAACGACTATAACGGTGCCCTTTCAAACTTGGATCCCCTTTGGGCCGCATTGCCTCACCCACAACTTCACCCATGGGAAGACTTCTAAATACAAAAAGTAATATGTGGGGACACAGCAGATACTGGGCAGTTCAACATGATCGGATGAGATAGTTGAGATTCAAGCATTATTTCAGGCGCCCCAGGCACATGTCCCTGGCTTCGGAGACATGACATACAGAACACATATGGTTCTTCGAAGACTCAAATAAATATCTGAGCACTCCTATGGGAACGTCCCAAACAAAACTCCGATCTTGATCTTAAATGTGTATTCTTTTTGTTGTGTTTATTACAGCCAAGTGTAATTAAACAATTAAGTGTGAAATGAATTCTAATCACGTATGATTTTTTACAATTTCACACAAAGACATCTTGAGTAATTTTCTCATGAATCAACAAATACAGCAATCCTTTACAATCAGGGACATTTCTTTTTTACATTGTAAAGATGTCAATCATAAAGTCTCCCCACAACCTTCTTAAAATGAGTACGACCGTATGTAAATTTGCAAAAATATTCCTTACACTGGGGCAAATGTGAATGTTCCCACCAGAGCAGCCCACGAGGCCTTCTCTCTGGACCTAAACATGCGTCTTCCTCACACCACCCTCAACCAATCCAAAATTCAAATGTCCTCTTTTTTGAGCCACGAGCTAGACTCTATCTAGTTTCAGGAACTGCCTTAATCTTGCAAAATGGCAGGAAGTACAGAAGTGCATCAATTCATGGAGGTGTTTCAGATCTTGCTCTGGCTTTCTGATTACTAGGAAGCTGCACAATATGAACTTAAATTGAACACGCCTTTCACGAATGCTTCTCCCAAGGTAAGTGTAAGGGCTAATCTCGGAGGCCTTAGGGACTACAAGCCACCATGTCGTCGAATCTCTCACCACACATTCCTTTCAAGAAGAAAAAGGCTTGTGGCTTTGCTCTGTTCTGCTTTGTACTTTATCTTTTGCAAAACACTTTGGAAGTAAAGAATACACGTGCTCAGGAAAGGAACCTTCAGAGAGTATACTGTAGGGAAATGTATCCAAGCCTCCGGCAAGAAACACTGAACTCTGATGTTTTCTTCATTGGAGGCTCTGGGGCTGAATTGGAACTTTTATTTGCGAGGAAGTTCAGAACTTAAGCTCACCTCAGTACCCAGGGAGCCTTTTATTCTAATTAGCAAATAAAACAGGGCGCCCAAAGGCATAGCAGATGTAGTACTACTGCTAGAGACTTCGAATCCACACAGTGTGCTTTGTCTACATCCACCGTTTCAGAGGAAGACATCTTAAAATCACAGATCAGTGCCCTGTGACATTATTTAATAAATGACTCTAGCATTTGACTGCAGAACATGTTTCACGTATGCTTGTGGCACATACAGTGTGCATCCTGCTGCCATGCACCGTGTGCATCATTTCAACTCACAAAACATGAAATTCATCCTTAAAATGTGAACCATGTGGTATGCATGGATGTTGAATATATGTTTATTGCATGTGTGTACTACTTACATACAGAATACACATCACACATAATGTAACTCTTGACCATGCTTAATGCATGTATGTTGTATAGTGTAGAATACCGACAGCCTTTGACTCTGCACCATGGCCTAAGAATTGTTTACACGTTGCTTTGCCTGAAGCGTTAAGTTCTATGTGCAAGATTAAAAAATTAAAACACTAATATCTTCAGCCCAGGTTAAGCGCTGTGGTTCGTGCATGTGTGTGCTATATACAGTGCATGGCTTGCAGATGTGTGCTATAAATATGACTCAGATTCACCACATTTACACCGCAATCTTTGGCTGCCATCAGCGTTCAGTGCATGTGTGTGTGTCCCACAGATTCGCTACTGTCATCTCCTTGCTTTAATGCCACTGTGACGAATTCCCCCTTCTGGAGAAGCAGGGTCGGTAAAATGGGAAGTCTGTTATTTGTGTTGGCCGCCACGTGACCAGACTTGCAGAGACACAGGACTTTCAAAAGGAAGAACTAAAGAGCGAGCAGAGCATGCAGTCCAGAAGGAAGAGAGAACCCCACCCACCACAAGGCCACATGACGCGGACTGTGAGCTGACTGAGCAGACTCGATTAAAATTGAGCAAGGGACAATGATGAGTAGGAAAACATCAGATATCAAACATGTCAAACATCCTCTAGTATCCGTACAGTAAAGAGGAGAGAAGGCACAACGTGGTGAAGAATGTGGGACCTTAATAGAACTCTGACAGAGAGTCTTTCAGAAATGGAGGAGAGGGCCCTGCCGAAAAACTACTAGCCAATGGAAAGGACGCTGCTGTACCAAGAAGGGAGATTGAAGCATGTGCTAAAGAGGAAATACCCAGAGAGGAAAGCTGAGGTGCAGAGTCAGGAACCACGTATAAACAGCTGACGAAGCTTTGCCTTGAGTATTGAACAGGGGAATCAATGGGAAAGAAAACTCTTTAAGACAGTGACCCTGTCAAGAGGGGATGGGAATCCTGAGAGGCCTACCCGTGTTTTCACCAGTGCTAGACCTACCCCTGAAATGGGTATGGGATTTCTGTGCCTGCATGACTAAAATAACTACCACATTATTTTCTTGACCTGTACCTGTATTGCTCAATGCTGGCCAGATTTTTCTATTTCTCCCGTAGGCCTAGGAATGGAGGAGAGAACAAGACAACCAAACGGAAGGGAGGCAGCAAGGAACAGCAAGAATGAGGAGCAATTCACTCCACAAACCGGCAATCCCAGCACTCTACGCGACACAATCGGTGGCCAATATCTTAGCTGCTGTAGAACCCTGGGGTCATGAGCACATCAAGCCTGCACTCCAGATGCTCAGCACAGTGTGCACTGTAGCAGTAATCTTACCTTCAGAAGGGCAGTAGAACGGTCCCCACATCAGACCGGCATTACAAATCCTCTGTTTGGCCCTGAAATGAACTGGGACATTGATTGTATTCAGAGTGAGCAGCCATTCCCCAAAGCTGATGGATCGGAGCTCCTAAAGAGTGTGGGTTTGCAGCCCATTTCCTGCATTTTCTTACCTGTAAACCAGACCCTGGGGAGAAGCAAGCAAGGGGTTTGCCTGGGGAACCATCTGAGGGAATGCACCAATGGAGAGAGAAGGGGAAGGATAAAAAGGGGCACAGGAAAGAGAACGTTGTGTGTTGTTCAGGTGAAGTCAAGGGAGGAGAAGGAGGACCGGCATGCCAATCAGAGGAAGCGCTGTGCAGAAGAGCATAGAGAAGGATTGCTTAAGGATTGGGCAAGGTGAGAAATTGGTGAGAGAAAGTGGTACTTGGGTGTTAGTGTGCACCCAAGAACGGTTAGTGAGGCTAATGAAGGTAGAGTATGGGTGAATGAGAGTGACTGGGAAGGTGACTGAGAGGACTGTGACTGAAGGAGAAAGTTTGGGTGGAGTATATTGCAGAGTAGTGAAGAGGTGAAAGTAGTACTGCATAGAGGGGAGAGTACTAGGATGGAGAGGGGAGAATAGCAGTGCGGACAGGGGAGAGGAGTAGTGAGAAGAGGGGAGAGTAGTACTTTGAAGAGAATAGTAGTAGAAAGGTAAGGAAATCAGGAGAGAGAGAGGACATCAGTGGGACAGAAGGGGTTGTGAGAGAGGGAGTGGCAAAGGAGAGTTGGAAGAAGAAAGTGAGGATACAACATCAAGGGCAGTACTAAAAGAGCACAACACGAAAGGACAAAGTGAAGCCTGAGTGTTTGGAAGGAACCTCTTGTAATAATCATATTGTGGGGCATAGGTCAGGATTTCACCAAGATTGTTCGCAGATGATGACAGAAAGTAAGGGTGTTCACCATAGGCCATCACAACCAGCCAGTCAGTTGATAAGACAGTAGGGGGTTACCGATCTCTAGTGACCATCCTGGAGCCGAGGGATGCCTGGGCTAGGGAGGGAACTGCCCTGGATAGACGAGAGAGAGGGGGGTGGACCTTTGCAAAGCAATTTTCAATTTCTTTAATTAAGAACCCTTGAGCTGTTTTCAATGGGTGGTGTGTTTCTAAGGCTATCAGTGACAAAGGGCAAAGGGTGGCTAGTTTCACACAAATTCTTTGTAAAGTATATCATAACATTCAACATGTTATTTGGTGCTACATCTGTGAACACTCTGACCTCAAGTAGACAATAGGACATGATGTGGCATGAGGATGTACCGCCCACAGTGCGCTCTGAAATGCACTGCATCATGTCCACCAAGCATTCAAAATGTCAACACAACTTAATACTCACGTGTTTAAAACAACACACCAGCCAAGGTATACGGTAAAAGACATCTTTATATCTGTTATACCAGTAAGCACACAAATATTAAGTCCAAGTATATAAACACAGTGATTAGTTCAAATCAAGATGCAGGAATTTGAAATCATTCCAATCAAAGAAACAAAAGAGAGACATTTGGTGATATTTGTGCAGTCCAATAAGGAGATATTATAATGAAACACTCCAATTCACATCAGAAGTAAAGAATAAAGCTCAAAGCTTTTCTGCATTAAACGTTCATCAGGAGCTGTTTATACATCACACATATCAATCTTACATTACAACACTCTCTGTTCAGATGACATCAAGCATAGTACAGACCAAAATAAGAAAAACGCCTCGGAACATGCATCAAACACCTTCTCTCATACCCTACATGATGGGACATGGAGCAGATATCATAGCTACAATAAACACATCTACACAAACCATGTCGCTAAAAATAGGTGTGGAAGCAGGTCATCAAAGTAATGCGTAAAACCCCAAAATCTAAACCATAGATTATCCTGTGTTAGCAATACAATAAAGGCTACAGAGAAGCCACCACCATATGACAAGAACAGTGCATGATAATCACCTAAGATGCTCACATGCAAGATACACCAGGAACAAACCTTCAATAGCACCAGACAAATCACTGTAATCAAGAAACATCCCAGGTTCACAGCATTCAACACACCGAAAGTGTAGAGGAGACCAGCTAAAACCAAACTTGCCAAAAAATAGAACACAAACTAGATTTGGGGCACATGACATCATCAATTAGCCAGATTATGATGTCACCCAAAGATACAAAGAAAAAGAAACGTGAACTAGAAACGTGACAACCAATGCCGGCACACTCAAACAACTTTTTGGAAATAAAGAAAGTCCTTATATGGCACTAACCTCTTACCAAAGTGTAGACCTCTGTATGTACACACATGGTAAGAAAGCCACTATTAAATTAACAAATTGCAAAAATAAATAATGTACAAATATAATTTGTAAATCAAGTAATTACAGAAAAGAACAGCATATTAATAACATGAAAAAAGAAGAGACAAACAATAAGAAAAACATCTCATTGTATAATAAATAAACAAAATGCAAACCATACTCTACAGAACAATATGTTGTGAGAATAAGGATCATAGTGGAAACAAATAGGGAAATAAAAAAAACAGGAATAAGTATTAGAGACAATTAAAAACAAAACTGGAAAAAAAAGTTTCACAAGAACAGCTTTTCTAAAAAAGGAATTAAATTAAACACATCAAGTTCTGTTCACCAGTCAGTCCCTAAGGCCATGATGCTGACAGCTTATAAATCCAAAAACACTCTCTCTGAAGTCATTGAAGTTCAGGGTTACCAACACATCTACGTTGAGAAGTAACTTCTAAAACTTGTAATCTCAAATAGGTTTTTGTAAGTTTCCCTTTTCTTAAAAATGTTGTGCTGATGAAGAGTAGGGCCTCATTACGAGTTTGGCAGTGGGGACAAAAAGTGTAGGTTATTCCATTACTGCCATTCTTTCATCACCGCCAAAAGTTTTCCGGAATTACCACCAACGGAATTTACTGAGTGGGAATACCACCAGTTTTTGAGGATAAAGTGGAGGAGCTACCTCCAGCTTAATGTTCCTCCACTTTACCTCCAAAAATTGGTGGAATAACCACTCAGTAATTCCACTGGTGTTAATTCTGCCAAAATCCCATGAAATGGGGATATGCACTACCTACCACTACTTGTAATCCTGTGGTAAACCCACGGGACCAATTGGTGGTAATGGTAATTCCATCTGGCGGTATTCCAGAGGATTTGCTGCTGGAATACTGCCAAACTCGTAATAGGCCCTAAGAGTTATTTCTACCTATTAAGGAGTGGTGCTCATTTCACCAAATACCTGTACTTCATGAAGTTTGGCCCACATCATATAAGCCACATTAGCAATGGAAAGCATTTACAACAATACAATTATTTCAGATATCTTAAAACTTCAATAGATTACACTGTCCCATGTGGGGATTCCACACCAACACACTTTGAATAGTGTTATGACAATTCTGACAGTTTAGATAAGTGTACATGGCCGTCTGTGCTGTAGCCAACACAGTTAGGTGTGTAATCAGAGTGGAGATAGGTATGTTGCAGTGGTTGATATTCCATCTAAACGTATGCGCTAGAGTCTAGGTAAACAATTTGCCTGTCTCTTTATCAAGCTGTAAAAGTAACCAGTTGGCTGGAATGATGTGTGAGATTTGTTGGAACTGTACTAAGTAGGTACTTATGAACGACCAAGTTGGTGATGGTTGTGGTGAATTGGATTCAAGTAATAGATTTTATGAATATACTGGTTTTGCTTAGTTTTTATTGAACTAGACTGTTTGGCTATTCTCCCTTGATAACTCTAGCACATATCCACTGTTATTGTATAGATAATTCAAGCTAATCTGCTAGAAACCTTGTCTCTCTACGAAGTTGGCTATAAGGAAAGTTATGAATGAAGCCATACAGGTGAAAACGCCTGCACTAACCGACCTTCAGATCCCTCGAGCAATGAACCACCATGATGAGGGTGATACCTCACAAGGGGAGAGTCTGGCAAGAAATGGCAATGATGTTACAGAGCAGTCAACACATATCAATAGCTTGTCCTGCTAGGGGTAACTTTACTAAAATGATGGTATAGTTTATAGTTTATAGCCTATCGGCTGTGTATATAGAACATACATACATTACAATCACAATATCCAAATACAAAAAAAGATGCTTCACATTAAAACATAGTATCACAACATCTACCAATATCTAAAAACATTTTCTAATGTCAAAATGATATGACCCAGGTTGCTGTACTTGTTCACTGCACATAGGCATATACCCACTTCATACTTAAAAATATTAAGAGACATCATCTGGAAAAAGTCAAATGCAATTTAAAACAGAGACTAAAAGGAAGTATGTTTTATTGATGACATCTTATTCTCTCGCCACCATAACTATATTTACAAAACTGTGGCTAGTCCTGAATGCTTGCAGCCAGCAGTAAATCACGAGTCTCATATCTCAACTACTGCCCATTCACCTTAGGTTTGGATAATTTCCCATCCTTTTTGGGACCAATCTATTTACTAGAGATAATCACACACAGTCTAGAATTTTATTTTTCCTGCCATTCTATTAACTCAAATCATAATTATCATACAATGGACAGTGCAACATTTTCCAAAATGTCCGAATTTTCTATTCAAGCCCGAAATAATCTCCACAATGGGCCAGATGGTGAGAATCAGGAATGACATAAGAAGGAAAAGTGTTAATGTGATAACTTTTCCTAACATCAAATAACAAACCCCATGATGCAGTTATATATTATTTCATTGATTGTTGCTAATTTGCCCTCTTTTGGACATACACATGATTCAAACTTGTGATTCACACGCTCATCAACACTTGGGCTTGAATCTGAAAACTACTCAAAGCAAGGTTTGAAACTCACCATCTAAATGAGAGGCCTGAGAATACGGAGAAGAGGTTCACTGGCCATTTAGAGGTCTTGAGCCATCCTAAAACAGGATCATTTGCCATGGTTGCTGTACACATTGACCGCAAAGAACAGAGCTGACAAGACAGCAACTGTGCATGCCAGACCATAACCCAGGAGCTTCAGTGTGAAAGTACAGAGAGAAGGACATTATTGTTAGAAGTGGGCAAATTCAGTGAATCCTGAAATGTGATTGCGCTGATGTCCTGGGTCAAATAAACAGGTGAATGGCCAGCAGACATATTGTGAACCTGCACGTGACTGGGTTGGTCTCTGCCTCGCACTCCCTCTGGCTCAAAGGTGTTCAGCGCAAACTACCTTTGAATATCTACAAGACAAATGAATCCCCCTTTTTAATTGTAGCGACAAATAAACACATTTCATCTCATCATGATGATGTTGTTTTGTGGGTTTTACCAGGTGTGTGCCTGCATCAGGCGAGCTGTCAGAATGCCAATGATATCATCATTTCATCCCTGAATGGTTATGAGGGTCATTAAGGTCAGTGTGTTGTCATCTGCCAAAGCAAAGCACTTACAAATCTCTGGTTTGTGCAGATGGGACACCCTGTCTGGTGGAACAGGGATAAATGAAAAATGTGCATACAAAAGTCAGAAATGAAACAGAACAGGAGACACATGAAAAAGCCATCAAGACAATTCAAATACAAAAATCAAAACTGGAAAAAGAGGAGGCACATAAAAAGTAGCACAGAAAGTTCACCTTCAAAAATCGCCTACAAAAGTGGACCTCTCCTTGTGGCCAAGTCTCAAGAAACGAGAACCAATCATAGGAGTAAGATATACAATTTTCACCTACAAAAGTCTAAACGGATTAGCGACAGGAGGAAAAACATAGATCTCACTGCTTATTCCTAGTCAACTGCTCCACTGTGGGGCGCCTACGTGCCCAAAACAGATGTCAGGGCAAGGCGGGTGTCACCTTGGGTCAACATGGTAACACACTGGTGGAAGGTAAGGGCACTGGTGCCACCATGGCTGTTGGTACTTTCGCCGACAGTGGCAGTCAAGAAAACCTGAGCTGGCATTGGTTACGTTCGACCCTGCAATTGAGAAATCTGCACAGGCCCTAGGCAATTATTGTCAATTCTTTCCTGGAGCACAAGGATTGCTCTCACTATTCAGGAGTGGATGGTCTTTATGATAACCTTGAGCACTTTAGTTTACTGCTGACGCAAGAAACATGGATTACAGACAACCTGATTTTGAATGAAGGGCAAACTGTACAAGCTTTTGCTTACAAGGGCCCTAAGGGAAGGCCTAAAGGTGGTTTGTTGCTGAAAGAATACAGTACTATTGACCCAAATAAAAACGGAACACTGCCTATGTTTTGACTGGCATACATAGGTGAGCACACCAAATGGCAACACTACGTCCCTGTTTATCAATAATGTTTATGATCCACCTGCAAAAACATAAAACACTATTTTGTCTGCAACTAGAAAATGGTTAAATCAATATGCCCACATTATTCCAGACAGCAGCAGCCATCTTGGTGTCAGATGGTGCTTTTATGGTGGCCCCATAGCTATGCAGTCAGGCTTCCAGCACATTCATCACCATGGAGATGAGCCCAGCTGACCCACGTGCCACAAGATCGACTGGGAAGCAGCCGCCAATTAGCGCCTGGCATCCCCTATAGATCAGGCTGCACCATATGGCCACTCCAATCAGCACTGTGAGTTTTGACTATATGTAGTGATGTCATCCATGACGAAATTGTCTTTTATAATGTGCTGCCCATGCAATCTTTGGCAGAGCGCTATGGGGCAGCAGAGTTCTTTTCTGGCATTTTTCTATATAATATAAACTTTGTTATCCTTGCAAAATTATCTCTTGGTCTTATTCCTGGCTGGGGTGCATGTCTATTTCTTATTTATTGCCATTATTTTTGGACGTGCAAATAGGGGATGTACCTTCAATGGCCCTGCTCACGAACCTCCTTCTCACTCTCTAAAATCTCACTAACTTCTCTCCACACTCTGCTCATCCCGTCTTCTCCTCATTCTACTGTAATCTCTCCACCTCCTCTCCAGCTGTCTTCCAACATAATCTGATCAGCTCTTTGGCTCTACACCCAATGAGCTGGGCTGTGGGTCTTTTTGTGGTGGCTTAACCCATCGCCTGGGCTTGCTCTCCCAGTGAAAGAATCCAACTGTGGCTCAATGAGCATCCTCCACTTTGATTGAATGAGGTCACTTCACTTCCATCCTGTGGGTATTTAAGGTTGGGCTCAATGGACCAGAGGCTATAATAGGTGGGGCAGCCATCTTGGTTTACACTGGATTGTCCTGTCTTTCCCTGTCGGCCTGCTGCCTATTGACTCGCCCTTGATGCAAACACAATAAGTCTTGCCTGCAAATTCCCTTTTCTAAGCCACCCTGACACTAAACCCTTCAACCCCAAGGCTTATGTGGGACAGAGCTGGGTTGTGTATGCAATTTTGGATGTTTTTAAAACAGGGGCGGGGTGCACTTTCTCCCCTTTTATGGGCAATGTGTATGTGTTCTCCTGTTCTATCTTCACTGGGGTTGGACTAGCACCTCTCTGGGCTGGCCTGCACCCGGCCCGCAATTCCCCTGTCCCTGTGCACATGATTGTGGCTTCCCAGTGCAGTCCAGGCATTCCCTTAATAAACCAGAGGGGTTATGGGAGATGTAGACCCCCCTTCATTCTCTAAGGTAAAATGGTGGGTGGTCTGGGTTTGATAAGTGTGCTTTTAGCCTTTGGGGTCTTGGCTAGGCATTCCCCATGATGCTCTCGCACAGGTAAGCCTGGTTGCTTTATTTGGATTGAGTCCAAGTTTTGGCTTGGACCCATTTGGCAATTCTGAGAGTGGTACTGCTTCTTCCACTCGTTCCCATAATGTTCTGGCCAATTGGAAATTAGTTTATGTCATGTGGAACTGTTGCAAACCGGTGAGCCATGTGACTGTCCCCTGCTATGAGAACAGGGTGCTTCAGAAGTAAACTGGAGGGTTTTGGGGTATCCCTGCTAGCCAACCGCTAATCCTACCTGGTGTCCCCGTCACATAGTGTAGCACGGTAAACCAGCATAAGCAGAGCAACAGTAGTGTAGTCGGGAGAGAACGAGAGTTTGCACAAAAAATAATGCAGTTGCTGAAAACAGGAACTGGCAAATGTTGCTAATATTGTAGAGTTGGTATCGACATGCCTTATCTAGCATTAAAATATGAGCCTGAGAAGAAAAGGTAAGATCAAAAAGAAAAAAAAAAGAAATTCTTAGATTTTTGTTCTAATTTAGAAAGCAATAGAGGTGGAAAGGAGATAACATTATATCATTAAATTGCATGTACATTTGTAGAGTGCAGATGACATATAAAGAAAAGTACATGGAAGCAGAAACTGCAAACAAGAGAATTTCTCTGTTTAAGGGGTTTAAACAAAGAAAATGCAAAGTCATCCATTTTGTAGTAGCAAGTAGGCAGATGAACATCAATGAATTTCCAGAATAAACGTAGGAAACGAAAATCTGCGTGTCATCAGCATACCAGTGTGCTGAAAAACCAAAGTCGGAAAATAAAGAAGCAAGTGGGACAGAGTAGGAGGTTAAAAGGAGAGGACACAAAACCGAAGCTTGTGAACAATTGTCTTGAGGCTACTCCTGGGCTAGCCGGGGTGAAGCCCTAGCAGTCTTCAAACAGTGCTCCTGAGTCGGGCTCTGTTGTGCTTCCCCTGACTAGCCCCAGACACGCCAACACCAGCAAGCAGCACTTTGACTCCACACGTGGTTAAAGAGCTTCCCATGGGGGTCGGTGCTTCTGATAAAAAAAAGGAGAGATGGGAGCACCAAAAGTATGATAACGGTGCCCCTGCATCTCCTTTTCTTTCTTAATCAGAGCTGCCGCCCCTGCAGACAGCCCTTTAACCACATAGCTATGTGGAGTTAAAGGGCTTCCTGAGTGGGTTGCCACATCTCCTGAAGAAACTAATGTAGAGACTGTGCACACTGTTACAGTTGCTATTGGTGCACCCCTCTCCTGTAGTCCCTTAATCACATGCTCCAACCCCAGCGGGCAGCCTACTGGCAGGGGTCGGTGTCGGTGTCTGAGATTAAGAAACAATAGTACAGGGGTGCACCAAAAGGTGTCATAGCAGTGCGCCCCATCTCTCCTGCTTGGCTCTCACTGCCAAGCAATTTCGCCCCCTCCCCTGCACCTAGGCCACGCCCCCTTAATTGAGCTCCACTTAAAGCACTGGGCCGCTCCCGATCCAGCCCAAAGTTATTGAACAGTCGACACTAGCACACAGCCCATCAGACTACCTGCGGGAAATTCCTGTTTCCCATATTATCAGTGCATCACTGAGGCTCTAGAACATGTCTCTATAGATGGCACACTATGCAGGTAATGCAGAAAATGAAGTGTTCTGCTTCACTCAGGGATCTATCCTCGAATCTGTGGGTTTGTCTTCTGAGGTGCTGAGCAGTATTCTAACCAATGAATATTCATGGGTGGGCCTTGGGCATTTGAAGGTGATAAAGAGAGACACAGGCGGTCAGTGCATAATGCTGCTCTTGGCGGTGTTCTACTGTGATCACGGTGTGCAATTCATTTGGACTGTATGTATGACAATGAAAAGCCTGCGGCTGTCGATTAAAGTCTTGCTCACTTTTACCGCACTGCGAATTACGGTGACGAAAGGAAAGCTGTTATACTTTCTCTGCTATGGTAACCAGTGCCGGAGCACAGAGGGAGTTATGCACAGAGATTGTATCCCATGTTCTATATTTAAATGTGAGGGTGGAATTAATGAGGTATTTAGAGCCATGCAGAGCACAGACATGTACTTTGCAAAGCTACGGATATCAGATTCCAGCTCAGTGATTGTATTTTCCTACGCAGCTGAGGCACAGTGACGGGTTCTTCGGGTGCAATGATGGACTTCACTGTCATAGTTCTGGAACAATTAAAGTATTTTCTAGCAAGGCGATTGGATATTCAGGTGTAATGATGCCTGGGAAAACCTCAAATTACACAGAGGATCAGGAATCAGAATGTCTGGACTCAATAAGGAAAGTAGACAAAGTGAAACGCAAAACCCAGCTTTACTAACATCCAAATAAAGCGGGGACAGCATACAAGCAAACATGGTGACGCTCTCAGAGCTCTCATACAAAACAACAGTTTATAAGGTGAACAATCGTCAGAACTGATGTCACACTACAATTTTAGTTACCAAAACCTACAAGGTGAGGGGATTGGTTAGCAAGGATAACTATATATGTAGCCTATAAGGGTTAAACAGCTGATTGGGTTGCAACAAGCTGATGGTTCCTCCTAAGACTACCTCTAAATTGGTAATAGTAAATGCACATCATCTCTACAATACTCTATTGGTTGGCACAACACGTATTAGGTGGCCCAGCATGGTGGAGGGGTTTGATTGGTTGGCTTTCTACTGACCAACTCTGGACAACTGACAGGTCATCAAGATATGAGCCATACAGGAGAAGGGGGGAAGAGGTCCATCCATGGACTGCTTTACTTCCAATTAATAAATATATCATCCCTTATTCCTAGGCCATGAGAGAGAGTGATTCCTTTGTAGTTGGCCTTGTGCAGTGTCTCATGTCTGAGAATATGCATAAGGAATGAGGCAGGTGTCCTATCTGTGTTTGTTACTAATGAATAGGCAGTGTTCTTCAATTATGGGTCACGTGTGATGAGACCACATTTGGAATTATTTCACCCTGCCAGGGCCGGTGCAAGGAATTTTGCCACCCTAGGCATACTGTCAGATTGGCGCCCCACCCCACTCCAAGTCCTAACCGTTCTCAACAAACTGTCCTCCAACCAACCACACCCCTCCACAGCCTTGTGTTCACGAGGTGAGAATTGTCCTGCAGGAGGTGCTGACTTCTAGGCCAGCATGCATAAAAGGAAATCAACAAACAAATGTGGGACATCTCAAAACAGCAGCTCCAGGTGCCCTCCCAGATTTGGCGTGTCACCACCAAAACAAAAGAAAAAAACAAGCATTGGCAATGCCAACAGTTTGGGCCTTTTTGTAGACATGGGAAAGACATTTGCCAGGCACTGCCATAATGGTATTAACTGGCCATTGATGGTAGCAGGTGCAAATGGTACGAGCACCTGGGCATATAACTATATATAACCTATACGCAAGTCAAAACTGCCGTCGGGCCCAGGCCTGCCACAATACTGTTGGCTTTGTCAATGCTTGTTTTTAGCAGGACTTTAGTGAAGAACAGCATAGTGCTTATAATTCGAGTGGCTGTAGGCAGGCCTGGTAAGACATTTTTATTATATCAGTAGTGCATATACAGCTCAAATTAAGTGAATAACTCTCAGAAGTCTGCTTTTATAAAATATTGGACTTGCATTACAAGTGCAAAGTTTTATGGTAATGCTTGAGTTCAACATGCTCAAAGATCCCAGGAGTGGATGTGTTTTGGGCAGGAAGTGGGATGGAATGGCCATAGGGATTAGCGTGGCCTTGGGTAGTCAATTGGTGGGTCAATAGGCAAACAATACTGACAACCTTTGTGTCCCTCCTCATACGACATTGCTCCCCACGTAGATGCAATAGATCGAATTATAGGTGGTGCTTTCCAGAACAAAAAATAAATGCTCTCATCACATGGCCTGCATGAAGTCCAGGACAGCAGGGCAACTGCCACTTTTGCCCGCCATCTCCATCGCTATTGTGTCAGGCCTGGGCCCGACTGCATTTTTTTCTTTAAAAAATTGTAACCAAATCTGCCCGTATCAGTTGACTGAAAGCCCAGGTTCGAAAACAAGGGCAAACGGGCATGCTAGGCTCTTTGCATGGTAGGGAAGGGGGAGATGTAGATATGGGCATCTTCTCAGCACCCCCCTGCACAGGATCTTGGGGGTTGCCATTGACCGCAGTAAACCTAAGATTTGCTTATTGCTAAGCCACCTCTCTCCTTCCTTTTAGCCAGGCAGAGGTCAGACTCAGAAGAGACACAGGAAGCTCAAATGGGCACAAATGTCCCACGCAGGCAGATGGGGCAACTCATCCCACCCAGCATGACCATTGCTGAGGAGACTAGATTTACCTGGCAGTGGATTATCGGATTAATAGGTGAGAGGGCAACGGATCAAGGAGGGGGCGCATTGCTGTGAGATGTTGGAAGAAAACAGTGGGAATGGAACAGGAGGACAAGAATCTTCATGGAGGAGGACAAGAACAGGAAGAAAGAGAAAGGGGGGCAGTGGAAACATGAGGGGATAAGACACGGGCACACACAAACACATCCAGACGGACAGAGGGGTGGACTAAAGGACACCGGGATGAAGAGTGGATACAGAAGGGCATATATACCAGAGAAAGGGACATGGCACCCCAACCACAGTGTTATGTACATGAAGATGGGGACAGGGAGCAACGCAGAAGGACAGAGGGTGTTAGGCAGAGACAGAGCAAAGCCGCAAAGGTATGTGGACAGAAAGAAAAAAATTGGGAAATGCAGTGAGTACTAAGGGCAAGGGAGGGTGTGAGTAAAAAAGAAAATACACAGGCAGCAGAGAATAGGTGAGGAGTGGGACAGTGACAGAAGAGTGGAGGCGACTGGGACGAGAACACATGAGCAGGGCACAAAAAGGGCAGCCAGCCAGTAACAGGAAAGTTGGCATGCTGCAAGCAAGAATAGGTTCGGCCCGCGGCGGAAAGGACCGTGTAATGTGCAACTGAGAGAGGTGAGCAGGGGTTGAGTGTCATGGAGGGACAAGGGGTAGAGTCATATCCAGGACTGGTACACACTTGCATCAGGGCACAAAGATTATGCATTCTTTGCTAATGCAGTGAGCAACTCATACAGCGAAAGCACTATGACAAAAATAAATTATCAGTACATGATTAGAAAACTGAATCCATTATTTTCCATAATATTGCTGTAAGCTGCAACTGCAGACTTGAGGCCTCCTCCACCCCTAAGGGGCTATTACTATTAGAGCCTGCAGCCTGAGCCATTGCCAACCAGCATAGGCATAACATTTAATTAAGACAGGCAGAGGGTTGTGGGGCACCGCATGCATTATGCACCATGGTGTTGGTCGGCAGTAGCCAGCATAGCACCTCGGTCCTCACCTGTGTTGGACTGTCACTCTCTCAGCACAGTACTGCCAGTACCCGGCCCCAGGCCGCTCTCACAGGCACAACAGGGGCCGCCGCCACCAGGATGGGTCGGGGGGCCTAGTACGGGCACTGGACTGGCGCACCGCACAGCAAAATACTGCTGCAGGCCTGCAGCTAGTGCAGGGTGCGCAGGTGGCCACCACGTCTGATGGTCCTTACCAATTCAAGTTAAGAGACTCAGGGGGCTCAGTGCACTGTAGCATTCACTGACTCATATCACCGAGTCGACGAGCAATCGAGGAGGCAGGTGCAGTGCTTTATGTCATGCTAATGAGCAGGTGCCAGCTCTGCCACGCCCATGCCACTCGTGACCCTGACCTGACCCTCAAGTCCCAACCTTCACGGCACCACCTGGTCCGCTGCTGCTGCAGCCCGCTTGCAGAGAGTGTAGCAACAGGGCTGAGCCAGTGCTATCCCTACAGGCAAGGCAGTAATTAGTGTGAAGGTGTTAACGCAGCATGTTGCGGCTCTTAACATTTCCAACATATAGGCAAGCGCCTAACCTTGCCTAGTGATAGCACCGGTCCTGCACCCTGCATTTATTTGGATTTCCGCTAATATTAGTGCAAGTGTATGGTTTTCTTTCCAACTGGGGGCACTAGTGATCAATTTCCTATGGATGCTTTTAGCTTATAATTATCATGCACCTGGCCTATAAAGGCTGGTTCTTCTACTAGTTAATCTAATAATATATGGCTTGTGCCCTGGTAATTGTTATTGCATGTTCTTTATGAGACTTTCAGACCTCCTTAATTTCTCAGTAACATATAGGCTTGCTCTACATAGCTACTGCCTGAGCTCTGCACCGATGTGTATTTATGTAAATTCAGCATGTTGAGTTCTTGTGAAGCCTTGATGCCTTTCTTTTACTTAGAAGCATACTGTGGCTCCCATTTTGGAAAATTTGGCTTCCCATTACTGTTGCATTTCTATGTTAGTGAGCTATATATGTGTGTCATTCATGTTGCATTCAGCGTATATATCGCTTATGTTAGTGTTATTCGTGTCTTATGGATGCAGGTAATATTATTAGTGTATAAATGCATATCTGACCTAGTGTTCTTGTTCTTCATGTTGAATGCACATTTGGTTCGTGACCAATGCATGCATGTGTAATGTAACGTTAGTTTGGTTTTCACTCGTGCCATCTTTAGTCTACATTATGTTCATCTCCTCCGGTACCGTCCTGGGATAAAGGCCAATGAGTAACATTTCTTGCCTGTGTGGTATTGAGCCGGGGGAGGGGCAGTAGCTATGGGTATTTATCTGCCTCTCAACACAGCATAGTTGAAGCGCTTTGAAACACATTGTGTATAGGCGCTATATAAATAAACTATCATATCATATTATAGTTCTGGCAGGATAACAGGAAATAACAGCAATGCTCTTGCACAATGAAAGGGGCAAAGGGAAATCATATATGTTCACTCACTTGAAATGCCAGTTGTATCTCATGGGGTACTTTCGGCATAATTGTGTGTTGCTCAAGACAGAAATTAGGTGATACTGGCACCGTTCTGTCAGAGTAAGGGAGCATTCGGGCTCTGTGATGGAATATTCTAACAACGTGCTAACAGAATGGCAGAGCTCTGGGATAAAATGTCCTATAGCAGCACAGTAATGTCTCTGCCCATTTCAGGCACAGCAATTGCATTTCCTGGAGGAGTTACAGTAACATTATTTGATGATTTGGCACACAACTTGGCTCCGTATGTGGGCTATGTTACACAGTTCCCCATAAAATTGGCATGAGATCAGTGAAGTCTATTTGCACCCCGTCAGTCCTTTTAAGCTTTGTAGACCTAGTGCAAAGCTGTACCTGGAATTATGGTGCCCTAGCACTGAGTTAATTTATTTATGTATTGTTTGCTTGTTAGGTGCTTATACAGTGAGTAAAATACTGTTTCAAAGCACCCACAGAGCGAAAGGGAGCGAACAAGGAAGTGAAACACATTACAAAACACAATGTTTAAGAGCAGTGGGAGGAAAAAAAGTAAAAAGGACAAACGTACTATGCCTTATTCAGAACGTGCAAGTGCAGCAAGGAAGAGGGCAGAGGCGGTAAGTGCTGGGGAGTCTGAGCTAAGGGTGAGCCACAGATGAAGTGCTAGGGTTGTTGAGCGATACATGGCTTGGATCCACGTTAGGGGTACGTGCGAATCTCCAGGGCGGAGGGTGTGCCAATGCAAGTGGCATTTAACAATACAATGAGGGCATTTAACAAGATCTATGGGCCTTAACTTCAGGTACGGCCTGAGGTTGTGGTCTATAAAGCTATAATGACCCACAGATATGGGGGAGGGTTTTAAAAAAGACAATCTGCCTGGAGTGTTTGCTGAGGACTGGATAGTTCCTAGCAACCCCACGTACAAACGTAAAGATGAGGGAGGAGCAGAGCTGAGAAACCAGCCAGGCCACGTCTGCCATTGTGGTCTGGCAAGTTAATGGATTGGTGGTTGGGGCGATCATCGGAGAGAGGCTGAGCTACATCTTCCAGGTGCGGCCAGGCAAAGACGCCATCAGCAAGGGGGCAGAGCCATCTCCTCCACCCCCCACCTCAATAAGGTAATGAGCACAGGGTGGATTTCTATTGCCTGCATCGCTTCTGTCGCCAGAAACTTGGGAGAGGAGGATAGGAGGATCGACTTCTATGGCCTGAAAACTGTCATGAAAACATGGCAAATAGCAACATTAACACAGCACAACAGTAATGGTAGCTTCTTTTTATATAGTGCTTCATGGTGGATTCCTCCCAACTCTAGGTGACGGGTTGCATTAGTCAATTAAATACTCAAGTCATTAGACAGTTTAAAATGACTCTATTTATTGACCACAATATTATTATGGGAATTAGTGACCCTGCCCGAATTCGAACATGTGCTCGACAGGCTGAAATCAGATGTCTACTAGTGCTTAGGTCACAGAGCCCTCTTGCAGGCCTAGACCAACAATGCATTGTTTCATGTACAGCAGTGAATAGGCCAGGACTCTTGACGTCATAGATGATGACCATGACCATTTAAATATTCTGCTTTCCCAGTGTGAAAAGTGAGGCAGTCACAAGAATATGTTGCGCGCTTAGCTAATAACACATGAAGCAGGCCCAGCAGCCCTAAAGTCGTTGCCGAGCGGCTAACTCAAACTACCGCATGTAGCCACATTTCTGGCACTGGGGTTTGTGGCACCACAGTCGATGTGAACGAAGGAAGGAAAGAGCGAGGTAGTACTAGCAGATCTCGCGTTACAACATCATTCAGTCCTTGGCGCGTGCACTACTGCACATGGTTTGGGACGAACCCGAATAAAGAAGCAGAACCATTTACATTCCCCGTCTGAAGAGCAGCTCCCCCCTAGTGTGTTTGAAGTCACACGGAATAGAGAGGGGTTGTTTCTTCCTTTGGAGTAATGTGCAGTAATTAGATGGGGTTATTACTGAATGGCTCCGTCCAGCATCTTAGACTAGTATGGCCCCTCGCCATCTTGAGTGCTTTATCATTCGCTCGCATTCTTACTGCTGTTATTCGGTCCTATTTACGATGATTTTACATGAAAGCCGTTGCCATTGCCTGAAAACTGAAGGATATGTAACAAGCATTGTCAAAGTCAATAGTTTTGCCTTCTTTCTTAGTAAAGGCATGTGTTCACAAGCCAAGTCGCTTGAATGTATGCTTGGATTAAAAAGATGTTTGGAAAGCACAGCCTTAACCTTGTCTGGAGTGTCCTTGCAGTCAGTCCCGTCCTTAGTGGAGGCAGCGCCCCGGGCAGCAAAATAACAATTTGGCGCCCCCCATCCCCGCACCCGGGGAGGCGCCAAATGTTTCTTTTCACATTTAATTTCAAAAGGCGTCCTTTTGAAATTAAATGTGCTCTCGGGAGCGGGCACATTTGACAACAAAAGGGTGCTGCGACACCCAATTAAGATGTTTATCTCCCCACTCCCATCCTGGAGCAGGGAGTTAATCACTGGAATAGGGTGCTGATGCAAGCATCAGCACCCTATTCTAATGAAAACTGCCCCGCTCACGCATTGCAGCGGGCAGGTAATTATATCAATAGGGTGCCCACACCCTATTGTTGTTAAATGCACCGCTCCCACAAGCACATTGAATTTCAAAAGGACACTTCTCCCGCCATGCCAGCTCGGGGTAGCCCTTGAAAGGCTCCTCCTTGAGCTGGCGCCCTGGGGAGCTAATGGTGCCCTGGGGGGCTATGGTGCCCCGGGCAGTAGCCTGGCCCGCCCTGCCCTAAGGCTGGCCCTGCTTAAGTAAAAGGATCAAGGGTCAAGCAGACTGAAGCGCACTTTCTCTGTGAATGACAATGTTTTTTAAGAAGTTTACAAAAGGAAGAAGGTTGGATTATGCTTGGAAATAGTCAGGTAGAGAGTTCCATATGGTAGAGGACAGACAGGCGAATGACCCGCAACCAAGATTAAAAGATTTAAATGCAGGAAGTAGGGGAAAATGGGGAGGGGTCATAAGTGGGCTGAGGGCAAGCAGACAGAGGGTGGCTGCTCCACCATCAACGATACTGAGTAGAAATCAAGGAGACCAGAGCTGCCATTGAGCTGTCGAGTGAGGCTGGGAATGATTGCTGAATGGTGCCCACCCCGGGCTTTGGTCAGCGGCTCTGTACACACACAGTCCCGCCAACACTGTCCTCCATCACAATAGAAACCTCGACCGGTTTATGGGACCTTTAGTTCCGCTGAATTTGCAGACTTGGAGATGTATAAAGCGTGTCTCTCAACTTCCATGCAGCCAGTTCACACACATGGCATGCCACAGACCTGTCCATAGACTTCAATGGGATGTCACCCGCCAAAAACAGAATCATCTGATTTCACCTGCTCTGGCGACACAAAAGATTGACAGGTGAGTACCAAGTGGTAGCAAATTATAAAGCAGTGGTCTGCAACCTTTGGCTCTACAGATGTTTTGGACTGCAACTCCCATCAGCCCTAGTCAGAATAGCCATGGGGGAGGAATTAAGTAGTAGTACAAACCATTTATTTTTATTTTATTTATTTTTGCATTTATGTAGTGCCCAAACCCAAAGGGATCACAGGGCTGGTACAGGGTAAGAAGGTACAGACAGACAGTACATTAGTCAGGAGAAACATAGTTGTTCAGAGTCCAAACTAGTATACCCGAGCCAGTGCATGGTTGTAGGTAAAGACATGTTAAGAATATTTGTTAAATAGCCATGTTTTCAGGAGTTTCAAATATGTGCAGAGAGAGTATTCCAGAGGGTGGGCACGTGATGCAGAAGCTGTAGCCCCCTGCTCGTTTACGATTAAATCTGGGTGTACATAGTTCAAGGCAGGAGGAGGAGCAAAGGGGGCGTATCTTGGGTTTAGCTGAAATGTGAGGGACAAGGTAGGAGGGAGCATTATGGTGCAAGCATCAGTGTGTAATAGCTTGAGTTTTAAATTCAGTAACTGCTTTGATTGGTAGCCAATGTACTTCTCTTCTCATGGTAGAGATGTGGTCCGAGTGTTTCAGTCCCAGCGCCGCTCTTAGTGCCTTGTTCTATAAGAGTTGTAATTTAGCAAGGTTCTTGGAGAATGTGCCAGAAAAAAGAACATTGCAATAATCGAGTTTACTGCCTATAATGGCTTGTGCAAGAGTCAGGCAACCCATCTGGAGAGCCACAGGTTGCAGACCCCTGCTCTGAAGGAAGAGGGGAAAATGTGGTACCATTGAGGCGGGTCTTCCAAACAGCCCAATCCCCTATCTACTTTGGAAGGTATGGTGTGCCGGCAAAATAGCAGCTGCGGTGGACCATAAGGAAGCAGAAGAGGCGAGACAGGGGGTGCAGCAGCCTAGACAGGGAGTGACAAAAAATGAGTTCTTGCCATTGTGCCGCATATGCGCTGCAGCAGACAAAACTAATAATACATGACTCCAAAAGAAAGATCTTGACAATTAGGCAGGTGAAAAATACAAAGCAAACCTGTAACTCTAAGAAAATCAGGGCTCAGCCGAAACACATAGCTTTCATTATGTGGGGATAACAATGAGTTACGTAGTTCCAAAGCACACTGATTCTGTATTGCACTAGTTTGAATTATAATTTATTTACATAATGCAGTACAAAGTATATGTATTAGGGCTCGGACGGGCTGGTAGCTAATTAGCTCTTGCTTCTACCCTGGTAGAGCCCGGTGAGCCAAAAAGCAACAGCTACCAGGAGCTACTTGGAGCTACTCTGGCCAACGGGTGCCTTATAAACATGCATATGTGACATTAATATTGAGTGTTTTAGAATGTAAATAAAGAAGAATTAGGACATTTATCTGACAAATTTAGATATAATCACACATAATGGGCAAAACTTGGTGTGTATCACATGCCAAAGTCAGATTTGCATTGCGTTGTGTACTCGCTCCTGGTTCCCCAGCATTAGTTCCTGCCTACTGGGTGATGCCTGACACCCAGATGCTGGTTTTAGCTCCTATTCGTCGAATTTTAATTACCCTGTGTATGTTATGTTCCAAAAATCTGTTCCAGATCCTCTAGTAGCTTCATACACTTCGTGCCACTAATGTTTTGTGTGGTACGGGCAGTTCATTGGCGACCAAGCTGCAATTATGTAGGATTGTTGTGGAATGATGATACACCACTTGAATAAGAAAGTAACTTTACATAACACCAAACCATACCACCTTGAAGCAAACCCACATACAGTGACCACATTTTTGGAACTGAAACTACCAATATAACAGCATAGCACTATTCCTCTCCTCCCACTAACAAACCCACCCCTTCCCTTATTCGTTTCAGATCCATCTGAGCACCTAGAGACCATGAAAGGTGTTGCAGTGCGTGGCTTATATCACATTAACAGAGCATGTATGTAACCAATAGCAAAAAAAGGAAACTTTACAATAACTTTGCAAGAACAAACATTTGCAATCCTAAAACCTAGAAATCCTGTTTACGATCCTAAAACCTAAAATCCTGTTTACAATCCTAAAACCTAAAATCCTAAAATCCTCACTTTCACCCCCAGGCAGCTTGACACCGTCCATTATGCCTTCCCCTCCTGCCAATGGCATGACCTCCCTATGTTTTGCTTTAGAGATGTCTCAGACTCAGATGTCAAAACCATTCGAAAAAGCCTCAAGCACTCAAGATGCAAGGGAGATGTATGCCATGCACCCCTAATTAAGGACTGCTCCGAGGACCTTGCACCTCTTATCACCGCCTTCATCAATGCCTCTTTCACCACTGGCATAGTCCCGTCTAGCCCCAAGAAAGTCTGGATCCTCCCCCTCATTAAAAAATCTACACTTGATCCCATAAATGCAGTCAACTACCTCCCCATCGCAACTGTTCCGTTCCTCTTAAAAATCTTCGATAGGGCAGCCTACCTGCAAATCCAGCACTACCTGGAAGCCAAACACATTCTGCGAATCCGACCGTCAGGGTTCCGCTCTGGACATGGTACTGAATCTGCCCTCTTAGACCTTAAGAACCAGCTGTATGACTTCAGAGATGCAGGCAAGACTGCTCCTGGACATATCAGCGGCATTTGACTTGGTGGATCACAAGATCCTCTGACACCATCTTACATCCGCTGCCAAATTTTCATCAGAAGCAACTTCTTGAATCATCCCCTTCCACTGAGAGAGATCCATCAGAGTATTTGCCACAAATGCCTATGCTCCTCCTGCCCCCATTATCCCCCATTGTCCCACAAGGATCATGTGTATCCCCAACATTATTCAATATCTTCACAAAACCCCTTTTTGTTCTCCTGGACTCCGTTGGCCTATCATATACTAATTATGTGGATGATACATAAATCCTGCTTCCTCTCTCTGGCAACTACTTAGAGGACTAAATCTCCCTGAACTCTGTCTACTCCACCATCCAAGCCTGGATGGTCATGCACCGTCTCTGCTTAAATAATGAAAAAACGGAGCTCCTCCTGGTGGCCGCTCCAGCAGTGATCAAAAAGCTTGACCCTGGCCACGCTCAGGGCAAATTTAAACGGGTGAAAGCTGGAGGCGCAAGCTTCCCAACCATTTCAACCAAGCAGTGGAACCTACTCCCGCCATCGCTGCGAGTGGAAACCTATTTTTGCACTTTCTGAAAATCCCTAAAAACCTTGCTATTTACATAATCTCTGTCCCCCTTTCCACCTGATCCTTTCCATTCCTGAGATGTACTATGTAATGTACTTTTCTGAGTTTGCATCTTTCGCCTTGCAATTAATTGGTCAAGAAAAAAGCACCTTGATGCCTGAGGGCTTGGTGCGGGATACAAATGCAAAAAAAATACATTTAAGCGTTCCATGAGTATAAAAGCTCATAAAAATGGCAATCAAAACGAAGGCAATACATTTAACACTGCAACAGATATGTGCCCGCGTTAGTGGCACTTTATATGATGGTGGCAACCACGTGATGCAGCCTGTGAAATTTGACTTCTAGTATGAAACAACTCTACAGTGAAATGATAGGGCTATAGACCTGCAATGCTGTGGCTCTTTGCATTGTCTATAAGTCGATCTTACCGCATCCCAGTGTCCCTACTTTTCCCACCACTGTCAAATAACAGTGGATGTTGAAATGCCTGGCCGTATCCCGTTTCTACAGCACCAATTGGGCCTATTTAACTCCCATCCGACTGAAGGTAGCACCTCATTTCCACTGCCTGTATCGCCAAATGATCAAATAATGTTGTCCACATTTTAGCCACAAACATAACTCTTTATTGGCTGCTCACATCAGCCCGTGTCATCTTGTGATGCATCATGGAAAAATATGGTTAGGACAAAATTTAAAAAAACGTTCACTGAAAAACAGGCACCCTTCATCGGTCAAAAAGCGACCTAGAGCCAGGCCAAATTAAGGCGCATAATGCAAAACAGGAAAAATACATATGTTCAATTGAGACTCAGGAACAGCAGCCGTTTCCTAATATGGCTCTATAGCTGTATGCATGAGATGTATAAAGTGTGCGCCAAGCCGGGACGCAGTAGAGCGCTGTACATAAAGGACGTCCCGAGGGGTTTACAGGCAGGGTGCACATCCAGGGGTGAGATGTATGGTGCAGCCTCTCTAGCATGAACGCAATGAGGGCACACCTTTTATGAACGCATCTAACTCAATGCAAATAATCACCAATATTCTCTCGTTATTATGCCCCCAAAACGTCTTACCACGCTCGTGCAATGGACTTGGAGTGCTGCCCAGTGACGTCATTCATCAGAATGCCTGGGGTAACGGAAGTGACATCACACAACCCTTGACCTCTGATGACATCACAGGAAGTGATGTCATTTGAACCCACCCCGCGGTGATATCACAGGGAAGTGATGGAACACAACCTTTCACCCCTTGACAAAACAGGAAGTGGCATCACATAGTATTGTTCTTAAGTACACTATGAAAAATATGGTTACGATATCACTATAATGTGATATACATTTTAAACAAGAATGGATCGCCATATGTATCTTTAAGATTAGTGTGTATAGGCCCATATTACCAAATTACTGTGAATGCAAGCAGACGTCCATGGCCAAATGATAATGAACTGTTATTATATAGCACTTACGCTTAAGCGCTTTTTATAGAACAAATATACATACAATATAACCCAGCCTGTGTTTTTGTCGACCTCAGATGGATGAAAGGCTGAGTTGAGTTGTTTAAGAACAGACTAAATCAGTGACTCACTCCCTGAAGTGTGCCTGAAATAAACCGTTAATGAGTCTAGCAATTATTGTATAGAATTCCAGAAAGAGAGTATGTTTGGTATTCCTATTCTTTGTTATGTAAGGTCACTGCTGGAAGTGTTAGACTTGTGGAACACCTGTTCTTTTTTTATTTTTTTTAAGAGGCCTGAACAAGAAAGTCAGCCACTCAAGAAGCAAAGAGCCACATGGTGCTGGCCCCGACCCAGGACCTTGCATTTTAAAAAAAATGTATCTACATTTTTTTTAGGGGTCGCAAAGGAGACCACAGGAGTAGCAAGGGAGACCGCAGGGGTCACATTTGCGACCCCTGATGACTCCTAAATGATGTCTCTGGTGCTGCCCGTGCTTTCTCAAGTTTGTCTGTCTCATTTCTTTTCCTCTCTAAACAATACACTCTGCAGTCTTCCGAAGCTAGATCGATGATTCGTAAATTTCATGAACATAAATAAATATTTGAGGAGAAAATGTCCACAGATTGTTTTTGTGGTCCATCAGCAGAATGTTGGCAGGATCAACTTGGACAAAAGTGGGATCTCAAAGAGGTACTGCAGGAGCTGAATGTTGAAACTAAGGCATTATCGTCAAAGGTATCTCGTACAAACTACAAGATATAATTTCAGTAGACAAACATAAAACGGATAGAACATTCAGCATTGGTTCTAATATGCTTTACAGGTGAATTACTTCAATTTCTGACAGTTGTGTTACTGTCAGTTTCACTATAAGAACCACTTAGTTGCAGCTGCATTGTGTGATATAATTTGACATCATTTATTGTATGGTAGGTCATTGCATACATTATCAATTCTGAGCAAATGGCCCTTAAAGTTTTGAATATTACTATGTGAAGTCAAATGTGACATGCCACTCATTTCAGGGAAGTAATATTTGATTAGTTCTTCTCTGGCCAATGTTGGTTATTGAGCTTGCAGGAGAAATGCAGTTGGAGTTAAGCTTCTGCCTATCACTGTGTTAAAAATCTGAATGTAATGGGGCATTTCTGCTAATAAGACATTACACGTCACCACCAAGAAGCCATAACTGGAAGTTCATCTCCAGATCAGAACACACTGCAATGCATCATGGGCATGCAAATTAGCTGGAAAGCTTACTTTTTGTCTCCATGCAGACAATTGACATTGCCTTATAGGGCAATGATATTTTCTAAATAGGTTTATCAACCCCATACTGACAGAGCTCTACGATGCAATAACCAACCACATTCGTGTTTGATCATAACTTTTTTGTTTCTCAGTGTGGCTCAAGTTGACATCCTTGACACGGGGCATTAGGGCATGTTTACCATGCACCATCAATACTCTGATGAGGGAAATGTTTGCCTTAGTGCTTATACCATGGCAAAGTGCACTTGTCATGGTGCAATTGTTTTTTTTTTAATATGGCTATATGTTTTTTTGTAGAAGGGAAAACTTTTCACTAGTGCTTATACCATGCAACGTTGCACTTGCACCGGTGCAAAGTTTCAGTAATCTGGCACCAGGTTGGCACTGAATCGCCTTGTTATGGATGAGGGCGCACACTGTCACATAACCTTTTGACAGACGAAGGCAGAAAATAAATCAATGTTTAAAAATTCAGAGTACAGCTCAATTTTTTAGGAGTCGCAAACACTTGCAAGCTTAAACTTTGGTGAGTAAATAACATCATCACACAATAAAGGGAAGTCAATTTTAGGGGGAGTGTGTGATTCAGAATCCACCTGCCACCACTCTTTCAAATCTGAGAAGAACACTGAACAGATAACAGCCAGTCAGGTCTGCAAGAGTCCTAGTGTGGGGACCAGCAGTTAAGGACCTTACACATTTCAAGGGATAACTAACGGGTGACAGCAAGTTTAGGGAGACAGTAAAAGCCTTGTTCTTTGGGACCCTTAGGAAATCGATGGAGATTGACATCAAACTATGCAATATAACAAAATGTTTGCTATATGGAGGGAGGAGGGCCAGGCAGTATAGCTGAGAACCCTGAAAGTAACTCTTCAGCTCTATTCCTTTGGTACTCTAGCATGCTGATTCTCTGTGAAACTTTACTATCCAGCAATGAATTATCAAGAATGGTGCTTCTAATGGGAAAGCCACATGGTGATCCAAACTTGGATGACAAATTGTCAGATAACAAAGTGTATTCTTCACTACTAACGAGGAGCAGGCTGGTCATCAACTTTTTTGAGCAATGCCCAATTTGCCTTCTACACGGATGAAACCAGGGCTGGTCTTCTAGTGATTTAGGACTCGACCACTGCAGTGATAAGCCCCATATCTGCTTCAACCACCTGTTCAGGGCTTGTCTCAAATGCCTGAAGAGAGGGTGCCAGGAATGCCCCTCATCACTCCCATGAACATGGCAGGGCGAAAGGCCCAGAAATGCTCGAAGCTACTCATCCTTTTTCGGACAACCTTCAAGTGCACCATTGGCTGACACATACATAGAAAGATATCCCCTCAGTCAGCCATTCAGACCTAATCCAGTGCATATCCTTTAAGAAACAGGGGACACAACAGAGATTGTGGATAGGAATACCCAAATGGACTGCCTCGATTGAGCCCCAAGAAGCGACTATGCTGACGTCACTAGAGACACCATGACACAGCAGCGTTAGTCATGAAGAATACTAGTAGCCCTGCACAGCATTACACAAACACACACTCACATATGTAAAGAACATGCTTACACAGTTCTATAGAAATAGGGCAGATACATATGTATACTGTCAAAGATTTTATTATTTTTCTCATTAGCCCAATGCAGTAACGCAGAAACGCAAGGCAACGAGAGATACTGAGCAAGCTTGCAGATGTTTATGGAGAATAACCCTATTGGACTACAGTAGTATATATGGAGCCTGGTAGGACCACATATGACTAATTTATAGGTAACATGGCACAGTAAGAGCATGTAGAAATCACGTTATAAGTCTAAGGAAAAATAGAGAATAACTCAAGCCACAGAACACGAGACAAGAGGAGCAGGCTCAGGCTCCACGAAGCTCACAGCCAAGGTCAGAGATAAACAGCCACATTCAAAACTCCAGACGACAAGAGGACCAGCAGGAAAATGGAATAAATCCTCATAAATGCTGACACAAGAGTTCAATTGTGTGGTCCACAACCACGTGATGCAGCCGAACTAGACAATGGGCATTCAACAGTGGTGGGAAGATGAGCCGTTCTCAGCAAGCCAGGTGGGAGATAAAATAAGTGTTGCAACGTGGAGACACACTCTCATAGGTAAAGGTGGGGTGCTACATGATACAATTCAGACACATAGTCATTTCACATCACCTTGAAGAGGTGCACAGAGGGCTGAGTACCGAATTGGGTCCCAGGCCTGGGGAGACCAGCTCCAACCAATCACGGGACAGAAATCCAGGGGTGGATGGCAAGGGGCAAGAGTCAATTGTAAGCCCACTACTCTGCAACAATGTAATAGATAGTTTCCTGGGGATGAAGCAGGTCTGGCACCTGACATGCAAGGGCTAGGAGAATAACCTCTATTGGGGATGTATATATGGGGGACCACTCTCAGCACAAAATCAGTGATGGGGATAGGTTTTTTGGAAAGGGCCCAGGTGATGACGACAAACAGCATAAAAACTGGGGAGCACCCATTGTAAAGTTGAGATGTATTGGAGAATCGTGATTGTCTTGTATGATCCCTGAATGTTTTTTGTAATAAACCACAGTTCTAACTTTCCATTGGCTGAGTCCACCGTCTATTCTGGGGAAGGGTGTTGGGCCCTTGGGAGTCGGACAGACCCCGAGATTACCTCTGGCATACATGGGAACTACCCCAACAAGTTGGTAGCTGAGCCGATGGTTGGGCTATGCTAGTCCAGCACAGAGCCGACTCTCCGGCTGCAGTGCCAGGAGTGCTGCAGGATGCCTGGCAGGTTTTGAGACAACAGGGAAAGCGCACCCCGTGTAAAGGCTGTCAGGGGCCAGCCTGGGAAATATCCTGCCTGCGGCCCGTGAGTAGTCCAGCAGACCAGAAGGGTGGAGGGGCAGGTTTGGGGGACGCAGCAGCCGAGCAGCATCAGCAGACTACAGAGTGTAAGTATTGACCCAGCCACATGGCAACTAAGGGGTTAGGGCATTTTGCTTTCTCTACTGATCCACACTCCTTGATTGTCTTCCCTTCTTCTTCCTCTTGGTATCTTTCCTCCTCTGCTCCTCCAGTACTCCTTATTCTGCTGATATTTACTCACCAAGTCCAGGCATGCTCCAACTCCCTCCTTTTGATCTTCATCCACCTCCTCCATTAAGTGGCCACCTCCCTCTAACAGCTCTCTAGCCTCCACCTCATGATGTCTCCCAATGTCCTCCAACATGCCTTTACTCCCTTCCAACAACTCTATACCTTCCTCCTCCTCCAACACTGCACTTCCTCTACTCCAACAACCAACACCTAGGGATGTCAGGCGTGGCTTTTCATGTGGTCTGTGCTCATCCCCAGGGTTGGCTATCTGACCATTGACTGGCACCTCTAGCTACGTGAGTGACTTGTTCAAATTGTCTCTTTCCTACTGCCTCCAGCTGGAGCCTGCTTAACGAGATAGAGGCAGTAAGTAGGGCATGTTCATTGTGGCTGCCATTAGGCTGGTCTGACCTACCCTGTGTGCCTGAACACTGAAGTCTCTGGCTCCAACAGGAAGAGCTGAATATGTCAGTGCATACGTTTCCTGAGGTGTCTTGGAGTTTTCCCCAGGACATGTTGAGGTCATGTTGGACCTTGTCTGATCATTGTCATGGCATTTGGCCTTTCCACAGTATGAGGTCCAGTATAGGATTAATTCGTCGTGTGGGACCCAAAATTCTTGTTTGTGATTGTGAGTTTACGGACTAGCATAAGTCCTTTGAACCTTTTGTGGAACTGACAAACCTGCCGGAGGCACTGGAGCTGTTTCCACAGAGTGTTGGTGTCCAGGTACATGTTCTTTCCAGTTAAAGGGAAACAGGCAACTTGCCTGATGGCCATGGTTATAAGTCTCCAGCTTAATCTTCTGCTTAATCTTAACTTTAAAGAGATTCAGGTCCCAAGGAGCCAAGGTCTGTGTTCGAGTGGTCTGACCTTGAGATAAGGGGATTGTGGTGTTAGTCGTTTTTATGCGAGAGTACCCTGCTAAGCAACCAGAACTCAGTGCATGGTCAAATGAGATTCCCCATATACCTCTTGAGGGGCTACCATCCTGGAGTATAGAGCAGCCCCCAGCCCCTAAGACCTGAGCTCTGCTGATAGCTATAGCCACCAGGAGACTTATAATTCTGATTGTTGTTTTATAATGCGCTTAATACCTGAGATCTGTTACTATGCATGAGACCAAGATTCGAACCTGTGTCGCTATGCAGTGTCTTGCTTCCAAAACAAATGCGTTGCCCCTGAGTTATCCTCCCGGCCACAAAACCTACAACCCACCAATCTATTATCCAGAAAAATGAATGGCCGAGAGAAATCTTCCCAGAAACCCCACCACCAGCCCTCAGGCACCGTAACAGTTTGAAATAAATGATTGTCCAAACAGACTTCCAAACCTAACACAAGAACATGGGATACACCCGTCCAAAAACACAAAATGTGAAACCTCTGCACGCCTCATAGCAAAAGACATTAGCACACCACACATCAACCACAGATCGAAAATTGAGGCCTCTTTCCCCTACATATTCATGACGATTTGCATTTGATTGAATGTCCCACCTCAGTTTTATATATTTGTGAAACAAGGGAGTCATTACATAAATGAATGATTGAACAAGCACTCCTAAATCATTAATCACATGAATGCAGATATCCTGGTTGGGGAACAAGTTTCCATCCCAGGACGTGATCTTAAAGACTTCAAGATGACAATCCTGAAAGGGAATTAAAGAAAACAGACAGATAGGAAACACTTTTAATTTAATATAATGTAATGTTTACTAAATTAAACAGGGACAAAGCACATGTGTCCCACTAGCCAACAAGATGTCCCGTTATTTCAGAAATTCCCCTATGTTCAGGCACTTTTCAAGAACAGGATAAAAGTGAACTCATCACAGGCGTGATATTCACCTTTCTGCAAAGAACAGTTGGTCTAATATATGTTAAGACTTTCACAAAAGAACACAATGCACCTCACTTGTACTCATTTGCATGCACCTGCTCTGAATGACAGAAAAATGTAACAATTCAAATTGTACTTTTTTCTACCATGTCATTAGTGGAGGAAATCAGGAAGGGGACTCGATCTCGGGTGAGATGCATTCGTAAAATCTTCAATAGCAGCACTGTAGGTGAACACAGAAAACATGCAGGTCCCAATGGAATCCCAGACTGTATTTCCCTGCCCCTAAATCAGTCCCCTATTAATTACTTTCCATTCTATTGGTTTCAATGTTGTGAGCAGAATATTTGATGATCTTATCAAGGATTTCAGTCTTTGCAAATCAACGCAACACCAAACCTTGTGGTGTGTGTTCATTTCCTAAATCCAAGGTTAATACTGAGCCTCCATGATATACAATTGCAGCTACATACAATGAATACAATTGCGTATTGGGATTCTCCCAACAGTGGTTGTCTGAAAGCAACTCTATCAGTGCATGTTAACATACTTTTGGCATTGAAAGCGTGTCCCTAAATCATTGTGTTGATGCAGCAGTTTCAAATATGGGGTAAATACATTGTTAATTGCACAACTATTTGTGTCCATTTGGCCTGCATTCACATTATTAGTATTTGTATGTATTTATTCATAGAGCATGTTCACCAAAGTCCTGTACAAAGGAAAACATTATAATAATAGAGAAGGCAAAATAAAGATCACACAATTATGACTAAGCTGGAGTAGATGAAAATTAGTTTTCAGAAGGGCGTGGAAAGGTACAATGGAGACAGAGGAACAGATAAGAAGGGGTAAAGAGTTCCAACATTTGGAGGTAAGTAAAGAGAAAAAAACGACAGCAAGATTGTGCACAAGGTGATTTAGGAACAGCAAGAGGGAATTGGGAATGAGAATGCAAAGAAGATGAAGGAGAGTCAAAAATCAACTAAGGTTGAAAGACAGGGGGGCTAAACCATGAAAGCATTAAAAAACTATAGAGAGGAAATGAAAAGAAGACAGGATTCAAGAGAGAGACAGGAAAGGGAGCAGAGTGAGGAGGGAATAGAGGAGATGAGAGTGTATGATTTTCCAAGATAAAGATTGAGCGCAGAGGAGCAAGCTGGCAGGCATGAAAGCCCACCAACAAGGCAGATCCGTAGAGGAGACAAGAGAGGATAAGAGCAGAAATAAGCAAACAAGTAATTTAGTGGCATTAAAGGAAAGCAATGGGAACATTTTACGAATATTAAGTGAAAAGGTGGAAATGACTGGATCAAGAAACATTTGAAATATGTGAAGAAAAAGAAAGGAAAGAGGGAAAGAGAACATCCAGATAAGACGCAGAAGCAGAAAAAGAGAGGAGTGAGGTTGGCAATTGAAGGAGTAGGGAGAAGAGGAGCTAGAAATGTAGAGGAAGGGAAACAAAAGATGCACTGCGTCTCATGATGGACATATCGGGCCACTTTTAGTTGCTTTCTTGGTTAACTAACTTGTGTTATTAAGAGAGTTGTTTCATTAACTTATTGTTTATGTCACTGAAAACAAATGTAGTGTTTTCTTTTAGTTCATTTCAGATGATATGGCCCCTTATTACCACTGTGCCGATGGATCATTGGCTATTTTCTGGCACCTAGGTCCACTAGTCATGTTTGCATATGTTGCAAAAGAACTGGGTTTTACTCATATGCTGTGGTACAGTGTCACAGATAACACTGAGAACAAAGACATGGAGGGAAGAAAAGAAACTACTTAAGGTCGAAGGCCTCATCCCTTTCCATCACAGGAGACACGCAGCACTGCAGGCAAGAACGCAGGCTTATGAGCAGTCCGAAGGTGAAAGGGTGATGATCGCTTCGCCTGTCTGCAGTTTGGTGTGTGGTGACCAGAAGAAGAGAAGCCAAGGGGCTCAGAAAGCAGACGCAGTGAGAGAGGGGCACTGAGGGACCAGATGGCTTGAAAAGGAACCTAAACCACAGACAACATGTTTGGGTGAGGAGAACTGCACCAGCGGCAACCTATTAGAAAGGCGGAAAGTGGGTCAAGAGTTGTAGCATGCAGCAACAGGAGAAATTCAGGAGGTACCGACCCCATCCAAAGAAGCAAGACCAAACTTATCAGCCTAAGGCAAAGTGCAGAATCCTGAAGAGAGCTTGCAAATGTGTGCTTGGAGTGTGAGACACCAAGACCTGGGAAACTGTCCTTTCAAAGGAGAGGTGCGACGGGAGAGAGACAGATAGGGGATGTCAGAAAAAGAGGATTAGCATAAGACCGCTGAGCTGGGAAATGAGCAATCAAACTTAAAGGAATAGCATGCATGTCACAAAGAGATGATCGCCTTTGAGACCAGCAAGAAGCCCAGCCTGAGGAACCGAGGGGGGAGCAGCTGGGAGAGAAAGACACACTAGGAGATAACCCAGAGGGAGTGATGCTGCATTTTGGAAAGGGAGTCCAACTCCACATTGAGACACTGTATTGTTGTGGGAGAGAAAGAGAGATAAAACAAATGCTGTGTCTTTGTTAAGGCAAGGGCGAACCTACATGTGATGATTACTTGCATAGTTTAGCAAAAGCAAGATATGATTGAAGAGTACGATGAGATGTGGAGTAAATTTTATGAATTTTATGGATGACTGAACTGGAATATAGCAACAATTTGGTCTGCGACATTTGTTTTGCCTATCCCCTTTTATCCTCCCTGCTTGCTTCTCCTTCCATTTTATTTATTCCTGTTGTTTCTTCCCCTCATTTAGCATGCATATTCCTTCTTCCTTCTGTTATGTAAGCCACGGTACGGAATCTGTTACATGACTTTACTGAAAACGTAATAGTTCACTGAGGTATATAAATAGCAAGACACAGCCTTGTGAGACACAGAGGAAAGCCTGCATAGGCAAAATAAAGACACATGCGTGGTTTTGAGACATTAGGCTCATGGGAAAGAACAGTTTCTGGTGAGAGGAAGGATGGGGGAACCAGGTGCTGCCTTCTGGGATGCCAAGACAAATCACCAAGCATCAGCAAAGGAATAGAGGAACTATGAAACCCTGAGCTTGTGTAGAGAGCAGCAGTCCAGTGTGAGAATACATGTGTAAGACACTGCATCCTGCGATACAGAGGCCAATATTTAAGTGTCAGCCGAAGGAGTGAAAAAGAAAAGACTTGATCCGTAAGCCTCAGGTGGGAAAAAGAGAGACAAAACAGTGCACTGTTAATTGGTAGGGATAACAATCCAATCTTACTGAGAGGGGACACAAAGGTGAAAAGCGGCAGGCAAAAGCCCAAAGCAGTAGGCTAGCGATACAGAGACTTGTAACATGGCATTCACTAGTGAAGTAACAGAGTACAATGGGAATAAGCCAGAGAGATTAGGACATCACATCTTCAGAAACTGTGAGGAAATGACTGCTGCTGCAGGAGTATGCGTTGTGGATAAAACTACTACTCGTTTTAGATGAAACTACTACTCTGCCCCACACTACTACTAAACCAGCTGTGATTCTAATCATAAAGGTGAGACAGGTACAGCTCAATAGGTACACCTCCTTCACATCTTTAGGTTAGCATGGCCCAAAGGCAGATTACACTCTTCAGGAGGAGGTTGACCACTCCATCCTGCTGGATGTCCTTGCCCTAGCTTGTCTCTCTGGCCTGGTACTGGCGTGGTTATCCTCTTTTCTGTTAGATAGGGCACACACCCTATCTCTTTTTCCTTTCCGCTTGGACCCTGTCTCCCTCTCTTGTGGTGTTCCCCAGTGGTCTGCCTTGCCCTCAATTCTTTTTTATGTATATATGCAACTGCTGGTGGGTCGCATTCACTCCCACAGCTTCCAGTGCTACTCAGATGCAGATGACAGGCAGGTTCTAGTCCAGCTGAATCTTTTGCACACTGACACGTCATCTTAGTTTGGGAGTTACCTGGAGGCCGTGGGGCGGTGGATGGGTTCCAACTGGCTTAGACTGAATGAGGACAAGACAGAGGTTCTTGTGGCTAGTCCTACATCTGCCGCTGCCCTCTGGGCCCCTTCTTTTTGACCCCTCTCTCTTGGACCGTTTCCTACCCCAGTGTCAGTAGTTAGGGATCTGGGAGTGAAATTGTCTTCTTCACTCTCAATGGAGGCTCATATTGGTGCCACATGCCAGGGAGGACATCTTCAGCTGAAGGTACTTCAGAGAGTTTTACCTCTCCTCCCCACACACTTCATGCCCAGGTTGTGGCTTCAATGGTAATGAGCCGCATTGAGTACTGCAATTCCTTGTACCTGGCCCAGCCTCTGTATCTCATCAAGTGCCTTCAGCGACTTCAGAAATTGGCTGCCCGAGTGACTATTGGTTCCCCTTATGGCACCCATATTACACCTATCTCTGGAATGTTCACTGGCTCACGGTAATAAAACGCATTGAGTTCAAATCACTCAGTGTCATTCACTGTGCCATGTGTGGACATGGAGCAGATTACTTCCAGGCTAAATTTCAGCTTTATATTCCTACCCGGGTCCTTCGTTCGCAGCATGGCTGTCTTCTTGTGATACCACGCTACAAGTTAGTTAGAACTGGTGGCCACGCTATTTCAGAAGCGGCCGCTAAACTGTGGAACGCTCTACCACGGGCAGTTAGAGTCACAGAGAATCATTTTATGTTCAGTTGCACCCTAAAAACTCTTTTATTTTAGTTGCTTGGTGGAAAGGTCAGTTCTTGTCGGTTTATCAGCGCCGAGATGCATTCAGCGAACGTACGCTTTAGAAATTTGATAACATAACAGGATGTGACCTAGAGCAGAAGCAGACCAAACAACACTAGTACTGTAGTACCAAAGCAAAAGAACATCTAATTTTATCAATTTAATTAAACCAACAATAAATACACTCTGATCAAAACACTGATACCTTACTCTGTAAAAGAAGATACAGAATATGAAATGAAAGGGGGCACTCAGGGTCTGAAGACAGGTGAGCATAGGCCATCATTTCAGCAGCAGTATCAGTTTGCTGAAGATGTGTTATTAAAAATGTAAAGAGTAGTGTATTACTAGTCAGTGATTCCTTTCTTTTAAGGTGAGTCAGGAGAACAGAACCACCCACTTCAAATACCTTTAAATGCTGTTTATTTGGTCACAACAACATCAAGACCGGCTTCTAGGTGCTTAACTGCCCGCAGGAGGGTCACTAGAAACGATGCTGATAATAAAATGACATCAAGGAGTGTTGTTCAGTATAACTGTAGATTACCAGAGACCACCATATCATCACAATACATGGCTTATATTTAAATTTGATTTGTCATCTGCCACCAGGTTCTGGGAGCACACAATTTTTTGACGTAATTAAGTGTCAGGATTGCCCACGGTTAAAGGTAAATCTTGGCTGTTGGAGATTTGTGCTCAATCAGTCTGTTGCATAAATGCACGTGTCATGTTGCATTGCCACATTGCAAACCCCAAGACATCTTGGAGGCGCCAATAGATATGATATAATATGATAGGATATAATATGATATGATATGATATAATATGGCATTTATAACACGCCAGTACACAAGTGTTTCAGATACAAAGGCTCAACAGAATTACATGCTTGCCCTATGCTTTTCAACATGGAGCATCACGAAAGGGGGGGGGGCGTCATCCTATTGATAAAAATCAAAATGCTCAGGCTTTTAATCCCTGGCAGATGGCATTCTGTCACAGAGACAGAAAACAGACCCTAGGCACCCAATAACCAAGAAAGAGACTGGTGACACATTATACTGTGGTAAAGTCAGCAAGTCCAGAGAGAAAAAAAAGCAAGTGAACCAGATCTTCAGCAACCAGTTGATGTAAGTGTGACAGCAAGTGTATACATTTTGCAATGTCATACTAGGGCCATATCTCACAGACACCTGCTGTTATGAATGTGTCCTGGGAGTTCAGAAGTTCAAGATCACACCCAGTCTTTGTCTATGACTTGAACCAGCAAGTGTATAAAGCTCATATTGGAAGCCTCAAGCTGGCATCAATATTGGTGCAATTGTCATCATAGATTAATTGTACATTTAACATTTACTTTCCGTTCCATGTGATATAAATATGGTGGTTACAGTTTGGAGGAAATAGGGTTGCAGGATTATTTCATGGTGCCAGGAATGTTCAGCATGCCATGCATCCCATAACAATGCTTCATTGGGTACTACTGTTTTCACCAAAAGTATAGCATCCTGGTCAAGGTGTTCTGGATGGTAGTGAATCACTGGACCACCTAATGGAAGATGATGTTAAAGTAGGGCAGACAGGTGTAATTATATGCACATTACTAGGATTTCCCCATCAGTACTCAGTATTCTGTGATGAATTACCATGCCTGGCCCTAACAGGAGAGGCTGTGGTGACCAAGGAGGTTTGAAATGCCACTCAATGAGTGATTCAGGACCCGGCGTGAAGCAGACAGGATCCCTTGGTCCCCACCCAGCCTTCCCCAGTACCATTGCAGAGACTTTCCACAGAGCACCAAAACGTGTGTGGCCCCTTTAGGAGACTCAAGGAAATGTAGCCAAAGTCTTGAGCGGCAGGGAGATCAAAGAACCGCTACCCGGTGCAACTCACCATATGGATAGAGAATACATGATCAAACATTAACCCATCTGAAGATTGCTAAACCTGCCTCTGGGAAAAATAGTTTGTGAGCATTGGAATGTGCGAACTCCAAAGTCTTGCAAAGTACCCTACTCCACTCGAAGGAACCAACAGTGCGCATGCGCAAGAATCAAAATAAAGATTGCACTGTCTGCAGCTATGTCTTTGGTCTACAGAGCTGTGTGAGAAGGGGGAGGAGCGCAGAACGTGATTGCTGCCCACAAATTCAAGCAAACCAATCTCATCCCTTAACAAATTATCACCATGCCTGAAGGGCTTTGAGGTGGGCATAGTCCAAGCAGAGAGGCCAAGTCCCTATAGAGAGAGAAGAAGTTGTCAGACTATTGTAGGAGATTGGATAGAGTAGAGGTGGAGAGAAGGGGTGTGCTGGAGACAAGCAGCAAAGGTTGGCTCAGGGGTACCTCAAGTAGAGGCCACTGTGGGTTAAAAAGGAAATGTGGCTGGGTGAAAGTGGGAAACCACTAGATGCAGAGGAAGTGGAGAGTAGGGGGTGAAGGTGATGAGAGACCAGAACAATGTGGCAAAGAACAGGATGGAGCAGTGTGAGAAGAGGAGGTAGTGTAGAGAGAAAAGAAGGAGATGGTCAGAGAACGGGAAGAGCTGGTGAGAGAAAAGGAGGAAGTGGTGAGAGATCGGGAGGTGGTCGGAAGCATCTAGAGAAGGGGGGTGCTACATCTGGCGAAAGAAGAGATATATCAGGAGGTGGAAGACAAGACGAAGGTAGCAAGGGGAGTGAAGGAGATACCAAAAGGAGGGTATACGGAGTGAGGAGGGAGGAAAGAAACATCAGACAGAGGAATAACTGATAGACTTGGTGGAAGAAGAACCACTAAAGGAAGGGGAGAGAGAACAAGCAGCCTGAGCAGACAAAGAGCGACAGTGTGCCAGATACACTACTTGTCTGGTGAATCAGTATGGATGGGAGGAGGTACGAGCACATGTCGAGGAGCAACACTATGAAGTAGAAGAGCGGAATAGGTAAGGGATACATGCAGTGCAGGCATGGTCAGTAGGGGGAGCCGGGTGTCAGTCAGAAAGCCCATCACCTAGGAGTCCCTCCCTCTGAACCAGCCTATGAGTTAAAGACCAGTGGGAGGCATTGGGGGCTACGTTTGGTGGTCTATAAACCCAATCTAGTTGTCATTCAGATTTGGGCATCAACATCATATGACCACTGGAAGCAAGTCCTATTGTGAAGGTAAAAAGGAGAAGACTCCAGCTGGCAGAAGCTGGAGAAGGAGAGCAAGAGGGTCGGAAAAAACAACACAGACTCAAATCAGCCATGGATTTCTGTGGGTGGGATCTAAATCCTGGGACTGTTGAATTTTCTTTTGGTAGTATGGTTGGCCAATAATGAGAAGAACTTTACGTCGGCATTCCTCTTACCAGAACATAAGACAATAACTTTGGGACGAGTACTTTATCAGAGGAGGAACTATCCTGATTATTTTAAATTTACATTCTTCACCATGATTATTATTTTGACCCTCTTTGATTGCAATACATCCCAAATAAACATTAAGCACTTGGAAACAGTGTGTCAGGTTGAAGACAGAGCCACGATCTCTTCATGACAATTCTCAATGAAGACCTTAGAATGGAATTTCAACAAGTTGTAGACCTGCACCGGGGCTATGCTGAAGCTGTTAACCACCCGCCTTGTCGTCGTTTTGGGTTAATGTCTCCTGCCAATGAGCACATGTCCTTCATTTCTCAGCCATTCCTTCTGAAATCTGAGCTGTTCTGCAAATACGGATATGTCTGTGTATTACACAGCTTGTCATCATTTTTATAACATGTACATTGAATTTCAGTTTTTTATTTTTGTGTGATAAAGCGTTTTGCTATTTCCTTTACCACCAGTTCTAATGGTTCCCAGTGACTTGGAGGGGTGGTATTGTGTATTAGATCTAATTTCACATACTGAGTTAATCATAGGCGACACCTTCAAGGGTAGATTAGACCATAGGTAATCATACCACTTAGCAGCGAAAACGAACCATCACATTTAATTCTGTAGCTGCTCATTTAAACATATGACGTTAACACCCTGTTCCAAGGGCTGGAACAGGGGGGTAATGGGTCAGCAGCCCAAGTTAATGGCCTGAGCGAAACAGGGGCCGTTAACTAGGACTCCGGGCCATTACCCCCCTGTTCCAGCCATTGGAACACAGTGTTAACGCCATTAGCATCCCGGGTTACCAAAGCGGTAATACGGGGTGCTAAAAAAAGTCCATTTCATTAATTTAACGGGGACACCGTGTGCGTCCCATTCAATGAATGAAAATACTGATCCAAAATGGCTGCTATGGTTGCAGAAGGCAGAGCCCCGCTTCTATTACCATTGCGGCCAGAAAAGGGAGGAGGGAAGCTTTTCTGCAACAATAAGGTAAGTAGGGCAGGGGAGAGGGGTTGGTAAATGAACGAAAAAAACGCGGGTGTGGGAAGATGGCAGCCCGTGGCAGTGGAGTCAGCTTGCGGGTTCTGTGGAATGTGGGCTGAGATCAGAGATTTCAGCCTGCGATCTGCAGAACATCATTGACTGTGCCCCCTGCCCCGGGTGCTAATGAATCATTGCCACTCTGAATCAACTTTTACAAAGCAACAAGTATGGGTTGATGACCTGAAGTCTGGTATTTTTTTAACAGAGGTTACATCCTGTCTGTACGAACATACAGGGCTGCAGGGTATATTTCTGCCATGTCTAGGTCCATTTCCTTCTCTCTCTCTGGAGATGTGTTACAGATGGATGCAGATATTAAAGTAATATTGAGTTATAGTCTCTACTGTATAGTGGGGTGATACAAAGTGGCTGGCTGTACATTTACTTTTAGACAGGAAGTAGACTCAGATGAACAATGGGCCTCATTACACGGATGGCGCTAAGGGATTACCGGCACCGGTAAGGGCACCGCTGCCGGTAATCCCTTAGCGCCATACTATGAGGTCCCTCAGCGGGTCCCGTCCTTAACGTGTGGCCAGACCACACGTTAAGGAAGGGACCCGCTGAGGGACTTCAGGGCAAATAACGGTACCGCTAATAGTGGTACCGTTATTTGCTCCTTCCCCATTCCCATTGAGCCCTATGGGGGCTCAAATGGGAATGGGGAAGGGCCTTGGTGAATGGGGAATTACCGCCCCGCCAACCTTGGAATGGGGCGGTAATTCCCCCATTCACCAAGGCGGAATCGGTAAAATACCGGCAGCAACACTGCCGGTAATAGCGCCATGGTTACCGCCGTCCATGTAATGAGGCCCAATGTCTGGTTTCCAGTTATCAATTTATAATAGATACTTTGTAAAAGTTGCCGCAGCGTGGCAAACAATCATTCTAAAATGGCACTTCACAGGAGTCCATTTTAATTCTCATTTGGTGGCCTATTTAGATATTTGAATTTCGTCTAATCCTAGTCTTCCAACTGTCACCCATGATTATTTCAGTGTTTTAAATGGAAGGCGATGCATGATGTCACTCCTTCAAGGTGACCGAAATTCATTTGAGCAGTAATTACCACAGACTTAATTATCGAAGGTTTATATTATTATTTATATTAGATTATAATTGGCTGTTCTGCAAAGGGCAGTACATTACCAGTAGTGCTACTGCAGACATCCCTTTGTAATATGGAAATCAGCCACTCCATCCTTGTACACCATCCCTCGAGTTGAGGCTACATCAAGCGAAAAACAAACTCTCCAAGGGCTGTGAAGGACTGTTGTTTATTCCCTATGTTCCCATCCTCCTTAAGTGCTTTGAAACACTTGCCTGTGTGTAGGCGCTTTATAAATACACATTATCATTACCATATGGAATTGCACCATTGTAAAAACGCTTTTGTAAAGCAGGCCTATTGTTTCATATTTTGCACCATTGAGAGGCATTTGGATGTTAGGTTAAACACAGGAATGAAGAATAGAGAGTAGGCCAACACATTAAACCTCGAACTATCCAAACAATGTCATATTATAAAGAACTCTCACGGCACGGCATGCGTCTACAGTGAAAACTGCTTACTATGACTTCATGTATGTATGCAGCATTTCAGTTCATACACAGAGGTCTCGGAGAAAACTGCAACGGCAACATTGGCACACAATCTGAGAATAGACAAAAATTGAGAACAAACGTTATCTGAGACGGAAGTGACTCCTTACCTCCTTTGCTCAGCTTTCCATTTCAGTCATTTCCAGGATTTAAGGTGAGGCGGGTTCCGCGCCGCCGCGGCCTGTGCAGGTATCATGAGAGCCGACACTGGTGATAGGGATGTTCTGAAACGAGAGAGACGAGCAAGAGTTAATCACCCGGCCCCGTCAGGAGAAGGGAATAAATCAGCGCGCGCTGAGCAGGGGCTCGCTCAGCCATTAAAAGTCAATGCCGCCATTAGAGATCCCCACATGCGAACCGTCTGACAGGAAGCGCGCGCTTGGCCACACTCCACCTCCGCCCGGCGCCCGAGAAAGAAAACGTGGCCCAGGAGGTGCTATGCAATTTAAACTACGAAAGGCACGCCGATATGCTTACATCCGGACACTTGCGCTCTGATAAATGCGTTTTTATATTTCCCAATGTTATGTTTACAATCAAGATATGCGAATATATATTAATGAATACGGGATCGGTTGCTTTTCCGATTCGTTTATTGATAAGAGAGATCCCCCCGGCCTCGGCACAACGTCTCTCCACCCGAGAACTGAATCCCGCGTTCCAGGAGACGTCACACCGAACCCAGGTATGGGTTCTAGAATTAACAATATCATAAAATCTCCCCTTCTCAACAATAAAAAAAATGAACAGTAACATAGGCAACTTGATAAAGAACAAGAACATTAATTAATAATGTAAATACTTGAAAGGATACAGAGCATGTAATCTTCCTTGACTAGTTAGTGCTCCAGTAAAGTCACATGTTTGCTAATAATAATATATGTAATCTTCCTTGACACGTGGTATCCTTTTCCTGGTTTTCATTCCAGAGTCATAATTATCTATGCTGTCTCTATGGCATGCCATTTTGGATGATGATGGCTCGACTTCCACCTGGACACCTCTCCTTTCCATCCTTTCATTGTCATCCATTATCCGTTTTATTTTCTCATTGGACCTGACAATATCGTCGCATGACCACCTGCTTCAATCTCCAACTTTAGTATTGCTCTCTACTGCACTTTTCTTTTTGTCATAATATTTCTTGTATTTCTCTTGTTTATCCTTCACTCTCCTAATGACTGCTTGCATATCCACAATTTTAGTCTTATTTGATATCAACCAAGCTGGCCTCAACCTGTTATTGGCAACTCTTCCCCTCATCATGGTGAATGGTTCTTCCTCTGTTGTAGAATGTGGCGTGAATCTATAAGTGATTATAGCTTCCTTGAGAGTTTCTCTCCATGACATATTGTTTACAATAGCCAATTGAATGGTATCCTTAATGAAGCGATTCATTCTCTCCACTAGTCCATTCCCCATGGGATGATACAAAGCCGTGGTCTTGTGTTTGATAGCTCGCTCTTTGAGAAACTTTTGTATCTCAATTGACATGAATTGTGCACCATTATCTGATATTAGCTCTAAAGGCTCTCCTTCCCTGTTAAAAATTTCTTCTAGAAATTTCTTGACTTTCATGGCTGACACAGATTCCTCATGATACCACATTCTATCCACTTTGAAGTATAGTCAACCAAAACAATAATATAAATTTTATGAGGTTCCAAAATCTCATACGGACCTGCTATATCATTAGCCAATTTCGTCCAAACAGAATTCGGTATGGAAACAGGCTGTAGGGGTGTGGCTCTGGTGATCCTTCCTTTGTCGCTAACTGCACACGCAGAGCATTCCTTAACAATACTTTCAATTTCACTCCACATGTTTGGCCACCAAAAAGTCTCTCTTACTCTCCTTTTTGTGAGGTTTCTGCCTATATGTCCTTCGTGTGCTATTTCCATTATCTCTCTCTCAAACTCGAGGGTGGAACTATTCGATCTCCACGAAATATACAGACTTCATCACAAGACATTTCATCCTTCTTATCCTGCCAAGCTGAAACTCCATTATCTATTTCTTTCCAATCGCTTTTAATAGCTTTTCTTAACTTCACTTGTTCTTCATCCATCCCGCTGGCTTGGATCCAATCTTCCTTGGTAAAACTAGGATGTATTTGTGCTATCACACTGTCCATCTCCACTTCTTCTTCTTTGGCCTCCTCATCTATCGAGGTACACGGCAAACGAGAAAAACAGTCAGCAACCATGTTAGTTCTGCCTGGGGTGAAGCTAACAGTCACATTGTATTGCATTATGATCAAAATCCACCTTCTGATCCGAGGAGACATCAAATGCGAATTTTTCGGACTCAGGATGTGAATCAAGGGTTTATGGTCAGTCTTGATCTCAATGGGACTCCCCCATATTAAACCTTTGAAGTGTTCCAGGATCCACATTACTGCTAAAGCTTCTTTTTCTATAGTGGAATAATTTTTTTCAGCATCTCTTAAAGATCTAGAAGCAAAAGCAATTGGCACTGCTAGTCCATGTTGAATTTGTTCTAATACACCTCCTAGTCCTACATTGCTGGCATCAACTGATATGATGGATTTAGCCCTACAGTCAAACATCTTCAAGGCAGGGGCTTTGTTTATCATTGTCTTGATGGTATCCAATTCACCTTTGCATTCAGCTGACCACTCAAATTTAACCCCTTTTTTCATCAAACTCCTCATTCCATTCGTTCTGTCCGTGTAGTGATCAATATATTTGGAATAATACTCCGTTAAACCCAACAAGCTTCTCAACTGGTCTTTGTTTGATGGTTCAGGTAAATTGAGTATGGTATCCACCAGACCCTCCTTGGGTCTTATTCCTTCACTATTGATACAATGGCCCAAATAGGTTACTTCTCTTTTCTTTATTTTGCATTTTTCAATTCTTAATGTGAGTCCTTTCTGTTGTAATATTTGCAAAACTCCAATAAGTTTGGCATCATGATCTTCTTCCGACATAGCTGAAATCAAAATATCATCCTGAAAAAAATATACCCCACTTAAGCCCTCAAACAAGATTTGCATTAGTCTTTGAAAAACAGCAGCTGCAGATGCCAATCCAAATGGCATCCTCTTGAATTGAAAAGCACCCAACGGAGTTATGAAGGCCGTGAGATGTCTAGATTCTTCCTCTAACTCAATCTGATGATATGCAGAAGATAAATCAAGCGTGGTAAAGTATTTGGCAGGTTCCATTGTTGAGAGCATCTCTCCTATGTTAGGTAAAGGGTGCCGATCAACCCATATTCTGTTGTTTAAATCCCTCAAATCAACACACATTCGAATGTCCCCCTTAGGTTTTCGCACTATCACAATGGGAGACAACCATTCCGAGCTTTCAATTGGCTCAATTATATCATGAAAGCATAACCTTTCCAATTCTTTCTTCAACGGTTCTCTAGTGCCCACCGGTATATTTCTCACTCTATGGACAACTGGTATGGTTCCTTTCTTCAGAATGATGCGATGTTTGAAACCTTTGAGCATACCTATCCTGTCATTAAATATTTCAGGAAAACTTTTCACTAGGGTGGCATCAGAGTCGCAACATTTGTCCACGACACTCATAATGGGATTGCTCTCTCCCGGATGAATCCTAATTTTTAAGGCTGCTTGTTCCCACCAACCTACTATGGCAAAACCTTCACGAGCCACATACAACTTGCAGTAGGTTTGTCTCCCTTCAAAGGTTAATTGGACACAGGTGTATCCTACTATGTCTATTGGAGACTTCCGATACCCTGTGGCTTTGACTTTAGTGATATACAAATCTTCAGGTTTTTTTTTTTTTAAACTTTCCGAAATGTGTCTTCATCAACTATGGTATACGGGGAGCCAGTATCTACCATAACTTGTATGACAATTCCATCAATGGCCATTGGTACCCATGAGTCTATACGTTTTTCTTTAGAGGAAAAAGCCAGAATTTGCACTTTCTCGTCAATTTGAGTAGATATGGCCACTATATCATCCGATCTGGGATCATTTTCAACAGCACTCACACCTGAAGTGGCACGTTTAAAATATTGGCGATAGTTTCTGTTGCCAACTCCCCGCATGACACTCCTTCCTTTCCCTCTAAAGCTTCTGCACATTTTGCCATAATGTCCCATCTGACCACATTTGAAACATTCAGCACCATTAGCTGGACAGTCCTTTTCTGGATTAGTGTGCTTGTACCAACCACACCTACCACAATTGGTTTGTGATCGTGAATACATCTCATTTCTCTGTCTCGGACCTGAGTTAACATCTGATCTCACAAACTTTTTTACCATGGCTACCAGCGCTTCCTCTTCTTTATTCATTTCGCTGTCTCGGATAGCTTGAATAGGCCCTCTGTCAATTACTTCTTGTTTACTTTGCACCTCTTTCATACATTTATCTCCCAGTTCAATGGATCGTGCGATCTCTAATGTTTGTTCCAAAGATGGATTTTTCGCTTGCCACAACCTCTGTTGTATTTTAGGGTCAGCAACATGAAGAACAATTTGATCTCTTAGATATTCATCGCAATCTCCAGTAAATTCACATGTAGATATGAGACCTCTCAATGCTGCAATGTACATATCAATGGATTCATTCTTGAGTTGTTTTCGGGTAAAAAATCTATATCTTTCTAAGACTACATTGGTTTTGTTCCCAAAATGCTTTCCCAATTTTGCCAAGGCGGTTTCATACTTCCTTGAGCTAGACGTGGAATCTTCAGATCCGCCTGCGATGTCAGCATTATGAGGTAATGTTCGAAATATTCTTAATGCTTCAGCCCCTATGCAACTTAGCAACGTAGCCTCTTTTAAGTCGTCATTGAATTTAGCTCCACCGATGGCCCTCATGTACACTTGAAAATTGTCTATCCACTGTTCCCAAGGGCGAACTGGACAACCAGGCTGAGCCAAAAATTTCTCTGGTGCCATGATGTTCTGCATGTTGAGGCTTTAGGCTTGTGGATGGTTTGTATTTGTCAATTGCTGCTGTCAATATATGTATATTGCGCCACACTTCTCTTTCCTCACATAACCATTGTCTTCATATTCTAAATATTTCTTATGGTTTCGTTATTTACTTTTCTAGTGAGATTTCCACCATGTTGTAATTGTCTGTAACCCTGTAATATAATCCACACATATGTCCTCTTTTCATGTAAATAGCCTTAGTGCTTCTGGTATATGTGTTTTATATTGTAAACTCTGTCTTGATATATTTGTCTGTATAACTGCTTAGTAGCGTGACTTTATGTATGTATCACTTCCTTGCAATTTACTTTCCATGTAGTATCAGAGCAATCTGTTATCGTACGCATTGGGAAAGCCGTTCACCAGCTCCGTTATAATGGATGTAGTTTCCCTAACATGGCGGCACGTATAGGACGTTTTCAAGGTCCTTTACTCTATTTTTCTCCCGTACGGCAGGACGTATGCAGGAAGCTGTCCTCAACAATGCAGTTGACGCCGCTTTTAAACAATGCACTACTTATTTTCACGTCGGTGATCCGTGAACGTTGCTGTATGTATATACTTCGTTTAACAATAAAACACTGTTACCTTCAGATTGACGGCAGTTGTGTTTGTTTTCTTTGGTCACGGCGTGATTAATGCTGGTTCAGCCATCCGTTCCGCGGTTTCTTTACTTCACGGGAACTCTCTTGACGGAACGGGCTGGCTCCTCGTCGCCACTTGTTATGTTTACAATCAAGATATGCGAATATATATTAATGAATACGGGATCGGTTGCTTTTCCGATTCGTTTATTGATGAAAGAGTTCCCCCCGGCCTCGGCACAACGTCTCTCCACCCGAGAACTGAATCCCGCGTTCCAGGAGTCGTCACACCGAACCCAGGTATGGGTTCTAGAATTAACAATATCATAACACCCAAAGAGGGATTCGAAGCCCAAAAATCATCATGAGAGGGAGGGGCGGGTGCTGGAGTTGTCGCGTGGGAGGGGGTTAAGGTATGCAGGAGGCAGGGGGGAATCCCGCGTGAGTTATAGTGGTAATACACAGAATCCTTCATCTGCCACCTTTCAGCGTTGATGTCAGCCTGAGAGAGATCATGTGCAGCTGAGGGAGTCTTAACTGCGTAGTTATTTTTCATCCCTGACAGCCACATGGGCCTGTTTGGGTTCGTTTTGAAAACCGTAACTGAAAACGTCCATTCCAATCCAAAAAACTGGCCTTTCCTCCACAAAAGTATTGAAACAGCACCTTATTCATCCATGAATTGTTTGTGCATTACGTAGTCCCTCCATTCCTACACTCAATATTCCCATTATTGATTGAGGGCCCGTTATGGGCTCGACTTCCAGCACTTGCATAAAGGTGCACACACAGTTCTCTCCTAATTACAGTGGTCGAAGTGAGCGGGAGCGGTCGGGAGCGGTGCTCCTATACTTTTTTAAATTACCTTGTACAGCTCCTATACTTTTATTTTAAAAAGAAACCGTTACGGAATGGTTTTGTTTTAAAATAAATGTGTAGGAAGAAGTTAAAACCTTCACTTTCAGTGCACTGCACTGAACGTTCCCTTAAACAGCAGGTGCAAGTGTTTTGGGGGGTGTATTGTGTGTGGGAGGGATTGTGGCAATGGGGTTTGTGGGGAGCAGGGGCAGGCCAGCAGGGAACATAGTTCCACTACTTCTTTTCGAAAAGAAGTGTGCTCCATCTCCTAGGGATCTGCTACATTCATGTGTTTTACTTTATTTTTTTAGTTTCGGTTCATATTTTCTTTTTTGGCAACACATAGTGGGGCACAAAGTCTTGGCTGGGACGGTGATAGATGACACACTTGTATGAACACCCAGCAGCCTTAGTGATATGTAAATAGCCCCACTTTTGGTATGATTTGCTGAAAGGGAAACTCTGTGTGTAACTCATGTGCAATTGTTGGTTTTTGCTGGCAGTTTAATGATAAGGCTTCGAGATGTCAAACATTTGACAAAACCCTGTTTGCTTTACTTTTTTACAGTGGTCGAAATGGACAGCAACCAGGGACGTCATTTCACCAAAATGCCAGGGATAGAGGAAGTGACATCACACGACCCTTCCCCTCGGATGACATTGATGTCATTTGACCCCACCCCGAAGTGATATCGCGGGAAGCGATTGGAGCACAACCTTTCACCCCATGACAAAACAGCAAGTGCCAGCACATACCATTGTTCCTAAGTACACTACGAAAAATATGGTTACAATATCACTATAATGTGATATACATTTCATACAAGTATGGATCGCCATATGTATCATTAAGATCAATGTGTATAGGCCCATATTACCAAATTACTGTCAATGCAAGCAGACATCCATGACCAAATGATAATGATGTGTTATTATATAGCACTTACGCTTAAGGGCTTTATATAGAAAAAATATACATACAATACCACCCAACCTGTGTTGGTACTCATTTATGAACCTAAGAAGGATGAAAGGCTGAGTTGAGGTGTTTAAGAACAGACTAAATCAGTGACTCACCCCTGAAGGGTGCCTGAAAAGAACCTTTATTGAGTCTAGAAAATATTGTATAGAATTCCAGAATGACACATTATTTGGTATTCCTATTCTTTCTTATTTAGGGTCAGTGCTGAAAGTGTTAGACTTGTGGAACCCCCGTCCTTTTTCATGTTTTTGTTTTCTTTTTTTAAGACGCCTGATCAAGAAAGCCAGCCACTCCAGAAGCAAAGAGCATCATGGCGCTGGCCACAGTCAAGGAGCTTGCATTAAAAATAAAAAAATAAATCGCCCCCTACATATTTTTTTAGGGGTAGCTAGGGAGACCACAGGGGTAGCAAAGGAATGATGCACGAATAATACCATTTTCTAGAAAGCATCCCAATCAACTCAATGGGGGTCATTCCGAGTTTGGAGGCAGCCATGGTGCTATTAGCACCATGGCTGCCTCCAAACGCGAGTCTGGGTCTGGTGTCTCTGAATGGGGACTTACCGGGTCATTCCAACCTTGGAGGACCCGGTAAGTCCCCATTCAGAAAACCATTCCCCATTCCCATTTGAGCCCCCATAGGGCTCAATGGGAATGGGGAAGGAGCTAACAACGGGCCCGCAAATTGCGGGCCCGTTATTAGCTCCAAGGCCCCTTAACGGGTCCCACTAAGAACAGCTGGTTAGACCAGCCGTTCCTGATGGGACCCGCTAAGGGACCTCGGAATGTGGCGGTAGGGGGTTAACGGCACTGGCAACCTTACCGGTGCCGTTAACCCCCTACCGCCATACTCGGAATGAGGCCCAATATCTTACTACCAGTGTTTACTTATACAAAAGAAAACAAAAAAAAAAACACAGCGGGCATCTCCTAACTTTTAAACTACATACCAACATATAACCTATCCATGACAAATCAGTGGCTTTACCAATGTATAGTCATATTTAAAGGTCACTATACAGAGTCACTGTGAGGTGGTCAAGTGTGGTCAACTTTATTCTAAGAATGAGACACAACATTTTGGATTGAAATGACTGCTGTCAACCTTTATCATTTGCACAGTCAGGCACTGAGTTCCATTGAAGGCAAATGTATGACCTTTTACCAGCTGTGACATCACCCAGCAATTAATCTCATGAACTCGAACTAAGAATTTGAATTCAAGGATGTGTGCTGGGAAACAGTATTGCTTATACATCCAGTGATACATTTGATTAGATTATGACATGCATAGTACACCAGGAGCAGTTTTATGCTGCAGTTAACCAATTACCTTTCAGACACTTGTTTTCACAGGCAGAAATGGCTGTTTTAATTCATGTTAATGTGACAAGAATTTAGATAAAACAGAAGCTGCGCCAAAGGTCAGGGATTTTTCGTATGTATATTCCACCACAAATGCTAGATAAAAATGCCAACCCATCCCCCAACTATGATTTTTTTTTTTTTTTACAAAAGTGTGGCTAATACCACCACCTCGCTGAGCCAAAGCAACGTATTTAGGTACTTGCAATTGCATTCTTCCATTGGAAATGTGTTGCTCGCTCATCAAAGAGGGACCTTAGATCTCATTTTATAACAAAATGAGAAAGGTGATTTAATGATGGAGGATCACGTGTGGGATAAATCACTTGGGTTGCAGAATTGACACTAGTATTATCTAAGCTTGAGGAACATGTACTCTCAATAGGACAACTCTTCTGTGCTCTACCTTCTTGCACTAAGTTGCAGAACAGTCAGCAGCATAGTTGGCCATAACGCATCAATGTGGAAGAAAATCACCTGTGCATGTTTGCACTGTGTTCACACCACCTCCAATTTAGGTTAGCTATATATTTGATCCTATTTCCAGAGGAAGTCATCTACAGGTAAACTGTACGATTAGTTTAACTATTTTTGAACCTAATGCATATTTTAACTCAGTCCTCCTGTTCCCCTGGGAACATTTAAAACGCCTAAAAATGTTTTCTGTTTTGACATGTTTCATTCATGATGAAGTGAACTATACCTTTCAGAGTCCTTGTTATGGACTCAGTCTTGCCCCATGTGAGATTTTGCTACTGATCTACTGTCAACCTTTGTTCATTATCACTGACACACACATGTCAAAGAGCCGTAAACCTGACCACCTCGAGGGAAGAGTCTTATCTACCACACTAATGAACAATTTCACACTTACAACGACAATGAGTGTTGCGGAAAGTCTGAAAGACTGGACTGACCACCCCAAGCCAACATACCAAACTCAGCATCCTCTTTAAGGTGCTAGTGAAGGAGCATTACTGAAACCTCTTAAACACACCCCTCACTTCATTTGATAACTACCCGAGAGGTCCCCATCTGGGCAGAACCTCATCTAGCCCGCTGATACAGATGTCAGCATCAAGAGGCTAAGACAATGGCAAACTAAGATCGACTTGGTAGAAAGGGTGTGGTGAGCAGGAGAAGTGCTCAGTGTGTTAGAGACACGGTGGTGTAGAGAATAACCCACAGCACTAGCAAGCAGATGACCACAAGAAAGCCCTAGGTGGTAGAAACAAGGTGGCAGTGAGGAGAACTGCCCAAGGTGATAGAGATAACACATGTATCCGTTCACAATCTTTAAACTCCAAATGTAAACATTCATACAGAAATCTGCCACAATCCCTTGATGGCTGTCAGTGCTAAGAGGCAATACAAAGCTACATGTGTTGCGATGTAAAAGTGCCACATATCATGTTACACTGTGATATGCATTGATGTGTTGTCTGGATGGGACCACTGTATGAAGACGGGTGCTTTTTGTGATTAAAGCAATATTGTTGAACCGGTGCAGGGAATGGCCAGAACAAAACGAAGCGCTGCTCCAGCAAAACATTTGTTGCCGGAGCTGTACTCTGTCCTCCAGACTTAGGTGCCTGCACGCTCCCAGTTCCTGCTGCCTAAACGCCCAGAGTGCTTTCATAAGACTCAGCACGGAGCGCTGCCTTATCTTCTGATACACAGCACACACAAGTAACTCGTGTTTCAATGAGATTTATGAAGACTCAATACTGCAGGCAGGAACTGCCAAACCCTAACATACAGCGTTGCTGTTGTCCAAACTAGTATGCATGCCCTGCAATTTAGAGGCCTCTCTTTATTAGAGTGAATATTATGATAAATCAAAACAGAAGAGTCAATTATTCGCTTAAAAGGGCGTCTTACTGAATCACTTCACGACATGATTAACATTTAACATTCTGTACATTATGATGTTCCCATAATGCTCTTTACATTTATGCAAATTGATAGGATTGGGTTCTAGGAAGAGATACTGTGTTGCGTAATCTTGGCCGAGGCCATGCCTCTTGGCCCTGTCCCCCTCCAAAGAGGTCACAGTCCCCCAATACATTTTTGCCATTTCCAGCACTTTGTGGAGCCATGCCATGTGTGAAGAATCAGAGATGATTCTCCCCAGAAACCTGGTCTAGTAACCTCCACATGTGGCCATGGAAAGGCAGACGCTTCCTGATCCTGACCCTCGGGGTGGTGTACTGCGGGAGGTTCACATGGGGGGAGGGAAACCCACCAGGAAGACTAGGATAACTCCTATTTAACCCCCCATAATCCCATCCTTTTGATGGCTCTTTGCCAGACTGTAAATGTTAAAAAACATAACTTTAGAGGAAGAAATTACAAGTCCCAGAATCCTAGAGGTACTGAGATGAAGAAGAGGGAGGAAGTTGCATGTAGAAGTAGTAGTCAGGCAATTAAGCCTGGTAGCCATTGCAGTAGTCAGGCAATTAAGGCTAATTGTCCATACCTGAAGACAATCATTGAACTTGTGAGGTATAAAAGGCCCCAGCAGGAAAGGAGGAGTAGAACGAGCTGGAATGATGGTTTTAAGGCTGTCTGTAGCAGCAGCAGAGGATAAGCACAAGGATGGCGTACCACAAGAAAGTGGAAGAATAGATGGAACACTGGAGCGTGGAGACAACAGATTTCACCTGCAAGCTCTGAGAGAGTCCTGTTCTCCCAAACTCTTACATGCAGAGTCTGAGCAGAGGAAGATGTGCTGGAGACTGAGTCTACACCAGGTGACCCGTGATGCAGTGATTGCAGAGCAGCTACCGTGGAGGAGACTAAGGCCAGAAGCACAAGGCAAGCTGAGGGTCTCGGGAGAAAAGGAAACTTTCCTCATCAAGTGACCATACCGAAGACACTTGTGGAGAAGGGTGTGGGTCCCCAGCAAGCCAGAAGTAGCAGCAGTGGCAGATGAAGTTGAGAAAGCAGAGCAACCCACAAAATCTGTGTCACTGAAGACAGTGATTGAAGCACATTGCTCAGAAACAATGCACGAAATTTGCCAGTCACTGTAGCAAGCTCCTAAGTGATTCATGTACGGCTGAAAGAGAGTAAAAGCTATTTGATATAATTGAAGTCTTGTTAAACCATGGACTTGTAACACGCACGCTTATTGTGAAAGCTTTAACGTTCAGGTGAGACAGAAAAGGCATTTAAATCCATTGTTGAACACTTTAAAACGTGTTGCTGGCTAGTGGAGTGGTCGCGTGCCCTTAATTGCTGAAAAGGAATGCTTTATGGACCATTGTCGGATTCCTAACATTGACGGTATACAAGTTACAAGAACAAAGTGAAAAAACTCGGGTTCGCGTGTACCCAATTATGTTTCCCAATGGAAGTTAGAGTTGCATCCTTTACCATAACACAGGAATACAATTCTTCATTTAATTTTGAATTCTATCTTAAAGAGAGGTCGCACATGCCTGTGTTTTCACTTGAAAGACTGAACTCTATACAGTATCCAGAATTGACATTCTTTCTTTTTCATATAAGTAAAGAGTCTAAAACATTGAGAAGAAGAACACACATTGCCCAAGACAAGAGGCATCTCCTTTCATGATATATGATATGATATGTCATTTATAACGCGCCTGTACCCAAGGGTTTCTAAGCACGATCAAGACAAGGGATGGAAGACCAAGGGAGAACAAGACAAATGATCTTACTAGGCCTTGTGTCCTTCAGATCGTGCAAGTGCGACAACACAAAGTGCAGGGGGAAAGGAGAGGGGAAAGTGCCAGGCAGAGGGGGGGAGTGCCAGGGAGAGGGAGGGGGAAGTGCAATCAGGGCAGCATTGCTCTGAGTAAGTGCAGCCAGGGCAGCGAGACTCTGAGTAAGTGCAAGGAGGCAGGGTTACAGTTACAGGCCCTACTTGCGCAATAGGCCCAGAGGCAGTGCAGGGGAGACTGATCATGGAGGAGCCTGGTACCCAGTGAGACTTTGTGCTCGATGGACCCCAGCCGGCCCATAGGACTGGGGGTTTCCAAACAGCACTTTAAGATGAGTAGCAGCACCCTTGAGATGGATGGGGATGCAGATTCGTATTCTTGCAAGCGGGAGTTCATGAATATGCCCCTCATGTCTCCAGCCCTCCAAGATGTCCGGCTGGAGCCAGGCCACGATCACCTACATGGCCCTCAAGGGCCTCTCCATCCCTCCAAAGACCCACTTGGAGTCAGACTTGGCGCTTGAGGCACCAGACTCACTCACTCCCATAGGATAACATTGGGGATTGGAGTTGTAGTGCATTGATGGGGACAAGATGGATGCCCCACATATTTCGGTTCCCAGAACTGCATGTGCAGTCTAGTCTTTTGGGTGTGGTTCAGTCCAGAGACACCTGGGATACACAGAGACTATTTAAGCCACGCCCAGGCTGAGAAACATGCTTTGTGTTTTCTGCACCTGCAGTGTTACACTCACCGTGTTCGGATCGGTCTCCAGTAGGCCTGCATCTTTCTTCTGTGCTCAGCTCCTGCAAGAACAAGAACACCGTTAGGAAAAGCCTAACCTTGCGGCGCTTCTGCCCATCATTCATCGCTCCTTCTGTTCTGCAGGTATCTTCGGCGGTGTAATTCCCATCCCGGCACGCCGCTTCCTAAGGAAAAGGGAAAAGAACAGAAAAAAGGCATTAGTAAGCATTCAGCAAATCTTCGCTTATTTTTAAAGACTGTATGAGCTTCAAACGCTTACCTGAATCCCAGCCCCGCTCTGGGGGAACTCTGTCTCCGGGAACTCTCATCCATCTGCAAGAGGGAAAAGACACTGCAGGTTAGCTTGGAAACATCTAGAGGCGCCGCATACCGCGCTTACTCACCGCATTTCTTCTTCATAACCGGCATCCATGCCGAAAATGTCGCGGCACCTAAAAGACACAGAAAAAGAACCCAGTTCAATACAAATACGAAAGGGTTGCATCGCGCATCGTGCTCTCACTCACCTTCAGCGCTACTCATCTCAGCAGCACGTCGCCATCCCCGGACGCCGGCCATCATCTAAGGAAGGAAATGAACGAAGTTAGAGAACTGTTCAAAAGACTCATTATACTTACCTGTCTGACTATTGCCAGTGAAGTAACTAGGCAGCAAGCAGCCCGCATCAATCAATGCGCCCCTGCGCTGAAAGCAGGACGGAGAACACACTTTCCAAGAAAACAAGGTGAGCTGTGGATCAAAGGGAAGGGTTGGACCCCGGGGAAGAAGGGGTTCAAGCACACAGAGACAATAGGGAGTTAAACTCTACCAATCCTGTGTTTCAGGCCCAGTCTCCAGTCGAGTAGACTCCAGGAAAGGGTTCGAGGTCGTAAGAGCTCAGAACAGGCTGAGTGACATCCCGTGGATACCAGGTGAGCGTTACAATCAGCAATCGCTCGATCTTCCTTCTTCCTTCAACTCCAATTAATTTCAGAAAAAACATGTCACCACGGATGTGTAACTCTCAAAACTTAGCATGCAATTTGATAGGTTCTAGGAAGGTAACTTTAATATATGCACTATATCTGTATATGGTAACGGGGAGAGGGAATTGGATAAACAATGTCAGGTGGGGGCAACTAAACTCTTCCTTCAAAATGGCTACTGTAAACGTCACTAAAAGTACAACATCTCATTGTTTCTACTAACTATAGCACCCTAGATTATTTGGTCCACTATGATTGGGTTAGCATCAACTCCACACATACTTTTCCACTTGCTTAACAGTGTGCAGAATAGCCGGCCAGATGCAGGGAGTTCGCCTGCACCCCAGCTTCCCTCCAATTATTGCTAAAACTAATCATTACTTTAGTGGTCATATGTCAATTATTTCTTTGCGGTTGGTCTCGAGTCTTCTTCTTGGTCTGGGAAAGTTAGGCATCTGTGCATGGCAAAGGTCCATGCATAGGTGGGAAAGTTTCATCCCTTCCTAGGAAGGTAACTTTAATATATGCACTATATCTGTATATGGTAACGGGGAGAGGGAATTGGATAAACAATGTCAGGTGGGGGCAACTAAGCTCTTCCTTCAAAATGGCTAGTGTAAACGTCACTAAAAGTACAACATCTCATTGTTTCTACTAACTATAGCACCCTAGATTATTTGGTCCACTATTATTGGGTTAGCATCAACTCCACACATACTTTTCCACTTGCTTAACAGTGTGCAGAATAGCCGGCCAGATGCAGGGAGTTCGCCTGCACCCCAGCTTCCCTCCAATTATTGCTAAAACTAATCATTACTTTAGTGGTCATATGTCAATTATTTCTTTGCGGTTGGTCTCGAGTCTTCTTCTTGGTCTGGGAAAGTTAGGCATCTGTGCATGGCAAAGGTCCATGCATAGGTGGGAAAGTTTCATCCCTTCCTGCTGGTCTGGTCACGTGATTCCGACACTGTGAAATCTTCTTATTCTTCATGCAATTTTGTGTATTTGATTCAATTCTGCCAGTTATCTACCATCTGTGGCTTATATTGACCTTCCTACACAGGATACTCTGTTCTTCGTCTCATTAATTGTATCCACTGTTGGTCTATTTCAGTCGATACGACCTTGGCTTCTTGGCATGAATACCTTCGTCTTAGTTTCTCTCTGTCTTTAATTCTCGATTTGTTTGCTGCAAAACTCTCCTATTGAGACCTTTAGTAAAATTTGGTTGATTCTGCTCTTGTGCATAGTGGAAGTATACTTATATAAAGTGCTCCTTGCGGTAGATATATGTATAGGTGGTGCTTGCCGCAATCTATCTTACTACTAAGCATAAGCAGGCCTCATGATTTCTCTGTTTCTTGCGGTTACTTTGCATATGTACGCGTGTAAACTAACTGAATATCTTTATTGCGCATATGGCATCATTTCTGACATCTTGACATCAACTATTTCATTTTAGGCTCAGGTTATCACTTATCCATGGTGTTTCGGCTCTCTTCATCCTTCACAGGTCATCATATCTACTATATGTGAGTCAGTCTGGGTTCTTATAACGTCACCATTTGTCTTCCTTTAGTATCTTTTTAGCTTCTTCAGGTATTGTATTCTGACAATCGTCATTCTGTCTCACGTATCGATATGGTTTTCTCAGTGGGTAACTTACTGCCCAGGTTTTCTAGGTGTCGGTACTTCAACAGGTGCTGTTCTTCTGATAGGTACTGGACAGAGCCCAACTGCAGCTCTCTGCTGGTTTATTTGCTCATCATACGTCACATATTTCGGCGTGAACGTTCCTGGTACTTCAAAATGGGCGGTTGGAGTGTGAATCGAGCTTGGCACCTCCTCTACAACTCCGAGGGTCGCCAAGCAACCAATCGGAACAACTGACAGGTAGGTCAGTAAGGGAGGGAAGGAGAGAAAGCAGAGGAGAAGAGAAAGGTCTTGAGCTGCTTCCGGAACTTCAGGTGGACCAGCTCAAGTTTGAGAGGGGCAGGGAGGCCAATCCAGAGGGGGGCACCTGCAGAGGAGAGAAATCTACCACCCGATCTCTGCCTGGAGAAGTGTCCGACTCTCAGAGAGTTGGAGGTAGCTGAGAGAAAAGGCTCGAGAAGGAAGGTATTTTGGAAGAGAGAATTGGATATAGTGTGGGCCCCGGCCCCAGAAAGCCATGAGGATGATGCAGAGGATCTTGAACTTGATCCTTGCAGGGACCGGGAGCCATTGGAGAGATTCTAGGGTTGGAGAGATACAGTTCCTGGACTTAAGGCCAAGGATAAGTCTCACAGTCCTGTTTCGGATAAGTTGCAGGGAGTAGAGAGTAGAGGAAGGCAGATTGAGAAAGAGGCTATTGCAGTAGTCCAGCCAAGAGAGAACCACGGCTCTGGAGACAGTGAGCTTCTTTGGGAAAGTGAGAAATGGAAGAATCCCTCTGAGGAGGTGCAGCTGATAGTGAGACTTCTTGGCAAGGTCCATGATTTAAGGAGAGAAGGAAAGTGTAGAGGCGAAGATGACACCAAGGTTTTATGCCTCACAGGAAGGCAAAGGAAGAGGGACCAAAGTGGGCGGCCTGAGTGAAAGAGGGAAGGTGGCAGCAGGGGTCCCAATCTCTCTGTCTTACTGGCATTAAGGGAGATCATTGGAGGTGCACCAATACTGAATCGTGGATAGACAGTCAGGTTTGAGCGAGAGAGGAGAGGAGGCTGAGGGGAGCCTGAAGGAAAGCTGAGTGTCATCCGCATAACACTGAAAGTTAGAGGAGAAGGTAGAGAACAGGTGGGCCAAATGGGCCAATTAGACACTGAAGAGCCAGGGTGAGAGGATAGAGCCCTGGGGAACACCACATGTTGGTGGAGAGGTGGTGGAGAGAAAGGACCCAAGTTGGACCTGAGAGAGTCCGTCCAGGAGGAAGGAGGTCAACCACTCCAGGGCTTGATCTGTGATTCTGAGGTTGTCACAGAGTTGATTGATCAGGATGGTGTGATTGTATGAAAAGCAGAGGAACGGTCAAGGAGGATGAGGACAGAAGGAAGGCTGGAGTCAAGATTAGAGAGCAGATCTTCACAGGTGTTCGGGAGAGCAGTTTCTGTGCCTCTGCATGCTCTGAAGCCAGACTGATGGTTATGGAGACAACTAACAGACTCATTGTGGAGAGTAAGCTGGGAGATGGCCAGCTTTTCCAGGAGTTTGCCCAAGAAAGGAGTGATAGAGATTGGGCGATAATTTTCTGGACAGGTAGGGTCGGCAGATCCTACCGAGTGAAACCTGTCTTGTCAAGAGTTAAAGAGCCGTCTAACTACACTGTAAAGTTGTTAACATCAAGTAGTATAAGAAACAAGTACACCATTGTTACCTGAAGCTGAAAGAGCAGCACATAAGCTTCTGGGTAATTACTTGAGCTGATAACTGACAGAAAAGTGGGTTAGGAGAACCAAATGCTTGTGAAGAATACTCTGAAGTAGAATACAACCTGTAGTGAGAAGACTGCTGAAGCTGGAAAGAAGAGAGTCTTGTGAACTGAGGCAGGCTGTTCCCATGTAGTTGAACAGACTTAAGAGGCTGCCCCTTTTAAGAAAGCTACTTAAAGGAATAGTGCCTCGTCTACCTGAAGAGGTTGAAGTGTCTTGTCTAAGCCTGACTATCTATGCCAAAGTACTGAGCAGTAGTAGTAATACTTAAACTATGGTGGTAAATTAAGCTATCAGCATATATCACATTGAAGTGGTTTGAAGCATTAATGTACTGTGGTCCAAAGGTGACCGTTAGTAGATGTGTGGTTGTTTAAAGTAGAAACAGCAGCACAGAGAAAACATCCTGACAAATATTCCAAATGTAAAGTTGTAATTAAAGAAGCCTTGAAGAATTGTGTATTATTGACATTTGGAGAATATTACACTTTCTTTTGATCTGTGGCCGATCATCTTGAAGAAGAGGCGATTTGTCATCATAACCACGATTACCATTGGTGTTATTTCTTTTCTGGAAGTTAGAAAGGGATCTTTTCCTCCAGGAACAAAAGAGTTGTTACCAGTGGATTTGTGTTGGTTGAACTTTTGCTTTGACTTTGAACTTTCAAGAACTGGTTCAAAACGTTCTTTTCTTTTGTTGAACATGATGGAGTTGGCTTGAATCCTGGGAAAGGGATCTTACCCAGGATAGAAGAAGGCCATTCAGATATTGTGTTGATATTGTTTATTATATTGTGTTGCTATATAATTTACTTTGCATGTTTGCTATTTAGTGTGAGGGCCAGTTTACCGATGCTAGAGAATGTTCCCTTAGCCTCTAGACTAGGTAGGGAATTCATCTGTAGAGGAGGGCAAGCACAGTATTTTCTTTATATTATTTCTTTAATAAAATGGCATATTTTGAGAAACCTACAAGCAGTTGTCTGCTTTACATTACTGAACCCTCACACGTTATGTAAAGCATGCATATTTGCTCTGTGACAGAGATTGAACTAGTGTGCCCTAATTGACAGCCATGCAACCCTATACTAGTACCCATCACCTGCCTTGTCATTTCCCAACACCAACCAATAACACTTACCACTTCATCAGGCCACCTACACTAATGCATATTAGTTAATAGTCTTTGGTTTTCAGAAGACCCGTTGTATACCCAACGCAGTTTGAGAACACTAGAAAAAAAACTGTAACAACACCTGCATAAAGTCAATGGGTTGTACCCTGCTGCACACCAAAAGCTAGGACAAAATCAGACACAAACAGGACACAGTAATCTGCAAGCAGTAACCAGGAACTCTGGACTTATCCCACACAGCCAATCAGATAGCAATCTTTGTTCTGCTCCACTAATCCATCCACCACCCACCCAGCATTAATTTACTGGACCCAAAGCACTGAGAGGTCATGCAAATGGCACAAGCTTCGGACTAAACAAACTGCTAATCTAGAAATAACAGTATGATACCAGGCCTTATAATTGCATGTATACTTTAGGTAGCCTTTAGAGAGTCCATATTTCAGGTAAACAAGTGTACTTGTGAATCCTGAACTTAAATTCATTATTCTGTCTATGGGATGATGTCTGTGTAATGGGAATTAAGCATGTGCACAGCGATCCTTACCCTGAAACTTGGCTAAAATTCTGCACGAGGAAAGGAAACAGCTCTTAAGACCCAACAGGGTTACTGATGCCACAGTCATGCTATATTATGTCATGGATGACATCTGGAATCAAGACGGATGGCAAGACTACTTTCCCTCGGTTCAATGTTTTATTTAGGGACTTTGGTAGGACCAACAGAAGCTTAAGGGTAGGAGTTGCCCAGTAATAATATTCAGGATAGTCCCTCATGCAGAGAAACCTAAGCCCTGCTTATTGCAGGTGATTAGGTCTTTGAGACCCCTGTGGTCATTTAGATTCTTAGTGTTCACTGGAGTAGACTTCACCTCCCTACATCCTCTGGAACTAGGGGCTCAAGGACTTCCTGAAATTGTTCTTTCCTTCTACCATACCTCTCATGTATCAAAGCCAATTTTTCCTCCTCACTCTCTTCCTCTTCTTCCCCAACTTCCTCACTATAATAGATTTCTATATGATCTTACTTACTACAAAACTCCTAATCTTCCTCCTTCTGAGGTGCATCTATTTCAACTTCCTAAACTTTTCAAGTCACCCCTCATTTACTTATTTGCTTACCTTCTCTTCCTTATCCATCACCATCTCTTTACTACCACTCTGGACAGGACTTATGACCACCATTTGTTAGCAACAACATTTGGCTGTTATCACCGCCTTTTCCTCTTTACCACTTTGGGTTGTTCGTGTTGCTATCACCTCTTCTGTAAACCCTTGGGATAGTCTTCTTGCCACCACCTCATCTCTATAATCCTAGGGAGATTTCCGCACTACCACCTTGTTTCTACCATCTTGGGCTAGTTGCAGCTACTTTAGGCTTTGTGCCACCTTGGATTTTTCTCTATACCACCACTTTGTCTCTACCACATTGGGTAGTTCTCCTGGTCACTACACCCTTTTTACCAAGTAGACTCTCCTCCAACTCTTCCACTACCATCTCCTTAATCGCTTTCTCCTCCACAGTTTCCAACTCTGTCATGTTTGCCACTACCACCACTTTCTCTTATAATCTGACCACCTCCTCCACTCTCCTACTGCCACCTCTCAATCTCTCTCTGTCTCTGCAGCCAGCTATGTCACCAGCACTTTCTACTCTCTAGCGTTCCCTGAACACAAACCTCTTGCTCCGGAAAACCACACTGAAGCAACTGGGGCAGGTTGCATGTAGAGTCTATTCCCGCTCCCCCCTCCCCCGATTGTGCTTTTTACTGAGAGACGCCCCTGTGAGTGGTGACTGGGTGAGTGCTGTAATTGCCTGGCTTCTCCAAGTGCATTGTGGGCTCATTTGGTCACAGAGGGTTTGAGCAGTTTATATGTGGCTTGTTCAAAATGTTGGTTTTAAGAAACGGGCTGAAGAGAATGAACTAAGCTGGTTTAATATGTCACAAGCACAAGTAAAAAGGTTGCTAAAAATGGAAATATACAATCAGGCAAAAGAACTTGATATGATACATGTAGCTTCTTTGGCAACTGATGGGTTATTTCTCGAAAATTGGTCTACAAAGAGAGATGTACCTAATTATCAAAAAGCCTTTCCCCATCCTTGGATAGTACGAATGTATCTACTTTTTAAATTTAACAAAACTGATACAATGGAAGTATTGGGAGCTAGATTAGGAATTACTAGATTATTGAGATTGTGTCGTTTATGTGGAAATGAAAAGATTGAAACAACTAAACATCCTATGTGCAATTGTGAAAGCCTTAATGAATTGAGACTTAATTACTTGAAGCGATATGACAACTCAAAGTCAATTGAAAACTTTGAGATAATATGGCAGAAGCTCCTTGATGGTAACGATACTAACCTCATGTATCATATGATGCATTTTTTGAAGTGATTTTATCTATTTTGAGAGATTTGTCAACAGGTATTTTATTTTAAATAGGTGATTTACAATTGGTTTTAGATATCTGTTGATTGTTTTTAAATATTGATTTTAGTAGGTTAATGAATTTTTGTGTGTAATATGTAAAGCCAGTAATGGCTGTGTGCATATTTAAAAATAAATTAGAATTGCTCCTCTAAACCTCCTTGAGGTTGCCTTCTCCAAGCTGAGAGCTTCTGCTTTCCCAGTCTGTGAAAGAAACACTGGAAATAGAGACGGTAAGCTTTTCACCCTCTTCGGTTAAATTAATAGTCAGTGGCCCTCATTAGGACCCTGGCGGTAAGGGGTTTACGCCAGCGTTAGCTGCGCCGACCCCTTACCGCCAACTACGAGTTCCCAAAGCGCCATGGTCACTTTTACGCCCGCTTTTTGCGGGCGTAGAAATCCATGGCGCTATGGGACCTTGGTGTTAATTACGCCACCGTAATGTACGGTGGCGTAATTAACGCCTTCCCCACTCCCATTGAGCCCTATGGGGCCGAAATGGGAATGGGGAAGGGTAAATGGGTCAATGGGGACTTACCGCCCCGCCAACCTCGGAATGGGGCGGTAAGTCCGCCATCCGCCATGGCGTAAACGGACTTTACGCCATGGCGGAAAAGTCCGTCGATGGCGGAAAAAATCCGCCAGGGTCGTAATGAGGGCCAGTGTGCTTGGAGAACTTGCAACATTGTATTGTCAGCAGGAGATTTCTCTGATAAAACAGTGTTTTTTTATCTTGCTTTTCCCTGAGATTTCAGCTCCCAGTACAGCCGCAGGATTGAAACATTGTATCAAATGACTCTTTTATGTGTCGAAATAACTTTCCATATGTTCCGAACAAGGTGTAACAATGTTATTCTGCATGCTAGCAGTGTCTGGTGATGGGAAAAAAGGGGGAAATCACCTTTCTGTTTCCTGGAGGTGTAGGAAACGTGCTACAGGTCCTCTCAAGTGGGCCTGTGGTACATTAGCATTGCCCTCCACGTTTGTAAACAAATATGAAGCTCCTCTAGTGAACTGATATATTGGGGAGGGTCCAGATGCCCAGGGCAGGCCCTGGCTGAGTGACGGCACCATGGAGCCTTACCCGACGATCCTCCCCATTTGCCTCCAGGTCCATAATCCACTAGCTTAAAGTGGCACCTGGCCCCCTATGCCACTCTCCCACCAGTCTGCAGAGCCATGCAGGGGACTCTTTCACTCCCAAATCTAAAGTTGTTCTGAATCAGTATACATGCTTCAATATTACTAACATTTTAATATTATGGTCAGTGTTGAGAAAATGTAAACGAGCACCAAGTCCTGTGTGCATAATGTACTCTGTGATTCAAGAAAGCAACCCTTTTACCCTTTTATCACAGACATAATTGCCAAATATGAAGATCTGCGGTCGGTTTTATATTCCCAAAACAGTCTTTACTGTTATGCAAAGCAGGCTGGAAACTCAATGGTGCTGTTTGTCCCTTTCCCCTTTCAAAAGCATACAATAGGAGTGTACCCAACTATCCATCTTGGAATGATAACCTTCAATAAGAAAATAAGTGATATGGTTATTTCCAGGTTTTCAGGTGATGCTTTTCTCATATACAATTTTAAAAATAGCCAGTTTACAATGTTATTACAATTAAATAATGGATTTTTTAAAATATCTGTTTTTGCAAAACAACTAAAGTAAAACAGCATTCCACTGAATACATTTTTATTCTTGTGACTCAGCTGTTAGCAATGGCTTGGTTGTTCTATCAAATGGCCCCTGAATATGTGACTCTCATCCATGAAGAACAAGACAGAGACATTGAAAAAGAGAGAGATTGGGGGGAGAAACAGTATACAGGGAATTTGTATGGGGATAGAAAGTAGAGACAAGTGGCATTTTCCCCAGAGAATTCCTTCAAAATGTGTTTCACTATCACCCATCTGTACATTTTTCCTAATTAGCTTTTACGTGTTAATTATAATTTTATCTCGATTTGCTTCATTGGTCCTTTTAGTTGACTCTTCTAGAATGTGGCGGCACTAGAACATAGTAGCAGTAATGGGATTACCTCCACTTTTACCATACTGACAAATTTAGAGTGTCAAAATGAGAGTCGTAAATTCCTACAGGTTTTGAGTGAAGGTAATTTCCTCCACAGAACACCATTAATGCATAAGGTAGTTACTGCATGTGGTAATCACTGCATGCAGTACTTACTGATCAAATGGAGTTCTGACGGACTCCAAAACAGGGGAATACGTGAATGGTTTGCATGCCTCTAAGTATCGCAAACCTTTCCCGTTACTACATCCTTACTGCGTGCAGTAACGTATTTGTAATTTGATGGTATTTCCAGAATCCTGAACAATTATAAATGAGACCTTAGGCCTCTTGGTCCATTTGTGTACATTTGTTTGATCAATTTCTCTGATCCAGTGGGCAGGTTTTACCTGAAATGGTTACTGCCTTTATTTATTTAGTGACAGCTTCCAGATGTACTCAGATGGTTGTATGGTACCTCCAATCGAAATGTGATCTCTGTGTCTTTGACACATGTAGGAACCTATACGTGTTTCAGGCAAACTGAGCTCCTAAGGGTTCGGCTTTCGATGGCCTATTCTACTTAAAGAAACATAATTGTTGGTGAAAGAGTTGTCAGATGGTGGTGACGAGGGATTTAAAAATGATTATGGTATGGGGTCCATGATAGACAAATGTGCAGAATTTGATGGGAGAGGTTGGAAGATGGACGATAGTAGTGTTACAACACACTCACCATGTGACCCACAAGAGCTGGCATACCAAACAAAGACTCCTTCCCAGTCCATTTGCTACCAGCATCCCCACTTCACCCGTTGCTGCTTTCTGAACCATGGTGTCACCACTACAGCTAACCCACCCAGAGTATCTTTTGCCCCTCGAACATAGAGCATCCATACTGGCACACAGGGAACGGGTGCTTCAGACCTACCCACATCAACAACACGTGTCTGCATCTACCTTCCCAACTAACAGCCCCCCACTCACATGCTATGAGAGCCACATGCAGCAATGCCTGCATTACTGCCTGAAGGGCACTGTATACGAATACTTACTTTACCTTACCTTAGCTTAGCTCAAGTTTGAAGTTATTACACTACAGGAATCATCTTCCTTCTTTGCTAATCCCAGGATATTACTTCACAATATGTTTTTCACGGGGTTAGCAGCACTAAAATAAACCTGTTTAATGTTGCTAATTAGTTTGGATTTCTGTTTCTCAAGTCACATTGCAGGAACTGCAGCATTATTTTTTTCCCTTCAATATTACAAATGTGTCTATTTGGCTTGTAAACATTCCATTATTGGTATGTAGTCTGAGAGCAAACTGACCATCGCTTCAAAGGATAGTCATAATCTTTGTCTAATTCAACAAGCACTTTGAGAACCTGCGTCCATTTGAATAATTTGAGTAATTTAATCTCAAAGACAATGGTTGAATGTTCATTAGACCATACGCCTAACCGCTATTTTCATGTTCAGTTGACTTTGTAGCCCTTTGAGTGCCCTTGGCACATATATGACGAGCCTTAGTTGATGAGGGTGATCCTTATGACCACCATGACTCCCAGAACATAGGGGTCATGGCCTCAGATTGTTTTTGGTTGTGGCAGTTGGGCCTCCGGCCAGTTGATAAGTTAACGGGCATACATTTTGCATTACTCTTGGTGGCCACATTCAACTTTTTTTTCATTGAGATAGGATATATATTTAAATATTGGTACAATTCCTGCTCTGTTGGAGAAATATCTGTGGTATACAGAGTTTTTAAAGCAACAGGGTGGGGCCTAATGTGTCAGCGCCGTTGGGTATATTTTTTCAATTGAGATGAGATTTCAACCGTTAGCCAGCATTCTTTCTTCCCTAATGATGTTGTTCCTACTCTTTGGGTTTCAGTTGATTTGATTAAAGTTAGGATGACTCAGTTTGGGTAAGGCGTGTTGTTATTTGCTAATGCTGGAAAATGTCCCTAAAATATTTATGTCCGGTAAGAAACACCAGTATTTTTGTAACCGACATATTTAGTAATTTTTCCAATCTTCAGTCACCTCACAAGTGTTGGAGAGTGAGATTTATTCCCTGGTAACTTTTGAATGCATAACTATTTCCAGAAACAGCAATGACAGGTTTCATCTCCATCTACATGGTCCATGGTGTAGAATTTGTAAATCTGAGTCAGTGGCATCATATATTATTATGAGACAGGTTTGTGACAATGTTAATGCGTTTGCAAGCGCTATATGATATTTATAACACGCTTAATACCCAGAGGTTTCTAAGCGCGGCCCGGGGATCGTATCTGCGTTGCTCTGCGTGGTCTTGCTTCCGAGGCAAGCACGTTGCCCCTGAGCTATGCTCCAGAGACAACATTTTAAGTTATTAGGATTTTTACCATCAGCCACTGCCATTTGCATGTCTTTCAGGAGCACTGGTGGCTCCTAGAAATCAGTGGGTGGAGGGGCACGTTAGTGGGGTGAGAGGGAAAATGCAAGAAAGGTTTTCTGTTGTGTTGATGCTTGAGGACCTGAAGTACCCTGAGCTCTTTTTGAAGGTCTGTTCCTGGGTGTCATATGTGGAGGACATGAAGGCATTTGTGTCTAGAAGGGTGTCCAGGCAAAGTTTCGAAATAATTGTTTTGAATGACAAAACCTCCAAAACAAAAGTGTAGGAAAAAGTGTCGAATGTAATTTTTTTAATGTTAAAGGGTTTATTTAATTTCGTATACTAAAATAAGTGTTTTCACACACAAAAAACAGGGGATTGGGGGGGATACCCCCATAAAAAAAAGAAAACAAATCCATTCAGAACTTTTCTTTTCCCACACTTTTGTGTCAGAACTTTTGTCAGTCGAAAATTTGACTGTCTATACAGTCACTATGAACCATCTAAAAGTGAGTCTTGCGTGCAAGGGTGTCAGGATGCATTGGCCAGGACTGTGTTATGTACGTTGAGTGAAGGGGTGTAGCGTTCCGCTGCTTAATGTCTATTGGGAGGGGTTTTCCACTGTCATGCGCGACTAGCTTAGTTTGTAAGAGTATAGCCAGTTTGAGCGTATGAAGGGGAAAAAGGTCTGGGGTGTTAGTGGAGGTACTGGCTCTGTCTTTGGGGGCATCCATCCTGTGTGGCCATGGCTAAAGCCTATAGATGTATGGGGAGTGGGATGCAATGTGGCAGGGTCTTGAGGTGGTAGAGTGGAGAGGGTGATATGCTTTTCTCCTGGAGAGATTGGTGAAGGCATAACTAGTGGGTAATTATCTCGTTCTCCAGCCCTGGTTCTTCATTGTTGTAAACTACCCATCAACTTCTGGCTGCTAGGCAGTTTATTCGTTAATTGGTATTGAAAAGGCAGTTCTTCAATCTTTTCCTGAAAAAAAGGTTGTCAGCGACTTTGCAGATTTCCTTTGAAAGTGTGTTCCAGAGTTTGGTCACAATGTTGGAGAAAGGGCGATCCTGCATCTCTCTCTCCCTTTGGTGTCCAGCATGCTTTCCAGTCGTTCAACACTGATGGACTTAAGAATCCTTCTTGTTTGGCATTGTGTGATGATCTTTGCTCTGCTGAATTTGGCCCTGTATAGCTCTGCGGGAAATGTAGAGTTGTTTTAAGTGAATTATTCTTTGAACTAGTAGCCAGTGGAGAGTTTTAAGACCAGGAGGTATGTGTTCCCTTTTTTCATAACCCGTCAGTTTCCAAATTTGTCATATATACGTTGCTCATGGCCTTTTAACTTCAATGTATGAACAGGTTGTCAAAACATATATCTTGCATACATTTTCAGTTGCTTAGATACCACCTTGTTATTACTATGCTTCTTGTTTGATATTATGAACACGGTTATGTTTTTTACTGCTAACTACCGACATCTCTGGCTCACACCTGACCGCCTGTGGTGCACAACCTCCGGTGTGCAATGACTACATCTTCAGGTTGATTTACCACCAGATAAGTGGGCACTACAAAACGACTGTGTTTGCAGTTGGTGCTCTTAAAACAACAATAAAAAGTAAATCAATATATTGGTTTCTTCGATTAAAGAGAAAGAAACTTTTTTTTAAAAACAAATGTGGGGGTGGATTGCTTTGCTTTTACATGTGTGATCCTTTTCTTTTCATAAGCTCAGAGGGGAACAAAATTGGGGAGTTCCACAAAAGGCACACAGTTGTGCTTGATTCAGGTTCCTTGTCTATCACGCTCACTTTCATGACTCCCTTTCTACTCTATTAGTTTTTACACTCCGGCTCACCCAAGCCTCCAACCTTCTATCCCTTTGATATCGTCACTCCTATATCTAACCTGCAAATGTTGATGTTACTTCTCCCTCCACTCTATTACTGCCTTCTCTTCACTATTTCTTGGCTACACTATCACTCGCTCCTTCATACTGCAAATCCCTCCTCCATGACTCTCCTCCCCCAGAACCAGTGCTGCGTGCTCCAAACCACTAGGCTTTCTGGGGCCGGGAACCCTACTATCTACAACGCTCTCTTCCTAAATACTCTCCTTCCAGAGACGTCCACTCGACCTCCTCCAACTCTCTGCGGGTGAGCCGCTTCTCCAAACAGAGATTTGGGGGTAGATCCTTATCCTCTGCAGGTGCCTCCCTTTGGAACAGCCTACCTGCCTCCCTCCGTCTTGAGCCGGACCTCCTTAAGTTCTGGAAACTACTCAAAACATTCCTCTTCTCTTCCTCTTTCTCTCTCCCTCTCCCTTGCTAACCTCCTTTCTCGTCTCCTTCTTCTCTCCTTTGTTCTCATCCCAACCCGTTCAGTCATCTGACGGGTTGCCTGGTACACCTCCAGAGCCTCACAGGTTCCAAGCTCCCCAGCCAGTCCAGCACTTGCCTCCTGGCCGCCGTACTCTGCCTTGCATTACTGCACTCGGAATACGTTCCACGAGAGTGGCACCCACTCTGCACTTAATCCTGGCCCCTGCTGAACTGGGTGCATGTGCCCCCCTCCCCCTCCCACTTCTGTCTGCGCACTTGCACAACCTTGAATGTACTAGACTTAGCATGTTCGTCTTTCCCCACCTCCTCTCTCTCCCCTCCCCAGCTCGCTGTGTCTGCATGCATAGGCGCATTGATGAACAACCCTTCTGTCTTGTATGTTCCTCTCTCTCCCCACCCACTCCCCACCCACCCCCCACTCTGTGTCATGCACTTATACTAGTAGAAATGCCCTGGCCTAGTCTGCTAGTTATTGCTGTTAGTTCATTCGTAACCTTCAAGGCCTAAGAATGACTATTATATCCCCTTGTTCCCTTCCCGCCTTGAAGCACTTTGAAGCACTTCACTTGTTCAGAAGCACTTTACAAATAATAAACAATTACAATTACTCCTCCCTACAAACCACAAATCTTCAATTCAAACCTCAAATCCTCTCTCCAAATCTCTACTCAAGTACCCTCCTTTCACTCAGTACCATCCGCTTCTCAAACACTCCTCACTCTAACCCACTATTACGCTGCCAAACAAACACACATACTCACACCAGAGCACTCCTTACACTTTTCAGCCAATGCCTCACCTGCACAAAAAATCAACTCCACAATCAACACCTCTGACCTCAACCATATAACCTCTCCCTGTCTATACCGCCCGAGGCATAAAGGCTCATGTACAGTAATACATCTTTGTCATGCACTATATCATGACAGTGTTTGGTACCTGTAATTCTGGAAGGATCAAAACGTTAAGAACCATCCTTTAGCCTTCTTGGGGGATCCAGTATGGTAGGTTGTGTTGAGGAACCAATCACAGAGCCTCCCCAGTGAGGGTACACTGAAGGAAACCCAGGGACCGGCTCCCCACACCACAGAACAGCTCCATGGGATTTACGTGATGCAGGAGCAGCGAAACCGCTGAGCAGGGGACACTACCGCTGCTGATTGAGTTGGAGCAGAGGTGAGAGATCCAGGGGCAGAATGGAAGGGCAGGGTACGAACAGGCAGACACCAGGAACCCCACCAATAGGTAAGGTCAAGAGACGGCGAGGCTTTCTGAGGAGAGAACAGAGCAGGGCCCCGGAGAGCAAAATCAAGGGACTGAGCACAGAAAAGAAGGCTAAGTGTAGGCAGGGTAGCAATGTAAGGCAGAATCCAGGGCACGGCTACCTAGGACTTGGAGTGCATTACTATGCATTTGTCTCCTTCCCTGTTGGGTTAAAGTAACCCTGGTGGAAAGGAAACGAGGCTGGTGCCTCAGACGCTGCGTGGTAGCGTGGGATGCCAGCGACAGCGCGCATGCACCATGACGTGGTGCAGGACATTCATGCATGCGCAATCATGGCAAGATGTCCATGGCAGCGGGAGCAGTGCCCCCTGAAATCATGGCCCGGTGCTGCCCGACCCCATCAGCACCGCCAGGGAGCCAGCGCAGAAGGCAGGTGTGAAGCCTCCAATGTGGGTGAAGCACCCAGTGTGACATTAGTGGGCTAAGCCCGATCCACTTTCCTCACTATGGTGACCCAGCATGGTAAGTTTTCATATTTATATTCTTATTCAGGGGTTTGGTGTTACACATCCCAAGGTTATTTCAGCAGCTGGGGAGGATGCAAACTTCTCCCGCTTTTAGTCTCTGTTGATCTAGTGAGGTTTGGTCTAATTGCAGGTGAAGAGGGAAAATCGAGACCAAATCCATGCCCCCGCACCCCAAGCGCATACATAAAAGAACAGCAGGAAGAACAAGGAGCCCACTTATCATTTGAACCAGGCCCCAGCGCACCCATGGGTGACAAATATGCTGAAACACACCCACTTCACCAACAGTGCAACTTCTATGCTACATTAGAATCAATGCTGCAATATCAGAATCTACAAACACAAAAATCCCTGTTTAAAGGCTTGCAAATGCCTATATGAATTAACATGGTCTAAATGCACAGTGTAAAGCTATGTTTCAGGAAAATTACAGCTAAGTTCATTTCACTCACTGAACACTGGCTGCGGGAGCCTTATCAACATTCCTCGCAAAACATTCGAACTGCCAAGGCCGCAAATTCAAGATAAAATTGCTTTCTGCAGACAGACATTTTTTAATTATCCACAAATGCGAATAAATCACGGCAACCCAGTGTGCTTTTTTTCTTTCTGGGAAAGAAAGACATTTTCTCAAGGACACGCACAACATTGAAACATAACTTGTAACAAGCCAGAGCCCAGGTGCGAACTGCTTGTTCAGCTAAAAGTTATGGGAACAAAGTCACATTGCAACAAGATTAGAATTAGGTAATGGGGGCTGGCACAGCTAAATCAACCCACTGACGCAGGAGGTTAATATCCAATTATCAGGCTCTCTATAAGGGCTACATATGTAACCCACCACTTTGCAGCCAATAACAGGAGGAGATAGGTTTCTGGGAGCTGATCCAATTCTGTGAGGTCAGCCTGCAGTGTGATTATAAAACTTACTTGCAAGACAGCCCCGGGGGAGACGGCGCCTGAACTCGCGATGCACGAAGCTCTGTGCTTTTCTTTGGCTTTTTTTTTTCTTTTTTCTTTGCCTAGAAATAAATGCAATTTGAAACATGCTGCTGCCTGCTTGGGACTCTGTTGCATTTCTGGGGGCCATATGGGAGGTGTTGGGGCCTCCCATAGCTGGTGAGGGTATGGCTGCTGGCCCCCCACTGCCTTGGGGGGGTGGGGGGATCCAGCTTCTCCCTGACACAGGGGTATGCTGGCACCTTCCAGATGCCCTGCAATAGCTGTCTCATGGCCGCGTAGACACGTGACTCCAGCCGGCTTCTCGCTCCTTCTCAGCAATACTCAGCTGAAGTCAAAAATGCACATCTGCAGGATTGCACCTTCTCTTCAAGTGTCTCTTTCTCTGGCAACCTGATGATTTCCATCTTCCCTGCTCACAACATGGCACCCTTGTTTTGGTTGCTCTCCTTGTTTCTCTGCTTACCTCCTGGATAAGATAAATTGTCTTTATGAAAAAAAGAGAGACACTATCTTTTGGAAGCAAAGCTTGCAATGCTGAGAAACATGTCGGGAGAAGGGGGACAGCAATTGGGGCTCTTTCAACTGCCACCGTCCACCTCAGGGGTAGGACTGGCTCTGCACTCCTTTGTAGGTCTCCTGCCCCTGGCTGAGAAGAGCCCCCATCCTCTCTTGATAAGGCCAGCCTAGTGGCCTTGTTACAACTGTTTTTTTCAGATCGTTATTTTGTAGTTGTTTGTATTGTTTGCTGCATTCTTCTTTACAAGTGCCTCTATGCATCCATATCTTGTTTATGTTATGTGATGCCTTTATAGGCTGGTAACATAAAAAACATTTACTGCCCAGTTAATGACATTTTATTTCATATGTGCAGATGCCGTGAATGTCTGTTATCCTCTGTTATGTTATGTATGTTGACTTATACCGTGCACTGCTACCACCCAGGGGCAGTCCCCAGGCGCTTGTGTGACAATGAGGTGGCATCATTCTTACTCTAAACAAGGCCTGCAAAATAAAGAAAGCACAATGAATTCCCTTCTTTATGTCAAATTCAGCCACCATACCTACTTTAATATGGCACTCTGTCCAAGTAGGTTACCTGAAGGGTGTCATTACTGTGACCCTGTGGCCATCCCGTTTGGGACTAGGGAGGTGAGCCTGCTCTGCTTAATGCCTCATAAGGGACAGGGCAATCGGGATCTCACGGTATCAGGTAATATTATCCCCACTAATAATGTTGCCATATATGTAGCTGTCGGGAAACGGCATAGGCGACATTATTGATGGGGTTAACATCCAGTTTAAATGGGAACGGGGGTTCCAGGGGTGTCCCCTGCTCCCTTTAATAGAATATGGTGGTTGCGGGGGTGCCCCTCGCAGGTTCCATGGCGCCATTCTTGTATGGCAATATTTTTGCGGCGATATTAACACATGGAACTGATCTCACTGGGGTGCCCTCCTCTTAGGGGACAGGGAATCCCCAAGTAAAGTTTTTACCAGTCCTCCCTTTGACTCAGAATCCCAAGTGTTTGTCGGATATATTGGAATTGAGCAGTATCATTATGTGCAGGGCCCTTTAAAGGTGACTGGCTTGGTTTGTGACCCTGTTCCGTTAGCTCCCATCTCTGAAGAATGGCACAAATGGTGTCTCCTCCCTCATTCCAGGAAGGAGTTTAAAAGACCAGAGACCCATGCAAAAGCAGAGAGAGCCAGCCTGGTGGGAAAATACAGAAGCCTGCAATGGACCGCCGATGATCAGACATCTTCCTTCCAGGAAGAGCCTGGAAGCAGGGCAATGCAGAGAAGGTGGTTGGCAGAAGGAACCCAGAGCCCATCGAATGCTGCAGAGTCCAGGAAAGCAGAGAGCCTGAGCAGCACTGAGGCGCCGTACCAAGGGAGAAGTGAGTCACTGCTGGAGCGGCATACCGTCATCCAGTCATACTAACACCGAAGTCCTGTCAGTCGCAGGAGCAACCACAAAAGGAGTCCCAACTGTGAACGCGTCGGAGTCGCGCTTCTGCAACAACAGGAGAAGTCGCCTTCCCTGACGATCACTGTTGCAGCAGAGCAGGCATGCAGCAGATAAGAAGAAGTGGGTAGAGGGAGGTGCAACACCCAGACTCCCCATGTGGGGCTGAGTCTGAGAACACCCATGAGGGGGTGAATGAAACCAGAGAATTTGAAGACCTGAGAGGCCAGAAAGCCCACAAAGGGCTGGGCCTAAGAATCCTCCTCGAGGTGATGAATGCAACCAGAGAATCAGACAGCCTGAGAGGCCAGGCATTTATTTATTCCTTTATTGTTCACTTCTTAGGCGCTCATTCAGGAGGTAAATACTCTTTCAAAGCGCCCAAAGGGCAACAGGGAGGGGACAGGGGATGAGAAACAATTAAAATACATAACAAATATTAAACACAGTGGGCGGACAAACCTACTATGCCTTGTGAGTGTTCAGAAGGGCAAGAGAATGGGACAGGTGCTCGTTTGCTCATGACTGAGCCACAGGTGAAGTGCAATGTAAGGTAAGTGCCAGCCTCCAGCGGTGGAGAGTGAACTGAGGCAAATGCTGAGGATAGACAGAACTGGGGCGATTCGGTGTGAGGTGTCAGGGCCCGGAGGATGCATGAGAGCCTTGAACACCAAACTAGTAACTGTGAGTTTAGCAGAGGAGAGAGGGAGAGAAGGAGGAGGTAAAGAGGAAGGTCTTGAGGATCTTCCAGAATTTAAGAAAGTCCTGCTCAAGACGAAGAGGGGGGTGCTGTTCCAAAGAAGGCAGCCAGCTGAGGAAAGCGATTGACCTCCTGCCCTCTATTCAGCAAAATGCTTTACACACAAGGAGTTGGTGCCAGAGGAGCACAGAGGTCTAGAAGGGGAATATTTACTAAGAGTGAGTTGCGGATAATGTTGTCCCCGGCTGCAGACAGCCTAGTGGATGATACAGAGGGATTTGAATTTAATCCGTGAAGCAACTGGGAGCCAGTGAAGACTTTTTAGGGCAGGAGAGATGTGGTTTCTGGGCCTGAGGATAGGGTACATCTTGCTGCCCTATTATGGATTAGCAGGAGAGATCTCAGAGTGGAAGAAGGTAGATTCAGGAGGAGGCTATTACAATAGTCTAGCCTTGAGGGAACCAGGGCTCGGGTAACATTGAGCTTCTGGGCAAAGGTGAGAAAAGGTAGAATTCCTTTGAGAAGGAAGAGCTGAAAATGGGACTTCTTGGCAATGTCCTGATTGTGAGAGAGGAAGGAGAGAGACGAGTCAAAGATGACTCTGAGGTTTCTGGCTTCAGAAGAAGGAGCAGGAGAGAGCCAACGGAAGAAGGCCAGAGTGAAGGGAAGAAGTCACAATGCCCACAATGGCTTCACTCAGAAAATAACCCATGAGGGTGAAAGCCATATGACAACCAGATGACCTGAGAGGTTGGATAGCCCAGGAGGGGCTGAGCCACTGAATACCTCACAATGAGGTGATTACAATACGGTATCCGGACAACATGAATGCTCAGATAGTCCACACCGGGCTAGAAGATGTGAAAAGTTTGAAGAGGTTAAAGGACCGAGTAGAGGTGGACAAGAAAGAGACTGAATGTAAAATTATAGAACAATCACAACTCATCAATATTGTTGTTTCAACCAAGGAACAGGTTTAGAAAACCAGTTACTCCAATATGGAGATTAACTTTTTGAACTGAAAATAACGCTTGCATGGTCGTGCCCAGTAACCTTCCCTAAGTGTAGAAGAAGACTTAAAGGACCCAACTTTGGATTGTAACCACAGGCTGGAGCATGAGTGAGAGAGAAAGAAAGACCCAAAGTCACAAATGGTGGAGGTCAGAAACCACTTCTTAGGCTGAGATTATGTTGTTTAGTTTATTAGTGGTAGGGATAGAGCATCAGATACAATAGGTTTGGACAGAGGACGGAATCTTTGTGTGATATGCTGATGGGCACCAGTCTGTTGTTTTCTTTGATTTTAGGAAACCCATCATCATAGCTAAAAGGACCATTGATGACTTCTTCTCTTTAATGGAATGTGTTGAACCATGTCCTCTTGTCCATCTCCTATGTCTAACTTACCACACTACCCAGAAAAGCAAGCTGTTCCCAGATGTCTTCCTGTATCACAAGAGCTAGGAGTTATAGTTGCCCCACATATGTGTGTGCTCTAGCACCTTGAAGTGTCTCATACTAGATGTAATTACCACTAATGATCTTGGGCCCAAATAACAGGACAGACTCAATGAATATGACAATGTACTACTTTATTATCAGCATAAAATAAAGTAGGGCAATCTGGAAAATAACAGGCAGTGATTCACACACTCGCCCCCAAATGTGATTATACAAAGGTTTTATAACCCGATGTAAGTCATCTGTGACAACATTCTATGTGGCAAATTAAAACCTATAGAAGGGAGGAATTGGTTAGGGGTACATATGTACCTATAGTATACATATGTTTTAATAACTTCATTGGCTGCCCCTTATCTGGTGGGCATGCCTCGAACCACCTCTCAATACATATAATACTGATTATAGTTGAAAAAATGGCAGCAGTTTGTCTTTGCAACATTGTATAGCATGTTGCTAGATAGGCCCTCTGATTCGTTGGCATGCTTTCCCAACCTTGGACTTTTGACTCGTTAGCAGCAAAACGAAACTCAGGTTCCAGGAGCAATGTCAGACTACTCCCCACATTCCCAATGAGTCCATCATTTATCATTGGTCAGGGCCCAAGCCAAGGTTTTCCTCTGTAGTTGACCTCAGAGCATGCTCTCTGCTCTAGGACATGCAAGGGAGTGTAGGCACACTGTTATCTTCATTTGGGCTTAATGAATAGCCTTCATTTTCAACTTCTGAATCACGTGTGAGGAAACCACAAATGTGTCCATCTCGACCTTCTATTTACTGCTATTTGATTCAATTGTGCTGGGTGTCATTACACTTCTCGGCCTCTGGAGATTTGCTCACTCCATCTTACATAGGTTGTCTGCATCCTTAATTGTCCAATACTTGGCTCTTGCAGATGTTTCTCTCCTTCGCTTATTCTAAGAGATATATGTCTTACGTACATGGGTTATCCTTTTGATTCCCTGCAATTATTCCTTGAAATAGCATCCTTGATCCCAAGCCAATAGACTCTTTTTATTCCTCACACAAAGCTGTTTTTCCAGCGTCTCCTGACTCTGCAGCCCTGTTATGTTTCTGAGGTAGCTTGAATGGTTTTAATATGAGTGTGGCGTCCATCTTTCCATCATGGCTGCTCTAGCCATGTTATTCTTTCCTGTGCAGAAAGCTTCTATATGTCTCATATACCTTGCATTTCTGTGCATTAACATTTATTAATCAGCAGGTTACTTATCTTCTTTCCATACATGATTCCTTCATATTCAATTACATGTTACGCTTGTTACTTCAGTTACATCTTTGCTCTTTTAGTATTTGCATATTGTTTCAATGAGTCTCAGTATCTCTCCTCTACGATGTCACTCTGCTCTTGTCAGATTTCACTTACAGCTATATGATGTACAATGGTGTGTGCAGACAACCTTCCACCCTCTCAGTGCAAGGGTACATTCGATACAGTTGTCTGAGTGCATATTGTCTCTCATACGCTTGATGCAGTATTGGGATGATACCCGTGCCACATAGGGCTCTTCTCCTACTGTTCCAGTATGACAGAGTTAAGGGGCTGGAGCTAAGGATAACATGTCCACCTGCTCCTCTACATGTGCATCATTTGTAATGAAGGGGGAGATTGTTTATGTGAGGTATATCCTTCCCAAGTTCTCTCCATATTTTAATGCACACTCCAATACGGACTGTGTGAATGCATATAAGCACTATACCCAAAGACAACTGAGTTATGAATTACAACTCTCGGATTATACCCAAGAAAAATAAACCTGCTAATTCATCTTGAATTGTATGATCCTGTGTACTATCTAAGAAATATATAGGTGGGGCAATTATGTTAGACAATTATGTCAGACAATTAAGCCATTCCATTCAACTGATACAGTAAACAATGGACTACATATGCCAAGGAGGTGTATACGTTGCTCTGGTTAGTAATCTGACCATGTCAAATGTCAGAAAGGGATAACAATCCTTCTCAGCCTGGTGTGGCAGGCATACCAGGATGGAGGTCAGTGTCTTTCCTACCCCAAAGGGGGAATGTGGCAGTTGAGAGGGCCCCAGTTCTTGTCCTCCAAATTGCCTTTAGGCTCCCATCAACCACTGAAAGATAGAATGTAGATAGAAGGGGTTCATCCTCTCTAGATATAAACCTTGGGAGTAATGACTCCTGAGTTAGAGAGAGTACCGCTTCACCTAGAACAGAGAGTCAGCCACGGCTCTTAGAGCCCTGACACTAATATTAGTACATACCCTTGAACCATCTCTGGAAGTTGGCTTGTTCTTTAGCCCATCTGTGACATTAGTTACATTATTTATGGAAGACTTTGAGGAGATTTGATATAACAATAATACCTTTTCTTCAAATATTAGACACTTGCATAGATTTATCGATGACTTCATTTTCACATAGTCAGGAACCGGGGAGGAACTCTGAGTTTTTGCGGACTGGCTTAATGATAGAAATATAGACAGAACATTTACAGCCACTTAGAGTAGTGAGATTATTGCATTTTTGGATCTTCTGCTGTATAAAAATGAGGGGCGGATTCTTACTGGTTTATTGAGGAAACAAACAAATCAGAATATGTTGCTTCGGTATCAGCGTCAACACCCTAGGTATCAAACAGACAGCATTCCCCATAGCAAGTTTTTGAGCATATGAAGGAACTGTTTCAGAAAAGAAGGCTTCTTTAAATTAACTGAAGATTGAGAATTGTGCTTTTTTAGTAGATGGTATCCAAAAAAATGTGGTGATGACTGCACTTAAGACAGCTTGACATACAGGTATAGAATATCTACTTGAAAAAAGAATGAGTCAACGTGTGGATAAAATATTATGTGTGCAAACCTTTTCAAAATTTTCCATGCAAATATGTAAACTAATTAGACACAATTGCGATTTGATAGATTCTTTTAAATTGTCTATGTCTAAACCTATGTTTGCACTTAAAAGGGGTCGCAACCTGACAGATCAATTAGTTCATTCATACAGAGAAAAAGAAAGTAACAGAATAAATTTAAATGAGCTCTGGGGTATGGCCCTATTCTATGACACTTTCATTGTGGAGGCTGCAAGAAAACTAATATGGTTACTTTCAGCAATGTTAATTGACAGATCAGACATTTTAGTAACTGTTTCACTATGAATGTCATATGTATGATCATGTGCCCTAGTGAACTTGGATATGTAGGTGAGACCTCTTGCTGTGGGACTACAAGAACGACACAGGAGAGCTGAAATATTAGGCAAATTAACAAAAATGTACTAATGGTTAAACACCTTTTTACAAAAGCAACACAAAGTAGATGATAAGCATTAGATTGTCCTTGAGGTCTGTCTAAAGAAAAATGGAACAGTTACAGATACTGAACTTTGGTACTCACATGAAGGGTTTGAATGAGTCTCTGGAATGGTTGGATTTGATAAATGAAACCAAAGGGGATGTTGCGTAATAATCCATAGTAGATGGTTTTATGATACTGAATATTAAGAAGGTATTATTTATACATTCATGCATTCATTTATGGTATATAGACTACTCCCACTTTGGGTGCCTTTCAAAACTTTCGAAATTGATCTCTGTTCATTATGTTTTAAATATTTACTTGTAGGTTGGGTACTACTATCAATAACAATATCACAACATATACATTTGAGACTAAGTAAGGTTTGGGTATATTTTAAAATTTAGTTTTCCATGTTATAAATTCCATTTGCTGCATGGCCCACTGAGATAGGAACAAAGTTGTTATATGCACAGATTATTATCTTTCAAGCAATTGTGTAGTAAGAGCGGGAGTATTCAACATCCGCCAAGTATTGAGATTACGGTTCCCATGAACCCTTCTATGGCACATTTCGAATGATGCGTGTGATGAAGGTGTATCTGCGTAAAAAAATGAATGCAAGTGAAAGCTTGCCACGCCCTATGCACGTGATTTGTCACAAAAGGGCATGTGGTATATAATTGAAGGAGTATTATGAGGCTACAAAGATATTGAATATAAGTAAGTACAAGAACTATAGAACTCCAAATGTAGTCATTATTGTAATAGGGACCTTGGCGAGTAGACCATAAATCTCATACATCTTCTTTAATTACAGATAAATAGGTACGGATATAAAATGTGGAGTAAAGAGAGAAAAAGAACAATCTAGCAACAAATCTGAGTATCTCTTGGTAGATAATAAACTGATATAGACTAAGAATTAAGAACAATAATGGACGCAATGTCTGTGAACATAAACAGGCGCTGGATTGATACACATTCTCAAATCTCTTTTATAGATTTTAATAGGAATGGAATTTGAAACATACTAGCAAGTACAACATATGGAAGGTAGCACCTTAGTACATTAAGTGCATCATCGAGCAATGTGGGTAATTACATTTTAGACTATAATATGGTTGTAAATAATGGCACTTTAAATCTTTGAAATGTATATATGGCGCTGCATTACTAAATCACCCCTTTTTTCAAAATTGAGTGTATGTTCTAATTGTATTATATGAGGAGTAAAACATGTTTAAATTCATGTAATACATCATTTTGCAACTAAAAGTCCTTACATGTCAAAACTATTTTTGACTGTAAATTGAATTATAATTTGATATTGCAGATGGACATGGTTGATAATTAAGGATTCCACTAATCTAAATGTACGCCCTAAAGAAGACCCAGGTTATGAAAAATAAACAAACCATTACAGCTGAAAACCTGGCTGTCAACTAACAGGATCTTATAACCAGTAGACCTGAAATGTATTAGTATATGTATTTTTGAGAAATGTGTTTATTCTGTATATAAGACAATTGTTATACATATGTGTGGGATCGTTTGATTATGATTGATTACATTGCCATACTTTCTGTAGAATGGGCCTGTAATTTAGCAAAATGTAATTTGTGGTTTTCCATTTTACAATATTTACACTTGTGATTAGTAGTAGGTTTTCTTTATGTCAAAAGTATTTCTAAAAATTATATGTACAGATATACGTGAATGTGTAAAAATGTGGCTATACTATTTGGTATTTATTTAAGCAATACACAATATTTTCTAGATATTCACTAATAGATGGGGAATATTATTATGCACGTGTGGATATTGAATTCTGCAGTGTTGTTGAGATGATCAATAATTTGTTTCACATCTAAGCAACGGTCGATGAATTTACAAAATTAGCGTGGATTAGATTAGGATGGATAATAACAAACGTCTTAAGAAACTAGAGTCATAGCTGCATCAGTATGGTCGCCGAGTGCTCAATGACCAGACACTCCATCAAATAAATATAAATTGATTTATTAGAGTACATGAGCAAATTGTGGGGCAAATAATGAAGGGGACTGAAATAAGGTGTGCACTTCTCATAGATTCCCACGGGCCCAACAAATGTCCAAAGTTCCCTCCAGAGATCTCCAATGGGTTGTAAGCCATCAGCTTTTGGGGGGGGGGAGACCATGCCCTGCTTCTGACCAGCACCTCCCAGCATGACAGAAGGTGCCTGGGTTTATGGCACCCACACACCTCTTCTTACCAGGTTCACGTGGCATCACAAAAGGTCCCATGGTTTAGGAGACAGGCACCCTACTTCAGCTCTTCGGGTAGTGTCTTCTGCTTGTCAGGGAGACCCAGGTCTGAGAAAGCATCAGACCAGGTAGAGAAGGGAGGAGGGATCTAGCCAACCCTTTCTGCTCTCTGTTCTAAGCCCTTCTTCGACCCCTTCACACCCCTTCTTCATCCCTTTGGTTTACTCTCAACTTCGCTCTTTCTCTTCATCCCTCTGGGTCACTTCCTACCTTCTTCACCCCATTTGGGCCCTTTCTACTTGGGTAACTTCTCCTTTCAAACTTCTCCTGCTGTTTAACCACCACCACCATCTCAAATTCCCACCTTCCATTTCAGTTTTACCCAGCGATATGGTGGCCTGCTCACCCCCAGGGTATTGTGCCCTGCTCATTCCCATGAATATGGTGCCCTGCTCATCACCAGGGGTATGATGCCCAGCTCCTCCCCAGGAATACAGTGCCATGCTCACCCACGGATACAGTGCCCTGCCCACTTCAGTCACTTTTTCCTGTATCAATTGCTGTGGTCCCAATATCACGCCTATGGCATTTGGCTTGTTGTACTGCCTTTGCTCCTCCCTTAAGGTTACCTTCTAGGCTGATAGTTTGCACCTCTAGCCTGTGGGGAGGGCTAGTCCTTGATTGAGAGGGGTCACTTCCTTTCTGTTACTCCCCTGGGTATGTTATTAATAGAACATGGGTTATAAGGAGGTGGGGCAGAACAATTCGAGCTCACTGGGCTGCGCTGCATCTCTATGCCTGTTTTCTGTCTGAAATCACCTCCCATTGTAAGCCTAACATGTGGATACTCACTCTGTCACCAGATATGGTATTTCCTCCTCATCTAATGTACCCCAAGCTGTTGTGGGTCCTGGCTATGTCTAGCAGGTTAGTCTGGGCATAAGGGGCACCTTTGAAGAGAAAGGGAGACTGCTATTTCTTTTTTCTCGCCTGTCATTAAGAAGCTAAGTATACTTTCTTTTTTCTCTTATTGAAAACGGTGTGGGGTTCCCAGTGTTATCTTCTCTGAGACTTTAAAGACCTTCTCTGTGGGATGACCAGGTCTCTCTCTCCAGGTCTCCTGTGGCTGAGAGTGTTGTTTTTCAGTCCCGGTGTAGGATTTCCTTGACCCAACCAAATGGATTAAGGGAGACATAGTCCACCCTCCTGTCCTCCATGAGAAAATCCTGGGTGATCTTGGTCAGGGAAGTATTCCCCGTTGTTCTATCAACCCTCGTGGACTAGTCTGGGCATTCTCTATGGTGGCCTCCCTCCCAAATCCCCATTCACCATTCCCTGATCTGGTCCAGGTTTTGACCCTGACCAAGTGGGGAATTCTGGGAGTTGTACTAGTCTCTTTACATCTTTCCATAGTGACCTGGCTATTTGAGGATGTGGTTCTCTCATGTGGAGTGGTTACTATCCAGTGAACCATGCGATTGTCCCCTGCTATGAGGTGGTGGTGCTGCAGTAGGTAGCCAGAGGATTTCAAAGTCACCCCAAGAAGCCCCCCTGAAACCCAAAGAGGATCTCGTCAGAGACGAGATAACTCAAAATGTGGTTCTACAGATGTTCCCTGCATCTCAGGGTGATGAATGCCTTTACCATACAACTCGTATCTTTTAAGCTTCTGTCGCTCCAGGGATGGCCTATTCAAACAAATATACAAAGGTGATGGTTAACAGAAAGTTCAAACCTACTCTTCATCAGGCCTTTAGCCTACAGGCTAACACTAAGCTACAATAAAAGGGTTCTCCAAGTCATCCAGCAAGCGTGTTTATAAACCTTTCCTTCTATAGGCCATCCCTATCATAGAAATCCTACAAACATCAGATGCCTACCCTGTCAGTATTGGCAGAAGGGGGAAACCAGAATGCAAGAGGGGAAACACCCTAACCCCCTCACCTCCTTCTTTCTCATACAGAGGAAGTAACTGGGTAGTGCTTGGAAGGCGAGTAAACCAAGTCTACCCCCAACGTGAGAAGGATAACAAAAACAGGAGGGGGGGGCATTACGTCTGTAAATATGCAAAACCAAGACAGTTACTAAACTATAATAAGGAGTTATATACTGACAAAGTAGAAGAGGCTGATAATGGAAATTAGCGCGAACAATTGGAACTTTGTTTGGGGTACAATATTTTTGTTGCACCATTATTACCAGAGAAACTGGGAACTTTTGTGTTGGCCACAAAGAACACTTCTTTCCACACTTTGTAAAGATAAACCTTGCGCAGTTATCTGCAGTTGTTAGTATTAGGGACAGAAGCAGGTTTTGCGACACGACAGTGAGAAACCTTTTACTTTCGGACTTCCTGGCAGTTCCATTATATTCTTTTGATTCCTCTTTGTGTTAGGGACAGGTGGGCCTTACCCATCCCCTTCCCATTTAATACAAAGACGCATACCCATGAGCATGCCACCACTGTGCCCGGGTCATGCTTCTGATGCCTCACATTCCCCATGCAGACGTGCCACAATAGGTGGCCGATCCTTTTCTGGTATTAGCATAATTGATCTAAAAACATTTGACCTAAAACATTTGATCGATTTTTTTTTATCTTTTTTGTCAAATTTAATTCAGTGTATATATATGGGGTTGGGTAAGGGTATAGATTAGGTTGAGGGGAAGTGTGGGGGTCTCCCACCGCATTTTAGACCAAAAGAAAAGGTCAAATCAATTCGATCAAATGTGATTAGGTCAAATGTTTAAGGTCAAATAGACCCAAACCATTTTCCGACTTGGCCCGTTCCCTGGAACTCATCAATCTTCAATGGTCACATAAACACATATTTCCATTTCAAAAGCGTTCAAAAATGTAAAAGAACCATCCTTTTCTCTCGGTAAACCCTTCACCATTAGCTGCATGCAATCATTTCAGCATCGCGAGCCAAACTACTGGCGAAGGCGATCGCTTCAAGCACCGTAACTATTCAAGAGCAATCATGTTAATTCAAGCATGCGTCACGAAGTAAATATTAAGTCACTCCATTTGACAATATTTGCTTTCCATACACACCAGGACAAGTGGCACTGTCACAACAAGCCCATGTTAATATAACAGTATGGGTCTACATTCTTAGTGCAGGCATGAGCTGGCAGAATTCGGCAACAAGCCCTGAGCTGCAGCAAGCCCAGCTATCTTCCTTCACACCGGAACTGGCCCAGTGTGATGCCCAGGCATGGCACTTTACGCTCATTTTTAGGAAAGTAATCGGTGCGCTCGCCGCTCAAGAAAAGTGATGTGTTTCTATCTTTCTCCAACCATGATCCAAGCCTTTAATTGCCTTTATGAATGAAAAACGTGGCAGCTTTGGGCTCCCGGGGAAAAGAAAATACGTAGTAAGGAGGAGCTTGCCATCCACAGAGGTACTGTGGAGTAAAATGATCATTGGCGGCTGACAATTAAAGCCGTGTGTGAACAGTTGTTGACAGGGCCTATCAATCATGCAGAAAAATTACACACTACTTGGCTTGTGACGAATTATACAAAATCGTCGAAGTTATTACAGATTTTTTGCAGAATGGATGCAGCCCTGCAGCTCCCTTGCAATGAAATGCCAAAATCGATGAAGGTTAAAATGTGCTGCAAGGGCTGGTTTTAACTAGGCCATTATTAGAAGTCAATATGTAAACTGTCCGCGCCACCCAGGGCGGCCGGGCGGGTAGTGTAGGAGACTGCCGTCTGCTGTGAGAAGACGACGAATGCAACCCGTTTTAAAATCACTGTGTATATGAGTCAGAGCAAGCCATCCGCGCCAACAACACAAGAAAAGCGAGGCGCCGAAAATACTACTGACAGGAAAACGTCACTGCTGTCAGCAGCCTCCCCCACTCGTCTTCTGCAGAAACACCGAGGTGGAATAAACCAACGTGCTGGTAATGACTGGAAGTAGAACATCCCTGCTACTCAGGGCTGGCCTTAGAAAAACGTGGCACCTATGCCCACACGCTCCTGCTCAAGCACAAGCATCAGAACCCTATTGCTATTAAATGCGCCTCACTCCCGAGAGCTCAATAGGGCGCCTACCACACCTTCTCCCACCATGCCAGCTAATGGAAGACCTTGAAAGACTCTCCCCTAGCTAGCGTGGGGGGTGGGGGGGAGATAATGGCGCCCTGGCGGTCGCCTGGGCTGCCCTGCCCTACTGCCGGCCCTACTGCTACATGAAGGTGGGTACATTTGGAATTCCAAGGGCTGGACATGCTTCCCTAGCAAGACTCTAAAACTGACCACTGTGTCTTGTGTGTGCAGTACATTACTTCTGTGGAACTCATTTTCTATTTAAACGTAAATTGCTAGAGGGGACACTTTACGTTTGCACTTTCGTGCAAAAAGGCCCCCTGCCGGCTTGTTCGCCATTTGCACTGCAGATTGAAAATGAGTAGTTTAAAGAGGTAGTGAAAGCCTATTTACACTTCGCTATTTGCACCTCACGGTGCAAACAGAGTAAACGTGGTCTGCCATGTACGCATGGCAGACGGCGTTTACAATGATTTCCAACAGAAACCTCCAGGTTTCCATGAGAAATGACTGGTTTCACGCCGGCAATAAAATCTTGTGCTGGCGTGAAACCAAGTTGTTTGTGAAGGTGGACGGCAAACGGGAGGCAGAATCGCAATTCTGGTAACACACCCATCCTCCAACTTCAAAAGCAACGAAAATACCCCTGAGCGTGAATGGAGGCGTTAAGACAGGCGTAAAGATGTTACGTCTATCTTTAGCTCCTCCATTTACGCTTCAGGGGAATTGAAAATGATCTCCTATGTGTCAAATATAAAGTAGGCTCTTTTTCCAGGAGCGTGTCGGTAAGGGGACCGGTTACGTCTAGACCTAAACGTAGGTGGGCCCCTATCCAGATTTTGGTCATTTGCATGGCAGAGTGCAAACGTGCAGGGTAAAAGGTGGCGTACAAGCGTGCATTCCACCTTTTGTTCTGCCCTTTTACAGTGCACCATGCAAATTAAGCACATGCTGCTGGCCATGTATGCTTGGCAGGAATGTAATGAATTCCTATGAAGTCTGCCTGTTTTATGCTGTTGCAAAAGGCTAGCGGACCGGACTCAATAGGAATCCCCAGCATTTGCGCCAACATGAAAATCAGTGCCAGCCCAAATGCTGGAGTATGGCAGAGAGGAAGGAAGCAGCAGAAACATAAGTGACGTTCTGCCCCTCCTCTCTGCCATACAAATACTGGAAAATGATGTGTGACATATGAAACATGCATAAAATCCTTACACAAGGTTTGTACGCATTCTTCATACGTTATGCTGAGCTCAAAATGAGCTCTGCAGTGTTGTTTCATGAAATATTGATTCTTTATACCTAAAGGGATACTTGGTTTTTAAACCAGCCCTTTTACCCCATTGCAGCTATGTCTACAGAAGCCACTGCCACAGGGAACCAGACGTTGGCAAAACCAACAGTTGTGGCCTTTGTGTAGGCATAGGATATGCATTTGCCAGGCACTGCCATAATGGTACTACATGACTATAAGGGGTAACAGCTAGAAATAGTGTGATTATATGGGCATGTGATAGCAGCTTCTGGAAAAAATGTAATACCTATATACAAGGCTAAACATTTGACACTGTCAATGTTTGTTTTGAACAGGACCTCAATGCAAGGAACAGATGTAAATCAAGTGGCTGAAAGCATGCTTTGTTAAGATTTTTTCATTACATCGGTAGCACAATTACAGCTGAAATTAAGCAATCAACTCTCAGCAGACTGCTTAGAAATAACAATGGCAGGCCAAGGTTTGATGTTACTTCTTGAAAGAGTGAACACAAAGAGATTCCAAGAACATTTGTGTGAAGAAATAGCTACTGCAGGAGTATAGGGATGAGCAGTGGCTAAACCAACTACTCAGTCAAACACTACTACTCAAATAGCAGCGATTCTAATCATAAAGTTAAAACAGACACAGCCCAAAGGGCATACCCCCTTCACTTCTTGTGGTAATGTGGGCCGAGGACAGGCTACACTCTCCTGGAGGGGTATGAGGTTGTAGCAGTTGCCACCCAAACATCAATAGTAGACAAAACTCCAAGTTAAAAGAACTATCATTCAAGGTCGATTAAAAATATATATAGTTTAATTAAACAATAAAAATGCAATCAATTAACTAAAAACACCAGCAAAAATGCACACCAGTAGAGAGAAAACAGAAAATACAGAACTGATATAGTATGGCACTCTGGACTCTTGACCAGGGTTTATTAGGCAAGAAATTGCAGTAATGTCATTGTTCAAATGATATGTTCCTGAAGAATTAAAGAATAAACGGAACGAGGGGGCTTATAAGCCACTATGGCTGCAGAAAGTGGACCAGGGGAACCGGCCTCATTATTTTCTTGGGAGGCTCAGCAGTGATGACCTGGGCTTCTTGGCAATTTTCAGTGATTGAACTGGGCTCGATATGATGCAAGTCACATTGATACTGCGGTGAGTAGGCATCAAGTCGGTATCCAGATGGGGCTTGTGGGATGTTTTTACCCATGCATACAAGCCCTACCATAAAACTGTGCAGTACTGGCATGGAAAACATCATGATGGCCAGAACTCCCCAGAGAGTGCACAGGGAAAACATGAAGAATAGGCTGCCACCCATTTTTGCCTATGTTGTGAGCACAGGAGGGCACTACCTAAAACCACCATTGGGCTACACACACAGTAGCCTGAAACCATTGGGAATGGCAATGCTGATTGCCAAAAAGCAACTCAGAACTGTGGGGAATTCATTTTCTTAATCCCAAAAATGGTTGCATTACCAGTACTCACCACTATCAGAAAGCCAGTGTTTTAAAACCACCAGACTTTTGTGTAAAACTGAACAAATGAAACAAAACCAGACCAAGGAAAGACTTGCTAAGAGGTGGATACAATGTAAAACTATATTCTGAAATGACCTGAAGGAAGTAATTATTTAATGGATAGGTAAAAATTGTCAGTTTGATTTGAATGTAGAAAACTGGGAACAAAAAGTGACATTTAGCTGAAACCTGGCTTAATGAAACTGAATTCTGCCTGACAACTACCCCTGACAGGAGTTGAAACTGGATCAACAGCCACTCTTCCCAGGCCTAGCTGCATCCTGCTGCCCCTTGCCAAAAGAACCTGTAGCACCTCTCTGATTAGATTAGGGGTGGAGCACCTGGGAACTGGAAGAGACCGAACAATGCAACTTCCTTGACTCAGGCAAATGTTATATTGGGGCGTCGTAAAATAGCTTCCTCTTGGGAGAAACTGGGGGGCAGCTGTGCCTCTGTGAACAAGCTGGCTTGGGGGAAGTGGATAAACCAGTTATTCCACCATGTGATGTGGGAAGCCACACCCCTTTTTGACCAGAGCACAATTTTAAAAAGATAGATAACTCATAGTGCGGACTTGTCAGAATTATATAAGTAATATCATTATTTTTGTGATTTTTCTGTGAAAATTTTAAGAGGCGTTAGGACCCTGTGGTGTATTCTGGGGGGTTGCTAGCGGAAAATAGGGTCTCACTCCAAATGTATGCATGTTAAAAATCTGACACTTTAACATCTGTAACCCATATCCCTGGTGCACATTTGTGTAAAATCTGGAAAGGTTTAGAGGTCGTTATCTGGATGAAAAGGGGAGAATTCTGTCATCAGTGGACACGACATCGTACAAAGACAGGGATCGGATGGTTTGGTGCTACAGAAAATATGTTAACTGGACCTATAATATTAGAAAAATGGTACATAGATAAATATGTATTTGGATCAAATATAGATTTGTGTGTAAAGATGACAGGGGAGGGCCCTCTGGCCATAAAACCTATAGCATCACTCTGACTCACATTTCCTTCCCCCAATCAAGGGAGAGAGGAGGAATTGGCCAATGATAAGTGAGAGGGGCAGGTTTAGTTATGACCAACGCACACACCCACTTTCCAAAACACATAAAAAGAGACTGCTGGGACAGGTAGAACATTCAATTCCATTTGCTGCGGAGCATGCTGACCGACGACTTCACATCCAGAGATCCAGACTTCAAATCCATCAATCTCCAGAACCTGTAGCAGAAATTAACTCCAGAATTTGTAGCAGAGAGGCCTGAATCCACCAGCTGAATCCTCTTCAGCAGGCCTCAAAACTAACCAAACTATTCAACAGCTGTTTGAATTTTTGCCGAGAATTTTTGCAAGAACCTGTAGCAGTACCCAGAAAGCAGTGTTACATCCAGAATCCAGAGAGGCTAGACCAGCATAGCAGAGCTGACCCAGATCGCTGTGAGCAGAACCGGTGCCTGATTGACCCGCCGAGCAGACAGAACCGCAGCCGGACGTGTTGACCAGATCCGTGACGAGGCCTAGTTCAAATTTATATTGTGAGTACCTAGCAGAACTGTGCAGAACCAATCTCTTAGTTAAAATAATCTAATCCAAACTATTTTAACCTAAGTAGAACTGCCTCCTAGAAATCGTGTCATCTGTCATTTTTAAAGCTGCAAGCTGTCACCTGTCATTTTGAGTTTACTTTAAATCCGAAAAACTACCTTTATTTAATCGTCCGTATCTCTGGAACCGTTTGGGCTAGGAATGAAATTTAACTTTCATCTGAAAGCTTAGAATCCGTGCTTTCCAACGGACCTAGAACTTCCTATTCCCTATACTTTTCCTGTAATCGTGAGACATGCACTCGTGAAATTTACCGCGATTTGCGATTTTGGCTCAATTTCTCCACTTGTCAAAATAGCAGCTCCATTCTTTCTTTTGTTAAAATCCGTTTGCAACTTGGTAATAACTCATAGAGCATTGCTAAAGTGAGCCTGAACTAATACCAACATGCATCTCCCACTCACCCTGAATCTCTAGAGGGAATTAAAATCAGTTGGCACATTTTCCCATCCATTGCCATCACATTTAAAAGCATTTTGGGCCTGTGTTTCAAACTCCTACATGTTTCCTCTAAGCTTGCTGGGGGGAAACTGAATTTCGTATTGTATTTGCTCGCATTCCTGAGAACTGTCTGCTTCTCTTTCCATCTCCTTCCATTTCTTACATTGCATAGGGGAGGGGGGTGAATTGTCAAAAGAAAAAGTGATCATATTACCTTTTTCTAAAATCATAACAAGTTATTTCTGTACTGCATTTTATTCCACCTTGCGTTTCCTTGAACCATATAAAGCATTCTTTCCCACCTTATTCTTCTGTTCCTATTTATAAGTTACCTCTTGTTGACTACTCATATTCACAAGTGTAATATCCATTATCAATTTATTTATAGAAGTGTGATATATATATATATATATATATATATATATATATATATATATATATATATATATTGTTTAAATTTTCAAATAAACCTTTTAATTTGCAAAACAAACCTACTTCTTGGCTCAGTGGGGTCAGGGGGATTGTAAAAGGGGGGTGTTATACAAGGGTTGTCATCCAGAGTACTGAACTGGATATAAAAATACATCAATAAGGGTTTTCCTCAGCATCCCAGACTAGGCATTGACTTAGCTGTAGTGTTGATTGAATATCGCTTACAAAAGTGGGGGCTCGGAGCCGGGATATTCTGGGTTAGATTTACCACTTGTGCAGATTAATACAGTGTGACAATTGACCAGATACACATATCCAGTTAGATCACCACGCTGTTTTACACTGTGAAAGCATCCCTCAAAGGAACGCTCTAAGGAAACGGTCTGTTTTGCAAAATAAAATACAAACTTCTGTAAGTCAGGAAGGAACTCAAATTCCAGAATGACGACCTTGGTAGATATGAAAATAGCCAGAGAGCACTTCTTACATAAGCTATTTGTGAGAGGAGAGTGGACTCATCAGGACAAAACGGTCTGGTTGGAGGCAATCGCGCAACAGGTCACTTAAGCAGGGTCAGATATATGGGGAGATCAGGGTCCCCTACATGTCGCCCTGAGTGAACTATATATGGCCCCTAAAGCCAAAGATGAACATAATAAGATTGCCAGGATAGCGGCATATTTGTATCTATATATGGGAGCCATGCAGGACAAATGTGCTGAAGTCTAAGATCTGGCAAATAGGCAACAGATGGCGTTAGAGAAGGCCCAATCTGATCTGGACTCTTCTGAGCAGAGGCTGCTCAGGAGCCAGGAGTCAGAAAAGGACAGCAGACAGTACATCACTAAAATAAAGGAGGATATGGATGTGCTGCAACAGGAAAAGGCGGACCAGGATACCAGATTTCTGGCATTGCAGAAGGAGTACCAAGAAGGTTTGAACAATTAGATTTCAATAGGGCATGTGCTGAGCAGGTAGTCACCCTGAAAAGCCACCTAGATAGGGAGAAGGCAGAGAGCAATAAACTGATTTTGAAAGACCTGGATACCCAGGCAGAGTTTGACCAGGAGCGCCAGAAAGCTGGTGCCTTCCAAAGGCAAAGGGACGACCTGGCGGCACAGATGCAGGCTCTTAGTCAGGAAAGGGATACCTTAGGCCAGGAAGTCTGCCACTTAAAAAGGAAAATGGAAGAAAATCACCTGGCCCTCCAGGGACTGGGTGACCTCCAAAAAGAACACCAGAACTTGTTAGAGCACACCAGGAGGGTGGAGGATGCTCTGGCAAGAAAGGAGCAGGCCAATAAGGACACAGCTCAGGAGGTAAGCCTCCTGCAGCAGAGACTGGCCCAGTGCTCCAGGACCAATCAGGAGGCACAGAGAGAAAATGAGGCTCTCTGTCAGCACAATGATAGGCTCCATCAACAGGTAGCCATGCAGGAGAGACTGATAGAGTCCAGTAAGAACTTGACTGAGGAACTGAAAGCACAGGCTCTTGCATGGCAACAGGGAGCAGGGGCTGATAGAGATGAGGTTCGCTGGGAAAGGGAAACACCTGAGCATAACCTCAGAAGCCCTAGTATCAGAGGCCTTCACCTCTCCCAGTCCCTGGACCCTGCCACCCCCATGTCCCCTGGCGCACATGAGCACAGGGCCACAGGGATGGCAGATTACTATCCAGCCAAAAGTATGGGGCTCATAGGCCAGTACCACCCAGGAATGGATGGGCGGGCATCCGGGTATTGGCACCTAAGCACAGTGCAATTTAGTGGGGAACCCCAGGAGAGTAGGTCCATTAAGGGCATCCTGAAAACCTCTACCCAGTTAGGTCAGTGGGGGGGGGGTACCCATCAAATCCTGGCAGCAAGGAGGGGTCTAAAGACTTCTCTGAGCATCACAGGACACAGGAGACCAGGTCCCCACATTCTGCCAGCCATTCCCAGGCTCGCAGAATCCGGGAACACCTGGAAGATCAGACGGGCACCTCTGGGAGCAGTGCTTCTGAGTCAGAGGATGAATGGACTAGGGTTACCCGAACCAAAAAGGCCAATAAACAAAAAGGGCCTTGCTTAAGGACCCATTGAAACAAATAAAGGCAATCAGGAATGTCATCACTCCTTATTATAAGAATGCCAAGTATTCCGTTTGGGAACACTTGGAGCTCTATGAGCAATTGATGGAGACTTTCCATTTGAAGGACAGCAGTAGCTGCATCCAGTACGTCAAATGGATATTCTCCCCAGAATACTCCAGTTTCTTTGCGGGGCTGGAGGACCAAAATCATTTAAGATGGTCCACCTATAAGGCGGCCATCTTGAAACATTTTTCTGTTCACAGAAATCCTCAAGAGGCTCGCAAGGCAGCCTACAATTTGCAATGCGGGGAGGATCAGGCCCCACAAGAGTTTGTGCAAGAATTAAAGTGTGCTTTTGCGCAGACCACCAGAAGGGTGCGCACGGATAGCAGAGAATTTATCAATAAGTTTTTCCATGCCTTACCCAAATACATAATGACCCAGCTCGTGAGAGATTTTCATGAGAAAAGATCTTTAGACTGGGTCATTGAACAGGCTACCCGGATCTATGAGGTGCTGAAGCCCATTGAAAATAAAAATAATGCGCAGAAAAACCCCAAAACCAACAGCACCCCTGCTGCTGCCAAGGTGGCAGAGGTAAAGGTTGCCCCCGTTTTAGATTTGGAGATGGGGGGGCCTAAAAACCTGCCTGCACCAAATAATTCACAGCCCAGAAGGCCCTCGGGCCAGTCACAGACAGGGAGTCGAGGAGGTAGTCCCACAAATGGGGTCGCCCGCTCACCTGACTATGTAAGTCCCCGCTACAAGGGAAACCGACCCATCCTGGGTTATGTGTGGACTCCTCCAGCCCAAGGGGGGGGATCCAGCCAAGCGCCTAACCCGGGTAACTTCCCTCCTAACTTCCCCCAGGAGGGCAGAAAATCAACAAATCCTGGGCAGAACTTTTTTCCCAGGTATCCAACCAATTTCCAGCCTCAAAATCATCCATCCTTCTTTCCCCAATTCCCTGAGCCCAGACAACCTAATCCGGGAGAGGGGAGACCAAGGGTGGAGGGGTACCAAAATCTTCCCAACCAGGGGTACTACCAGAGAAGGGATAGCTACCCTTCCCGGGATCAGCCCAGGGGAGAAAATAGAGCCCCGTATCAGCCTGAGCGGGTTTCACAACTTGAGCGCCAGGTCCAAAATATGGCACGAGATCTGGGTCACATACTGAGGGCTCAACAGAACCCTCAGATGAGCATGCCACCGCAGAATGCCCCAAACTCTGGACCTGGTGCCCCAGAACAATGACGGGGGCAGCACCCCGATAACCCACCGGTTCACAGGGAGGAGGCACAAGGGGAAGGGGGGTGTAAAGCCTTGGAGGAAGCTTCCTTCCCAACTTGTAAACAGCCCCTGGAAAACCAGGAACCGGAAACAAAATCTCATGCCCCTGAAAGCCTGCCTCCCAAGGAGCAGAGGGGGGGTAGGAGAAACAAAGGACCCAAACAGACCCACTTTGTGGAGGAGGTACAGGTATTCCAATTTGAGAGAGAGGGATCCTCAGAAGATCCTGGGAAAGGATCTTCTCCTTCAGGGATGGGGGAACTCCTCCAAAGGAAAAATGGGTCCCAAGAGATGCCGATTCAGACTGGGGAGATGTGGAGACTGAGCTACCGCCGCCCACCATCTCATCCCAGAATCAATAATACCGAAATCCCCTGGTTCGAACCCATCCTGGTGACTGCCTCCAAAAAGGGGGGAGCGGCCCAGGACCGGAACCAGGGGAACCCACAATGGCTCTGATCTCCAGTTGCCAACTTTTTCTTTCAGATTCCCAAGGCTCTCCACAGAATTCTGCCCAAATCTCGTCGCTAGCAATGTCCAAAACCAGAAAGTTAGCCCACCAGTTGTCCAAAAATGTGCATTATCTGTGCCCCCTTGAGGAGAAGGAAGGAAGATATTATGCCCCTGTAGAAGTACAGGGGCAGGGTACAATTTTGGCACCGGTGGACACTGGATCCCAAGCTACCCTTCGGTGCAAAAGGGCCTTTGAGGAACTAAATGCAGGAAGGGGGGAGAATTACCGTATTCCTCTCACCTCTCTTCCTGGACAACTGCAGAACTTTGACGGGAAGGAAATTCCTGTCGAGGGGACTGCAGATTTGGACATCAAAATTGGGCGACACAAGGTGAAACACCCGGTCATAGTAGTGACTCCAGAGGGCACCCCTTGTTTACTAGGGAATGACCTCTTGAGAAGGTTGTCACCCCTAATAGATTGCGTAAACAAGGTCCTCTGGACCCAGACTAGCCGACCAATAAAATTAAAAAAGAGTGCCAACCATGTTAGTTTAAACGGCACCTACCACATGGTTGAACAAAAATCTGACCAAGTAGAATTTCACTTCCATAACAACCAAATTCCAGACGTGACAGTAATAGCAGTAGGACAACAGACTGGTGGTGGGGGGTCCTCTCTATTTCTGAAAATCAACCTTCCTTCCAGTTTAAGGTGGTAGTCCACACTGGAAGGAAACACCCTGAAATTCTTTACTAATCCACAATCAGAAACTCCCACTCCGATAGTCCAGAAAGATGTGAAATCAGCTTAGAGCCTGGCTGATATTCAGCAAATTGGAGAGCAGTTGTTCATCCCTGTTCAGTTAAATGATGGGAAGGACTCTGTTCTCGCTCGAGTGTGTGTGTGAATAACGGTAAGAGCTTCATCAGCGAAGCCATGTTCCGCCAACTCCCAAAAGATCCGGCCATTCCCACATTCAAACTGCTAGACAAATGGGAAATGGACCTGGAAGCACCTAATTCCAAACATCTCCTGCCAAGCAGGTGTATGCTCAAAATCTCCATTGGCAACAAGAGCATAGTCCATAATTGTTGGGTCGTGCGAGACGTCACTGCCGCCTTTTACTTAGGCAGTGACATTCTCAATCGCTTTGCCATCACTTTGGACCTAATAAACTTCAAAGCTTGGTCCCGATTAGCGTATAATCCCATGGGCTTTGATGATTCAGAAAAAGCATTTAGGTCAGCTCAATTGCTACCTTATGCAGTTGAAATTCAGATTAAAGAGGAAGTCACCATCTCAGAAAGGACCCGACAATTCTCCCTGGGAGTGAAAGCTAAAAGAGGACAAAAATTGAAAAACCCTGATGCTTATATTCATCTAAATGCTTCTCTCCAACAGCAAGGGTTGGGGGTAAACCCAACACCATTACTCAACATAGAACATGACACCATTCCAATAGACGTGGATAACAGCGACTTAAAGAGTATTACTCTAGCCGCAGGCACCATTATTGGAATGGAGGTTGATGACTGACATTTCTCCATTGATTTAGGAAATTAACTGTTAGGACCAATCCCCAAGGACTGTTTTGTCAGTGACAGTGATGACGACACAACACCAGGCAGGATTTTCACCCGGCATGGGGGGAACTTCCTGGTTTACACTTCTTGCCCTTATGGTAAGGAAGATGTGACTTGTGACTTCAGGAGGGATGAGGTGATTTTCCAGGTCCATGAGGGCTGCCTTTCCTACCTGAAGCCTCCAGTCCAAATCAGCACTCTGACCAGGGACTTCTCAACCCAGCTGGAGGAGGCCGCTGAGATAGCCAAACCAGAAGTCTTTCCAGGCTTCAGGCAGATGGTGGAAGAGAGAGTCAACCTAGCTGATGCCTGTGTGACTCTGGAACAGAAGCAAAAGTTGAAACAAGTTTTCTTGGATTTCCAAGATCTCTTTACGGTAGACTCATATGACTTTGGTCGCACCGACATCCACACAACAACAATTCCCACTGACCCTGGAATGACTCCAGTGTTTGTGAAGCAATATCGTTTGCCTCTCGCATCCATGGAGTCCCTTATTGAAATAATTAAGAACTTTGAGTCCCGGGGAATAATCCGTCCAGTACACAGCACCTTCAATAATCCGGTGCTGGGAATATTGAAGCCAAACGGCCAGTGGAGACTCTGCGCCGACCTTAGGGAGCTCAACAAACGGGTCCATACTTCCCGATGGCCTCTGCCCTACATTGACCAACGGCTGGCCCAGATCCAGGGGTCACAGGTATTCACAGCAATAGACCTGACCAATGGATACTGGACCGTGCCTGTCAGTAGGGAGGACCAATACAAACTGGCTTTTACCTTTGGGGGCCAGCAGTACACATGGACCCTGACTCCCTTCGGATACCTCAACTCCGGCAATGAATTCAATATTTTCCTACATAAGGCCATGCCCGACCTGGGTGCGAGGGGTAACCTGGCTTATGTAGATGATGTCCTCATCAAAAGTTCATCTGTGGAAGAACACATAGCGGAGATCCGTTATGTTCGGACGCAGTTGAGGGCCGCTGGAGCAAAACTTTCCGTCCAGAAAGCACAGTGGTGTAGAACCCGTGTTAATTTCTTGGGGCATGAGATTACTCCTCAGGGTCTCTGTCCCCAGGAAAAGAAAGTGGAAGCACTTCAGAAACTAAGAGACCCCACAACTCTGCGGGAACTAAGGAGCCTCCTTGGACTGACTAATTACAGCAGAAAGTTCATTGAAGGCTACGCAGAGATCACTAGACCCCTGATTCATCTCTTGAAGGGGGGGTCAAGTGGGAATGGGGTCCAGAACAATCCGAGGCAGTAAGACAACTCAAAAGAAGCCTCCCACAAGCACCTTGCCTAGCGCACCCTGTCAGAAACAAGGAGTTCTTCCTGGAGACAGGGTTCTCTAATACGTGCTTGACGGCAGTATTATACCAAAAGCATGACAAGGTCAATAAAGTAATCTCCTATGCGAGCAAAACTTTATCCTCTGTGGAGGAAAAATTCAACGATTGTGAGAAGGCACTCCTGGCAACGGTGTGGGAATTGAAGAATTACCGCCCGTTTATCCAGGGGGAACACATCATAGTGGAGACTCCACACCAGCCTCTGCAATATTTCCAAAGTGACAGAATCCGGGCCGGAAATGTGAGTAATTCCCGAATTACTTCCTGGGTTCTGTCAATGCAAGGCTTTCCTGTGGAGGTCAGATATGGCCAAAACAAGAAGAGTCCCCTCGCGCAAAGTCTGGCCCGACTTGCATGATTGTGTCAGAGAAAACTGTCTCGAGGACGAAAGTTTAAAAAACAAGGACAACATGAAGGCATATGTAACGCTCACCTGACTCCCACGGAGGCGCTGGCCTGGTTCGCGCTGCTGTGACCTCTTCTAAGGTGATGCGCAGGGTTCGGAAGACGGACTGGACCGGGCCCCCAAATCTGGCTTGTCTGGCTCGCAGAAGTATCCTTCTGTAGGCGAAAATAGGGGATTAACTGTCTGCGGAGTAATGCAATCAGCCTCCCACTTTCCCCTCTCACCCTCCTCGAAACCCTTCTGTGATTCCTCGTAGCGTCTCACCTTAGGGTCGAAGGACGAGCTCTCCATCCTGCTTCTGATGCAGGGGCGCGTTGGTATCCAGTTACTTCACTGGATTTTCGGATTGGTGAGAACCAAACTTGCTTGGCTTCCAGGTAAGTTTTTTGATAAGAGGTTCCCCTTGTGTCCACGCATTAATGTACTAATGCTAGTGTCTTTTTCCCCATAGGGGCAGGGGTTCGGAATGCCGGGGAACAGGCACCGACCCGAGATGAGAGGTGAAATCCTTGTAGAAATCAGGTAAGTCTTTAATGAGCGTTTTTTTGGTAATGTCTTTTCATTCTCTCATTAACGCTGATGTCTCTTTTTCCCCTTAGGGGCTGGGGTCTGGAAATGCCAGGATGCGGCGCGGACCCGAAATGAAGACGGATTGAATCAACAGGTAAGTCTTAACATGGAGATTTAGCTTTCCTTATTCCCTTCTCTCTCTCACCTTTTGTTCTGGTCTTTTTCTCCCTAGGCGCTGGGGCATGACTGCGAATCCGGATGATCGCTGCTGAGGCGCCCTGTAAAGGTGAGTGGAATGCAGCGCTGCAGCGATCGACGCAATGAGCTTTTAAATAAAAGTCTTCCTTTTCAGGATTGTCGGCGAGATGTCTCCGGGATGCAGATTTAGCAAGTAAGGACTTTTCCTTCTTCTGTTCTCTTCTTCTCTTCCTTTGCAGGTGATCCAGGATGCTGGCAGGCGTGGCAGAAGTCAGGATGCAGGAGCAGACACAGTGAGCGTCCAGCTGCTAGATGCAGAACAACGCGAAGCACGTGTGGCTGTTCGGGTGGGGTTTAAATAGCCTTGGAAGAAGTTCCAGGTATGTATCCTTCCTCCAATCAGGTACGTATCCTTCCCCGACCACGCCCGGATGGTAAATTAGTCCCACAGGTAAAGTAGTTCCTTACAGGCCTCAAGGAGGCCGGGATCCTGCAGCATGGTCTGCATCAGGTAAGTGCACCCAAGCACTTCCATAATGAGCCTGGCGCCTATGGTACCAGGACTGATGTCTTTTATGAGCCTGGCGCCATAGGCGCCAGGACACTGTCCAAAGGGCCCCTATATGGGGTTGCTGGGTCCTTCCTTGGGGACTGGATGTCGGTTTTCGGGGACGCAGGGCTTGAACCGGCTCCCCGGGAGCGGGCATCATGACAGCACTCCCCCCCAAGGCCCCTCCCAAGGTTGTTCCCTCCAGGGGTTTTGGTTTGTCTGGGAAGAGTCGGTGGAATATCCTGACTAATCGAGGTGCATGCACATGGTCGCTGGGTTCCCATGACCTCTCCTGAGGTCCGTACCCCTTCCAATCAATTAGGTAGAACAGTTTCGACCTAAACATTTTTTGAGTCTAAAATGTTCTTCACTTCGAATTCGGGCTCCCCATCTATTAAAATAGGTTCTGGAGGTTTGATTAGTCGGGTTCCGGGTACCACTGGTTTCAGAAGTGACACATGAAAAACAGGGTGAATTCGCATACTAGCTGGTAAATCAAGTTTAACAGCCACTGGGTTAATTATTGCCGCAATAGAATAAGGTCCCAGATATTTTGGGTTAAATGTTCGAGGCCCTTTGAGTGGTAAATGTCTGGTAGCTAACCACACTTGATCCCCAATCTGATACAGAGGTGCTTCACTCTGATGTAGATCAGCATTCTCCTTGTATTTTCTCTTGGCTTGTTGTAAATGCGTAGTTGCCTCTTTGAAGGCTTGGGTAATTGTAGAATGCAGATGTTCTACTGCAGGCATTCCAAGGTTCTGAGGTGAGTCAAGGTTTGAGGTTCGAGGTTGATGCCCAAACAAAGTATAAAAAGGACTGTGGCCAGTTCCAGAGTGTACCGAATTATTATATGCGTATTCGGCTATCCAAAGAATGTCTTTCCAGTTGCTTTCAGATTGCTGTAACATACACCGTAAGTATTGCTCAAGGGTCTGATTTGTCCTCTCGGTCTCACCATCGGTCTGAGGGTGGTGACTGGTCGATAATCTTACGTCGATCTGCGCAATTTGACAACATTTGCACCAGAAGTGGGAAATGAATTGGCTTCCCCGGTCAGAGATTAGTATAGATGGGAATCCATGTAGCCGAACAATATTTTCGAGGAATTCTTTGGCTAGGACAGAAGCTGAAGGTAAACCTTTCAAAGGAATAAAGTGGGCCATTTTGGAAAACAAATCCACAATTACCAGAATAGTATTGTACCCCGAACAAGGAGGCAGGTCCGTAATAAAATCCATTGATAGGGTGTGCCAGGGTGCTGGCGGTATGTCTAGAGGTTGAAGGAGACCGGCTGGTCTTTTCTTTTGACTTTTATTTTGGGCGGAAACACCACAGGACATCACAAAAGATTTAACATCTTTTCGCCAAGAGGGCCACCAAAATTGACGTTTCACCTTTTCCACTGTCTTGGCAAAACCGGGGTGTCCCTCTATTAATGCATCATGATAACCAGAAATAACTAGTTCGTGTAATTCCTTATGTGGCAGGAATAAGTGTCCTTGGAAATAAGGTAAACCATTATCTATGGTAAAGTCTGATCCGTTTTGTATCCAATCCTGTAAGGTTGTAGGGTCCAGGAGTTGTTTCACTCTGGCTTGAATATCTTCAAGCGTCTGTAACGAAAGTCATGCCTAGAATCCTCTGTTCGGGAATTATTGGCACTGGTTCTGAGTTTGTATCAGATTCTCCCATTCCAATTCGGGATAAGGCGTCTGCTTTGCCATTCTTGCAGCCAGGTCGATAGGTAATCAGGAAATCAAATTCAGCGAAAAACAAAGCCCATCGGAGCTGCCGTGATGACTGAGCCTTGGCGGTTTTCAAATACTGTAAATTCCGGTGATCAGTGATCACTGTGATGGTATGTCGAGCGCCAAGCAGATAATGCCGGCAGGCTTTAAAAGCGGACTTAATGGCTAACAGTTCTTTGTCCGTGATTGCATAATTAACCTCGGGTGCCGAGAATTTTCTGGACCAAACTGCTACGGGATGCAGTTGGTTGGTTTCGGGATCTCTTTGGGACAGGACAGCTCCCATGGCTAGGCTGGATGTGTCAGTCTCGACGACATAAGGGAGATCTGGACGCGGGTGTTTCAATATAGGTGCGGAGGTAAACTTAGCTTTTAAATCCTGAAAGGCCTGCTCGGCTTCTTCAGACCATTCAAAACGTTTCTTTTTCCTCAAGAGTGCAGTAATGGGTTGTACCACGCGTGAAAATTCCGGGATAAACCTGCGATAGAAATTGGCAAAGCCGAGCATGCTTTGAACCCCTTTTACAGAGCTAGATGATGGCCATTTGAGGATGGCATCCACTTTTCTTGAGTCCATTCGGACTCCTTTGTGTGTCAGGATGAAACCTAGAAACTCGACTTCTGTGGTATGGAAAACACATTTCTCCAATTTAGCAAATAGTTTGTGTTGGCGCAGTTTTTCAAGTACTGCCCTGACGTGTTTTCTGTGATCAGATTCCGAAGAGGAGTACACCAGAATGTCATCGATATATACGACAACACAAACATCGATGAGTTCCCGAAGGACATCATTTATGAAGTATTGGAAGGCAGCCGGCGCGTTACACAATCCGAAAGGCATCACCTCGTACTGGAATAATCCGTATTTAGTACGGAAGGCAGTTTTCCATTCGTCGCCTTCTTTAACTCGTACCAGATGATAAGCCCCCCGGAGATCTAACTTGGTGTATATGCAAGCGTCCTTCACCTGGTCAAGGAGTTCAGGGATCAGAGGCAGAGGATAACGGTTTTTAACCGTTATCTGGTTCAATGCGCGGTAATCGATACAAGTTCTAAGGTCACCTTCCTTTTTGGGCACGAAGAACAAAGCTGAGGATGCCGGGGACTTGGACGGGCGAATAAAACCATTAGCTAGGTATTGATCCAAATATTGTCTCAAATGCAGATTCTCAGGTTCGGTAAGGGCATAAATCCTGCTACAAGGGGGTTGTGCACCGGGCACCAGATCGATTTGGCAATCGTACGATCTGTGAGGAGGTAACGTGTTGGCCTGTTCCTTTTGGAAGACGTCCTGAAAGTCTTGGTATTCCGGAGGTAGTTGCATGGAGGCAGAGGTTACAGATGCTAGATTAATCTTCAGGTTTTCTGGGTAGCAGGTTTGTGCACAATCCGGGAAGGTTATTCTCTTAGCTCGCCAATCAATTCGAGGATTATGTGTCTCTAACCAAGGGATTCCAAGAATAACCTGAAACTGTGGAGCCTTGATTACATCAAACACAACCAATAAGAGTCACCTCAGTAGTGGAATGTGTTACCGGTCCAGAGGCAATTTCAGTTCCATCGACTGTGGTGATGACATCTTTGCTGGTTTTAGGACGGAGAGGGAGGTTAATCCTAGAGACCAATTCACGATCCACATAGTTTCCAATAGCCCCACTCTCGATGTATGCCTTTATTGCATGCAACCGCTTAGGCTGTTCTGGGTCTACGAGAACCATTGGCACAATGAAATGCGAGGTCTGAGAGTTAGTTTTCAAGCTCGGCAAGCGGACCCCTATACTTGTCGGGCGGAGTCGTTTCCCGAAACAGAGTCTTCATGGTTTTTATCAGCGGCTCCTACCGCCTTTCAGGGCGGTTTTGCCGGGCAATCTCGTAGAAAGTGTCCAGAATTCCCACAATAAAGACATAATTTTAACTGCCGCCTCCTTTCACGTTCCTTTTGAGTTAAGGGTCCTTTAACCCCTCCAATTTGCATAGGCTCAGAGACATCAACTCCCTTGGGATTAGCATGGGTCTTGACCAACACCCGGGTCTCAAACCTGGACCGATCTGCTTTTCTGTTTTGAAGTCTGTGATCCAATTGGACCACTAAGTCTTTATACTCTGTGCATTCTTGGGGCGGATTTACAACTTGGGCCAAGACATCTTTAAGTTCTCCGCGTAGTCCTCGATAAAACAACGTGACTCTTTTATCCTCTGGCCATCCCGTTTCCACAATTAGTCTATTAAAGTTTGCAATATAGGATAGGAGGTCCTGATTGCCCTGTCGCAGGGATAGAAGTTCGTCATCCAGAGCCTGCCCCTGAGAGTGTCGAGCAAATAACCTTTCCATGCTTGCTTGAAACCTTTGAAAATCACGGAGAATCGGGTCATCTTGAGTAACCAGTGGAACTGACCAATCGGCAGCGCAGCCGCTGAGATATGACAACACAAAGGCTACCTTGGTCTGATCATTAGGGAAGGCCCCAGGTCTGCATAGGAAGTGCAAACGACACTGATTCATGAATACGGCGAATCGTTTGGGGTCCCCAGCAAAGCGTTCGGGTGGGGCCAGCGGCATGATTCTAGGTAGATTAATCTGCACAGGGTTACTGGAAACCACAGGAGCGGGGTTCCCTCCGGAACCGGGTAGAGGAGTTTGCCCAGCTTGACCTTGCAAAAGCTGTCTGGCCAGGTCATCAGTTCTTTCCTTTGATATTATTAATTCCCTCCTGAGGGCATTAGTCTCTTGACGAGCGGCATGTACTTCGGCCTGTAATTCCCCCAGTAATTGGGTCAGCTGATCAGTCTCAGAACTTTCCATAGCGCCTGGGTGGGAATTTGTAGGAAGGCTTCGCGTTCTGTAATGCTCACCTGACTCCCACGGAGGCGCTGGCCTGGTTTGCACTGCTGTGACCTCTTCTAAGGTGATGCGCAGGGTTCGGAAGACGGACTGGACCGGGCCCCCAAATCTGGCTTGTCTGGCTCGCAGAAGTATCCTTCTGTAGGCGAAAATAGGGGATTAACTATCTGCGGGGTAATGCAATCAGCCTCCCACTTTCCCCTCTCACCCTCCTCGAAACCCTTATGTGATTCCTCGTAGCGTCTCACCTTAGGGTCTGGAAGGACGAGCTCTCCATCCTGCTTCTGATGCAGGGGCGCGTTGGTATCCAGTTACTTCACGGGATTTTCGGATTGGTGAGAACCAAACTTGCTTGGCTTCCAGGTACGTTTTTTGATAAGAGGTTCCCCTTGTGTCCACGCATGAATGTACTAATGCTAGTGTCTTTTCCCCCATAGGGGCCGGGATACAGAATGCCGGTGAACAGGCACCGACCCGAGATGAGAGGTGAAATCCTTGTAGAAATCAGGTAAGTCTTTAATGAGTGTTTTTTTGGTAATGTCTTTTCATTCGCTCATTAACGCTGATGTCTCTTTTTCCCCTTAGGGGCCGGGGTCCGGAAATGCCAGGATGCGGCGCGGACCCGAAATGAAGAGGGATTGAATCAACAGGTAAGAGATTTAGCTTTATTTATTCCTTTCTCTCTCACCTTTTGTTCTGGTCTTTTTCTCCCTAGGCGCTGGGGCATGACTGCGAATCCGGATGATCGCTGCTGAACATGGAGGCGCCCTGTAAAGGTGAGTGGAATGCGCCGCTGCAGCGATCGACGCAATGAGCTTTTAAATAAAAGTCTTCCTTTTCAGGATTGTCGGCGAGGTGTCTCCGGGATGCGGATTTAGCAGGTAAGGACTTTTCCTTCTTCTGTTCTCTTCTTCTCTTCCTTTGCAGGTGATCCAGGATGCTGGCAGGCGTGGCAGAAGTCAGGATGCAGGAGCAGACACGGTGAGCGTCCAGCTGCTAGATGCAGAACAATGCGAAGCACGTGTGGCTGTTCGGGTGGGGTTTAAATAGCCTTGGAAGAAGTTCCAGGTATGTATCCTTCCTCCAATCAGGTATGTATCCTTCCCCGACCACGCCCGGATAGTAAATTAGTCCCACAGGTAAAGTAGTTCCTTACAGGCCTCAAGGAGGCCGGGATCCTGCAGCATGGTCTGCATCAGGTAAGTGCACCCAAGCACTTCCATAATGAGCCTGGCGACTATGGCGCCAGGACTGATGTCTTTTATGAGCCTGGCGCCATAGGCGCCAGGACACTGTCCAAAGGGCCCCTATATGGGGTTGCTGGGTCCTTCCTTGGGGACTGGATGTCCGCTTTCGGGGACGCAGGGCTTGAACCGGCTCCCCGGGAGCGGGCATCTTGACAGCATACCTTAATTCCCCACACAAAGTGTTTGAAGAAGACAAGTGTGAGGGAATGCCCACTGTCTATGTGGATGGATGCTCGTACCATGTTGACAACGACGGGAAGAAAGAACTGGTGGCCGGTGTAGGGAATGCCTGGGTGAAGGAGTTTCCAGAACCCTCCGCTGGATACAAAATTTGTCCCCGAAGTAGTCAGGTGGCAGAGTTGATGGCTGTGCATCAGGCCATCCTCACCGCTGTCCAACATCAACTCCACAAACTGGTCATAATCACCGATTCGGATTATGTACGGAACGGGTTCGTGGAGCACCTGGTTAATTGGAAAACCAGAGGCATGTTATGTGCTAATAACAAACCCCTGAAACATGGGAAGTTAATCCAAAACATTGATGATCTGGTCACCTCGAATGGGATGACCATCTACTGGAAAAAGATGAAGGGTCATTCCAAAGTAGAGGGGCCAGACAAAACTGGAAATGTCTTAGCTGATCAGCTGGCCAAAACTGGGGCCATCCAAGGGGATCTAATCGAAATAGAGTCCCTGTTGGGGGAAATCCAGGTCTCTGCTATCACTAGGTCCCAGACAAATGCTCACAATGATCTTTCAACTGCCCAGTGGAGTAATGAGACCCCTGATGCTGATTTAATTACAGCTCAGAAGGGGGATCCAATTATTGGTAAGTTTTACCAACACCTTGAGGACCCTGAAAACTTTCCCCTGACGGATACTGATTACATTGGGAAAGAGGACCTAAGAGTGTTGATGAAATGTCCAAAAATGTTCTGAATCCAAGACGGTTTGCTGGTAAGGAAATCCAAAGCTGGCCACGATCCGTGGGTGGTTCCTACCTCATTCCCAAGCCTGATGTTAAGTCACGCCCATGATGCGGCCACCGCCGGTCATAGGGGGTTTCACACAACACTAGAAATCTTAAGAGAGGTTGCATACTGGCCACACATGGGGCAGGACCTCGACCAATACTTGAAGGGGTGTCTTGTGTGTGCACAATTTCAGCCATCATCCCTCACGCACCGTGCACCTCTCCAAAAGAGGGGGATGACACTGCCATGGTCAGATTTGCAAATCGACTTTGTAGGCCCTGTAATTCGCTCGTCTAGAGGAAACAAGTACATGTTGACCGTTACATGCTTGTTTACCAAGTGGGTGGAATGTCTCCCAGCCCCAAACTGCAAGGCAGAAACAGCAGCTGCCCTGATGATTAACCACATCTTTTCCAGTTTTGGTCTAACTCAAAGGATTGAGTCAGACAGAGGTAGCCACTTCACCAGTGAAGTAATGACAAAGATTTGGGAGATACTGGGGATTAAAAGGAAGCTACACATTGCTTACAGGCCAGCTTCTTCTGGAGCAGTGGAGAGATACAACCGAACCATTGTGAGCATATTAAAAAGGTTTGTGGCAGATTCTGGGCCAAGTTGGGATATCCGATTACCTCTGGTCCTAATGGCCATCAGATCTACCCCTTCATCTGCAACTAAAATGTCACCATTTGAGTTGATGACGGGACGCTAGATGGTGCTTCCCCAGCATTTGCTCTACAGGACTCAAGAGCAGACACTGATAAATGCCTCCACAACTCATGAGTATGTGGAGAATTTAAGGAAACACCTTCAGCATGCTTTTGCCTATGCTGAGCGGAATCTAGAAAGATCAGCTGAGAGTATGAAAACCCACTATGATTTGAAAACTACCCGAAAGGAATATAAGGTGGGTGATCGGGTCTATCTATACAATTTCCAAAGGAACCAGGCCAAACAGCGAAAATTCTTGCCTACCTGGAAGGGACCGTTTGAAATTATAGACAAGATCTCCCCTGTTGCCTATAAGATCTGCATCCCCAAAGGCAGTCTGGTGGAAGGGGAAGACACGTGGGTACATATAAATCAGCTAAAGTGTTGCCATCCCAGGCACACTCTGCAACAACTGGAGGAATCCACTGGAATCCCAGAGGGGGCTGCTCCAGAGTAATTCAGTTCCAACCCTAAAATATTCCACATATAGCATATACAATTCTGTGATCCTTGTATATATATATGTTCTTGTCTCCTAATTAAAAAAAGAAAATGTATATGTTCATTTCTTCTGATTCATAAAATGTATATGTTCGCCACACCATTAATAGTGGTGAAGAAATGTCTACGAATAGGTATTGCCGCTTTTCTTTATCATCCTAGGAGAGATGAAACCATGGAGACTGACCAAGGAGGACGACCGGGGACCGGGAGCAGAGACCCGAGGGGCCCAGGGTACCGCCCAATCCTCCCATCAGGACCAGCAAGGAGAACTGATTGATCGACTGGAGGGAGGAAAAGATGCTGAACTGTGCCATCCATGGAATGGGAAGAAGAGGAGGCGAACATCCCATATCTTGCGAGTTCCATCGGCGAAAGGACAGAATGGCCATCGCAAGAGGGGGGGCTTGTGGGATGTTTTTACCCATGCATCCAAGCCCTACCATAAAACTGTGCAGTACTGGCATGGAAAACATCATGATGGTCAGAACTCCCCACAGAGTGCACAGGGAAAACATGAAGAATAGGCTGCCATCCATTTTTGCCTATGTTGTGAGCACAGGGGGGCACTGCCTAAAACCACCATTGGGCTACACACACAGTAGCCTGAAACCATTGGGAATGGCAATGCTGATTGCCAAAAAGCAACTCAGAACTGTGGGGAATTCATTTTCTTAATCCCAAAAATGGTTGCATTACCAGTAATCACCACTATCAGAAAGCCGGCGTTTTAAAACCACCAGACTTTTGTGTAAAACTGAACAAATGAAACAAAACCAGACCAAGGAAAGACTTGCTAAGAGGTGGATACAATGTAAAACTATATTCTGAAATTCTGGAAGGAAGTAATTATTTAATGGATAGGTAAAAATTGTCAGTTTGATTTGAATGTAGAACACTGGGAACAAAAAGTGACATTTAGCTGAAACCTGGCTTAATGAAACTGAATTCTGCCTGACAACTACCCCCGACAGGAGTTGAAACTGGATCAACAGCCACTCTTCCCAGGCCTAGCTGCATCCTGCTGCCCCTTGCCAAAAGAACCTGTAGCACCTCTCTGATTAGGTTAGGGGTGGAGCACCTGGGAACTGGAAGAGACCGAACAATGCAACTTCCTTGACTCAGGCAAATGTTATATTGGGGGCGTCGTAAAATAGCTTCCTCTTGGGAGAAAATGGGGGTTAGCTGTGCCTCTGTGAACAAGCTTGGGGGAAGTGGATAAACCAGTTATTCCACCATGTGATGTGGGAAGCCACACCCCTTTTTGACCAGAGCATAATTTTAAAAAGATAGATAACTCATAGTGCGGACTTGTCAGAATTATATAAGTAATATCATTATTTTTGTGATTTTTCTGTGAACATTTTAAGAGGCGTTAGGACCCTGTGGTGTATTCTGGGGGGTTGCTAGCGGAAAATAGGGTCTCACTCCAAATGTATGCATGTTAAAAATCTGACACTTTATCATCTGTAACCCATATCCCCGGTGCACATTTGTGTAAAATCTGGAAAGGTTTAGAGGTTGTTATCTGGATGAAAAGGGGAGAATTCTGTCATCAGTGGACATGACATTGTACAAAGACAGGGATCGGATGGTTTGGTGCTACAGAAAATATGTTAACTGGACCTATAATATTAGAAAAATGGTACATAGATAAATATGTATTTGGATCAAATATAGATTTGTGTGTAAAGATGACAGGGGAGGGCCCTCTGGCCATAAAACCTACAGCATCACTCTGACTCACATTTCCTTCCCCCAATCAAGGGAGAGAGGAGGAATTGGCCAATGATGAGAGGGGCAGGTTTAGTTATGACCAATGCACACACCCACTTTCCAAAACACATAAAAAGAGACTGCTGGGACAGGTAGAACATTCAATTCCATTTGCTGCGGAGCATGCTGACCGACGACTTCACATCCAGAGATCCAGACTTCAAATCCATCAATCTCCAGAACCTGTAGCAGAAATTAACTCCAGAATTTGTAGCAGAGAGGCCTGAATCCACCAGCTGAATCCTCTTCAGCAGGCCTCAAAACTAACCAAACTATTCAACAGCCGGGCGAGCTGTTTGAATTTTTGCCGAGGATTTTTGCAAGAACCTGTAGCAGTACCCAGAAAGCAGTGTTACATCCAGAATCCAGAGAGGCTAGACCAGCAGAGCAGAGCTGACCCAGATCGCTGTGAGCAGAACCGGTGCCTGATTGACCCGCCGAGCAGACAGAACCGCAGCCGGACGTGTTGACCAGATCCGTGACGAGGCCTAATTCAAATTTATATTGTCAGTACCTATCAGAACTGTGCAGAACCAATCTCTTAGTTAAAATAATCTAATCCAAACTATTTTAACCTGAGTAGAACTGCCTCCTAGAAATCGTGTCATCTGTCATTTTTAAAGCTGCACAACTGTCACCTGTCAATTCTGCAGCTGCAAGCTGTCACCTGTCATTTTGAGTTTACTTTAAATCCGAAAAACTACCTTTATTTAATCGTCCGTATCTATGGAACCGTTTGGGCTAGGAACGAAATTTAGAATCTAGGCTTTCCAACGAACCTAGAACTGACTTCCTACGCCCTATACTTTTCCTGTAATCGCGAGACACGCACTCGCGAAATTTACCGCGATTTGCGATTTTGGCTCAATTTCTCCCCTTGTCAAAATAGCAGCTCCATTCTTTCTTTTGTTAAAATCCGTTTGCAACTTGGTAATGACTCATAGAGCATTGCTAAAGTGAGCCTGAACTAATACCAACATGCATCTCCCACTCACCCTGAATCTCTAGAGGGAATTAAAATAAGTTGGCACATTTTCCCATCCATTGCCATCACATTTAAAAGCATTATGGGCCTGTGTTTCAAACTCCTACCTGTTTCCTCTAAGCTTGCTGGGGGGAACTGAATTTCATATTGTATTTGATTGCATTCCTGAGAACTGTGTGCTTCTCTTTCCATCTCCTTCCATTTCTTACATTGCATAGGGGAGGGGGGTGAATTGTCAAAAGAAAAAGTGATCATATTACCTTTTGCTAAAATCATAACAAGTTATTTCTGTACTGCATTTTATTACACCTTGCATTTCCTTGAACCATATAAAGCATTCTTTCCCACCTTATTCTTCTGTTCCTATTTATAAGTTACCTCTTGTTGACTACTGCTCATATTCACAAGTGTAATATCCATTATCAATTTATTTATAGAAGTGTGATATATATATATATATATATATATTGTTTAAATTTTCAAATAAACCTTTTAATTCGCAAAACAAACCTACTTCTTGGTTCAGTGGGGTCAGGGGGATTCTAAGAGGGGGGTGTTATACAAGGGTTGTCATCCAGAGAACTGAACCGGATATAATAATACATCAATAAGGCTTTTCCTCAGCATCCCAGACTAGGCATTAACTTAGCTGTAGTGTTGATTGAATATCGCTTACAGGCTCTGTGCAGTTTGAAGCGGTGCTCGAGATGATACGGTACGATGGGTCCAACAGGTTTGAGTCAGTAGTCAAGTCACGTCAAGATGATAGCTGCTGGGTTGAGTCAGCATGTAACATGAGGGCTACCAGCAGTTCAGGTCGGAGGTCCTGTTGGATTCGAAGCAGTGCCTCCACAGCAGTGAGCCGGTATATAAGTGGAGGTGGTAAGGAACGCTACTGGTGCGAGATTGCTTCAAACCAGTTTGAAGATGCATTTAGCGGTTTGAAGATGCAAGAGTACGAAAAGCAGCACTGCGGGTCTTGTGATGGCACAAAAGCATTGTGCATGGTCAAAGTAGTCCAAAGGTGGCTCAAAGTGGTGAAACAGGATTCCAGTCTACCTTTGACTTCTCAGGTTGCTGGAATCCCAATCCAGGGACTCAAGGGTAAAGTGAGTCCTTCTTGCACTGCACTCCCATTTGAAGGAGTTTGGCTGGCACCTACAGAGGTTCTGTCAACTCCAATGAGGAGCCTGGTTCCAGTCCAACTGGTAGAGTGGCACGTCCAGGTCCACAGCATTTCCCCCACACTGTTCCCTGGAGATAGCTAGGGTACAGCACCCTCCTCTACCTTGGATGTCTTCTGATGTCACACCTCTGTGTCAGAGGACTTTGGAATGGGCTGCACTCCCAGCAGGATTCCAAATGTGTCTTCTACTGATGTCCAAAGTTGAATCAAGGAAGGGGTGTATGGCCTCTGCCTTATAAAGACAAAATGTCAAAGTAGAATGACCTCAAGCAAGACCTGTGCTCACAGGATTGACACTTGCATGGTATGTAATTGCTGTGGCTTTAATACTTGTGGGCTTTTACCATCCAAAACACTAAACCAGGGATTGCTTATTCTTAGAGATTACCCTGCCACCAGACTGATAAGGCAACAATTAGCTCCTCATCTTTGTCCTTTACACCGACCCATGACAACAACTCAGACTCAATATCCAACCACTTTGCTATCAAAAATCTACAGATTCAGGAACCTGGACAAAAAGGACAGTACTTCAATACTAAACTATGAAAGGGAACAGACCACTAATATAGCACATTCCACAAATGTGGGACTGTCTGCCCTTTCTCTGTGGTAGTACACATGGTAGTACACATGACCATCATGAAATCCTGCATGAAATCCTGCAACCTGCGGGCTCATAGGAGGGCTCCTAACCATTGAAAATATACAAAGCTGTAACACAACAACCAAAGATTGTGTATGTTTTTCAATGGCTTTTCAAGTCTTATATAGGACAACAAACCATTCTGTAAGCCTTTGAGTTTGCATATGGCATACCTACAGTGAATCTCCCTGGGCCAGCAAGATTCAACCCCATTGTAATGATGCCTACCCAGAACACATACAAAACAAATGACTCTAGTCTTGAGATGTTATCACTTCTCCCAAGGGGGAACCCCTTCCTATGAGCCTATAGGGTGCTGAGACCACTACCCTATAGTCCCCTGGGGGTGGTACTCAGTGGCAGGATATCATGGGAGAAGACTTCCCCTCTGGGGGCAAGGGAGGACAACTCAGGAGAACGTAGTATGGCACCCATCACCCAACACCCTACCCACCTCCATACCTCACAGAGCCTAACTGTTTACCTAATACCCCTATTTACCATTGTAAGTCCATGACTCTAAGAAGTCCTGAGATAAAGAAGAGTATAGATTGCTCAAAGGAAGTGTACCAGACAAGTACTGGGACGAGGAGGCGGTGCGGAGCAATGAAGGAAACCTGGTGGAATTGTAATGACCATTCTAGCTTTCCACAGAGGAATGGTTGTGAGACAGAGATAATAACTGACAAGGGACTTGCAGGAGTTGTTCTGAAGCCCCAGGAGCTACATTTGTGAGAGACACTTCTGTGCCAGCAGACCAGAGTGAAGGACCACCCATCCCAGGAGATTTGAAGAGGACATGGAGACGAAAGAAGTCATTCGTGCTTGAAGGAGCAAAGAAACCGGGGTTTGGTGCTGGTCCGGAGCAGAACTGGAGGTTGGAAGCCGTTGTCAAGAAGGATAGGCACAGGGCCAGACCAGGCAGGCAGAGAAGCATCCACACCACCCAACGAACAACAGCAAGAAGAGAACTAGCAGTGCGTCCAAGAGCCCAAAAAAGAAAAGGGCTTGATGCTGACACCAGTGGAGCTTTAGAATAGTGGACTGGGACCCAAATCAGGAAGGGGAGGATCAGAGGCATCTTCCACATTGCAGTACTTGGCTAGAGAGTAAACCAATTGGGTCAAACCGAAGAGTGAGAGAAACCCCGGTCTGGTGCCCGAAGTCAGAAAGTAACACAAGTCATCTTCCTCGTCACAGTACTTAATAGGTAGAGTTTCCAAGTGAGTTTAATCAAAGAAGAGGAGAAGCCAGGGTTGGGGATCCTTAAACATTTGAGAACTATTTGTTTGAAGCTACATGATACATGGACCAGGGAAAGGGAGTCATTCCCCCTGGTGGCCCTAACCTGAAGTCAGGCCCAATAAGTTTGGGGAAGGGAGTCTTTCTCAAGGCCATGTGATATACCATGCCAGGAGAAGGCTGGCATTCTCTTGGCCAAATCAAAAGAATACTTATTAGTTAAAAGAAACAAGTCGTCTTCTTCCTGGCAGTACCTGGTTGGGAAGTGAACCAGGTCTGCTAAATCAGAGCAGTGGAGAAATACAGGTCTGGGATCTGCACCCACAACAGAAGGAAGTTACAAACCATCTTCCTCGTGGCAGTACTTGGCAAGAGAGTGAACCAAGTCTGCCCAAGTCTGGAGATGGGGAAGACTGGGTCTGGGACCCTCAGACTGAAAGAACTGTGCAACCAACTAGTAACTAAAACCAGGGGAAGAGAGCCATTCTCCCTGGTTTTGTTATTGAACTCTGAAGCCAAGATACTAGGAGAAGGGAGTAATTCTCCTGATAACCAAAGTTGTAAAGACTTCCTGGTACAGAGTGTTCAAAAGATATACAGTGTGTCTGCCAAGGGAAAGTGTTTGAACTTTGCCTTTTGTGTTGGAGAACAATATTGACCTGGGGAAGGGAGCCATTCCCCTCAGAAGAAGCCAACACCTGGAAATTAACTTCTATCCCCAGACCAGAAGAAGGGAGGTCTACCTTATTTATAGTTTAGATTATGCGTAAGAGACAGAAGTAGGTTTCTGACACAGGACAGTGGACTATTGATTTACACAGACATTCTGACAGAACCCTCAGTGTTTCAGTTGAGGCAGGGAAACCCCTCTTAGGGATGGGGAAAGTTAGGTGTTCTCTTTATTTTCTTGACTAATACAAGTCTATAGCAACCATTATGCCACCTGTGTGTCAGTCTCCTCCTTCCCTCAGAGACCCGTAACTGCAGATGCCATTCAGACATAGACCATCATATGAAAATTGTGTGTCATGAGAACTGGCGTAGAGGATCTAGGGCAAGCTTTAGATGGTATAGAGGCTCAAAACCATGTGGAGATAAAGTGTGTAATAATAAGAGGAGGAGAAGTGCAACACCCAGAGAGAAAAACGTGTGGGATTCAGAGTAGGTGCAGAACAAAGCCCAGCGAGGGTGAGAGAGAAAGAGGGGGTTGCATGATTAAGCAGAGTGGGGAATGAAGAGCCTCCCGACCAAAGGACAGGGGCATTTGCAAGAAAGTCTGACATACATGTGTTGACAATCTGCTCCTGCAGGCTGTGGCACCAAAGAACCAGCACATGTCAATGGGCCAACAAATTATTATAACCCAGAGGGTAAAGGTGTTGAGGTGAAGGGAGGTTTGGGAAGCTGAGCCCTGAGAGGGGGGACGTGACAGTAGCTACTGCCTGAATACAAAGTCTATTTCTGCCCAACTGGTGCTGTACCGTGTATGGGAGGAAGCATGTTAAGGATCTGTTGGAGAATGAGATTTAGGCTATATCCTAATTAGCTTCACCTAGGTACGTGGGCATCTGTTGATGTTGCTATGATTGCTGCTAGAACCATTACGCACACCAAGGATTTTTATGTTTTATATGCACTGATTGATTAATGTAACTTATGCGGATTGTATTGTATTTAAGTGACCGTCTGTTGTACGATTGCTTTACCTGCACCATATGTGTTCACTTGCTATTTTATTGTTATTCTATCACTTGAGTTTGTTAACTCACTTATTGGGCCTCATTACACGGAATGCGGTAAGGGTTTACCGGTAAGGGCACCGGTACCGGTAAACCCTTACCGCCTTACTACGAGGTCCCTTTGCGGGACCCGACCCCAACGGCTGGTTTTACCAGCCGCTAAGGAACGAGCCCGCAAAGGGACCTTGGTGCAAATTACGGTACCGCAATTAGCTCCTTCCCCATTCCCAGTGAGCCCTATGGGGGCAAAAATGGGAATGGGGAAGTGCCTTGGTGAATGGGGAATTACCACCCCCGCTCACCTTGGAGTAGGGCGGTAATTCCGCCATCCACCAAGGCGGACACAATAAAATACCGGTGGCATTTTGTTTTATTTTTATTTGTGCGAAACACATTGAGTTATAACACAATAAAGATTATTTTTATTATTTCCACCTTAAAATACAAACACTGCTTGCACCACATGCTGGTAACCCCTACTTGCTTACAGTAACTACATCTAAAGTGTGCTGATCTGAATTCTGCATAATTCTTCACCACGTTTACCAATGCACTACACACAACTCCCCAAATGATCCTGACCCTGCCACTCTCTGTGTAGACCTCTGTTTTAGCAATACAATCAGGGTACTTCAACCTACTGCTTCCCTACAAACCCACATTCTCCGAGCGTCCTGCTCAAAAACTACTCTTCTCTTCTGCACACATTAATACTTCAGGATTCCGACCTTACGGCTCCCTCTTCTCCTTCCTTTCTTAGCCGAAAAATGTGCTAAAAGGCCACCAACATGGCAGTGCTCACACTTTATCAGACCACTTTAATTTGCATGACTGTGGATTATGCCAAATACAGACTTGTGTTGATGAAAATCATGAGGCATTGATTTCCTTGAGCAGCAATATCATCATTGCACTTGTTTTGAGTAAATACCTTGCTGACTAATTTGCCACACCTCTCCTCCTTTATTTGAGGCTTTTGCTTGCCTCATACCCCTACATCCCGGCAACCGCATCATCTTCAGCTTCTGTAATGCACTTTCAGCCTGTCCCCAGGCTGCTCTCTCAGCTCCCTTATAGTGTTTTCTTTACTACAACATCACCATTCAAGGTCTAGCCACTGTTAGGATTTCCACTCCACACCCACAGCCATGGTTCACATTGTTCACTGTTTTGCACCCCTATTCCATATGGGCATCAGGGGGCAAAGTGAGCTGAATGTGGACATTACCCCCTGAAGGTCCTCCCCACCTACAAATGCCATGGGTTTGGGTGTGGCTCAGACAGAAGTAGAAACTTACATCAATAGATTCTTATAAGTGGCCTGCAAGATGGCTGCCTAACTAATTGGCTCCAAGCCCCAAGTCTGCGCGAATAATAAAAAATGTGGGCACACATCATTATTACCTTACCTGCCCATTGTTTTCCTGTTCTGATGAGCACGTGAGTCATGCTGTCCTGGTGGTGCCCCGATCATAGGGCGGGCAGCGAGAAGCATGGAGGACCATTCTGAGAAAGGCTCTGGTGTTTATTTAATGGCCGGCCTCCAGCTGATGAGCTTAACCTGGGGCACCTGGCTGCTGCTGTCAGAGGAAAAAGGCAGGTGAGGCTCAGGCTGTGATCGCGATGTGGAGGAATACACCGGGGACACACAAGCTTGGACCGCTCCTCACATAATGAGGGCCAGTGCATAGAGCGAGCAAGCGTGAGGAGGCGAGGCTAAGGAGCTCATATTTTCCATCTTCCCAGTCTATACCATATTGATATATTGGTGTTCTGGTGGCCATCTTGGAAGGTCTGGGACTATACTTGAATTATATAGCATGCTGGATGTTCTTCCTTTTGGTGTAGTCTGCAGTCAAAGCACTGAGTGCAAGGAGTGTGAGCAGGAGAGCAATTGGCAAGGTGTGCACATAGTGGAGATCATGCAATCAGAGGGCATTATGTCATCGAAGAATGCCCTGAAAGTTGAAGCCAACATAAAATCACCACCTGGCTCACTACAAAGCGTGTCACCAAGTAATATGTCTATGGAACATCTCCAGGGTGAATTAAGCATAATTATGGTGGACAGGCACACCCCGAATGTCCAGGATGGGGTGAGGTCCATCAGAAAGGACATGGGGGCCTTTGTGGAGCACCTGGACCATGTGATGAGAAGATATCCTCACTGGAGGATAGATTGTAAGGACTTAAGAATATTCAGGGTAGGGTTTGCAAACTTGAGTATCTGTCTCACAGCTGGAAGAGAGGAACCGAAGCAACATAATCAGGCTTTTCTGAAAACCTGAAAAATTAGAGGAGGCTGACCCTATTCAATGGATGGCGAAGTGGCTTCTCCAGGCACTGCATCTCAACTTTACGCCACGTCTGGAACTTCAAAGAGCCTTAATAGCATGCCTACTTCTCCATAACTAGGTGGTCCACATCATTGAGGCAGTGAGGGAAAACGCTGATAAGCTGACCTTTGAAAGTCATCAAGTACACATCATCAAAGACTTCTTGAAATGCACGTTAACCACAAGGAAGCATTTCCTCGCAATCTGCACCAAGCTAAGTCATATAGGGCTCTGGTATGGCCTCTTGGCACTTGCCTAAATGGTGATTACTACTGAATTGGGGGCCCCCAAGTTCTTTGATGATCCACACAAACTATGATGATTTCTAGAGGCGACATCTGTTCGGGACATGGACATGGCTCCTCCTCTCTACATCAACCACGGCTGAGGCCATGCATCAACGCCTCCAACAGTGTGTATTTCAAGTTCCCCCAGTGAGGTGGAAGCTACACTATCTCACTATAGATAACAGAAAGGCACCACGGGAAGGTCTGGGACTGGTCCATTCGATATTGCTAATGCACTGGCAGCTGACCGAGATGTACGGGATAAATCCATGTTCTCACTGAAATGCACCAAGAAGTCGAGGTCAGAGACATACTCAGGATAAGTTGGATCACAAGTTAGCTGGATGTTATATGAAGCAGGAGGACTTCTATATTTATGTGAGTGGATCCAGGGCTGTGGCAGCTCTGGTGGGTTACTCCCCTCTCCCAGGATACCTCGGAGTAGCTGGAAAGTATACTGCTTTCAGTGAGATGGGGTTGTATTTAGTTTGTAGTTGTGATGTGCCTCACACAGCTTAGGGTGGGAGGGCAGATAGAAGGCGACAGGTTGTGCAGTGTGATGGGGCAGGAGAGTTCAAAATTACTTCATGTGGTTTCACTTATATGGTTTATCTGTGTTTTCTCCCTTATGTGCCTGTGTGTGTCTTTCTTCCCTCTTGCAAAGAAAAGTCAGAGGTGGGGGTGTGGGCAGACTGTTTGGTTGGGGGTGACGGAATACGCTCTCCTCGGGTGAATATTGAGCGGAATTTGCAAGCTCTCAGAAACAAGTTATTCCAGATGGCAGAGCCCTGTAACTCCCCCCTAAGGAAGAGAGCCATACCATAAACTTCCAGCAGATACTAACACCTAAATGATAATTGCTATGTTGGAAAGAATCTAGTCTGGGCTAACCCACTGAAACTGGATCTCTCAGGGCAAGGAAGTTTGAAGTGTGACAGGGCAATAAAACATTCAATTAAGCTGAGAAACCCCCACCTTTCTTTGAAGGAAATGACAGTTGGTAGCAGTTGAAGGAAGGAAACAACATTATCCAGTGACAAAGGACTGCCATTTGTTTCCAAAGATTATTTCATGAATAAACTTTAAAGACTTTTATCTCTGCAGCAAGCCTTTGTAAAAATGTAGGATTTTCACAGTGTAAAAGTGATTTTCTGGGCTTTCTTTTAAGACATGGTAGAATTCACTGACACCTTGGGGACAGAAATGGTAAAGTATGGAGGATTACAAGAAAAGCATCCATGTTGCAAATGCAAATATTTGTACATACATCCCTTATGATGATCCACACCCATGTATAAAGTTATAGAATGTTGAGTAATATAAATCCCATTGAAAAGTGTGAAAAACTGGTAGAATGGTGAAACAAGGTCTCACGGACTGGAGGATTGGATTGCAATTTGCTGCACAAAATATGTAACCTGTGTATATAATTTGCTAAGAGATTGCAGTTGTATAAATGTATGTTTGTGGCAAAATCGGATTTTAGTAGAAGGAACTGTGGGAGGTTTGTGGACATTTTAAAACTCACCTCATGAATCTGACATCATTTTCCCGAAATCCAACCAGCTGAGAGTGAGGCAGAGACTATCCCCCTTGTCCAATTCCGTTGTTATAGGCATGTCTAGTTAAGCCTGCCTCAGTCCTATACTTTGAGGATGTCACTAGGCGTTTTGAATAAGAGTCTATGACAAGACTCTAGACACACACTCTTCCTGACGTTCCTGCGCTGCGTTCCTGTTCCATCCATCCAGATTCCAGATCCCAACTACAAGGCCAAAACATTGCTGACCCTACTCCAGGGCTCACTGCAAAACCCTAGCATTGCTGATCCTGCTCCAGCAAGGCCTCAATTCTGAAATCCCACTAAAATTCCCAAATAACCAAAGGGGAAAGATGTGGTGTTTTTGGGAAGCATCCTGAACCAGCCTGGCTTGCTGCTCCCTAACTGCATCCTGCCATCCTGCCATCCATTTGACCTTTAATATCCAGTGACCAGAATTGTCATTCCAGAAGTGCCATCCGGTGAACGGAACTTCCCAGCTGTTTGCCAAGCGTGCTGCCATGTAGTGACTAGAACCGTTGACTGTCCAAAATCCCAAAGTAAAAGTGGACTGTGAGTATTTCGCCAAATCCCTTAGAATCTCATAGCATATCTTGTCTTTGTCCTTATCCCATTCTCTAAGTCATCCTATCCTTATCCTGATAACTTGTTCACACTGTCAGAATCATTCTTGCAACCCTGCCCTTGATTTCTAGTGCTAGCGCATCTCTTTAGTAATTTTGCCTTGTGTAATCCTAAACCATTAGTCCTGTTTCGAGTGATCGGACTGGTTTCCCCCAGGGTTGGGCGCTGGGGTGAGAGGGTTGAACTCGTAAATCAACCCTGGAGCTTACTGTGTCCCTCTTTGGTGGCCTAGCCTGAATACTCTGGTGTAAAGTAAAACTCTTTCTTGTCACAACTGATTTCCTTTCCTTTTTCATTGCTCCATTTTACTCAAAGTGCACATTTGTATATCTTGCATAACTCATCCAATTTACCAGCTAGAGACTTACTTTCACTTCCATATTGTACCTGGGATCCATAGCTATCCCCGCACTCCAAAACAGTGTATTTCACCCGTTTTTATTAAAAACCGTTTGGGTTCAGGCGGGATTTGCAAAATTGCAAAGTTTCCAACGTTTCATTTTGCTGCAATCTGTTTTAAACTTGCCACTCATTTTTTAACTTTATGCTTTTGGTAATCCATTCTGTGTGATTGTTAGTGTCTTTGCACTGTTGCTTTAATGAGGAATTATATTTGCTTCAAGGTTTTCAACACACATTCATTATTTATTTGTCCATTTCCAAGTTTCATTGCATAACATTTCAAGGTGTTTAAAATACGTTTTTCTCTCTTATTTGGGAAGGGAAGATAAGGTCAGATTTGGATTCTGTGTCCTATTTCTCATTCCTGATTACCTGTTGCTTCTGTTTATTCACTCAGAGTTGATTAGTTGTGGGTTGAGGGAACATTGCAGGGGGAAATCCTAACTTGGGTGCTATCTTTCCTAAAGCAAAAAGTGCTTCTATTCCGCTGTGCTGTGTACATGTTTCACTAGAAGGTTAAACCAAGTGTATTGATTACATCCTCATTGCAATTATTTGTATTTATTTGTATTTGTATTTATTGTTTTATTGTTATAATTTGTATTTATTTATTTATTGTTATAATTATCACCCCATTGGTGATTGCTGCCCCATATTAAACATTGTATGATTTCTTTTGAATTTTAAAATAAATAAATATTGTATTTTAACAATCAGCCTGGTTCATGTTCCATTGTGACCCGGGGTATTTGAAAAGGGGATGTGATATGAGTGGTGTACCATCTCAATATTGAATCAATAAAAAAAGATAAGCATTTCAGTAGTGCGCTGCATACTAGGCCGAGACCAAGGTGTGTGTTGCCTGATTGAAATACTTAACAAATTTGGGGACTCGTGCTAGGGATTGAGTTTGGTTGCCACCCGTGACAGTCTAACATAGCAGACTAACCTGCAAGGTAGTAATACTTTGTGTGGTGGAAATACTGGGCTATACTGTACAAGTGCCTTGCCAAAACAAATACTCTAAGTACCAGGCCTGTGTCTAAAAGTAAAACTAAAATCAACACCAAAATAGACAGTAAAGTAATAGAATGCAGGTTACCCTTACATGAATAAATAAACTAATAAAGAAAGAACGTGTCCAAAATGACTGTAGTAGAAATCAACATGGCTAGGGAGCACCTTCTGCACAAGCAATTTGTCAGAGGTGAGTGGCCAGAACAGGAAGAAAAAGCCTGGCTACAAGAACCATGAACCTGGACACGTGGTAGGACGGTGGCCTATTATACCAATCTCTGAGTGAATTATATATGACCCCAAAAATTAAAGAGGAGAAAATCAAAATTGCCAGAATCACGGCCTACATGTATCTCCACATGTGAGTGATGCGGGAAAGGCATGAGAAAAACACGACTCTTGCGCAAAATCAAGTTGAACTGTTAAATAAAATCCAGACTGATCTAGATTCAGCAGAAATAAAATTACAGAAGAGCCAAGATTCAGAGGTAGAACCTGGAAAGTATATCATAACATTAAAGAAGATTTGGCTCTCTAACAGCAAAATAATGCAGATCAAGATGCCCAATTAGACGCAGTAAGACTAAAGTGTCAGGAAAAGGCTGACTCTAGAGTCAACAGAAGCTGACTCAGCAATTAACCTATAACAGGGTCTGCGCAGAGCAGATAGTTGTCCTACAAGACCAGATAGATAAATCGAAAGAGGAAAATAATAAGTTAATTTTGAGAGACCTCCACTCTCAAACAGATTTTGATGAAGAGCACCGGAAATTCAATACCATCAGGAAACAAAGGGATGGCCTGGTTGAACAGAGAGGCACCCTAAGTCAGGAGAGAGATGCCCTAGGCCAGGAAGTAAGCAAATTAAAAATAGAGTTACAGGGAAGTGAGTTAGCCCTCCAGAAACTAAATGACCTCAAAACAGATTATGGGAATCTACTGGAGCATGCCAGACAGGTAGAAAGTGCTCTGAAAGAGAACACCCAGACCAAAGATGCACAAACCCAGGAGGTGAGTCTCCTGCAACAGAAATGGTCTCATTGTTCCCAAACCATACCGGAAGCGCAGAGAGACAATGAGGCCCTCTGTGAAAAGAATGATGGGCTCCACAAACAAGTGGCAGCACAAAAGCGGCCCGTAAAGCCTTGATAGCTGAGCAAAAGGCTAAGATCTTTGCTTATTATCAAGAAGTAGGGGCTGAGAAGGAGAAACTAGCAAGATTGGAGAAAGATGATGCTAGATTTAATCCTAACTGGAGGGATCCTGAACAGGTAGAGAGGGGCAGGGCAACCCCTGATCATAGTATAAGGACCACTGTACTCAGCGACTCAAACCCATTTAACACTTTGTACACTGCTGACTTCATGGATGCCGGTTCACATGAGCCAGAAGCCATGAGGCCATCAGAATTTAATAGGCCAAGACTGATGGAACGGACAGGTCAGCGCACCACAGAAATGGATGGACGGGCGTCCCTGTATAGATACCCAAACATTAATGCTGATGTCTCTGAAAAGGAAGTCTCCTATGAGGGGAGAGTCAGGGAATTAGATCCACAGAAATACTACTTTCCAAGGGACCAGTTGTTCCAATTTGATGAAAAACCCAATGAAATGAGGCCCAAAAAGAGAACCCTGAAGACCGCTAGCCAATTAGGGCAGTGGGGGGAATACTCTGCCAACCCTGGGAGCAGGGAAGAGTCAGAAGACTACTCTCTTAGGTCCCACAGAGAAACTAGGCTCCACCATTCTGTGAGCCCCTCTCAAGCTCAAAGAATCCGGGAGAGCCTAGATGATCATGAGGGGACCTCAAGTAGTAGCGCCTCTACGTCTGCGAACGAGTGGACTAGGGTGACTAAGCCAAAGAAGGCAAACAAACTCAAGAGAGTTATGACAAAAGACCCCATTAGGCAGACTAAGGCCCTTAGGAGTGTCATAACCCCATACCATAAAAATGCAATATATTCTGTTTGGGAACACTTGGAAATCTATGAGCAGATGATGGACACTTTTCATATGAAAGACAACCAGAACCGCATAGAGTATGAAAATGGACATTCTCCCCCGAGTACTCCAGTTTCTTTGCTGGACTGGAGGACCAGAACCATTCAAGATGGTCCATATACAGGACGGCCATCTTGAAACACTTTTCCACCCACATAAACCCTGAGGAGGCTTGCAAAGCGGCCTACAATCTGCAGTGCGGGGAAGATTAGGCCTCACGAGAATTTGGGCAGGAGCTCAAACGCGCTTTTGCACAAACCACTAGGAAGGTGAGCACGGATAGCGGGGAGTTTGTAACCACCTTCTTTCATGCACTCCCCAAGTATATCATGACCTAGCTGGTGAGGGACTTCCACGAGAAAAGATCACTGGACTGGATCATAGAGCAGGCGGCCCACTTTTATGAGGCCCAAAAACCTGCAGAAAATAAAAATCTGAACCAAAAAGCCAAACTAGCCAACACCCCTTCTGCTGCTAAGGAGGCGGAGGTGAAGGTTGCCCCCATTTTAGACCTAGAGGTGGGGGAGCCTAAAAATATACCTGCACAAAATCAGCAAAATCAAAGACCCAGAAGGCCTTCAGGCCAATCACAAACAGGTGGCAGTCAGGGAGGTAAGCCCACCAATGGGACCCTTAACTCCCCTGATTATATCAGTCCCAGATACAAGGGCAACCGACCATTCCTGGGGTATGCATGGACTCCCCCAGCTCCGGGGGGGATCCAATCAGGTAAGTACTGCCCCAGGAAACTTCCACCCTAACTTCCCCCAGGAAGGCAGCAATTCCCCAAATGCTGGGTTAAGTTTCTTCCCCCGATACTCACAAAACCCCAAACTGCAGGACAACCCTCCTTTCATTCCCCGATTTCAGGAACCCATACAACCCAATCCGGGAGAGGGAAGGCCAAGGGTGGAGGGTTACCAAAATTCACCACATCCAGGGTTTTACGGGAGAAGGGAAAGTTACCCTTCCCGTGATCCACCTAGGGTTGACCAGAGACCCCCGTACCAGCCGGAATGGGTGTCCCTACTGGAGCGTCATGTCCAACACCTTACCCACGATCTGGGTTGCATGTTGAGGGCTCAACAGAACCATCAGATGAACATGGAAGCTCAGAACCCCACAAACCAAGGGTCTGGTACCCCAGAACAATGACGGGGCGAGAACCTTGACAAATTACTGGTTCCAGAGGAGGAGGCATGAGGGAAACGGGGTGTAAAGCCCTAGAGAAAGCTATCTTCCTTAATTGTGAAAAGCCCCTGGACACCCAGGAACCGGAACAAAAATCTCCTGCCCCCAAAAATCTGCAACCCAAGGAACAGAGGGTGGGTAGGAGAAATAAAGAACTCAAAAAGACACATTTTGTGGAGGAAGTTAGTGTCCTCCAATTTGAAGGGGAAGAATCCTTAGAGGATTCTGGGGAAAAGATCTTCTCGTTCAGGGATGGGGGAACTCCTCCAAAAGAAATATGGGTCCCAGGATATCGAAATGAAGATTGGGTGGATGTGGGGACTAAGTCAGAATCACCCATCCTTCAACCCCAGAATGAGCATCTAAGAAACCCATTAGTAACAGAGGGATCCCAAACCACACAAACCAATTCTGTTGACTGCCGCCAAAAAGGGGGAGGGGTCAGCCCAAAATCCAAAAACAGGGAGCCCAAAACTCCCCAAATATCCAAATGTCAGCTTTTTCTTTCAGATCCCCAAACTCCCACACAGAATTATGCCCAAACTATCCCTTTGTCGGAGTCAAAAATAAGGAAACTGACCACCCAGCTTGCCCAAAATGCACATTATATCTGCCCCCATGAGGAGAAGGAGGGTAGATTGTATCCCCCGGTCCGAGTGCAAGGGCATTGTACATTTCCGGCGCTGGTGGACACTGGATCCCAAGCCACTCTTCTGTCAAAAAGGCCTTTGATCAGCTAAATTCAAGAAGGGGGGAGAGATACCAGATCCCTCTCACCCCTCTAACTGGACAACTCCAGAACTTCATTCTGTCGAGGGGGCTGCAGATTTGGAAATAAAAATTGGGCGCCACAAAGTGAAACACCCGGTCATAGTCGTGACTCCAGAGGGCACACCCTGTCTACTAGGGATTGACATCCTGCACAGGTTGTCCCCCCTAATAGACTGTGTGAACAAGGTCCTCTGGACTCAGCCTAACAGGCCAATTAAATTGAAACAGAGTGTCAACCATGTTTATTTAAATGGCACATGCCACATGGTTGAACAAAAACCTGATCATATTGAGTTTCATTTTCAGAACAATCAAATACCTGACGTGCCAGTAATTGCTACAGGACAACACACTGGTGATGGGAACTCCTTTCCATTCCTGAAAATCAACCTTCCTTCCAGTCTCAAGTGGCATTCCACACTGGAAAGAAATACTTTGAAATTCTATAACAATTCAAAACCTGAAAATCCCAATTACATAGTCAAAAGCAATGAGAAACCAGCACAGAGTTTACATGACATTCAGAAAATTAGAGAACAGTTGTTCCTCCCTATTCAGTTAAATGAGGGGAAGGAGTCTGTTCTTGCCCAAGTGTGCGTGTACAACAGTAAGAGCTTCATCAGCGAAGACATGTTCCGAAAGCTCCCAAAAGATCCAGCCATTCCCACATTTAAATTGATTGATAAGTGGGAAATGGGCCTCGAAACTCCCAGTTCCAAACATCTCCTGCCTAGCAGGTGTATGCTCAAAGGTTCTATAGGAAAGAAAAGCATAGTACATAATTGTTGGGTCGTGCGAGATGTCCCTGCTGCATTCTATTTAGGCAGTGACATTCTCAATCGTTTGCCATTAATTTGGACCTGATTAATTACAAAACCTGGTCCCGACTAGGGGGTAATCCCATGGACTTTGGTGATTCATAAAAAAGCATTTCTGTCAGCCCAATTGCTGCCGTATGCAGTTGAAGTTCAAATTTGAGAAGAGGTCACCATCCCAGGACGGACATGACTATTCCCACTTGAATTAAAAATTAAAAGAGGACAGAAACTGCAAAATCCTGATGCATATGTACACCTCAATGCCCATCTCCAACAGCAGGAGTTGGAGTTAAACCCAACACCATTAGTCAATGTAGAACACAGCACCATTCCAATATTGGTGGATAACATCGACCTTAGGAGTATCACTCTGGGTGCAGGCACCATTATTGGAATGGCGGTTGATGACTGACATTTTTCCATGGATCTAGGTAATTAACTGATAGGACCAATCCCCAATGACTGTTTTGACAGTGATAGTGACAATGACTTACCACCCGGCAGGATCTTCACCCGGCAAGGGGGGAATTTCATGGTGCACACTTCCTGCCCTTACGGTGAGGAAGAGGTGACCTGTGACATCAGGCAGGATGAGGTGATCTTCCAGGTCCACAATGACAGCCCCGACTACCTGAAACCCTGTGTCCAGGTTAATACTCTAACCAGGCACCGCTCCATCCAGCTGGAGGAGGCCGCTGAGATAGCAAAACCTAAAGTCTTTCCAGGTTTCAGGTAAATGGTTGAAGAGCGAGTCAACCTAGCTGATGCCAGTGAGACTCCGGAGCAAAAGCAAAAGTTGAAACAGGTGTTCTTAGATTTTCAAGATCTCTTTGTGGTGGACTTGTATGACTGTGGTCGCACCAAAATCCATACAACAACAATTCCCACGGACCCTGGAATGACTCCAGTGTTTGCGAAGCAATACCTCTTACCTCTTGCATCCATGGAGTCCCTGACAGAAATAATCAAAAACCTTGAGTCCCGTGGGATAATTCGTCCAGTCCACAGCACCTTTAATAATCCGGTGCTGGGGATTTTAAAACCGAACGGCAAGTGGAGACTCTGTGCTGAACTGAGGGAGCTGAATAAACAGGTCCACATGTCCCGATGGCCTCTCCACTACATTGACCAGGGGCTGGCCCAGATCCAGGGGTCAAAGGTATACGCTGCCATTGACCTGACCAATGGGTACTGGACTGTGTCTGTCAGTAGGGAGGACCAATACAAGCTGGCCTTTTCCTTCGGGGGCAGCAGTACACGTGGACCTGGACTCGCTTCGGATACATCAACTCCGGCAACGAATTCAACATCTTCCTACATAAGGACATGCCCGACTTGGGTGAAAGTGGTAACCTGGCCTATATGGATGATGTCCTGATAGAAAGTTAGACTGTGGAGGAACACATAGCAGAAATCCGTTATGTTCTGACACAGTTGAGGGTTCCTGGAGCAAAACTATCCTTTCAAAAGACACAGTGGTGCAAAACCTGTGTCAACTTCTTGGCCCTGAGATAACTCCTGAGGGTCTCTGTCCCCAGGAGAAGAAAGTGAAAGCACTCCTAAAACTGAAAGACCCCACAACTCTGCGTGAGCTAAGAAGCCTCCTGACTGACTAATTACAGTAGGAAGTTCATTGAGGATTACGCAGCGATCACAAGATCCCTGATCCATCTGTGGGAGAGGGGGTCAAGTGGGAGTGGGGTCCAGAACAAGCCGAGGCAGAAAAGCAACTCAAAAGAAGCCTCTCACAAGCGCCTTTCTTTAGCTTACCCTGTCAAAAACAAGGAGTTCTTCTTGGAGACAGGGTTCTCGAATACATGCTTGACAGAAGTATTATATCAAAAGCATGACAAGGTCATAAAGTCATCTCCTATGCAAGCAAGACTTTATACTCTGTGAAGGAAAAATTCAACGATTGTGAGAAGGCACTTCTGGCAACGGTGTGGGCATTGAAGAATTACTTCATCCAGGGGGAACACATCATTGTGGAGACTCCCCAACAGCTACTGCAATATCTCCAAAGTGGCAGAATCCGTGCCGGAAATGTGAGTAATTCCTGAATTACTTCCTGGATTCTGTCAACGCAAGGCTTTCCTGTGGAGGTCAGATATGACCAAACCAAGAAGAGTCCCCTCGTGCAAGGTCTGGCTGACTTGCATGATTGTGCCAGAGAAAACTGTCTCGAGGACGAAAGTCTTAAAATCCAGGACAACACAGAGGCGTACCTGAATTCCCCGCACAAAGTCTATGAAGAAGACAAGTGCGATGGAATGCCCACAGTTTATGTGGACGGGTGCTCCTACCATGTTGACAACAACGGGGAGAAGGAACTGGTGGCCGGTGTTAGGAATGCCTGGGTGAATGATGCCCCGCAACCCTCAGCTGGGCACAAAATAGGTCCCCGTAGTAGACAAGTGGCGGAGTTGATGGCAGTTCATCAGGCCATCATCACTGCCGTCCAACACCAACTCCACAAACTGGTCATAATCACCGAAACAGATTATGTTCAGAACAGGTTCGTGGAGCACTAGTCAATTGGAAAACCAGAGGCATGCTATATGCTAACAACAAACCGCTTAGACATGGCAAGCTCATCCAAAATATTGATGATCTGGTCACCTCTTGTGGGATGAACATCTATTGGAGGAAGATCAAGGGTCATTTCAGAACAGAGGGACCAGACAAAACTGGAAATGACCTAGCTGATCAGCTAGCCAAAACCAGAGACTTCCAGGGGGATCTCCTTGAGATCAAGTCCTTGTTGGGGGAAATCCAGGTCACTGCTATCACTAGGTCCCAGACAAATGCTCACAATGAACTCTCAACTGCCCAGTGGAGAAAGGAGACCACAGATGCTGATTTAATCATGGCATAAATGGAGGATCCAATTATCTGTAAATTTTATCAACACATTGAGGACCCTGAGAACTTTCCCCTGATGGATACCAATTACATTGGGAAAGAGGACCTCAGAGTGTTGATGAAATGTCCAATAATGTTCAGAATCCAAGACGGTTTGTTGGTAAGGAGATCCATATCTGGCTGTGACCAGTGGGTGGACCCTACCTCATTCCGAAGCCTGATGCTAAGTCACGCCCATGATGCAGCCACAGCCGGTCATAAGGGGTTTCACACTACTTTAGAAAGGTAGTGAGAGGTTGCATACTAGCCACACCTGGGGCAGGGCGGCCCGTGATTCACTCCTCTAGGGGAAACATGTACATGTTAAACATAACATGCTTGTTTACCAAATGGTTGGAATGTCTCCCAGCCCCAAATTGCAAGGCAGAAACAGCAGCTGCCCTGATGATCAATCACATCTTCTCGCATTTTACCCTACCCCAAAGGATTGAGTCAGACCGAGGTAGTCACTTTACCAGCAAAGTGATGACAAATATGTGGGAGATACTTGGGGTAAAAAAGAAACTTAATTTTCCATACCAGTGTCCTCTAGTGGTGGAGTTGAGAGGTACAATAAAAGCATTGCGAGCATTCTAAAAAAGTTTGTGGCATACTCTGGGCCAAGTTGGGACATCCGATTACCGCTTGTCCTGATGGCCATCAGATCTACACCTTCTTCTGCAACTAAGATGTCTCCATTTGAGCTGATGACTGGATGAAGGACGGTACTACCTCCGCATCTGCTCTATAGAACACAGGAGCAGACATTGATCAACGCCTCCACAACTCACGAGTATGCTTAGAATCTAAGAAAACACCTTCAACATGCTTTTGCGTACGCTCAGCAGAATCTAGAAATATCTGCAGAGGGGATGAAGACTCAATATGATCTAAAAACAACCAAAAAGGAATACCAAGTAGGAGACAGGGTCTATTTGTACAATTTCCAAAGGAACCAGACTAAAGAGCGCATATTTTTGCCTAGCTGGCAAGGACCTTTTGAAATTGTAGATAACATCTCACCTGTCGCCTACAGAATCTGTATCCCCAAAGGCGAATTGACAGAAGAGAAATGGGTCCATATTAATCAGCTAAAGAGTTGTCACATTAGGCACACTTTGCAACAAATTGAGGAGCCCAGAGAGAATAAAATAGAGGAGACATCTAAAACATGAGAATAAGAAAAAGAATAACCAGGAGGGAACAGATAGAGTTTTTGGTATAATTATGTAACAGGGATTATTTTTCTTCATTATCCATTGTTATCGTTGAATGCCTGCGTATCCCACTTCTGTCAACCCGTTTGGAGGACAGTTAGTGGGAAATGGTAGTAACTGGTTTGTGTTCTCTTTCATAGATTTGTACTGGTTGCACCTTACTACCAAGGAGGACCTCCTCGGGGACCTGCAAAGTGGAAACCCAAGGAAGTCTGGGGTTGTCGCTCAACGCCATTAAGGAAGATCCAAGAGAAAGCTGGGGGTGTTGTTCCATGTTCCAACCAGAGACAGCGAGAGGAGCGTGAGTCCTTCTTCCTTCTCTGAAGGAAGGACTCATAACTGACCGGTCCTGCTTTGTCACATTGAGGAATCCCACTTGCCCAACTCTCCCTCGACTTGGAAGCTCCGAAGAAGTTGGGGGAGGATATGTGGGATATATTGACCCACTCCACAGCATTTTACCAAATCACCAAGCTGCCTGTCTGCAGAAAAACAGCAAATGGCTGCACTGGTTCCTGTGCACAACAGGACCTTAAAACTGTGTTTTTGCAGCGACAAAAAGGGCTGCACCATCCTGCCAAGCACACATCAGGCAAGATGGAACAAGCGGAAACACGGAAGTAGCGTGCCAGTGTGTTCTGAAACATATAAATGGAATAAAGTGAAAAGGTAGCACTGCTGTGCTGAAAACCCAAAATTCCCCTTCAAAATTAAACTTTTTCACCCTTTAAAAAGGCTGCTTTGAGGCTAATTCCATCTGTTCTTTCTGAAACTACTGTGATCAATAACGCCCTGCCATGCCCAATATATTTCACTGTGCCTCAGCAAAACCAGGCATAATTCCTGAATGACAGGCCCTGTCAAACCAACTCTGAGAGAAATCAACAAGGAACTCCACTTTTACTCGCACAGGAACACGTGTTTAATTCTTTCCAAAAGTATCCAGAGCTCAGCAGTTCAAAGAGCACTCTCTGAGCCAAGTCAGTTTCTATGTATCTATGCTTCAGACAAAACTCCTGCATTTAATAAAATGACTTTGGCTCCAAAGACAGTGTGGGAATCTGATGGAGCTGCCAAAACCGAATTTAAAGAAAGAAATGTTAGCTTTCACCACACATATAAAAATGGCCCATTTAAAAGGAAATTGTTGAATGAAAGCTTGCGTTGCCGGGCATTGTGAAGGGGTTGTGTTGTTGGTGATAATACACACAGGGGCTATTTTATTCCACAGGTTTGTTTTAATTCAGGACCCAAAATAAGGAAATAAAGATTTTAAAATATATGGGCTGAATTTGAAAGCTCTCAAAAACAAGTTATTCCAGAAGGCAGAGCCCTGAAACTTCCCCCAAAGGAAGGGATCCATACCATAAACCTCCAGCCGATACTAACACCTAAATGATAATTGCTATGTTGGAAAGAATCGTGTCTAGGCTAACCCACTGAAACTGGATCTCCCAGGGCAAGGAAGTTTGAAGTGTGAAGGGGCAATACAACCTTCAATTAAGCTAAGAAACTCCCAACTTGCTTTGAAGGAAATGACAGTTGGTAGCAGTTGAAGGACGGGAAAAAAAATGATCCAGTGACAAAGGACTGCCATTTGTTTCCAAAGACTATTTCATAAATAAACTTTAAAGACTTGTATCTCTGCAGCAAGACTTTGTAAAAATGGAGGATTTTCGCAGTGTAAAAGCAATTTTTTGGGCTTTCTTTTCAGACATGGTAGAACCCACTGACACCTTGGGGACAGAATTGGCAAAGTACAGTGGATTACAAGAAAAGAATCCATGTTGCAAATGCAAATCTTTGTACATACATCCCTTATGATGATCCGCACCCATGTATAAAGTTATAGAATGTTGAGTAATATAAATCCCATTGAAAAGTGCGAAAAACTGGTAGAAGGGCAAAACAAGGTCTCACGGACTGGACGATTGGATTAAAATTTGCTGCACAAAATATGTAACCTGTGTATATAATTTGCTAAGAGATTGCAGTTGTATAAATGTATGTTTGTGGCAAAATTGGATTTTAGTTAAAGGAACTATGGGAGGATTGTGGACATTGACCTTTAGTATCCAGTGACCAGAATTTCCATTCCAGAAGTGCCATCCAGTGACCAGAACTGCCCAGCTGTTTGCCAAGCGTGCTGCCGTGTAGTGACCAGAACCGTTGACTGTCCAAAATCCCAAAGTAAAAGTGGACTGTGAGTATTTCGCCAAATCCCTTAGAATCTCATAGCATATCTTGTCTTTGTCCTTATCCCATTCTCTAAGTCATCCTATCCTTATCCTGATAACTTGTTCAAACTGTCAGAATCATTCTTGCAACCCTGCCCTTGATTTCTAGTGCTAGTGCATCTCTTTAGTAATTTTGCCTTGTGTAATCCTAAGCCATTAGTCCTATTTCGAGTGATCGGAATGGTTACGGCAGGGTTGGGTGCTGGGGTGAGAGGGTTGAACTCCCGAATAAACCCTGGAGCTTAATGTGTCCCTCGTGGTGGCCTAGCCTGAATACTCTAGTGTAAAGTAAAACTGTTCTTGTCACAACTGATTTCCTTTCCTTTTTCACTGCTCCATTTTACTCAAAGCGTACCTTTTTATATCTTGCATAACTCATCCAATTTACCAGCTAGAGACTTACTTTCACTTTCATATCGTACCTGTAATCCATACCTATCCGCCAACCAATCTGTTTTAAACTTGCCACTCATTTTCAAACTGTATGCTTTTGGTAATCCATTCTGTGTGATTGTTAGTGTCTTTGCACTGTTGCTTTAGTGAGGAATTATATTTGCTTCAAGGTTTTTAACACCCATTCATTATTTATTTGTCCATTTCCGAGTTTCATTTCATTGCAAGGGGTTTAAAATCCGTTTTTCTCTCTTATTTGGGGAGGGAAGGTCAGATTTGGATTCTGTTTCCTATTTCTCATTCCTGATTACTTGCTGCTTCTGTTTATCCACTCATAGTTGATTATTTGTGGGTTGAGGGAACATTACAGGGGGAAATCCTAACTTGGGTGCTAGCTTTCCTAAATCAAAAAGTGCTCCTATTCTGCTGTGCTGTGTATATGTTTCACTAGATGGTTAAACCAAGTGTATTGCTTACATCCTCATTGTCATTATCACCCCATTGGTGATTGCTGCCCCATGTTAAAAATTGTGTGATTTCTTTTGAATTTTAAAATAAATAAATAAATATTGTATTTTACCAACCAGCCTGGTTCATGGTCCATTGAGACCTGGGGTATTTCAAAAGGGGGTGTGATATGAGTGGTGTACCATCTCAATATTGAATCAGTATAAAACAATAAGCATTTCAGTTGTGCGCTGCATACTAGGCCGAGACCAACGTGTGTGTCGCCTGATTGAAATCCTTAACACTTCCGATAAAGGAAGCAGAGAAACTAAAGAAGCAATGGGTCGGACAGGTGTGTGTCTTCGCTGGCCGAGGGCTGGAAAGGGGGAGTAGCCATTGTTTTTCATAAGAGTCTCTAGGTTTGCATTGGGAATACCAGAGTGGATGAATGTGCCAGATGGGTAGTGGTGGATTGCTCAGTCAATAAGGTCCCGGTAAGCATACTGAACTTCTATGCCACAACCAAGCAGATCCTGAATTTTGGCATTATGTTAATGCTCTGGTCCATAGGCTACATTCCCCAAATGTAATAATTGGGGGAATTGAGATCTTCAGTGCGATCCCATCATGGAGATGAAGTCACAATGTAGCTTCAAACCATCAACATTGCCAATGCTTTTTGACAGGGTGTTCAGTGCAAAAACCTAGGCGATGTGTGGAGACTCTGTAATCCTTCGGCACTGGAGTGTATACATTCTATTTGCCGGTACCTGCCTCACACTCAATAAATGATTATGTGTTTATGAGTAAGGGCCCAGTGAAAAGGGTGTTCAGGTCCAAAATATCGCCCATAGTAAGATCGGACAACACTTTGGTAGCCACTGCATTGCATTGAGAGGGGGGTGGGGGTTTCATCTGGGAATGGGAAGTGGTGACTCAATACTGACCTGCTGGCTTCCCCAGAATTTAAAGATTCAATAGGTCAATTTACCCAGTAAAATATGTGATACCTACAAAGCCTCACCTAGGGAACACATAATATGGTATTTAGTGGGAAGAAACGAGAAGGCAAAAGGATGGTGCAAGAGACACTTAGGGAGATAAAAGCAGTATAACTCCAATATTCTAGGGCACCCCTGTAACAGGGACTAACGGATCAGATTAAAGCGAAAATGTAACTACAGTATATCAAGTATGGTCAGAGCTTCCGGGGTTGTCCTGAAGTGCAAATTGAAATCTTTTAGAGGTGTCAATAAGGCATGCTCCTTGCTGGCAAACTATCACAAGGCCTGAAGCCACAACAATAAGGTCTCAGCCTTGGGAGTGGAGGGAAGTCTGATCTGCAGGGACGATGATATTGCGAGGGAGTTGGGAACATTATATGAATCCCTTTCACTCCGAAATCTAACCCATCAGATACACTGATGTATGAGTAGTTGAAGAGCACTCCTCACCGAAGGCGGGCACATATTCCTCAAGAGGCGTTCTCGGTGTTAGAACATTATATATCTGTAGGATAAATTATGGAGGCCATTTGCAAGCAGAAGAAGGGCAAGGATCCAGGACCTGATTGTTTGCCCATTGATTTTTACTATACATTTCAGGAGGTACTAGCGCCTAGACTACAGACGCTGTTTTCGTACTACACTTCAGGGGAGGCTTCTAGTGGGACGTTCTATGAAGCCATGATCCATGTCATTCCCAAGCCCTGGAAAGATAGCAGGGACACAAAGAATGATAGATCTACATTGATTAATGCGGACGCAGAGATGTATGCCAACATGCTTTCCCAAAGGCTGGAACAACTACTTTCCAGGCTAGTCAAGAAGGATCAGAATGGGTTTATTAAGGGTAGACATTAATCGGCTAATACCCGACTTTTCTGTAACATACTGGAGCTGGGAAAGAAAGTAGTTAAACCCTGGGCAGCAGCCACACTAGACGCGGAGAAGGCATTTGACAGGGTGAGAGATCAAGTCGTACTGCGATGTATCAGGGTACAAACTTAATTTAGGCAAAATGGAAGTAATGTCTCTAAATAATGTATTTTTCTGTCCATACATAAAGTGCCAGGGTCTTAACTGGGCACAGAGTGGTATTAAATTCTTGGGTATCGATTTATCCACTCAAGTTGGGGACACACTCCAATTAAATTGCATGCGGGTTAAAACCAAGATAGAAAGATGACTAAGCAAATAATCCCTGCTGCTATTTTCCTGGTGGGGTCGTCTATCAACTATTAATATGTGCATTATTCCAGTAATGGTGTACAGTCTGGAAATGACACCCTTGCAATGGCCCTCCTCAATGTTTAAGGAAATATTTAGGGGGTTATCCAACTTTCTATGGCAATGGAAGAGGGCCAGGATATCCTTCAACAGACTTCAGTTGCACCAGTCTCAGGGCGGAGTGAAATTCCCTGGATTCGTTACCATACCCTTATCAAGTTTGCGATATATAACAGATTTGGGTGAAACCTTCCATGCAGGGGATCGAACTGATAACTTTTACTTACAATGCATTGCAAAATTGGGGTGTGGACACGGGAGGGGAGCCGCTTCCCCTAGTGAGGATGCCATTATGGTACAATTTTAAAATGGGAAAGGTGGACACATTCTTAAATTGGTACTTGTGGGAGAAGCAAGCAATACCTTATCTGCATAAGGTGCGGTCTGCCATGAGTATTCTGACCTTTGAAACCATACAGAAGACATTTGGCCTACCTACCGACAAAATTCTTAAGATATGTTCAATTGGCTAAGCGGATAGAGAATACGTTAATTAGGGGTATTGGAGGAGAGGGTGCGGGGGCAGAGGAAAGCTCTCTGTAACGCATCAGGCATTTATGGTACCCTGAATCAGGGTGTTAAGACGAATCACAATAGAAAATCTGAATTAACATGGAATAAATGTTGAAGGGTGTAAGTGCCTGAGAGTACATGGTCACACATATGGCGTAAGATCGGACACACCTCACTTGTGGCGTCCGGAGCACACACGCTATACATGGTTTATAATAGGGCTCTAGTCACACCATCCCGCTTTACAAAAGTGAGGAAAGGTGGAGCCAGCACACTCTGCTGGTCTTGTCGGAAAGAGGAAGGTATCCTGGCACACATGCTATTTTGGTGTCAATTCTGAAGCTCATTCAGGGCGGCGGTATGTCTACGGACACTTAGAATCTGTGAATCCAATGTACCACTCACTCCAGTTGCAGTGCTCATGGGGAGAGTACACCCCTCGCTTAGCAGAAAATGTACTCAAGGGAAACTACTGAATGCCCTAATAGCCATAGATGCCAATGTCATAATGACAAACTGGAAGGATCTCTCCAAATTATCAGCGATACCCTGGTGGAATCAGGTGGTGTATACTCAACGGTTGAAAGCCTGGCTAAGCAGAAAATCTCTGGGGTCTGGAATGAGGGCGTAGCCTTGCAGAACCCTAGAGAACTTTCTTATCTACCCATTTAGACATGGACAGATGGGTCCCAACCAAGGACATATGGAAGGTATAGCCCTGATGCCCAAGGAGGGGAGTCGCAGAGAATCATGAATGCAACAGAGGGAGAAGTAGAGAGGCTTTTGTAGGCTGACTCATGTATTTACCATAGTGGAGTACTCTACAGACCACAAAAAGCTATTGGTCGTCCCCAAATATTTGGCCTATATACAGCGATATGGGGAGGATACTGTGGATTCTGTCTGCAAGGCTGTATGTCTGTGGGTTTCATTTTAACTTCTCTCGGTTTGTCTTCCTGCTTCCCGTTTGTCTTATCCTTCATTTATCCACTGTTTCTGCTTCTATTATTTTTTTTCCCTCTGAGTCTTTTTGTTATGTGTTAGCTTGCTACAGCAACTATATTTGATGTCTAATGTATGTGGGAGAGTACTAATTTGATGGATGCATGGTAAGAGGTGGGCTTGATTTTCTGTTCTGATATTCGGATGAAATGGTGGTGGTTAATTTCTGATTAAAAATCACATGTTTACAGTAGTAGTTTTTATAGATATATGGTTATACGCTGATGAATTGGGTAGGTTGCACAGACAGAGGAACTAAGAATGTTGATGAATAATTTAACCAACCCTGGTTTGTGTGGCTACACAACCATTCATAAAGCTGCCCAGCGATAGGGGTAATATATGCTTCCTGTCTTTGGGGAAGAAGAAGGAATAGGAGCTGTCCATACCCCCTCAATATATATAAATGTGGTGGTATTACTGCATCTCTTTCTCCCACGCGGATTTTCCTCACCGACCACCCCCAGTCTTGCACCCATGGAACAACCGGGTACATATATATCATTAGGGACCAATTGTCCCCTAAGTCGCTTGCTGTGTCTGGTTCTTTTATGCTTGGATCTTTGTATATTATATTGCATGCAGGTCAGAAGGTGATGTGTCGAGGTCTACCTGGTATGATATAATCCACTGATGGCTGTCTTCAGTTGTTTTACTTCAATGTATCGTTTCAGTGAATTATTTCGATGTATTGTTCTCATCCATTATTATTCTATTTTAAATACCCCAAAAATATTTGAACTAAGAAAAAAAGATTCTTATAGGTGCATTTTATGGGACAGTAACACCAATCTGGCTTTGATTGCAAGCCTCAGAAAATAATACTCTTTCTAGCGAAAACTGCTCAAGGAAAATCAATGTCTATCAACACACAACAAGATAGAGCAGAGCCGTGCTAGGCTAAAATGAAACAGAATGTTCAGGCAAGATGCAGCAGACTCCCTTTGAAATGAGTCCTCTGATATCTTACAAAAATAGTTTTCAAAGTAGCACAAAAAAGATCTTTAAAAGTTGAATTCCAAACCAATGCAATTAAGACTGAGGGATGAGTTTGGCTGTAGCCCTTAAATGTGGCGGTAACGGTATTACCGCCACATTTAAGGACTAGCCATATCAGGAGTTGGCCGCTAAATGGGCTGTTTTACCTGCAGCTATTTTCTGGAGATGAAAATCCCATTTAGCGCCCTGTTTTCGGCAGTATTACTGCCGTCTGTATTAGCCCCAAAAATGCCCCATTGGATCCAATGGACCCAATGGGGAATGGGGATTTACCGTTAACACCCAACCCATGATCGGGCAGTAATACCGCCGGACCGGTGGGTACTAAGGGTATTAGAGTCGGGCTGTATTACATCCGGGATACAGCCCAACTCGTGATGAGGTACTGAGACTTAATGCCCGCCCCACTGTCACTGTCACCTTAAAATGTGATACTATCCTCTATTCTGTAGCAAATTACTTAATCTTATTGCAAGCAAATCAAATGAGAACACATATGGAGTTGAATGAGTTGTAAAAATAATTAGCCAGAGCTGTTTATTATGGGGTTTGCACACTGAATCAAGGAGATAGTGGAAACACTCTGAATAATATGATGATCTTGGGAAAAATCACTGCCCCTCCTGGAATCCTTTAAGCAATTTTTAGTTATGTCTTCTAGGTAGCACTTTAACACCACCTATAAGGCACAACTATTGCACTGAAGCACATATAAACCTCAATAGGGACACCCAGCCTGTGGGTGGTGTTGGGTTTTTTGGGCACCTAATTACCCATGGCCATGCTAATAGCTATGGCCATTTCCATCCACTGCCTGACCCTCCAAACGATAAACACACATACCTGGGATTTCATTCAACTAGCTCTGTCAAACAGCAACATCAACCTTTGTGATGTGTGTGGCTGGTCAGTGTTATTTCAAATCAGTCTTCTGAGATTTAATGGCTTAATTGCAGCTGTAGAGAAGCTCATGGTGAAATGAACATTTCTTAACAAAGTGTGCTTCCTTCAGCCACTTGATTTATAAGCAGTAAGTGTGTCCTCACATCTGTTCCTTCCAAAACTATCCTGTTAAAAACAAGCATTATCAAAGCTTTTGACACTGTCGACCACTCCCCTCATCTCCTCACTCTCCAGGATCATGGCTTCTCCAAATCTGCTCTCACCTTGTACAAGGGTACCAGACCCCTCCCCCCTCAAACTAAAATACAGATAACATGATAGGCTGATCAATGGCCCCAATATTGCAAACATCAGAATTATAGTGCTTTTTGAAGGTAAAGAGTGCATGTGGGGTGACATATTTTTTTGGGGTCAGAATGACCAAGTAAGTAAAGGGTGCCTAAGGTATTACCCGGACATCATGAATATGTAAACATATATTCTGGAAACTGGATAGACAATGAGTTATGCTCAAAAGTAAATAACAACTTACCGTTTGGTAGCGAGGCTGAACAGACTGAGATATTTTCTAAAATTGATACGAGATACAAAATGGCATCATGAGACCAGGTGTGCAAAGCCCTGACTCAAGCAGATAATGAATATTCTTTTGCAGCATTTTAATATAAGATAAGCATGTCTGGAAGGATATATTTAGAATCTTTGGCAGGGAAAGTAGACATGATTGATGGTAAATCAGATAAAGGCAAGGAAAGTTACCAATTAGTACAGATCAGCTGCTTACTTGCCAACAAATAAAATGAGCTCATGGGGTTTGCTGACAATTACATTTGGCAGGACCATGAGAAGCAGATAAGGACTGTTTCTTAGCAGGAGTTAAAGGATGTGTAATTGTGTCCGGCTGAGCCTAAAATAAGCTTATCAGTCTATGTGTCAGTCAGCCAGGGCTTGCCAAGAGTGACTAATGTGGGCTTTGTGAGTGACGGATAAGCCAAACAATCAAAGATAATGAGGGCTTTTATTCTGAGAACCAATCAGATATGTATCCTGAATGTGCATGAAAGTATTGCATAATTGAAAAGACCCATATAAACAAGTTGATTGAAGCAGCTCTGTATGCTTCCTGTGTGTACTTTACAATTGTATTAAAGATGACTGCAAAATTTCATCTGGGCGGCCAATCCTTTCTTCTTGTCTCCAGTGCCAGGGTCCACAGATGCCAGAGGAGCTTGAGGGGATGCAGAAGGACTTTCTTTACAACCTGAATCACCTCCTACCTAGAAGGGTGATCCTTTAAGATCTTCTGGAAGTCACAAACATCTCACCCACACCTCCCCTTGCCTGTGTCCCCCAAAGATCAGTCAATGGACCTCTTCTCTTCACCCTCTCTACCTCTGTTTTAGGAAGACTTATCTTGTGCTTTGCTTTCATCATTGCATTTTTGCTGTTGACACTCAAATTGTTTTCTCCCTTCCCTCCTTTAGCCCAGCCGTCTCGAAATTAACTGCAAATGGTATCATTGCAACTCATTTCTGGATGTCTCGCGGCTGCCTCATGCTGCACTCTTAAAAAGTTTCCAATGTGATCCCTCCCATCCCCCAGCCTATCTCCTTCACACCTGAACGTTTTGCTCCCTCGGCCAAAGCTCACAAACCTGTGGTCCTCTTTGATAGCAACCTTCAACTGCAGCAATTCATCAGTAGCACTGCTTCTGCTGCTAGTATTAACATCCTCAACATTTGGAAAATGCATCCTTTTCTTACTGACCACTGTACAAAAATTATAATCTCCATGCTTGTGCTCAGAAAACTTGGCTGCTGCTCAAGCTTACTCCTTAACCTTCCCATCTACTCCTTCCTCACTCTAGACAAAGTCATCAACTTGGCTACCCATACGCTCTACAACCTACCCATATCCACCCCCACTTCTACCTACTGACAACTTGCTGGTTGGCTCTCCGTGAACAACCACTTCCTTTTCAAGTTCCTTCTCCTTGTCTACAAAGCAAGCAATCAAGGATCTTGATCACCAATACCTTAATAATAAGAATAATAAATACCATAATAATACTCCCTTACTGATTGTATCTCTGTGTATTCACCATCTTGTTCCCTCCAATCCTACTCTGCACTCAACATCACTGTTCCATGACCCCCTCTGTGCTTCCTCACGCTTTAGCTCTACCTCCCTAATCGCCACGTTCCACTGAAATCCACTGCCCATCACAATCAAGCCAGCCTAAATGTGGAGATCTTCAAAGACAGGTTTAAACTTCACTTAACTGCAAAAGAAGGAGCTCCCTCTGCCCTCTCTTCCATCCTCACTACCTGACCCCCCCTGCTCCCTCCATTGACTCTTGATAATATAGGTTGTTATACTTGTATAGTACTCCTCTTTAGTTTGAAGCACTTGCTCCCTTAAGTTAATGCTACCCTTGTAAGTCATCTATTTTTTTATATATCTTTTTTTCTGTTTGTTTTGTCCCCGGTACATGTTCCACATTTTTACAACCTCATAAACTGGCTGACCACTTGTTCTGACCTTTGTGCTCCTTCTTAGGCTCCCTTCGTAGGAATGCCTCCTGCATCTGTAAATGTGTAATTTCTGATCGAAATCGGCATAGTTGTTTTTCAAATCAATACGAATACAAATACAAAGCCAACGGGCATGAAATGCCCATGGACCATGCACCAGTTCCAGCTGCTGCGATTATGGCAATGCCTGGCCAATGAACAGCCCATCTCGACATAAGGCCCATCAAGCAATGTCTATGTGTGCTTGACTGAGCAGTACATCTAGCTGCTTGTCTCAAATCCACTCGGTGGCTTCATGAGTCATCTTAATCCATCTGCAAGGGGTGGGAGAGGAGGTGCCCTCTGGTAATCCACGCCACACCCGGGAACACTGGTGGTAGCAACCCAAAACACCTCCCAGAAGGAAGCTGTTACTTGGTGGGCTTATTCTGTGCGGAATTCTGCATATTTCCACCAGTTATGTAATGCAATTTTCGATTAAAGCTGATGGAGGCAAGGGACTGAGCTGCATTTACTTATAGCATTCCCACCTGCAAAGCAGCCCACGCCACCTGGCAAAGCTCCGCTGTGTGTCCCGCCCATGTTGCATTACGGCAGGACAAAAAACATCCATGCAGTAAACAGCCAGTCTTTGCGTAATGAGGCACAGTAGACATTGCCCAAAGACCACTGTTTCTCAAAGGGGGTTTCCTCCTTGAAAAACACTTTTGTCAATCAGACCCATGGACATGTGTTGCTCTGTAAGGATTTATCATTGCCATATTTTGCCATGCTAATGTCCTCTCTGATACTGCAATGGTCACCTGGCTACCCCCTGATTTCGGGCCCAGGTTCCTGCCCGCCCAGTTGCACACCTGCACTGCCTCCCAGCCACCCTTGCACTTGGGTCTTCATCTGTAACCCTACAGTCCATCCTACCTGCACTTGTGGACACCTGCTGTCTGCACTTACGCTTGCACCTGCCACCTGCACTTCTTGTCATTGTTTTGATCCCATGTACAGCACTGCACCCTCCCCCTTCCCCTGGCGCCCGCCCCTCCCCAGTACTTGCACAATCTCAATGTCACTTGGCCTAGTAAGATCATTGTCTCTGTCCTCCCTCTGGTCCCCCTTCCTTGCCTCATCGCGCCTTGAAACAATTGTGTATAGGCGCGTTTCAAATTCCATATCATATCAAATCATATCATCCTGCTGCTGTCCTTTGGGTGCAATTACACTCATGCAGAGCGTAATAGCAAACATATATTCGTGAAATCATCAGGACTCGTTAAAGATATAATGTAAAGCAAATGACTGCCTTAAAAAAAATACCTTTTAATGAGAACACAGATTATTAAGGCTCAACATTAAAATAGAAAAAACATAGTTGGCTCTTTTATAGCGTAATAATCTGCACCTGCCCAGTATGCATCTGTATAACTGTAGGACAAGAAGGCACTTGACACTCATGAATAACAGAACGGCATACACTGCGGCCTGAACGCAAAGCTGCATACTAGCATCAGCGCACAAGCTGTTAACTCACCGGAAAACGTAATGAGAAGTGACTTTTTTCTGTTTTATTGCTCAAAACTGACTGACGCTAGAAGCCGCCCTTCCGACAATTGTAGCATCCCTGAAAAATATCTTGTTCTTATTTTTCAAGGTGTATTTGCTTCAAATGAAGGAATGGATTGGAAGTTTGAGAATGCTTTCAATCCATACATGAGGAGCAATATGTCCATTCAGATTATGGACAAATCTACACACCATGCACATGATTTTCTGAACTCCTGGCACTCATCTCCCTGGACGCTCAACAGGAGTTCTATCCCTTGATTTGAGAATTTACTATAGACTCTTTTGGATGATTGACAGCTGTAGACACCAATTCACAACAGTTGCATGCACACTCCAGAGGTTACCACAACAACCTACTGCATGCCCATACCCAAACAGTGCACTTGCACGACATCTATTTCTGCCCCTTCAAACAAGTTGGTGGAAACTTCAAAGCGCCCCAGGTTCAACCTACACAGAGCTTGAATATGTGCACTGAATAAAAAGTATTCACTAATGTGTTCAAACAATATTTGACAGTTGAATGAAAAATGCATTACTTTTTTCTAATCGTACAATAAATTGGAGGAATGTAAGTGTGGGTTGTTTTGATTGCAATTCTATAATCAAAACACGTTTGGGTGGAAGAAATATAACATATTTACCCCCATCTGCCATTTTATTAATCTAGAAACCTCTGCATCCACCCTTCCTAACTTTGACACACCAAACATTAGTGGAAAAAAGTTTTCTTCTGTAGATGGTGAGGCATGCCCTCAACCTGACAGTCCAGCGATGGTCTCCTCCAAGCACCTATGTTCCTCTTACACCCATCAGGGAGGCATCTCAATGCAAGTGTTCAGGGTTTCATCCAGTTTCATGGAGGCAGTTAAATGCAGTTGCTCTGTGTTCAGTTCAATTGCATTGCTGCAAGGGATTCTCGTAGTTGCAGTAATTAGACAGGAACAAGCTCTCCTCCTTCACATAGTATGGAAACCAGATTTACCAACAGTTTGGCTCTCGTGAGTGGGGCAAGGATCACCCCTGGCGCAACCTCTTCGAAGTCTGGAGGTCCCACGCAATGTTTTAGTCTGTAGGTCAGTAAGGGTGCCCTCTAGTTCCACTTCACCATGGACATGTGGGCCAGCGGCTATAGAGAGAGTACAATGTTACTAAGATTAGTGCAAAACTCACACCAGACCTCTTGGTCGCACTATAGTGGCAGCTGATGTCTATGGTCTACTCTTTGCTATAACCTTTTGAGACGGCCACTAAGTTGGTTGACAGGTATAATGCATTCTCTGTGAGTTCCTGCCCCAGGTGTCCTTGCTTAAGCTGAACCTGTTCTACGTGGAGAGGACCTGTGGCTTGCAGGTGATGCAAATGGGGTGCAGCTTTCATGGGGCTCCCTTTACTGGTGATCCATGGGTAGTTAGATTGACATTTCACATCGAGTACCTATTGGCTCTGTTTGTGGACCCGCACTTTAAAGTAAACGTGGCCGCTTTTCATCTGCCAGGGGTGGAGGACTCACAGCAAACATCACAAGGAGGAGACACTGCAAATGCAAGGATGCTTTGCTGCCGTGCTTGCAACATCAATTAGAGAAAGAGTGCAGGAAGAACATCAACCAACCCAAATGTGCCCAACTAATCAGGGAAAGTCAAGCTCAAAGATGGATGTTATGAATGCACATTAAACCACAAATAAATGTTAAAGGCGCTGTGGGCAGTGCAGGCATAGCCTACATGTCTTGGATGCAGTGAGGCACCCTCTTAAGTGATTTGGGCCTCTTAAATACAGGCGGGTCATCAATAGGAACCAATAATTGCGTATAGGCACTTTATAAATGCCATATAATATCATAATAGCAGACCATCAGCTGCAGATACCTGATGCTTATTTACTGGACCCTTTCCCAGGAGAGCAAGTGTTCAGTCCAAGAGAGGTTTAGTGCAGCTGGGACTATTGTCTCCACCCTTAGGAGATGCCTTTCAGTGCTGCATGTTCAAAAGTAGAAATTTATAAAAAATTAACAGTCACTTTTTTTTTAGAAGTCTATGGAACAACAATTCCAAGCCAACATACCAGCTGGGTTGAAGACTATGATTGGGGTGAGGTTGTTTCGTGGTGTGTGTGGTTTGGAAACAGATATCTGGAGTAGTGACTGAATCGCCTAGGCAAGTTGCTGACTTACACAGACATCCCTTTATCTATTATGCAAGCCATGTTTTTGAATCATCCTACTATTGTCACAACCACAAGCAGCACCAATCTTTAAATGTTCTGTGGCTCTCCAACAGAGCACAGACACTGCCGGATTTATCATAGGGCATAGCAGCCCCTTACAATTCTTGGCCCTTCCCACAGTGTGGTGCCACCCATTAAAAATGATATACTCTCTCACAGGATGCAGTCACCCACTAAAGATCACAAACTCGACCGTAGAACATTTCCACTTAGTAATATTCCCAAGCTCTCCCAAAGACCACTAAAACTCTCACATGTCCAGTTCCTCCCCCATGACTGCCTCATTCATCTCCACCCTAACAGTGACCTGACCTATAGGGCAAAAGCATGGTACATCTTACACTGAAAAGTGTGCTGTGCACTGCAAGTCAAACAGAGTGGGGTGGGGGCCAGTGGGTTAGTACTCTTGAAGCGCAAGAGATCTTGCAGCATTCTGCACCTGCTGTGGATCGCATGTTAGGAATATGCTTAGTGCATTTCCCTAGCCTAAATGCCTTGTCACAATAGCATGGATCAATGGATCTAGGTCATAGGATGACAGAGTGCAACAGGGCAACACTGGCCTGAGGTAAAAAAAAAAAAATGCCCAGCCATAATATTTGAGCCAAGGTTTTGGCAGTGGTTAAGGCAACAGTGCATCACTATGTCACGACTGAACACTTCTACATGAGGGATTGCACAACATTGATCAGAGGCAGCTAACGCTCGCCAGGGTAATACTCTAGGCACCTTTATGAACCTACTGTTTCCATATTGTCTGAATCAACTGTAGCCGTTTTATCTCAGTCCAGACGCTGCCTTCCGTGCAGCAGATTGCCAGGGACTCTCGGGCCAGATCAGGGCTGAAATGTCGTCATGCTGATTATGATAGTTATTTTTCACATTCTGAATGTATCAAGAACTTGTTAGAATGTCACTGTATTTTCCCCATGTTCCATACCTGCCTTGAAGCGCTTTGAAACACATTGTGAATAGGCGCTAAAAAAATAAACAATCAGTCAATCAATCAAAAAATCTTGAAAGGTGACATAAGCCTGTGTCTTCTGCATGTAGATGACCCTTCAGGACTCATCTTTTGATGACGCAATCTGCTAGCCAGATCAATTAAATTAACAATAGAGGAAAAAGCACCAATCCCACAATTGACTTGATCCCTGTGCCGAGACAATGCCTCATAACCACCTGCGTGGGCTTGTCATACAAGCAATGAGGAGATCCACTTGACTGCATTTCTGCCAACCCAAGCAGACTGTGAGATGGGCCATGATCAATAGTATCGAAAGGCCATCGAAAAAATGGTACAACATGCATAACACGGCAGGCTGCGTTCATGATCATCTCTAAACCCACATTAAGACATGCTAAAAACAACAGCCTGTTTGAAATATTGCTCCTGCTGGGTGAATAATACTTTTAATGAAATCTTTAGTGGGAGGGGGCGACTGAAGACAAGGTGATAGCTGTAGATACAATTATTATAAATGTATGCATTTTGAACTGTAGCCTTTTCATTGCTAGGACCACCCTTGCGAAAAGTGACGCCCTAACAGCCAAGCATTATTGTTGCATATGTTACTTTGATGAGACCCAATGAGCAGGGTTGTAGATCACAAATAGTCCAATTCAAGACTGTGATATATATATATATATATATATATATATATATATATATATATATATATATATATATATATATATATATTTCCTTTCTGTGGGGATCCCAACACTATTGAGAGGGATAAAATGACAGCAGCGGCCTTTGGGTTGAGAGCCAAAGTCTGAGTTAATACCGGGCTATAAGGGTTATATGTGATTTTACCAACCCAAATTTCAGAGTGGTAAATTTAATCGCTACCATAATACGGATTTCTTTTGATTTTTTTAAATTTGGGGGTCCCCTTTCTAACCACCTGTACTCTTATAACGCCAACCCAATCCCATCCTGACCAATTTTAACCCCTTACCCCACTAACCCATATATATTTATTTAATTAATATTTTTGGTGTTTTTCAGTATTATGTACCTCTCTGTTTTTGTTCGGTAAAATGACTGGGTAACTCTTAAGAGCAGCCCAGAACCTATTCTTCAAGATCCAATGGAATTCACAGCAGTGCACATCACTTTGAACAACCCCGATGGACACAGTCTGGATGAGCCAGATGTTTGGATTTTTCTGGGACGATATGTGTCCTCACAGCCCCTCTCAAGGGCTAGAGGGCAGCGTGGGTACTAAGAAATACTGTCATCTTGGTTCCAGCCACACTTACAGCCTTTCTCAGAGGTACATCTTCACTACACTGTGGGAGTGGCTGGGTTCCCCACCAACTTGGGGATGCGGTCCATGACAATAATGGGGAGGAGGTGCGTAGATAATCCATGGCAACCACAGTCCCTAATGGCAGCACACAGACGCACAAAGGCAGAGGCATCGCTAGGGGGGGCTGATGGGGCTATAGCCCCGGATTATCTGGTTGTAGCCCTGGATAGAAACTCAGGGGCTACAACTAAAAGGCTAGCTAGCCCTGAGTCCTGACAGTCCTGACAAAAGCGTAGCCCCAGATCTTTTCCAGACCTAGCAACACCGCTGCACAAAGGGGATTCAGTCATTTGCATCAGGGTACACTCTCTTGCCAATCCATGAGACCAATGTCAGTGCCCTCGCTTTGCATATTAAAAAGATGACCGTTAAACAGCTCCGGCTCTTTCTGTAATAACAATTTGCATAAAGAGTCGGGTACTAGCCCAATATGGGTGACATGCCACTTACTGTCTGCTTCACGGTTAAAGCAGTTGAGGTACACATATTTGTCAGTGACACCTAACAAGTCAGCACTGCTTCAACATAGTTCACCTCATCATGTCTGCAGTCTGCATACTCTTATCAACCTGCTCACAAACTGTGGAATCCCACACGTCATGTCAGCAAATTGTATTGAAAAATTCATGGATTAATATTCAGTGACATTTTAGTGAAATTAGTATTCTTTAGTGACAGATTGCGTTGCTAGTATGTTTGCCAAAGTAACTTTTCAGTGCAGCTGCATCCTGTCCTTGAGTGTTGTTTTTTTTTTTTTTAATCAGGCATCTGCGTCGGGAAAAATAACGGTTGCCTCTATGTCGCGTGGCACGCAGTCAATGCTCGTCCTTGATGGGAATTGATTTTAGACATAGACAGCAGACTAAAAAGGGGCGAAATGCTTGAATTCATGTTTGATTCTGACTCAAGAAGTCAAACCTATTCAGACAACTGGTCGATGAAGAGAACATGTTAGCATCTTTTTTTTATTGTTAATTAAAATTAATATATATATATATACATATATATATATATATTTCCTTTCTGTGGGGGTAATCCATCATACAGCATTTGAAGGAGCAGGTGGAATTGAATAATTACATATTATGCGTGATCTTGGCAGGGTGTAAAGAAATGACATGAACATTTACTGTCATAAATGTGAAAAATGAACAGCCAGACAAATAAATGGCACCGTCTAACCAAGAACGTGTATTTAGATTTTGCACAGTTGATGCTCGTTTGCCTGTGCCCAAACATCCAAAATCGCAAAAGGAACCATAGGTGACTCTCTCACTAAGGCATATTGCCAATAAGGCGAGCAGACAAATAAAAGCAAAGGCAGTCTACGGCAGGCATTGTTGTAGACACCTGCAACGCCTAGGACCCACGGGACTGAAGGGGGAGGAGGATTCAATGCCCCCAATTCAGTGTGAAACTCGCGCAAAGGCTGCGTAAACGCAATCCGAGGCAGCACTCAATGTGGCTACCTATTGCCAACAGGATCCAGGAGACAGCAGAGGGAGGGGGACTCAAAACCCCCCATTCAGCGTGCAGTGAACGTGAAGGCTGCACAAAGTTAGTTTGCGGCAGTCTGAGGCCGCTGCAAACTTCCTGATTTAAATTGCTATTGACTTTATTGGACTCATGGGAGCGCGATTCATGGAATATTTGCCGGGTTCAAAGTGAATTTGCACTGCTGAAAAGTGGCTTTGCACTGCCGACACAAACCCTGATTCATGGAACCGTGCAAAGTGCATTTTTGCCATGAAAAGTCAGCGCATAATGATTTTTGCAGTACAAAATGACTTTACCCGGACCTTTCACGGAAAAAATACCTTTTGCACAGTTCCATGAGTCAAGATTTGTGTCAGCATTGCAAAGTCACTTTCACTTTAAACCGTGCAAATATTCCATGAATCGGGCCCATCATGTCTTATGATCATGGCCTGTGGTTCATGTTAAGAAGTCATTTTGACTAAAGTAAATGGGTGCATAGTTTTATCTCAGCCTGTGCTTTGTTTTTGAACTTTTACTTTGAAGTTTTTTTTATTTCTTTTGATGGGGAAATAAAAATATGGTGAAAAGGAAAGCTGGAGCCCATCTGGGCAATTTTAATCTTAAACAAAGGGAGAGATGATTGGCCCCTCAGATTTATTTTTGAAACAAGCTGTAGGTGAGGTAACGGCAAAAATAGCAAACATTGAAAAATCTATTCGCTCAGCCTGCGTGCAGATACACAAACGTTAACTTGTCATAGCTGCAAAAGCAACTACTTAAAAAACAATATCGGTAATGCCCAAATGACCCCCGCTAACTTCACTGACTATTAAGAAATAGTTGTGGGTGATTCCAAACAAACAGTGATTCCTGTAACCCCTTTGTAGAGTTCTCACGTCTGAATTAAAAGGATGTAAGTGTCGTATCTCAAGAACCGACCAAAGTAAGGAGGGGCTGGCATACAAATATGCCAGCCCAATGCACAGGGAAGCTAAAGGGTTTTTTCAGAGGATGTGAAGAATATTCCAAGAATACATCTTAAGAATGGTGATGAAAGTCATCCTGTTATACCCGAATTGATGCACGTGGTCTCTCTTTGGATGTGGTCTTTAGGAAATCAATGGGTCTACTCATCTCATCTATTGTGAGGCTATAAAATCATTCAACTGCAATGGAAGACTCACATCTTAAAGGATCTGCAATCTTTAGTGCATAACCAGAGGTTATTATGGATTCAAGGATAAGCAATCTATCGCTGAGAATGGAACTGTGGGTAAGAATAAGGACAGTGGGAGGTCACCTGATCTTTAAGGCGCTCCAGATAGTATGAAAAAACATGGGGGGCATTTTCAGATCAATGCAACTGTTTTAAGAGACGAGGGGTTAAAAACCAAAGGCTCTACGTCCGTAACCAACCTGGAAACAAAGTTGGTAAGCAAAGGGAACTTTTAAAAGGCTTGTCAGAGGTGGAGAATTACGAAATAAAATATGATAACATAAGGAGTTACGGGTTTCCCTCCTTTATTTCATTACCACCGAAGGCTGATTCACTAGTGGTTTTAGTAACACAGATGTCTGTACCGCCGGAGGATTGCGTGGAGTCAACTCCATCATTAACTAATAAAGTGACTCAATGGATTAATGAACATTTGAAGAACTGACCATTAGATCCTAAAGATGGCAAGGCATGTAGAAATGATTGGCTCTACATTTAAGTGTCTGGATGGTGACAATGTTATGATTTCACTGGCAAGCACGAGATTTGTACAGTTTTTAGTGAACTTGAATTTACCCTCTCAAGGCAGAGGAAGGGGATTACTTTCTTCCTCTCATGTATTTTTTTTTATCATCCAAGACACAGGGTTCTCAAGATTGAGAGATACTACAGAGGGTTGCCACCAGATGACAGCAAAATAACCTACATATGACCACTTGAATTCAATAAGGATCTAATACCAAATTAAACCGATGTACAGTTTGGTGGAATTGGGCTGAAGTTTTCAAAGCCTCTACATAATTCTGGGAATGTGCCTAAATCTGATGATAAACTGCCACCTTGGAGCAAGATACAAAATATTGCTATATCAAATTTTAAAATTGTGTTGTTTTATATTCTTTTATGGGATTTGGCCACTATGGCATGTACATTTGACAATTATGGAACATGTGTGGTGTCCCACAAGGCTTGTGCCAGTCGCCATTACTTTTTAATTTGTACATTCAACCTCTTCTTGACCTCTTAAACAAGCTAGGAGTTCAGTATACTAACTACGCAGATGCACACAGGTCGTCATCCAGCTAAGCGGTCAGTACAGAAATGATGTTGATGCCATCAATAACATCTACAAAGCCATCCAGGATTGGATGGCTTGTAACTCTCTAGCTTTAATCAACAATAGAACCGAACTAATGATAGTATCCTCCAAGAATACCCGGAGCAAACTAGATACTGGCTACGCCTATTTTCCTATTGCAGACAACATCATTACTGTCCAGAGGAAGGTAAAAACACTGGGAGTTGTCTTAGACGACGAATTATCTATGAAGCCGCATGTCTCTAACATCAGGTCCAGTTGCAGACTGATCAATAAGCAAATCAATTACATCTGCCCATTTATAACAGCTGAAAACTGTGCTCTACTGTCTACGGCACTGATAAACTCCAGACTAGACTAGACAGCCTACTGTCCGGTACTACTGCTGCAAATATTCAATCCTTACAAGTGGCTCAGAACAATCCCATGCAGACCATTTTTAAGCAATCTTGCCACTCCCATATTTCCATCTTCAGGAAGAAGCTTCATTGGCTTCCTATTAAACATTGTATTACACACAAAATGCTTACAACGACACATAAATGCCTATCTTTCAGCAGCCCCATCTACTTGTCTGAACGCATTAACATCAAGAGCAATGGAAGAAATCTTCGCTCCTCCTCTGCCACAGTCCTTGCCTAACCCAGATTTAAGACTGCTAAATTTGGTGGCACCACTTTTCACATTCAAGGCCCTCTACTCTGGAATGCCCTGCCGGCAGGGCTACGACAGATCCAAAACTACCCCCTATTCAAAAAAGCCATAAAAACTCACCTTTTTAACCTGGAGTTTTGGAGTGGATTTTAAAGTGGATTTTTTATGACACCTCTTTTCTGTTATGTTATGTTACCTGAACTTGTAGAGCGCACGGTCGCCCAAGGGCATCATGGCGCTGGTTGAGGAAAGCTACCAAACAGGAAGAACAGTAATAGTCAAAAAGCTAAAATAAAGTAGTTTTCAGAGCTTTCCTGAAAGCCAAATGGTTAGAGGTAGACTTGAGTGGTAGTGGGAGGGTGTTCCACAGCCTGGCCGCGGCAATGGAAAAGGCTCTGCCACCGAGTCTTTCCCGGTTATACCTGGGAACCACCAAGAGGTTGGTGTTCAGGGAACGAAGATTACGTTCCGGGATATAACGGACAAATTTGGTTTGAAGAAACTCGGCGCCTAGGCCCTGGATTGCTCGGTGTACAATACACAGTGACTTGAACTTAACTCGCTGGGCCACTTTCTGCTCCTACTAACTTTCTTTTGTTGTCGTGTCTTGTCTCTGTTTTTTGTGTGCCCTGAGGCCCATCGGGCATGCGGCGCGTTATATGAATTAAAATAAAGAAATAAATGTGCAGAGCCTAACAAATGTGATGCTCTATGTTTGCAAGAAACCTGGTCTAATGGCCCTACACATTTAGATGGATATGGTACCTTCTTTTATGAGGCCATGTGTACTGAAAGCGGTAGAAAATTGTGTGCGTTAGCAGCCATGACTATGTTATCAAGGTGCATTGCAATTTAAGTCTCCAGTGATTTTAATAATGATTTTAATAGTACAGTTGTATTAACTTATGAACACTTATGCGCACATTATATGTATAATTACTATTATTCTCCTCAAGCAAATAATGATAATTCTCTTTGTAATGTTTAAATTCTGAAATCCAGTGTATTTGAAATTATAATATCGGCTTCTTACCCATAATAGTATTATATGGTGTTTTTAACTGTACAATCAGACATGCACTTACTTATTATTTACTGACCCGGAGGAAGATAGTAGTTTAAGAGTCCCTCAATTTCTTATGAAACATTCTTGTTATGTTTCTGATGGTTAAAATGTATTTAGTTTTCTGTTGATCGTAGCCTTGAATTAGTAAATGGTAGGCTCCCTCGAACTCTTCCGGTAATTTAACAATTAAAATCAATCAGGATCAAAAGACGTCCGACTGGGAAAGCCCCCGGGAACGCCAACTATATAGCAGGGTTCTATAGGACTTTCAAACATGCTCTTCTTCCATTCATGGTCGACCTTTTTAACAGCATCCTTCAATCCGGTGTAGCGCCCGAATCCTTCTCAGAAGCATTAATAACAGTCATTCCCAAGGAGGGTAAGGACCCAAAGCAGTGCGCCTCCTATCGCCCAATATCCCTTCTAAATATCAATGCTAAAATCTACACGAGAGTCCTCACTGCAAAGCTGGAGTCACACATTCCCTCAATAATCCACAACAACCAAGTGGGCTTCATTTTAGGCAAACAGGGTGCAGACTCCAACCGAAAGACCCTGCACTTAATTCACGAGGCCCAAAAATCGTTGAGCACGCCTGCACTATTTTCAATCGATGCCGAGAAGGCGTTCGACAGAGTCGAATGGCATTTCCTAGAGGCCACGTTGAAGAAGATAGACTTGGGCCCTACACTCCGTCGAGGGATCAAGGCTGTCTACACAGCCCCGAGAGCATCAGTGACAGTGAACTCCCAATTCTCCCGCTGGTTTCCTCTCAGTAGGCGTACGAGACAAGGTTTTCCCCTTTCGGCAATACTCTTCGCGCTGTCCTTGGAGCCTCTTGCCCTAATGCTCAGAGCAGATCCTGCTGCTGAGGGGATTCAGGTAAATGGCAGAGAATATAAACTAGCCTTGTATGCGGATGACATCCTGCTCCATGTATCAAACCCAGCGTCCTCAATCCCACGAGCCATCCACCTGATAGAGGAATACGGCACACTCTCTGGTTTCAAAATTAACAAAACCAAATCTATTCTTTTTCCACTCCACGACTTATCCCCTGAACAATAAATAACACTCAAACACCTTGCGCTAATCATCCGATGTCCAACGCTGAGATACTTAGGGATCAATTTAACGCGCCGCCTCGACAACCTTTACGAAGCAAACTTTCCTCCACTGCTTGGAGCCCTCAAGGCTGATCTTAGGAAATGGAAACCACTGACGATCTCCTGGATGGGACGCCTAAACGCAATCAAAATGGTGACCCTCCCACGGTTTTTATACCCCTTTCAGGTCCTGCCCATCACGATCCCAGAAAACTTCTTCAGACAAGTCAAGAAGGCCATACTAGAATTCCTGTGGAATGGAAGAAAACCCAGGATCCCCTATGACGTCTTAATACTACCAAAGGAACCAGGCGGAGTGGGCCTTCCGGACATAGAACGCTATTATCAGGCCACGCAACTCAGAATCCTGATCCCACACTTACGAGACAGAAAGGACCTCCAATGGGTCTAGCTGGATAACAACATTCTAGCCACTGTAACCCTAGCAGAATGGTTATGGGTCTCCAGATCGAAACTCATGAGAAGACTGCGCGATCACCCAATATTGGGCACAATGTGCAACATATGGAAAAAAGAGAAAGCGATGTCGGGGGTCACCACGTGGCCTTCACCTCTGAGACATCTCTGGTCCCCCGGGATCAGAGAAGAGATCCCAGAACACGCTAGATATCAAACATGGTTCGACGCCGGTCTTGAGAGAGTCGGTCAGCTGTGGAGAAAAGGAAAATTCATCTCTATTATGGAACTAGAGAAAGCCCTTCAAATTCAACCGATACCAATCTTCTTGTATTTGCATTTGAAAGGAGTATTGTCCAGAAGAGAATGGAAGGCCACCACACAAAGAGAACTGATGCCCTTTGAGACGATCCTGGACACGTCCAGCAACTCCAAAGGCCTAATAGCGCAAATGTACAGAGCCCTATTCACCAAAGATGATGCTCCGAGTCTCCGTCTCAAAGCAAGATGGGAAAGAGACTTTGGCAGAGAATTTGACCAACAGGCTTGGGACAAAATTTGCGAGACGCCATCCAAAATATTGATCGCAGCTCAGTATAAACTACACGCCATAAAATTACTCCACAGGTGGCAGTATGACCCACACAGGCTGTCCAAAATGTTCCAAACCTCCAGCCCGAGATGCTGTCGACAATGTGGCATGGATGCCGACTACTGGCACATGTGGTGGAATTGCCCCAAAGTTCGCATCTACTGGGAAGAAGTCCTGGGATGGATGAAACAGCTGGAAGGCATAGAGAGGGAACCAGCCCCCTCCTGATTCTTTTTGGCCTGGAAGAAGAAGAAGACAAGCTGATTAGGGTAAAAGGACTAGTCTCCCCCCTGCTGCTCGCGGCAAGGGCATGCCTGGTCATAAAATGGAAATCTCCACGCCTTCCAGATAAAAAGGACTGGATACAGATTGCCACAAACATTTATACAATGGAGAAAATAACAGCAATATTCCACGAAAAGGCCGCACTACAAGAAGAAGCCTGGTGCGACTTTATCGAGCAATACATCACATACCCAACCACGGAGGATCCGTCGTAGCAAAACATTAGCACGCAGCCCACACCACCAAAAGCAGAACATCATATGACCCACTGCCACCCACCCATGCCTGTCTCAGACCCCATTGGAGATCCATGATCCAAGTGTGACCAAAGAAGAAAATCACACAGCCCACTACGGCTTGCCACAGCAATGCCACGAACAAGGAGAACTCAAGAGCTCGGAGAGGGGTAGGGGGGAGGGGGCCAGGGCTTTAAATCTTACATTCATTGGCATGAACCACGTTAATGTTGTTAAGTATTGTCAGGGTGGACCAGAGTAATCTTTTGATGTAACTGTTAATGCATAATATATATCCACCTGTATGTTCATTTCCAATGTCAAAATCAATAATATTCAAGTTGAAAAAAAAAATCAATCAGGGTTATAGCACAATTGACCGGTTTTTCATTAGTACGAGTTACTAGAAGTATGTAGTAGTCCTTACTATAGATGATTTGCATCCTGATAGTGATCACTCCATGCTTTCACTCTCATTAAAGATTCTGGGAGAGCCAAATCCTGCAAGGAAGAATCCTGTTATTACAGGAAGTTATTGTCTCCAATTGTCGATGTCATATTAAATCGGACAAGATATGGAGTAGGGGGTCTTGTGGAAAAAATATATAGGATAAATAACGGTCGTATCCAGTCCTGTCTACCAGGTGAGTGTGAACCTTTGGCATTATTAAATCTTTTTAATGTTTTAATTAATAACATAGGATGAAGTCTAAGTATGAATGGTAAGCCATTAACTGTCAGAGGTAGACATCCCCAGCCAGCTCTCCCTTCTCAACGTAGGGAGAAACCGTTATTGGCATCTGGACTGGTGATTACAGGGCATGTTATAGTACAAAATGTTCTACACTTCCCAGACACCAGGTGAGCGTCTATGTCCCATTGTTAGGCTTTCCAGGAAGTGCGCTCGCACTCATTAATCAGATTGCTGCTGGTTTCTGCATGCTTCCTGTATGGTGTTTTCTAGACAAGTCTTCATCCTGTGGTGTTACCTCACTGTCCACCTTCACCTCATTCTCTCCTAATGTCCTCCTCCCACTTGTGTTCCTTCCTGGCTGCACCATTTTCCCTTGGGCATTCTCCAACTGCCCACGTCCTTCCTCATTTGTTTTCTTCTTTCTCTTGGAAACGATCTACTGTCCCTGAACTTGGCTTCCTTTGGATTTCTCTAGTGGATTTGTGATTGGGACTCTAAGCCTGGACTCTTTCCTGATTATCGAGTGGTGTTCTGTGAAACTATTATCTATTGGCCTGCCTCCCACGTTTTTCTACCCATGATACTTCAAACGGTTGTACTATGAATGTGCTTTCTTTCCTTTGTCTCCCTTTTGGGTCTGAGACAGGATCACAAGGACACGGTTATTTGAAGGTGTGGGCTTATGCTACTATATTCTCTGTCTCAGTGGTGTTGTTAGAATGAGCCCTTTTCTTCTTTTTCGCGCAGCTCAGGGAAGGTGTGGGGCACCAATTCCTCTACACCTTTATGGTGCCACTGGAGGGATTTGTGTTTGATATTCGCTGATCCTCTGAGATATCTGAGAGGCTACGGTTCCTCTTGATTTTCCCTGACATTGACGCATACTATAAAAGTTCATGGTTAAAAACGCCCTGTAAATTTGCCATCAAAGATCTTTTAGAAGCTAACAAAATGTGAGAAGTTTGAAGCCCCAAAATTCTTGTGAGACATATTTCTGAGCCGGGTCTCTAAATAGTTTGAAGGAGATAGAGACGCTTCCCATGCATCTCTCAAATAGCAATGTACAGATAAGGCTGCTTGGTTAACTAAACGCGCCTACCCAGGATACTTAGGTAACCTCTATTAGCTTGCCTAATTTGCATTTCCAATTAATCAGTTCTGCTTCTCCAGTTTTAAGTGGATTCGGAAGACAAATAAGCCTGTGCTCTTCTTCGGGGCTCTTAGAACATCATGTACTGATTAGTGCAGTCAGATTTCGAATTTTGGATATGTACTAGTAGTAAAAATAAAAATGATAGTAACTTCAAAAAATAATGTGAGTAGGAGGTAAGAACAGTTCCACACAGGCGCTAGGTGTGAGGCGGAATATCACTCGGTGTAGTTATACGTAGGTCTCAAGTAATGCCATGAGAAATCTTAGCACTTTTTGTATTGTGTGTTTTATTGGTGCACTTAAGCCAACACGTTTTTCGACGTGGCAGGGGTCTTTTTCACGGCGTGTATAGTGCACACGAGAGTGAGCTTGGATGGTGAGCTCAGCATTGGGGTCTTGTTGAATAACAATCTGGGGGGCACGGGTGCATCTGCATACAGATGAGCAGTCGCAGCGATCTTTCAATTCCTCCGCAGAACTAGCGCCTGTGTGATACAGTCTCTTACCTCCTACTCGCTCTATAATTTGCCAGGACGGAAGGGCACCGTCTCACAAGAGGCCCTCACCAGCAGCAGGCTCAACTATTTTTTTCAAAGGATGAGCGCAGTGATCTGATGTTTCTAGTTCTCTAACCACTTTGTAATCAGAAAATAATAACCAATCCATTAGAGTAAACACATACATATGTGTGCAATAAAATATAATCAAAACCGTCATATCACCATCAAAGGACATATTTGAAATTTTGGTGGTATTCATGTCCACCAATGTTTGACAGTAGTTGTAATTGTCTTTCACTTAATTCTGTTATGTCAGGCTGGACTTCAAATGATATTATATAAAGGTCATGCCAATTTTGTTTTGGGAATGTTGAAACAATTATGCACTTTCTTTTTCTGCCCAAAATATAAAATGTTGTGGAAAAATATATTGCCACTTTTGAAAATAATGACCATTAGAAAATGTTTGTTCTTGTTAAAGGTTAATTGCCCCATTAGTGCTTGGGCACTTAACCAATTTAATTGTAAGGCGATGGCAATTAGAAATAGATGTCTGATCTCTGCATACATTTTACATTTTGAAAGTATTGATGTAAATCATGTGTTTTGTGGTCATTAGTTTCCTGGGGGATGAACTAGTGTGTAGCACATTTCAGCATTATTTCGCTTTCATGGCATGTATTGCCATAATAAATGTTATTATGATGATGAACTAAAATATTGACATGCCACACAGATTGGCCCTTAGCAGATACACAGTATGCACAGAAGTGAAACGGCATGGTCCACAACAAGAGTCAGAGACAACTGTAGGCGTTGCTGCTAACACAGGATGAACAGTGGTTGTCCATTGCCACCCACCTAATTAGATCCGGCTAGTGCTCCTCTATTGACAGTAGTCCTTGGCGAAAATGCTGTCTGGTAGACTGTGATGATCAGCAGTAATTTCAAAGTCCCTTACTAATCAGAGTGCATATTTATCCTTGCGAAAATATGGCAGTAACTAAATAAGTTGCTGAACCAATCAGAGGTTCTAACCCGTCGTTGACATTTCAGGATTTGTGCAGAGATTCAAAAGAGCACGATTTAAAGCATGACTTGAAATCTACTAGGAGAAAAGGTTGGACTGGTGGAAACAGCAGAGAGTGGAAGGCAGGCCGGCAGGCAGAAGAAAGACCTTTGAGCGATGTCCTGGGGTATGGCCCTGAGGTGCCTTGTGAGCAAGGTATAGTGCTCTTGCAATGTGATCTTCCCTTGATGGGCAGCCAAGGCAGGCTCTTTGCAGCTGGTGCAACATGATCGCGGAGCCTAAGCAGCCCAAATATGACTTGGGTGGCATGATTCAGAACTCTTTGGAATGTGTAGCCGACATGTTGAGAGCCTACATAGATGTCTCCCAGTAGCTCAGTCTGGATATTCTGGGTATTTTCAATACAGCATTTAGGATATTTATGTGCGGAGGATGCAACGAGAACTCCATGTATCTGGCACAGTTGGGATAGTGAAGACAGGGCCACTGTTAAACACTGCATCCAGGTTATGCACATTTCTTTTTTAAAGATGGCAGAAGCGGCATTGCTTTTAGCCAGATAAAAGGTGGAGTTGAATAATCCGCTGCCCTTAGACGAGCTCTATCTTTGATGTCCATCTAGGTTCTATCAGGATATAGGTTGCTGGCAGTGCTACAGTGGCCCCCAAACTCAGACCGGCCGAATCATGGGGATGAGGATCAGTATGCACCTCCACGCTGAGGGACACCACAGTTTATGAGTGTCGTTCCAGATAAGAGGGATCCCAATTTCACCAACTGGATCTGAACTCTTTAGGGAGGACGAACACCAGTGCAGGACAGTACCAGCACATTAGACACTCCGAGTGACTAACACCAGCACATTATGCTACATTGTGTCCAGGGTTGCTGAGAGGACCAGTAGAATGAGCATGTAGGTTCAACATTGGTCATGGAAAAACAGGAGTTCCTTCCTGATCGTCTGGTGAATTGTTTCCGTCTCGTACCGTAGCCGGTAAGTATGCTGCGAATAGATTGAAAAGTTGTTTATACTATAAGTGGGAGGAGCTTTGAGACGGCAAGCTAGTAACCCTGAGCACATCTGGCACTTGCGGTGGCCAATGTCAATGTGGGATATTATCCGCCGGTTTTAGAGAGCTGTGCAAATGGATGTTGTCAGTGTATTGGCTTTTAACCTCACTACCTTCTGTTGATTTTGACTTCATGTCAGTGTAGAGGAGATCATTGTTCAAGTGCTAGATAGTGAGGCGTTCCATTTCCACTGGACCAGGATTCAGATGCGTTTGGCCATTTCCGGTATTTAAAGCTGTGGCACCGCGAACAAGATTGTCTGGGTGACTATTGCTCCATTTGTTGTTTGTGAAGACCAGAGTTTAAGGTGTGATCCAATTATGTGTTGGTGGTCAGAATCAGTGTTTAAACAGATTTACCACACCCTTTCATTTAAAAACTAAATTCATATGTCACATTTAATTTCTAGGTACCATCACCAAGTATTTTAAAAAGAAAATCAAGGGCTGAAAGTTAAGAAAGGTGCCTCCCCCTGATTATTGCCTGGGAGCAAAACTGTAATTGATCTGGTGTTATTTCAACATACAGAAACTTGCAGAATGTTTTTAGTGGGGGGGTAGGGGGGCTGTAGGCAAATTGAACATTGTGGATGCCTGTCTGGTGACTCACAGATAACTTCTGTTTTGCAAGCAGACTTTTAACAGTTTACATATCTTTACATGCTCCACCTTTGAGGGATTATGGGGGTTGTTCAAACACAGGTGCACTACATTGCCTATTGATATTGCGTGGGAATTTCACAAAACACAATTCAGAAGAGTTCATTTTGGTCATGAGGCTGCCGTGTGTGTTAAAGAAAAACAAGGATATGATAGTTTATTTATATAGCTCCTATACACAATGTGTTTCAAAGCGCTTCACGACAAGGGAGGGAACAAGGGAGAATACAAAACATTCTTACAGGACATGAACAACAAGAATGTGAAATTAGCTATCATACTGGGCCTAGCAGCATTTCAGATAGTGCAAGAGCTAAGGCACAGATAGAAGGGACGGGGGAACAGACAGTCGCATACTTTACAGACTCACTTTAAATTGGATAATGTTAGCATATAAAATACATGTTATTTCTGATTTTGCAGCAGCTACACAAATACTGGTGGGGTAAATATTGCTGGCGTTAAAAATACAGCTGGTTAGGGTACACTTCAATTTCAAAGAATGGCATGTGATTGCAAGTACAATCCATTCACTATTCGATCATCATGTGTGTGTACTGTTCACACATGACGCATTCTTCACATGGCAGCAGCTATAAATGGAGGCTACCTTTTTAAGACCAGTTCGCATCTAGTCTTATGTTGGCCTGTAAGTACAGCCAGGGCCTTGCTGCATGTGTTCCTTCATGGGGCTTGTAAGCCGTGAAATAATTCTGCCAGCTATATTTGTATTGCCAGTGATAACTACCCCTGGCGATATTTACTGCAAGCGGTAATCCAGCAGAGTTGGTTTAATGGCGGGCCTTTTTTTGCTCTTCTGTGATGGGAATTGCCTATAGCCCAGCAGTAACTAAGAATTACCACCTGAGAAATTTGCAGTGAGATTGTCTATATCTCCCATGATTTCTTTGGCATATGTATTAGAGGTATAACATGTCTAACGTAGGATGTGCAGTCATGTTGATGAAAGCAAGAACATGACCAAACATTCCTGGCTATTGTAATTGAATCACTGGCAGCCACATGTTCATGTGTGGTGCATAGAGAAAGCTCAAGTGAGTGGTTGTGACACATTTGAACATGGTAGGTGTAGGATGTTTTCTTGCATATGAATACTTGCTAAACCTGTCATCATTCACAGACATCCTCACTATTCTATGTTCCTGGCTGCATTGCCAGATGAGCAGTACAAAAAGCATATAGCTATGCACACTCGGGTGGGCCTGGCCTAAACGTAAGTGCTATTATACAGACAATTAATTCCACTCTTCAGGACGTCTATGCAAGGGAAACCCAAGAAGGAGAGACTTTCAGCAGTTCACAGGATGTTCAAATGGGTAGATAAAGAAAACATTGTTTGTAATTGTAACATTATGGTGAGCTATGCATGCATAACCCACTTCACAAACATTTGATTATTGGATAAATGTCCTAATCAGGTTATAAGGTTATTGCAAGTCACCGAGTCGTTCTGTGGCCATCTTGATGCATGAGGCAACATGCTGGCTGCCTTTATTAGGTCACAGTATCCCGAGGTGACTTGAAATATTCTTTTTACATACCAGTGGCATATTTTACTCCTTACAATCTAGGGTAATGGGAGACCCGCAGGAGGTGCAGGCAATATGGCTGCCTGAGGGGGAAGCACCCCGAAAAGCACAAAAAGGAGCTGTGAATGGGTGTGTCGCAGGGCTGCTGCAGCGGCGTGCCCGCCCCCTTGTCACATCCTCAAGAAGTGATGGAGTAGATGTGAGGTCCCAAGCCTACAGGGAGGCAAATTGATCTGGAAGACAGATCAGTCCAAGGGAGGCCCCGGGGTTCATGCAATATACTGCGGCAGTTGTTGATGTGTGCGTACGGTAGGAACGGTGCCACAGTCTAATCCCACAGCATATTCAGGGAGAAATGGAAGATTCGGGCAAGTGGTGGCCCCAGTAGGAGAAGGGACGTCGGCGAGCAGAACCACGGCAGTGACGGTATCATGAGTTGTCTGGTGGGGGTCAGAAGAGGCCAACCCCTCGTACAAAAGGCTGAAGGTGAGTGTGGGAATGGTGTTGAGCCGAGGTGAGGCTCCAGTCTAGGAAGGGCCTGCGCACAGTAGTGGATACTTGGTGCCCCTGCTACATGGCTCCACGGCCCAACCAGGCAGACCGGGAGAAGAGCTGGTTCCGGCACTGGTACGTACTGGTACTGGTACATGCCAGCCAGACCTTAGGGGAGAATAGGCTCTGGAAAGCTGAGTCACATAAGGATGGCCTACACATAAGAGGCCTAGTTTGAAAATCGGAGACCCGGCCAGGTGTACTACCAGCAGTGGGGGGGGGGGTGTGGCCGTTGACTTTGCTGAATCCCCCAGATCCAGGAGGGTGTAAGGTAGCTGACCGGGTGCACAGAGGAGGAGGCACAGTAGGAAAGCTGAGATCAATGCTTGCAAAATGTCACTATTTTAGTGACAAGATGGGCATTCTGGCCAGAGCGAGGAAAACAGTCCCGAGCGGCTGGGAGGGTGCCGAAGTGGCGATTTTCCAAGACCTATCAGCTGCAACATTGGTGAGGTGGCATCAGTGCAAGCCCTTGACCAGTCGGCTTATGGAAAAGGAACTCAATTCTAGGTGGGGTTATCCATTTTTGCTCTCCTTTGAGTGTGGAGGCGTGGCATTTCGACTAGTGGATACTAAGGAAGAGCCACAGCTGCTGGTGGAATTGCGGACCATCTACCCCAGAAGGGAGAGCCGTCTAATAGGGAGAAGCAGGAACAGTTCTTTGGAGCCTTCTCTGGCACAAGCACAGGAAAAGTGATGTGGGGACTAGGAAGTTCAGAAAGACAGCCCCACCATCCGCCAGGCCTAAGTGACAATGCTCCGAGCAGTACGACCTTTATGATTATGGGTGGCTAAGATGTGTGAGGGGGAGGTGAAGGGGCGGAAATACATGAATGGAACAGGGGAACTGAGCCGGAGGGCTGCTGCCTGATCATGACTTGTAATGGGTGAGGAGGGATGACTGTTGCACTATGTGAATGTTGGGAGGTGAATAATGTGCGTAAAAGGGGGAACATCCCACGCCTAGTGGTCTGGGTCTTTCCAGGTGTCTTTTATTTTCTCTCTTGGCAGTTAAAGGGTGGTAGGGTATGTTGTTGATGTTGCAGGGGATAGGGAGGGAGGTGGAAACATGGGGAAAGGGGTGTACAATACCAAAACCCAAATGGGTGTTAAAAGAGATGGGGAACATGCTTGATACCACAGGATCCCACCAAGACATAAAGGGCAGAGCAACACTGTGACCTGGATGACACCTCAGATGGCCACTGCATATAAATGGCAGATTAGACTGGGTTCCATCAATGTGAAGGGGCTCAATGCACCCACCATGAGATCACTGTTAGCTAGGGGAAACGTCAAGGCTGGGTATAAAAATACTTTTCATTCAGGAAACTCACTGTGTGAGGGTAAAGAAATGCTGATTGCTTGGAAAGTAATCGCCCTAAATATTCTGGTCCTCAGCAGAAGACAGGAAAAGAGGGGTGGGGGTACTGTTGGGCCCCGGGTACCCACCTGATGGCATACAGGTGAACGGACCTGGAGGGCAGACTTCTCATGGGGAAAGGGTCAGTGTGGGAGAGGAAAATCATGCTAGCAGCACTTTATGGCCCAAACACGCAGCAAGTCCTGTTCATAGAAACCGCCCTGTACTCAGATGATCAATTGGGGAGGGTGATAGAATTATTGGGGGGAGCCCTGAACATGTTCCTAAACCCAGCACTTTATAGGTTAATGAGGCAGTCTCAGCCTCTGGTGTCGGCCGAGGGGAAGTTAATGGGGACAGTGGATATCCTACGCAGACACTGTGCCAGCGACTCATGGAGAGCAGCAAACCCTGGTAAAAAGGCCTACACCTCTTACTCTGCTCTGCACCAATCCTGGTCCAGGATAGATTATATTCTAACAGAAGAGGGTGGGGAACACATGATGGAGGAGTCACGAATCATACCAATAGCGAAGACGGATCACGACATGGTGGTCACTGAGCTGAGCGATCGCCTCCTGAGAAGAGGCCAGGTAACTTGTGGTACAACAACACCTTGCTACAAGACGGGGAATTTAAGAGTACTCCTAGAGAGGAGATAAAGCTTACTTTGTACGAGAATGATAACAGGGAGGTCCCTATAGGGATAGTATAGAAATCAACTAAAGCTAAGATAAGGGGGCTGCTTATAGCGGAAGAATCCAGGAACAAAATGATGGACACGGCCCTAGAAGATGACTTAGTCAACCATATAGGCGAGCTTTAGGAAACATACCATAAGGGGGAGGAGAAGGATAGCGATGTGAGAGAGACCATCCAGGATCTACAGGCTGTCCTTAAGGAATCAAACATAAGCAAAACATACCAGGGAATGAGCTTAATCATGCAGCAGGATTTTGAAAAAGCAGACAGGGCAGGTACAATCCTGGAAAATAGGTTGAAAGCCCATAGCAGGGTGAAAGTAATCATACACGGGGAGGGGACAATACAGAGCACTCCGAGAACTTAGGTAATTGCTTTACAGCATATTATCAAACTTTACAAAGGAAGCGGATGAAGATGTGGCTGGAATGTGGGACTTCCTAGGAGAGGCCAAGATGCCAAAGCTCCCCACTGAAGTGGTGCAACAGTTGGACAGTGAGATTTCCGCTAATGAGGTACAAACGGCAATAGGAGCACTTTCCACTGGTAAAGTGTCAGGAAAAGATGGGTACACCACATATTTTTATAAACATTTTAGTGGGGGTGTTATCACCCTCCTAAGATATTTAAAGGCCTACTATCGGGCAGGGACTGACCCACCTACATCTTTTCTTAAGGCTTTAATCACGTTAATACCAAAAGAGGGGAGGTTTTTAAACAAGTGTGCTGCCTATGGGCCAATATCACTCATTATTGTCGATGCAAAGATCCTGGCCTCAAGACTGGAGCAACATGTTCCAGCACTGGTGCACAGTGACCAAGTGGGATTCATGAAAAACAGGCAAGGAGCTGACAGCCTGCGAAAGACACTGGACCCGATGTCGCCTGGCAGATACGGTTTTGATTGCATTAGATGCCGAGAAGGCCTTTTGACCATGACAGCTGGGCCTTCTTGATTAATGTTGTGCAGAAATACAGATTTTGGCAAAACTGGATGAAGTTGATAGGTGTGCTTTACTCCAGGCCAAAGGCTATAGTTGTGGTTATTGGGGTCTGGTCTGTGGAATTTTCTTCGGTGATACGGACATGGCAGGGATGGCCCCTGTCTTCGTTGCTGCATGTGCTCACAATGAGCCCCTAGCCACTACATTAAGGCACAATAATGGCATGCTGGGTATTCATGTGAATGGACAGGAATATATGCTAGTTTTGTTTCCAAATGATATTTTGAGATATGCCGCACAACTGGAAACCACAATAGCTCATAATATGGATGACATCCGGGCATACGGACAGTTCTCGGGGATTAACACAAACAATGTGAAATTCCTGGTCTTGCTGCTGGGACACATGCTACCAGCAACCAAAGGTTGGTACCGATAAGGGGTTCATAAACTTACATACCTTCTGATAAATCTACCCAGAGATCCGAGAACAATATTTCCAGAGAATTATCCGGAGTTAAGTGGACATGAACAGGTGGGCCAAACTGCCTATATCCTGGAGAGTCTGCTTGAATGTAATCAAGATGAACATCCTTCCTAAGTTCCTTTACCTCTTTCAAACGACACCAGCAATGTTCCCGAGGGAGTTTCTTAGGAAACTAAAGAGAGACCTAGTGAAGTTCTTATGGTGCCCAACTGAGCCGAGGATTGGATGTAAAACCCTGATTCTTCTCAAAGACCAAGTGGGCAAGGGATTCCCAGATATAGAAACCTACCATAGGGTGATACAACTGAGGTTTATTATAGATCATCTGGACCCAGATACGAAGAAGCAATAGATCCCGACAGAGAACACGGTCCTGAGCCCAGTCACAAATGCTGACTGATTGTAGGTATCACAGGAGAACATCTAATACAGGTTTCTCAAACATCCAGTCCTCCGGGACCTGTTGAAAGAAAAGAGCCAATACTAGGTGGTTATCCATGTGGACCTCACCATTAAGCTGCTTATGGGCCCCCCTCCCATTAGAGAGAGAATACAAGACAACACAGGGCTTTCTGGGGCCTGGGACCTACCTACCTATCTGTAACGCTGCCTACCTAAATACTGTCCCTCACAAGCGCTCTGCTCATCTACCTCCAACCTGAGCCGGTTCTCCAAACAGAGATTTGGAGGGAGGTCCTTATCCTCAGCAGGTGCCTCCCTCTGGAATAGACTCCCTGCCGCCCTCTGTCTTGAGTCTGATTTTCTCAAGTTCCGGAAACTCCTCAAGAACTTCCTCTTCTCCTCTTCCTTCTATATCTCACTACCCTGCTAACCTAGCTCTCTGCTTTTTCCCTGTCTCCCTCCTCTGCCTTACAGTTTTGGAACTGGCCGCCTGGTGTACCTCAGAGTCTTTATTTCATTCAAGTGTTGCCCCACAATGTGGTGATTAATCCCTCCTACCAAGTGAGGATTCAATATATCTACTTAACCAAAAGAAGGGACACATACATAATCACTAACACAACATGTTACCCTCAGAACTCAGAAACACTACCACAGCCACTTAGCAAATATGGGCTGTGTGTAATATAATTAATAGCATGAACAAGCCATTTACTAAAAATGTCATTTTTTAAAATTCATTTACTTATTCATAGCAGAATTATCAAAAAACATTAAAAAAACACATGTACACCACATAAAAGAATACAATGATGAAAAGTAGTTTTTCCACCACACAGAATCAAGTTCACAAATGCTTGATAAACTACGCAGTAGCAACTTAATTACTCTTGCTTCCTACTGCGTACAAAAGAGCCCAATTTACATAAATTTCTGTCCTTGATGTTGTTAATAACTGGACATTCTTCAGGGGCAGAAGTTTGTCTTGTGCTTTCTGTAGCTTTCTCTATTCTTTCCTCTATGGTCCGGTTCCTATAACTGAGGGTACATACAAACATATACACAATACTAAATGGGCATTATCGGTTTATTTACTAAGCCTAGCCATCCCTAATCACTAATAGGGTACAGTAAGTATACAATACTTAATATACCTATGCCAAAAACTTGTAACACTAAATGTTTTCAAGTTCATTAACAGTTATTATTCTTTTTAGTCACCTTTATAGTGGTACGGAGAGTTAACCTATATTTGCACACAACACCTAGGTAATTTCTAAGTATATCATACCCAGAGATGAACAATTACTAAATACTTCCCTCTAAACCAATTGAGAGAAAAAACACAGGTATAGGATTAGTATCCTCACCTCAGTCACAGAGACTGATTGTCTCACTCTTGAGGAAGATCGTTATTTCTTGCTTGAAAACAACCATGTATCAGAACCAATGTGGGTCACTTGTTAGATTTTGCCCCATCCATTGTTCTAATGGACACAGAAAACTCTATGAGTTTTTAAATAATCGAATTTTGAGATTGTAGAATAGGGTTGGATAAACTGTCTACATCTTTACAAGTATACCAAAGCCCTTACCTTGATCCAAGCCATCTACATATTTCTAGCAGGACCTAGGACCCCCAATCTTCAGGTCAAATTCAAAGTCACAGGGTCACTTTCCACTTTACTAGGTAAGTAGTAAATCAGAGTGGGCAATGAAAGAACATCCGAATTGTCAAACAGAGAATGTAATCTACATGATTAGATGTTCTTGTGCATTACTGTACATAGGGAAGACCAATAGGAAGTGTAAGACACGTATGATTGAACATAAGAGCTGCCTCAAAAATCACACTGATAAAGCCCCATTAGTTAAACATTATTATGAGAAATGCCATTCCTTTATGGAATTTGAGTGGTGTATTTTGAAGAAGATTAGAGGGAAAAATCAGGAAGAAATCAATAGAATATTAATTAATTTGGAACAGAAATTCGTTTTTTTAACCAACAGCCATGTGATAGGGCTTAATGAGAATATTGAGTGGCACATTATTAAATAAAAACTAAACTACCTGTTGGTGTAGAGTCTTACATTTCTCTTGGTATTCCCGATTATAACTAGAAGCCATGCTGCAATGACTTAGGGTAACTAACAATGTATCTCAAGAACACTGGTGTAGTCCATGTTGTAATTCCCTAATACAATCAGAAGTGATGTTGCAACTGGTCATGTCAACTAATCATGTATTCCAACTACACTGTCTTAGTCCATGTTTGCCCCATTGGCGTGTATTTATTAAATCAGAAGCCTTATTGCAACCAGAAGAAAGTAAATCAAGAATGTATTGTAAGGCCTTTAGGGTCTAAAAATAGGTTGTTTCTCTGTAATGGATACATCCTACATAATGTATGTACATTTTACCCATTTTTAGTCAAAGGGCTAATATGAAAACCAAAGGTAATTGCAGAGTGTACATCTAACGGTTGAACAAGAATCATGGTTGTACAGTTGGTATTAACCAATATGAAGATAAGGTGCTCTATTGGGGTAGAATTACCTGATGTGAAATATATACTTTCAGGTGATGAAAGCGAGACTAATGTGGTATAGTTGGTAACAGAACTGGCCCCATTGTGTTAGGTGTTCAGATCCAGCACAGGGCATTGTACAGATTAGATGGTGTAGCGTCCGAGTTTCAGGTTGCTGTGACTACAGTGAGGCTGTGAGTCACGGCACGACGCAACGTCATCACGGTACAGAGTACATGATGACGTCATCATTCTGTGTATTCCACGCGTAATCCAGGCAATTATAGCGAGTCTATTGTTGCGTCTTGGGACAATAGAACTGGACCAGTACTCCATGTTCCTTCATCCTCCATAGAGCTAGGTGCACAGGAAATTCATGAATGTCCGCATAACTATAAACCATCTTGTGGGTTTAATTCGTGGCGTCACGCTACGCCATAGCGTTACGTTGTACGTGATGACATCATCATCCCGCATGTAATCACAATGAGATGAACGTTACGTGGGTATTTAATGAGCCCACCTCAGTGATTTCCAGTATGCAGATTTGCTGAATGGAGGAACACTGCAGGCACGCTGTCTCCGGTTTTAGAGGTAAGCAAAAGGCTTGAAGGGGGTGGAGGCTTTGATCTCTAATAGTGAGTACAAGGACTCTGTATACTATCAAATTATGGGTATGTTTTTCACTGCAGGCTAGGTGTTGGAACCCTACTTACCTAGTAAAGTGGAAAGTGACCCTGTGACTTTGAATTTGACCTGAAGATTGGGGGTCCTAGGTTCCTGCTAGACATATGCAGATGGCTTGGATCAAGGTAAGGGCTTTGGTATACTTGTAAAGATGTAGACAGTTTATTCAGCCCTATTCTACAATCTCAAAATTCGATTATTTAAAAACTCATAGAGTTTTCTGTGTCCATTAGAACAATGGATGGGGCGAAATCTAACAAGTGACCCACATTGGTTCTGATGCATGGTTGGTTTCAAGCACGAAATAACGATCTTCCTCAAGAGTGAGACAATCAGTCTCTGTGACCGAGGTGAGGATACCAATCCTATACCTGTGTTTTTTCTCTCAATTGGTTTAGAGGGAAGTATTTAGTAATTGTTCATCTCTGGGTATGATACACTTAGAAATGACCTAGGTGTTGTGTGCAAATATAGGTTAACTCTCCGTACCACTATAAAGGTGACTAACAAGAATAATAACTGTTAATGAACTTGAAAACATTTTCAGGGTAATTCATAGAATTCAGTGCACAAGTGTTGCACGCGGCTGGTGCACAGTGTGCGCGTGCGACTTTCTGCGCCAGCCGCGTGCGCTAAAATCCATTTCCGCGCACAGCGTATTCATGGATTTTAGCCTCCAAAACCAGCCGTGGCGCAGAGTGGCGCAGCGACCATGCAGCAGCGCCAGTTACGCCCCCAACCCCTCCCTGTGCGCCATGCACAGTGCACAAATCCCGTACAATGCGCACAGGCCCCGAACCACAAAAACGGCAGTAAAACTCCCCGCGCACCCCTCTGTACATGTACACCCCGGCGCGGGCAGTTTCCGACGCGATTGGCCCTGTGCGAGTGGGGTACGTGTCTTACTGGGTTGCGCAGGTACTTTCACACAAAAATTGGCCCTGTGCGAGCGGAGTACGTGTATTACTGGGGTGCGCGGGAACTTTCACACGCGATTGGCCCTGTGCGAGTGGGGTACATGTATCACTGGGGTGCGTAGGAACTTTCACATGCGATTGGCCCTGTGCGAGCGGGGTACGTGTATTACTGGGGTGCGCGGGAACTTTCACACGCGATTGGCCCTGTGCGAGCGGGGTACGTGTGTTACTGGGGTGCGCAGGAACATTCACACGCAATTGGCCCTGTGCGAGCGGGGTACGTGTATTACTGGGGTGCAAGGGTACTTTCACACGCGATTGGCCCTGTGCGAGCGGGTTACGTGTGTTACTGGGGTGCGCAGGAACTTTCACACATGATTGGCCCTGTGCGAGCGGGGTACATGTATTACTGGGGTGAGCGGGAACTTTCAAACGCGATTGGCCCTGTGCGAGCGGGGTACGTGTGTTACTGGGGTGCGTGGGAACTTTCACATGCGATTGGCCCTGTGTGAGCGGGGTATGTGTATTACTGGGATGAGCGGGTACTTTCACACGCGATTGGCCCTGTGCGAGCGGGGTACGTGTATTACTGGGGTGCGTGGGAACTTTCACACGCGTTTGGCCCTGTGCGAGCGGGGTACGTGTATTACTGGGTTGCGCAGGATCTTTCACACGCGATTGGCCCTGTGCGAGCGGGGTACGTGTATTACTGGGGTGCAAGGGTCCTTTCACACGCGATGGGCCCTGTGCGAGCGGGGTACGTGTGTTACTGGGGTGCGCGGGAACTTTCACACACGATTGGCCCTGTGCGAGCGGGGTACGTGTGTTACTGGGGTGCGCTGGAACTTTCACATGATTGGCCCTGTGCGAGCGGGGTACATGTATTACTGGGATGCGCGGGAACTTTCACACGCGATTGGCCCTGTACGAGCGGGCTATGTGTATTACTGGGGTGCGCGGGTACTTTCACACACGATTGACCCTCTGCGAGTAGGGTATGTGTATTACTGGGGTGCGAGGGGAACTTTCACATGATTGGCCCAGTGCGAGCGCGGTACGTGTGTTACTGGGGTGCGCTGGAACTTTCACACGCGATTGGCCCTGTACGAGCAGGGTACGTGTATTACTTGGGTGCGCAGGAACTTTCACACACGATTGGCCCTGTGCGAGCGGGGTACGTGTGTTACTGGGGTGCACGGGAACTTTCACACACGATTGGCGCTGTGCGAGCGGGGTATGTGTATTACTGGGGTGCGCGGGTACTTTCACACACGATTGGCCCTGTGCGAGCGGGATACGTGTATTACTGGGGTGCGCGGGAACTTTCATACGCGATTGGCCCTGTGCGAGCGGGGTAAGTGTGTTATTGGGGTGCGTGGGAACTTTCACATGCGATTGGCCCTGTGTGAGCGGGGTACATGTATTACTGGGGTGCGCGGGAACTTTCACACGTGATTGGTCCTGTGCAATCGGGGTACGTGAGTTACTGGGGTGCGCAGGAACTTTCACACGTGATTGGCCCTGTGCGAGCGGGGTACGTGTATTACTGGGGTGCGCGGGAACTTTCACACACGATTGGCACTGTGCGAGCGGGGTACGTGTGTTACTGGGGTGAGCGGGAACTTTCACACGCGATTGGCCCTGTGCGAGCGGGGTACGTGTATTACTGGGGTACGCAGGAACTTTCACACGTGATTGGCCCTGTGCGAGTGGGGTACGTGTGTTACTGGGGTGCACAGGAAATTTCACACACGATTGGCCCTGTGCGAGCGGGGTACGTGTATTAATGGGGTGCGCGGGAACTTTCACACGCGATTGCCCTGTGCGAGCGGGGTACGTGTATTACTGGGGTGTGCGGGAACTTTCACACGCAATTGGCCCTCTGCGAGCGGGGTACGAGCATTAATGGGGTGAGCGGGAACTTTCACACGCGATTGGCCCTGTGCGAGCGGGGTACGTGTATTACTGGGGTGCACGGGATCTTTCACATGCGATTGGCCCCGTGCGAGCGGGGTACGTGTATTACTGGGGTGCGCGGGTACTTTCACACGTGATTGGCCCTGTGCGAGCGGGGTACGTGTATTACTGGGGTGTGCGGGAACTTTCACACGCGATTGGCCCTGTGCGAGCGGGGTACGTGTGTTACTGGGGTGCGCAGGAACTTTCACACGCGATTGGCCCTGTGCGAGCAGGGTACGTGTATTACTGGGGTGCGCGGGTACTTTCACACACGATTGGCCCTGTGTGAGCGGGGTACGTGTGTTACTGGGGTGCGCGGGAACTTTCACACATGATTGGCCCTGTGCGAGCGGGGTACTAGTATTACTGGGGTGCATTACTGGGGTGCACAGGAACTTTCACATGCGATTGGCCCTGTGCGAGCGGGGTACGTGTATTACTGGGGTGCGCGGGAACTTTCATACGCGATTGGCCGTCTGCGAGCGGGGTACGTGTATTACTGGGGTGCGCGGGAACTTTCACACGCGATTGGCCCTGTGCGAGCGGGGTACGTGTGTTACTGGGGTGCGCCGGAACTTTCACACGCGATTGGCCCTGTGCGAGCGGGGTACGTGTGTTACTGGGGTGCGCGGGAACTTTCACACGCAATTGGCCCTGTGCGAACGGGGTACTTGTATTACTGGGGTGCGCAGGAAATTTCACACGCGATTGGCCCTGTGCGAGCGGGGTACGTGTATTACTGGGGTGCGCGGGTACTTTCACACACGATTGGCCCTGTGCGAGCGGGATACGTGTATTACTGGGGTGCACTGGAACTTTCACACGCGTTTGGCCCTGTGCGAGCGGGGTAAGTGTGTTATTGGGGTGCGCGGGAACTTTCACATGCGATTGGCCCAGTGCGAGCGGGGTACATGTATTACTGGGGTGCGCGGGAACTTTCACATGCGATTGGCCCTGTGCGAGCGGGGTACGTGAGTTACTGGGGTGCGCAGGAACTTTCACATGCGATTGGCCCTGTGCGAGTGGGGTACGTGTGTTACTGGGGTGCACGGGAACTTTCACACGCGATTGGCCCTGTGCGAGCGGGATACGTGTATTACTGGGGTGCGCGGGAACTTTCACACACGATTGGCCCTGTGCGAGCGGGGTACGTGTGTTACTGGGGTGCGCAGGAACTTTTACACGCGATTGGCCCTGTGCGAGCAGGGTACATGTATTACTGGGGTGCGCAGGAACATTCAAACGCGATTGGCCCTGTGCGAGCGGGGTACGTGTATTACTGGGGTGCAAGGGTACTTTCACACGCGATTGGCCCTGTGCGAGAGGGGTACGTGTGTTACTGGGGTGCGCGGGAACTTTCACATATGATTGGCCCTGTGCGAGCGGGGTACATGTATTACTGGGGTGCGCGGGAACTTTCACACGCGATTGGCCCTGTGCGAGCGGGGTACGTGTGTTACTGGGGTGCGTGGGAACTTTCACATGAGATTGGCCCTGTGTGAGCGGGGTATGTGTATTACTGGGGTGCGCGGGTACTTTCACACGCGATTGGCCCTGTGCGAGCGGGGTATGTGTATTACTGGGGTGCGCGTGATCTTTCAAACGCGATTGGCCCTGTGCGAGCGGGGTACGTGTATTACTGGGGTGCGCGGGTACTTTCACACGCAATTCGCCCTGTGCGAGAGGGGTACGTGTATTACTGGGGTGCGCGGGAACTTTCACACGTGATTGGCCCTGTGCGAGTGGGGCACGTGTGTTACTGGGGTGCGCGGGAACTTTCACAAGCGATTGGCCCTGTGCGAGCGGGGTACGTGTATTACTGGGTTGCAAGGGTCCTTTCACACGCGATGGGCCCTGTGCGAGCGGGGTACGTGTGTTACTGGGGTGCGCAGGAACTTTCACACACGATTGGCCCTGTGCGTGCAGGGTACGTGTGTTACTGGGGTGCGCTGGAACTTTCACACGATTGGCCCTGTGCGCGCGGGGTACGTGTGTTACTGGGGTGTGCGGGAACTTTCACACGCGATTGGCCCTGTACGAGCGGGGTACGTGTATTACTTGGGTGCGCAGGAACTTTCACACACGATTGGCCCTGTGCGAGCGGGGTACGTGTTTTACTGGAGTGCGCGGGAACTTTCACACGCGATTGGCGCTGTGTGAGCAGGGTATGTGTATTACTGGGGTGCGCGGGTACTTTCACACACGATTGGCCCTGTGCGAGCGGGATACGTGTATTACTGGGGTGCGCGGGAACTTTCACACGCGATTGGCCATATGCGAGCATGGTAAGTGTGTTATTGGGGTGCGTGGGAATTTTCACATGCGATTGGCCCTGTGCGAGCGGGGTACATGTATTACTGGGGTACGCGGGAACTTTCACACGCGATTGGCCCTGTGCGAGCGGGGTACGTGTATTACTGGGGTGCGCGGGAACTTTCACACGCGATTGGCCCTGTGCGAGCGGGGTACGTGTGTTACTGGGGTGCGCGGGAACTTTCACACGCGATTGGCCCTGTGCGAGCGGGATACGTGTATTAATGGGGTGCGCGGGAACTTTCACACGCGATTGGCCCTGTGCGAGCGGGGTACGTGTATTACTAGGGTGTGCGGGAACTTTCACACGCAATTGGCCCTCTGCGAGCGGGGTACGAGCATTAATGGGGTGAGCGGGAACTTTCACACGCGATTGGCCCTGTGTGAGCGGGGTACGTGTATTACTGTGGTGCGCGGGATCTTTCACATGCGATTGGCCCCGTGCGAGCGGGGTACGTGTATTACTGGGGTGCGTGGGTACTTTCACACGTGATTGGCCCTGTGCGAGCGGGGTACGTGTATTACTGGGGTGTGCGGGAACTTTCACACGCGATTGGCCCTGTGCGAGTGGGGCACTTGTGTTACTGGGGTGCGCAGGAACTTTCACACGCGATTGGCCCTGTGCGAGCGGGGTACGTGTGTTACTGGGGTGCCCGGGAACTTTCACACGCGATTGGCCTGTGCGAGCGGGGTACGTGTGTTACTGGGGTGCGCAGGAACTTTCACACGCGATTGGCCCTGTGCGAGCAGGGTACGTGTATTACTGGGGTGCGCGGGTACTTTCACACGCGATTGGCCCTGTGCGAGCGGGGTACGTGTGTTACTGGGGTGCGCGGGAACTTTCACACATGATTGGCCCTGTGCGAGCGGGGTACATGTATTACTGGGGTGCGCAGGAACTTTCACATGCGATTGGCCCTGTGCGAGTGGGGTACGTGTGTTACTGGGGTGCACGGGAACTTTCACACGCGATTGGCCCTGTCCGAGCGGGGTACGTGTATTACTGGGGTGCGTGGGAACTTTCACACGCGATTGGCCCTGTGCGAGCGGGGTACGTGTGTTACTGGGGTGCGCAGGAACTTTCACACATGATTGGCCCTGTGCGAGCGGGGTACATGTATTACTGGGGTGCGCAGGAACTTTCACACGCGATTGGCCCTGTGCGAGCGGGGTACGTGTGTTACTGGGGTGCGCAGGAACTTTCACACGCGATTGGCCCTGTGCGAGCAGGGTACGTGTATTACTGGGGTGCGCGGGAACTTTCACACATGATTGGCCTTGTGCGAGCGGGGTACATGTATTACTGGGGTGCGCAGGAACTTTCACACGCGATTGGCCCTGTGTGAGCAGGGTACGTGTGTTACTGGGGTGCACGGGAACTTTCACACGCGATTGGCCCTGTGCGAGCAGGGTACGTGTATTACTGGGGTGCACGGGAACTTTCACACGCGATTGGCCCTATGTCAGCGGGGTACGTGTATTACTGGGGTGCGCTGGAACTTTCATGCGCGATTGGCCCTCTGCGAGCGGGGTACGTGTATTACTGGGGTGCGCGGGAACTTTCACACGCGATTGGCCCTGTGCGAGCGGGGTATGTGTGTTCCTGGGGTGCGCGGGAACTTTTACACGCGATTGGCCCTGTGCGAGCGGGGTACGTGTGTTACTGGGGTGCGCGGGAACTTTCACACGCGATTGGCCCTGTGCGAGCGGGGTACGTGTGTTACTGGGGTGCGCGGGAACTTTCACACGCAATTGGCCCTGTGCGAATGGGGTACGTGTATTACTGGGGTGCGCAGGAAATTTCACACGCGATTGGCCCTGTGCGAGCGGGGTACGTGTATTACTGGGGTGCGCGGGTACTTTCACACACGATTGGCCCTGTGCGAGCGGGATACGTGTATTACTGGGGTGCGCTGGAACTTTCACATGCGATTGGACCAGTGCGAGCGGGGTACATGTATTACTGGGGTGCGTGGGAACTTTCACATGCGATTGGCCCTGTGCGAGTGGGGTACGTGAGTTACTGGGGTGCGCAGGAACTTTCACACGCGATTGGCCCTGTGCGAGCGGGGTATGTGTGTTACTGGGGTGCACGGGAACTTTCACACGCGATTGGCCCTGTGCGAGCGGGGAATGTGTATTACTGGGGTACGCGGGAACTTTCACACGCAATTGGCCCTGTGCGAATGGGGTACGTGTATTACTGGGGTGCGCAGGAAATTTCACACGCGATTGGCCCTGTGCGAGCGGGGTACGTGTATTACTGGGGTGCGCGGGTACTTTCACACACGATTGGCCCTGTGCGAGCGGGATACGTGTATTACTGGGGTGCGCTGGAACTTTCACATGCGATTGGACCACTGCGAGCGGGGTACATGTATTACTGGGGTGCATGGGAACTTTCACATGCGATTGGCCCTGTGCAAGTGGGGTACGTGAGTTACTGGGGTGCGCAGGAACTTTCACACGCGATTGGCCCTGTGCGAGCGGGGTATGTGTGTTACTGGGGTGCACGGGAACTTTCACACGCGATTGGCCCTGTGCGAGCGGGGAATGTGTATTACTGGGGTACGCGGGAACTTTCACACGCGATTGGCCCTGTGCGAGTGGGGTACGTGTGTTACTGGGGTGCACGGGAACTTTCACACACGATTGGCCCTGTGCGAGCGGGGTACGTGTATTACTGGGGTGCGCAGGAACTTTCACACGCGATTGGCCCTGTGCGAGCGGGGTATGTGTATTACTGGGGTGTGCGGGAACTTTCACATGCAAATTGGCCCTCTGTGAGTGGGGTACGAGCATTACTGGGGTGAGCGGGAACTTTCACACGTGATTGGCCCTGTGGGAGCGGGGTACGTGTATTACTGGGGTGCGTGGGATCTTTCACACGCGATTGGCCCCGTGCGAGTGGGGTACGTGTATTACTGGGGTGCACGGGTACTTTCACACGCGATTGGCCCTGTGCGAGTGGGGTATGTGTATTACTGGGGTGCGCGGGAACTTTCACACACGATTGGCCCTGTGCGAGCGGGGTACGTGTGTTACTGGGGTGCGCAGGAACTTTCACACGCGATTGGCCCTGTGCGAGCAGGGTACGTGTATTAGTGGGGTGCGTGGGAACTTTCACACGCGATTGGCCCTGTGCGAGCGGGGTACGTGTATTACTGTGGTGCGTGGGATCTTTCACACGCGATTGGCCCTGTGCGAGTGGGGTACGTGTATTACTGGTGTGCACGGGTACTTTCACACGCGATTGGCCCTGTGCGAGTGGGGTATGTGTATTAATGGGGTGCGCGGGAACTTTCACACGCGATTGGCCCTGTGCGAGCGGGGTACGTGTGTTACTGGGGTGCGCAGGAACTTTCACACGCGATTGGCCCTGTGCGAGCAGGGTACGTGTATTACTGGGGTGCGTGGGAACTTTCACACGCGATTGGCCCTGTGCGAGCGGGGTACGTGTATTACTGGGGTGCGCAGGAACTTTCACACGCGATTGGCCCTGTGTGAGCAGGGTACGTGTGTTACTGGGGTGCACGGGAACTTTCACATGCGATTGGCCCTGTACGAGCGGGGTACGTGTATTACTTGGGTGCGCAGGAACTTTCACACACGATTGGCCCTGTGCGAGCGGGGTACGTGTTTTACTGGGGTGCGCGGGAACTTTCACACGCGATTGGCGCTGTGCGAGCAGGGTATGTGTATTACTGGGGTGCGCGGGTACTTTCACACACGATTGGCCCTGTGCGAGCGGGATACGTGTATTACTGGGGTGCGCGGGAACTTTCACACGCGATGGGCCATGTGCGAGCATGGTAAGTGTGTTATTGGGGTGCGTGGGAACTTTCACATGCGATTGGCATTGTGCGAGCGGGGTACATGTATTACTGGGGTACGCGGGAACTTTCACACGTGATTGGCCCTGTGCGAGCGGGGTACGTGTGTTACTGGGGTGTGCGGGAACTTTCACACACGATTGGCCATGTACGAGCGGGGTACGTGTATTACTTGGGTGCGCAGAAACTTTCACACACGATTGGCCCTGTGCGAGCGGGGTACGTGTTTTACTGGGGTGCGCGGGAACTTTCACACGCGATTGGCGCTGTGCGAGCAGGGTATGTGTATTACTGGGGTGCGCGGGTACTTTCACACACGATTGGCCCTGTGCGAGCGGGATACGTGTATTACTGGGGTGCGCGGGAACTTTCACACGCGATTGACCATGTGCGAGCATGGTAAGTGTGTTATTGGGGTGCGTGGGAACTTTCACATGCAATTGGCCCTGTGCGAGCGGGGTACATGTATTACTGGGGTACGCGGGAACTTTCACACGTGATTGGCCCTGTGCAAGCAGGGTACGTGAGTTACTGGGGTGCGCAGGAACTTTCACACGCGATTGGCCCTGTGCGAGCGGGGTACGTGTATTACTGGGGTGCGCGGGAACTTTCACACGCGATTGGCCCTGTGCGAGCGGGGTACGTGTGTTACTGGGGTGCGCGGGAACTTTCACACGCGATTGGCCCTGTGCGAGCGGGATACGTGTATTACTGGGGTACGCGGGAACTTTTACACGCGATTGGCCCTGTGCGAGTGGGGTATGTGTGTTACTGGGGTGCACGGGAAATTTCACACACGATTGGCCCTGTGCGAGCGGGGTACATCTATTAATGGGGTGCGTGGGAACTTTCACACGCGATTGGCCCTGTGCGAGCGGGGTACATGTATTACTAGGGTGTGCAGGAACTTTCACACGCAATTGGCCCTCTGCGAGCGGGGTACGAGCATTAATGGGGTGAGCGGGAACTTTCACACGCGATTGGCCCTGTGTGAGCGGGGTACGTGTTTACTGGGGTGCGCGGGATCTTTCACACGCGATTGGCCCCGTGCGAGCGGGGTACGTGTATTACTGGGGTGCGTGGGTACTTTCACACGCGATTGGCCCTGTGCGAGTGGGGCACTTGTGTTACTGCGGTGCGCAGGAACTTTCACACGCGATTGGCCCTGTGCGAGCGGGGTACGTGTGTTACTGGGGTGCCCGGGAACTTTCACACGCGATTGGCCTGTGCGAGCGGGGTACGTGTGTTACTGGGGTGCGCAGGAACTTTCACACGCGATTGGCCCTGTGCGAGCAGGGTACGTGTATTACTGGGGTGCGCGGGTACTTTCACACGCGATTGGCCCTGTGCGAGCGGGGTACGTGTGTTACTGGGGTGCGCGGGAACTTTCACACATGATTGGCCCTGTGCGAGCGGGGTACATGTATTACTGGGGTGCGCAGGAACTTTCACATGCGATTGGCCCTGTGCGAGTGGGGTACGTGTGTTACTGGGGTGCACGGGAACTTTCACACGCGATTGGCCCTGTCCAAGCTGGGTACGTGTATTACTGGGGTGCGTGGGAACTTTCACACGCGATTGGCCCCGTGCGAGCAGGGTACATGTATTACTGGGGTGCGTGGGAACTTTCATACGCGATTGGCCCTCTGCGAGCGGGGTACGTGTATTACTGGGGTGCGCGGGAACTTTCACACGCGATTGGCCCTGTGCGAGCGGGGTACGTGTGTTACTGGGGTGCGCGGGAACTTTCACACGCGATTGGCCCTGTGCGAGCGGGGTACGTGTGTTACTGGGGTGCGCGGGAACTTTCACACGCAATTGGCCCTGTGCGAACGGGGTACATGTATTACTGGCGTGCGTGGGAACTTTCACATGCGATTGGCCCTGTGCGAGTGGGGTACGTGAGTTACTGGGGTGCACAGGAACTTTCACACGCGATTGGCCCTGTGCGAGCGGGGTATGTGTGTTACTGGGGTGCGCGGGAACTTTCACACGCGATTGACCCTGTGCGAGCGGGGAATGTGTATTACTGGGGTACGCGGGAACTTTCACACGCGATTGGCCCTGTGCGAGCGGGGTACGTGTATTACTGGGGTGCGTGGGATCTTTCAAACACGATTGGCCCCGTGCGAGTGGGGTACGTGTATTACTGGGGTGCACGGGAACTTTCACACGCGATTGGCCCTGTGCGAGCGGGGTACGTGTGTTACTGGGGTGCGCAGGAACTTTCACACGCGATTGGCCCTGTGCGAGCAGGGTACGTGTATTAGTGGGGAGCGTGGGAACTTTCACACGCGATTGGCCCTGTGCGAGCGGGGTACGTGTATTACTGGGGTGCGTGGGATCTTTCACACGCGATTGGCCCCGTGCGAGTGGGGTACGTGTATTACTGGGGTGCACGGGTACTTTCACACGCGATTGGCCCTGTGCGAGTGGGGTATGTGTATTACTGGGGTGCGCGGGAACTTTAACACGCGATTGGCCCTGTGCGAGCGGGGTACGTGTGTTACTGGGGTGCGCAGGAACTTTCACACGCGATTGGCCCTGTGCGAGCAGGGTACGTGTATTACTGGGGTGCGTGGGAACTTTCACACGCGATTGGCCCTGTGCGAGCGGGGTACGTGTGTTACTGGGGTGCGCAGGAACTTTCACACGCGATTGGCCCTGTGCGAGCAGGGTACGTGTATTACTGGGGTGCGCGGGAACTTTCACACATGATTGGCCTTGTGCGAGCGGGGTACATGTATTACTGGGGTGCGCAGGAACTTTCACACGCGATTGGCCCTGTTTGAGCAGGGTACGTGTGTTACTGGGGTGCACGGGAACTTTCACACGCGATTGGCCCTGTGCGAGCAGGGTACGTGTATTACTGGGGTGCACAGGAACTTTCACACGCGATTGGCCCTGTGTCAGCGGGGTACGTGTATTACTGGGGCGCGCTGGAACTTTCATGCGCGATTGGCCCTCTGCGAGCGGGGTACGTGTATTACTGGGGTGCGCGGGAACTTTCACACGCGATTGGCCCTGTGCGAGCGGGGTATGTGTGTTCCTGGGGTGCGCGGGAACTTTTACACGCGATTGGCCCTGTGCGAGCGGGGTACGTGTGTTACTGGGGTGCGCGGGAACTTTCACACGCGATTGGCCCTGTGCGAGCGGGGTACGTGTGTTACTGGGGTGCGCGGGAACTCTCACACGCAATTGGCCCTGTGCGAACGGGGTACGTGTATTACTGGGGTGCGCAGGAAATTTCACACGCGATTGGCCCTGTGCGAGCGGGGTACGTGTATTACTGGGGTGCGCGGGTACTTTCACACACGATTGGCCCTGTGCGAGCGGGATACGTGTATTACTGGGGTGCGCTGGAACTTTCACATGCGATTGGACCAGTGCGAGCGGGGTACATGTATCACTGGGGTGCGTGGGAACTTTCACATGCGATTGGCCCTGTGCGAGTGGGGTACGTGAGTTACTGGGGTGCGCAGGAACTTTCACACGCGATTGGCCCTGTGCGAGCGGGGTATGTGTGTTACTGGGGTGCACGGGAACTTTCACACGCGATTGGCCCTGTGCGAGCGGGGAATGTGTATTACTGGGGTACGCGGGAACTTTCACACGCGATTGGCCCTGTGCGAGTGGGGTACGTGTGTTACTGGGGTGCACGGGAACTTTCACACACGATTGGCCCTGTGCGAGCGGGGTACGTGTATTACTGGGGTGCGCGGGAACTTTCACACGCGATTGGCCCTGTGCGAGCGGGGTATGTGTATTACTGGGGTGTGCGGGAACTTTCACATGCAAATTGGCCCTCTGTGAGTGGGGTACGAGCATTACTGGGGTGAGCGGGAACTTTCACACGTGATTGGCCCTGTGGGAGCGGGGTACGTGTATTACTGGGGTGCGTGGGATCTTTCACACGCGATTGGCCCCGTGCGAGTGAGGTACGTGTATTACTGGGGTGCACGGGTACTTTCACACGCGATTGGCCCTGTGCGAGTGGGGTATGTGTATTACTGGGGTGCCCGGGAACTTTCACACGCGATTGGCCCTGTGCGAGCGGGGTACGTGTGTTACTGGGGTGCGCAGGAACTTTCACACGCGATTGGCCCTGTGCGAGCAGGGTACGTGTATTAGTGGGGTGCGTGGGAACTTTCACACGCGATTGGCCCTGTGCGAGCGGGGTACGTGTATTACTGTGGTGCGTGGGATCTTTCACACGCGATTGGCCCCGTGCGAGCAGGGTACGTGTATTACTGGGGTGCGTGGGAACTTTCACACGCGATTGGCCCTGTGCGAGCGGGGTACGTGTGTTACTGGGGTGCGCAGGAACTTTCACACGCGATTGGCCCTGTGCGAGCAGGGTACGTGTATTACTGGGGTGCGCGGGAACTTTCACACATGATTGGCCTTGTGCGAGCGGGGTACATGTATTACTGGGGTGCGCAGGAACTTTCACACGCGATTGGCCCTGTGTGAGCAGGGTACGTGTGTTACTGGGGTGCACGGGAACTTTCACACGCAATTGGCCCTGTGCGAGCAGGGTACGTGTATTACTGGGGTGCGCTGGAACTTTCATGCGCGATTGGCCCTCTGCGAGCGGGGTACGTGTATTACTGGGGTGCGCGGGAACTTTCACACGCGATTGGCCCTGTGCGAGCGGGGTATGTGTGTTCCTGGGGTGCGCGGGAACTTTTACACGCGATTGGCCCTGTGCGAGCGGGGTACGTGTGTTACTGGGGTGCTCGGGAACTTTCACACGCGAGTGGCCCTGTGCGAACGGGGTACGTATATTACTGGGGTGCGCAGGAAATTTCACACGCGATTGGCCCTGTGCGAGCGGGGTACGTGTGTAACTGGGGTGAACGTGAACTTTCACACACGAATTTGCTGTCAGAGCGGGTTACGTGTATCCAGTGTGATGCGCGGGGAGTCCTACACGTGAATTGGCAGTGTGGGTCCTCCCAGGTGTCCCCTCTACCCCCACCACGGCCCCTGCAGGCAGCCCACACCACAGGGGACTACCCTGCACCCCTGGACATGTCCCGCAGGCAGCCCGTCCACCATGGCCATGCCCCCCAGCCAGGCCACATGTCACATTGCACTAGTGATCACCAACTCATGTCCCCCTGCACCCCACCCCCCATCAGTGAGGGGCACCTGCCAGCAGGCCCCAATAATGTCCCCCAGCACCCCCACCCCCCAGCAGTGAGGGGCACTTGCCAGCAGGCCCCCACTCATGTCCCCCTGCACCCCCACCCCCCAGCAGTGAGGGGTACCTGCCAGCAGGCCCCCACTCATGTCCCCCTGCACTCCTACCCCCCATCAGTGAGGGGCACCAGCCAGCAGGCCCCCACGCATTCCCCCCAACATGTCAACATGACCCACAATTATGGCCCTCATGGCCACCAAAATCCCATGGCACGCCACCCCTGCCCAAATAACCAACCAAGCATAACATACATCCCACATTCAAATGCCCATTACATGAAACAACCCAAATGGCATGTATGTACATCAACACATGTCCGTCACACACACACAATGGTTGTCATTGATTGTGTAAACTCACATTTTCACATGCATTAACCCAATGATCGAATCCCACACATGGGACTAAAATATGAAAATGTATTATGTACAAAAATAAAGCAATGAAATGAAAGCATAACAAAATAGCAAACATGAAATGAAAAGCATGTGCAAAAGATGAGTAAATGAAAAGTACAACCAATCCAAAGTAATCCTAAAGAAAAATAGTCAAAACTCTCCCTCCACCAACGCAAATCCAAAGGAAACATAAAAAGAAAAATCCATTGATCCATGGTGAAATCAAAAGAAAAAGTTCAAAATAATCCATGGTCCAACTATGTACAATCCATTGTCAAGGGTTCATGAGCCCAACGAAAGAAATGAAACCTACCTAAGAAACTACCTAATAAAAAAAAATATATACAAATGAGTGTGGCATAGTCCATTCACCACAAATCAAAGGAAAAGGAAAAGGAAACCTAACTCTAAAAACTATTTACAATGGCAGCGGGCTAGTCCGACGGCTCACTTTTCGATGTCCCGGGCCAGGGCATCATCGAACTCCTACTCGATGTCCCGGAAGCGGTCCTCTTCCATGGCCCCGAGGGTTCCCAGCGACGATGACATGTTCACCTCCAACTCCCTGCGAATTGCCTCGAGGCACTCGGCCTGCCTCAGTGCCCTCCGCATGGAGTTCTCTGCCCTGACCATCGTGAGCCGTGCCTCTTCCGCCCGCTGCCGCTCCGCATCTATGGCGTGGCCCAACCGCTGCCACACGGAAGACACTTCCAATCCTGGGTCCTCATGCCCTCTGGCCGATGCCTGCCCCTCGGATGTTGAAGGCCCTGAGCTATCATGGCTCCCACCTTGTTGCTGCTGCTGCTGCTGTTTCTGTGCCTGTGCCCCTGCTCTTGCTGCCTGCACGTCCTCCTCTGGCTGGGGTGCAGTTGTTGAGGTGGCAACCCCTGCTGGACGTCCGACTCCCGACTGTGGCAGGGATGTGTCCTCCACCAGCCTGGCCGCAGGGTCAGAGGCAGCTCCACAGGGTACCCAGGTGATACATGGGTGGGAAGATGACATGGAGGACGACTGGCGCATAGGGGGTTCAGGTGAGGAGGGGGTCGGAACAAGGTCCAGCAAACGGAGGAATCCGGCCCTGGTGACCCGTCCCAGTAGGTTAACGCGGTCAACAAGGCATTTGAGATGACATGCAGTGTCCTCACGAAAACACTGCAGGTCACCGTGCGTGCCCCGTTGACGCAACGCCATCCCACTCAGGACAGGCTCAACCCGGTCCCGGATAACCACGTCCGCAGGGAGAGGAAGGCCAGTTGTTGTAAGCGGATCCCCTCCCTGAAAACGGGTCTGGGCGTAGACATCCATGCTGGTGCAGGATGATGCAGTCACAGGATCGGGGACAGGATTACACACAGGCACCTCCGTGGCGGCCTGTGCTGCCTCCTGTCCCTGCCCCTGCGCTGCACCACTAGCACCAGTGGAATCCCCACCTCCAGACCCTGTGTCTGTCCCTTCCATGGCCTCCTCCTCCACCAAACTCCCCACCAACCTGGATGACACTGTGCCATCTTCCTCCGTCGGACCCTGTGGGGTCTCAGCTGCCACTTCTGCTGCCGAGGAGTCCAACTCCGACCTCCGCCTCTTGGACCTACCCTCGGCAGCTGCGGCCTGGGACGCGGCACCGGACTCCTCACTCCCTGACGATATGACAACCTGGGAGGGGAGCCGGGCCTTGCGTCTCCGGCTGGCGGTGCGATCCCTGCCGCCTTGCTCCACAGCACCCTCTCCGCCCTCTTCATCAGTTGACGCTGAAGACAGGGAGAGATAGGACACAGGCATCAGGGCACTGTACAATGGACTGATACACACATGACAGCTGCACATGAGTGGCAGTGTCACACTTCAGATATGGCATCACAATCCCCAACACACATGTCATTTCAACTCACACACATGAGCAATTCCACAGTAATATTGCACCAGGCGCACCATCCATACACATACAACAGCATGAGCAGCTGAAGGTGAGCCTTACATCACATGAAACACGGGGAGTGCACAAGACATGCGCACACGCCACCACACTTACATACATGTGTACATCTCCACCAACTGTCGCAGTGATGAGATCGCCATCCATGTCACATCTGGCATTCAGCCTTCTACATATCAGTGTCACATGCATCCATGTTGTATCACAGTTGCACACTTGTCAAATACACACACATGCACATGGACACAGTGCAGATACATGCAGCTGGAACCACCATCCATGTGTGACACTACAACCATGCCAATGTACATACACAGAAATTCAAACATGTGTGCTCCCACATCTGCATTTGGCCTGCATGCTTACCAACACATACACCATCGATGTGTCTCACACCTGAGAGGGCTCACATGTGTCAGCCTCACGCCCCTGTACATACACATCCCTACATGGCGCTACAAAAACACATGTGCAACCTGCACACTACTAGCACACCACGACACGCACAGCGTCCAATCAGTATGCATGTACACTTACCGCTCAACTTCAGACGGGTCTGCCTCTCAAGGACCTGGACGTGGAGTGCTGGGCGTATGTGTTCCAGTACCCTCATTTGGTGGTCGGACAGGTGGCCCTGGCGCCCCTTGGCATCCGCTGCCTTCAAGAGGCGCCGGGCCTTGTTGAGGGTCCTGGACCTGAAGTCCTCCCAGCGCTTCTTGACATGTTGTAAGTCGTGGACTGCCACCCCCTCCACGTTGATGGCAGTCACAATGTCCATCCAGATCCTGGTCCGTCCTTCATAGTCGGCGCGCAAACTTCCAAAGAGGGCATCATACTGCCCCAGGACTTGCTCCACCAGGACATTGGCAGTGAAGCTGGTGGCCCTCTGCCTCTCTGGCTGGGGGTTATCAGTGGTGCCAGTTGGTGTTGTGCCCGACATGGCAACCCCAGAGGCAGGAGTGGGTGGGCAACTGGGTCCTTGGGCTGGGCTGTGGAACGATGGTATCCCAGTCGGGAGTCTTCAGGTTCCAGCAGGGGTGGTCACAGCAACTGTACCCCTGGCTGACGTGCAGGCAGCAAATAGCAGGGCACGTAGGCAGCAGGCAGTCAGGCAGCAGCAGATGGCAGGTGGGAGTGTGCTCGGGGCTCTGGGGGGCAGTAATTCGGGGCAGGAGCATGGTCTTCCGTGTGTTGTTGCGTGGCCAGATTGATATGGAGTGATTTGGCATGTGAAAAAATTGCATGTCAGCGTGTAATTGGAGGAAAGGCCCTTAGCGCGTAAAAGCGTCAGCAGACGTACGCGATTTCATTGGACCAAAGGCCCTTAGCGCGTTAGCGCTTCTGTGACGTCCACGTGTGAATGCGTGTAATCCAAGGAAAGGGCCTACGCGCGTAATGATGTGACGCACACGGGCGTTTCCATCAACACTGGTGCATGTTCATCGTACACGTCCAAAAACTGCATGTCCGAGTGTCAGCTCGTGTAATTGGATGAAAGGGCCTTAGCGCGTACACGCGTAAGTGAAGCTGTACGTGTGGGCCACTTTAAAAGGTACGTGTAGGACCCCATTTCCTTGTATGTGCTTTTCGTGGAGAGCGAGTGGGTGAATTCTGTACTTTTTGTCGGTTCACACGGGATTACTTCATAGCGTTTCAAGTTCGTACTCCCTCTTACCTCTGACAGTGTTCTTTTTTTTTTTGGGCCTGTTTCCTCAAACAGCGTTCACTTCTTCTTTTGTCCTGTCTCCTCAGAAAACGTACAATTCTTCTTTTGGCGGGGGTGTTGCCAACGTGCGCACACATGCTTTTTTTCATGTTCTTTTTCCAAGCAGACGGTGAGTCGCGCACGGATTTACCAACTGTGCTTGCCCCGTGTGTCGTGTACCCCTTCAGAGGTCATTGTAGGCTGCTTGTAACATGTGTACGCTTATTTTTCTGTTTCTGGGTGCCACAGCGTAGTGCAGGTTCATTTTACCACGCACGTAGTCTACGAGGGGTTGCGTGCACGTTACTTTTTTTTTTTGGCGTGCTTGTGCATTGCGTGACCCGTCATCTTCCCCCAGGGGTCAGAGACAGCCTTGCTAGAACACTAGGGTATGAATTCCATCTAGTACCCTACCCCTTTCACCCCCAATTGCCCAGGACAATTGTTTACTGCAACTCCCATACGCACAACAACATCAGTGCCATGGTTGGGAGGCGACCAAGCAGTAAGTAAGGCAAAGGTGGCCGACCTACAAAAAATGGACGTGGTGGGCACGGTAGGGGACGTGGCCAGGATTTTCAGGGTGCCCCTAGACCCCCATGTGTGGCGGACCAATCAGGGACACCCATGCTCCTCCCCCATGGTTGAGGTGACTGACACCATCCCAGCTCAGCCCTTGTTGGACCAGCCCATTGTGGCACCTGACCCGGCACAGGATGACTCCCAGGCTGACTTCCAGGTCAGCAAGTCTAAGCCACGTGTGCCGGTGCAAGTTGGCGTCACCAGGCCACGTGGATATGGGGCAGCAATGTCATCTGCTGCCCCAAGTAGGCAGGGTGGGGAGGCTGCAGGGGCAGCTGCAGCTCTATCCACCCCAGCTCTGAGTCTCCCAGTCGGGACAGTGTCGGTCCTGGTCTATCAAACTGACGTTGCCCCTGCCAACATCACACTTCAGCCAATGCCTGCACCAAGACCTATGGTCATTGTGCCTTCGCACACTCCCAGTACCCAGTCCACTTGCGCTTCTGCCCCTACTGACCAGAGCGGCGCAAGCCACTCAGGCTCTGCTCCACCTTTGAAAAAGAGGAAGAAGGGTGCTCGGGCACTACAGGCTGAGACCCCAGACACGGCTACACAGTCCGGCATGTCAAGGAAGCCTAGCTTTAATGACACCAAATTTGATGCACTGTGACCTATATGTCGGCACATAGCCGCAAAATGGTAGTGACTGCAGGGTGCAAGACCACACCTGGTCAACGTAGGGCACACTGGCAGACCATCGCGGACCGCATAAGTGCCCTTGGATTTGTGAGGCGCACAGCTGATGATTGCTACAAGCCGTGGAATGACCTGAAACGCAGAGCAAAGAACAAGCTGGCTTCAAATCATGCTGCTACTCTGGTGACTGGTGGTGGGTCTCCACCAGAGGACAACAAACTCACTGAACATGAGTCTGTTGCTGGGACCTTCGTCACAGAGGAACAGATCCAAGGTGTGGGAGAGCTACCTGATTACGAGGCATTGTCCAGTGAGTGCCCTTGCATGTGTGTGTAATCCATGTGTATGTTGTTTGGGTGACGGGTTCTGATTGAGTGCCAGGTGAGCGTGTGTACTCCTGAGTGTTATGGGTCACCCATGTGCTTCCTCCAATACATTCACGTGCCTTTGATTTGGGTATGACAGTATTCCTTCTGCCCACAGCAGCCAATTAGCCCCACATTACTGCTGTTGCACTTGAACTATCATCTTGCAACAACATTGTTTTGATTTTTTCTGTGTTCACTCAGGCTTGTTGTTTAGATTATCCCATTTTTCATATGCTTTTTTCATCCCTAATGCCACACATGTGACATGCTTCTGTCATTGTTTACACCCCACATTGTGCCACTTTAGTTACCTGGTTATGTGAATGATTAAACCATTCACGGCGAGGGAGTATTGGCCTGCTGACATTTATTTTTAGGGCCTGTTTGCATGTGGAGCATGATAGTTGTTTCCTGTCATGTTGAAGTGTACATCTGCCTACAATCACTGTCTAATTGTACACTGGATGTGTTGCAGTGTGCGGCACATGCATATTTTGCAACACTATTCTGCATTAATCTTCTCATCATGTCCATCTGACATGGATGTGTGACAGTACTCATTCACTGACATATCGCTGTAGTTGTCTAATTTACCATGGCTATGCTACATGACATCTGTGTGCTGGCATGTGTCATGTATGTGTATTGGACATGCCACTCACAGGCTGATGTGTGATGCCAGTGCTACACGACATACTGCGAATGTGTTGCTTTTCCATCTTGGTGTCCTCATTGTCTGCCTTTTGCACTCCCCTTCAAAATCATTGACAGTGCATGCATGCCAGGGTTATAGTCATGTGGGACATGTGTAAACCATGTACAGGATCTCTGTCTTGTCAGGCCTATGTGTGTGCTATGGTGCTCATGCCTGTTTCCATTTCTTGTATTTCATGTTTTTGCAGGTGACGATGCACTTGATGCTGGTGAGGTTCAGGAGATGGTGCAGACCCAGGAGGATTCTCAGCCACGACCAGGCACCAGTGGGGGACATGGTGTGGTGGTGGGTGAAAACACTTTGGTACTGCAGACCATACTGTCGAGGGGTGGCTCTGGTAGCAGTTTCCCAGACCTCTATTCAGGTGCTGAGTCGGATGATGAGACTTATGTGCTGTCACAGGTCAGTGCTTCTGGCAGGGATTCTGTTCTGTCCAACCCACCTGCACCAGGGGTAGAACCCTCTATGGGGATGTCACTGTTGGTAGGTCCGCCTTTGGCGGTTACAGATGCAGGGTCACACTCCACAGATCTGATCCTGTTCCTGGGCCAGCAGATCAGAGGGGGAATGCAGCCCTGCAGCCTCAGGCAGTGCCAGCACAGCAAGGTGCAGATCGCCTTGCCCCGAACAGGTATGGTGCCCGCCGACGCGGTGGCCGTGCGCCACCAGGCAATACTGTATGGAAAAACTCCATGTACGGTATGGCAACCCAACAGGCAGCATCAGTAGAAATGATGGCTCAGGCAATGGAGAGGGTGGCCACTTCCATTATCCCCCCTGAAATGCAGATGGAGCAACAACAGCAGGCAACAGACTCCATTTGCCAATCACACAGGGAAGACATGTTGGCGTCCAACAGGGACCGACGGGCGGCACTGGAGACTCTGCGCAAATCCATATCAATAGAGTCACAGGGCCACAGGGAAGCCCTGTGGGTGGAACTCCATAACCTCAGGCAGAGTCTGCTTGAACTTGAGGCTTCCTGAAATGTTAGGGCAGAACAGCAGCTGGAGCAGCTCACACGTTCACTCTCAGCTGAGCTGCAGGCAACACATGAGGAGATCCGGGCATCCTGCGAGGCCATGCGTGCAGAAGTGCAGGCAACCCGTGACGTGCTGCATGGGGATCTCCACACTTTAATCCTCCAGAATCAGACCTTCCAGACCCGCATGCTTGCTGCCATGGAGGACCATACCAGGGCTTTGCATGGGCTGCCTCCCATAGTGCCACCACCTCCTCATGCAGCAACAGAGGGTGAAGAGAGCAACAGCAGTTCTCCCACAATGGCATAGCCATGCAGGCCATGAGCCCATGGAGATATTTTTTTTCTCGCAACATCCACGCAGGTGGGTGTTGGTGTGCACCCTGTCCTCAAACCTCCTGGGTGGCCTCCCACCCCCCTGATGCCCACATGTGCATTTTTTTTTTTTTTACTGTGTGTTGCCTTGTGTGGCTCCCGTGGGCATCCACTGTATTCCGGCTGGGCACATGCAGGCTTGTCCTGAGTTTGGGTTAGGTGCTTGGGTTCGTGACACACACACCCCTCCTGCTTCTCGTTTCCATGGGCTTGCAAAGGGTGTGACCAAGTGACAGTGACTTACACAGTGACATTGGGCTCCCATGAGCTGTGTGGGCAGTCTGTAGTCAATATTGTGTGTACATCCCTAGTGGGTATTGTTGTTGTATTGTACACTGCATGGTGTATTGATATGTGCTTGTGCATCCATGTCTTCCTCCTAATTTGCAGGTTCCTTCCTCATGTCTTCACAAGGCCGTCTCCTTTGCAGATGGAGTTCATGTTGTATGCAGTACACTGACACATTTGTGTGGCAGCAACACTCTACAGTTGGAAGGGGTCGATGGGCTGGCTTATTCAGGTTGTAAGACTACCACTACTTGGACTTAGTACTGTCATGTTTTTGCAATGTTTCATGGTGTGTTGCTGTATTGTGTTGGTGGTAAGTATTTGTTCATGTGTGCTGTTTGTTATTGATTACTGGGAGCATATTGTCTGTGGGCAGTTTCCATTTGGGACAGTGCACTTTGTGACACTTGTGTCAGGTCTTGTGCATTGCTTTGTTTGCTTTCACATTGCATGCCATGGTGTGTTGGGTGGCGGAGCTGGGGAGGGGTTGGGTGACATGGCGCTATTTTCATGTTGTATTTTGCAAGGGGGTAGTCATTCATGCAGCATAAATGTGTGTTTTTTTTGTGACACAGCATTGGTTGTCTTTCGGCAGGTAGGGATGCACACAATGTGACAATTCCAGGTGACCAATCTCAGGCTGGTATGGTTGTGACAGTTAACTGTCCCTTATGTCATCATCATTGATTGTCAGCTGGTATGTGCCAGGGCTGTGTGCACTCCACAGGGGTGTGATTTTAGGTGAAGTAATTAGCCACCAGCTGTGTACGGGCTGCCTCACCACATGCCCTTCCCCTCCCATGCGCAGCGGCCGTGCTTGTGGTTGGGGATGTGGGGGCACCACCTGTCCACCGGCAGGCGCTGGCGTGTTGCAACGTTGTGCAGGACACATGCTGCAACTATGATCCTGCACACTACTGGGGGCGCGGATAGCAGCTGCCCACCAGAGCGGTCAAGGGAGCGAAAGCGTGACTTGAGCACACCGAATGTGCGCTCCACTATGCCCCGGGTTGCAATATGGGCTGTGTTGTATCTTACCTCGGGTGGTGTGGTGGGGTTCCGAATTGGCGTCATCATGTGGGTGCTCAGTGGGTAGGCACTGTCCCCTGGGGAGGTGATGATGGGTATCATTAGTGGGGTTGTGACATTACTCAGTATCTGACATGCATGCATGTGCAGGGGCATTTATACTCACCAAGCAGCCATGTATCGCCATGCCGCCCAGCTTCTAGGTCCCGGTTTAGGGTTGACATTCTGTAAATGAAACTGTCATGGGTGGACCCTGGATAGTTGGCATATACTGAGGTGATGATTCCCTTGGCATCACATACTACCTGCACGTTGATGGAATGCCAGTGCTTGCGGTTTCTGTAGATGTGCTCAGTTGCCCTGGGAGGACGTAGAGCCACATGGGAGCAGTCAATGGCACCTAGCACTTTGGGGAAGTGTGCCACCCTGTTAATAATCCTGGATGACAGTCTGCCTTTTTGCAGGTGTTCTGGGCAGCTATATGTGCCTGCGGACTGATGGGCGTGCAGTCATGATGGTCAACACCTGGTGCAGGCAGCGTGACTGCGTGGCCTTTGAGACCCCCCCCCACTATGGCAGTTGTCCGCTGAAATGAACCAGTGGCCAAGAAGTGCAGTACATTGAGCACCTTTTCCAAGGGGCTCAGTGCTTGGGAGCACAGGGTGGGTGATGTGAGGTCATCCTCCCACTCACTCACCAGGTCAAGTATTATGTGAGGTGGAAACCTGTACCTCCCATACACCTGGTCATCAGGCATCCCAAAAAGGCTGGTTCTGGGTGTAAAGATTCTGTGCCTGACTATCCTCCTCCTCCTCCTGTAGTATCCCACGACCACTGCTGCGAGGAACGGTATATTCATCTTGGCGTCTGAGCTTGTTTGATGTTTGTGTGCACTTTTATGCTGTGTGGGTCCACGTACGCCTGCTTCCTGCTGGCGTACGTGTTTCCGGATTAGCGTGTCTTTTTTGGCGCACGCGTTAGCCCCATTCAATTCCATGAATACGTGTTGTAGGCACGCGTGTGGGTGTTCCGCGCATTTGCCACCTGTACTTCCCCGTGACGCCCACATTTTCACGCGTTGTTCCCCATTCTGCGTGTTACGCCTCGTGTTACGCCTACTTTTTTTGTGTGCGCTTCGCTATGTGCGCTTTCGCTGTACGCGTAGCGCACACTGTTTGAAGACGTGTGCGCCAGCGTGCGCCACGCAGTATTTTAGCGCACATCCATGGATTTACATGCGTACGGACTTCCATGAATCTGTGTGTGTGGGTTTTGCTGCGATTTTCGCACTTGCGCTGCGATTCGCACGCTTTCGCATGCTTGCGCAGGAATTTTCAGCGCATATTAATTCCATGAATCGGCCTCTTTGTGTTACAAGTTTTTGGCATAGGATTATTAAGAATTGTATACTTGATGCACCCTATTGGTGATTAGGGATGGCTAGGCTTAGTAAATAAACCGATAATGCCCATTTAGTAATGTGTATATGTTTGTATGTACCCTCAGTTATAGGAACCAGAACCATAGAGGAAAGAATAGAGAAACCTACAGAAAGCACAAGACAAACTTCTGCCCCTGAAGAATGTCCAGTTATTAACAACATCAAGGACAGAAACTTATATAAATTGGGCTCTTTTGTATGCAGTAGGAAGCAAGAGTAATTAAGTAAGATTCTGTGTGGTGGAAAAACTACCTTTTAATAATTGTATACTTTTATGTGGTGTATATGTGTTTTTTAATATTTTTTGATACTTGTGCTAATAAGTAAATTAATTAAAAAATGAAATTTTTAGTAATTTTTAGTAAATGGCTTATACATGCTATTAATTATATTACACACAGCCCATATTTGCTAAGTGGCTGTGGTAGTGTTCTGAGTTCTGAGAGTAACATGTTGTGTTACTGATTATGTATGTGTCCCTTCTTTTGGTTAAATAGGTACCTCAGAGTCTCACAGGTCCCTGGCACCCCTGGCAGTCCTCTTTTGCACTTGCCTCAGTGCCCTACACCCCACCCACACTCACTGCACTTGAGAGTTAACCCTAGAGAGTGTCTCTCTCTGCACTTACCCCAGTCTCCACTGACCGGGTGCACTTGGACCCCTCCCTCCCTGTGACCGTGTGCACTTGCACGATCCTCATGCACCATGCTTGAAGATCGTCTGTCCATTCCCCCCTTGTCTTCATCCCTTAATTGCACTGGTAAAACTTCTCCCAAACTGTTAAATGCATTTTATGCACTTACTCGGCCTGTGGAGATAATTATCGTCTCAGAATTTCAAGGGGTGTGAAGGACTTTTGTTTTTTCTCCTTTTCCCACCCTCCTTGAGCGCTTTGAAACACTTGCATGTGTATAGGCGCTATATAAATAAACACTAACATACCATACCAATACCAAGACTCTAACCGCTGCCAGAGCTCGTATGAAACGGGTCTGGAGAAAGCAGGGCAGATGTGGGAAGGAGGGAGCTTTATTTCAATACAGGAACTGCAGGAATCACTACAGATAGGTCCTCTCCAACTGTTTCTGTGTTTCTGTACCTTCATTTCAAGGGTGCGTCCATAGATAAAAAGTGGGGAGACAACTTTCAGAGAGACCTGACCTGTTCAAGAAAACACTACTGTCCTTGAGGGAGGATAAGGGGATCATAACTACATTGCATAGATCTATCCTCCTAGTCGAACCACTAGACCTGCTAGGAGTGCAATGGCAGATCCATCTTGAAAGAGAGATAGATGAGGAACTATTGGCCCACATGTGTAAGGGGGTGGCTAGGACATCTATATCAATGCAGGACTACATCCTCTTAAATTACTAAACAGGTGTGAGTATCCCCTGTAAGGCTCTCGCAAATGTATCCGGCGACTAGCCCTATATCCTGGAAGGGATGTGAGCACTTAATGGCACATGTGGTGGGCCTGTGAACAGATCTGTGCACACTGCAGGGGGCACTCTTGTGAATTAAAGAGGTGGAAGGACCTGCTGGTGGTATTATTTGGACTAGAAGATAGGGATGGAGTGCTTGAAGCACTGGATCACATGAGACATAATCTATACCTAGTAGGCGGAGTCACGTAGTTAAATATTGGAGAAGTGACAAGCTGCCCACTAAGACAGAAGGTATTACCCAAATTGACCTTTTACAATTGACCTTTTGCACAATTGACCTAATTATAGTGGTCCTAATTGACCTTCTGCACAATTGACCTTTATATTATTTTAGTTATTTTATATTTGTATTGGGTTGGTTTTGGATTAAAAATAATGTAAGGGGATTGGGTGGGGGATTGCGGTTTTTTTGTTGTTGATTGAGTGGGGGGTTGTGGCGGGTTTCCCACCCGCATATATGTCCTAATTGACCTCCTAAATTAGGTCAATTCTCCCAAGGTCAATTCTCCCGAGGTCAATTGTGAAAAGATCAATTAGTATACAACCAGACAGAACGGGTGAGAGTGCCTAGAGATATGTACACAATGGGGGAGTTGACGCTAATGACTAACCCCCAAAACAACCTTGAGATGGAATGGTTTTCATTCATAGTAAAACATATGAACATAGAAGAAAGGAAAGAGGATGATGAAACCCATGGAATCGATTGGCAAGGGCAGGGTCACCGAGGGATAAAGTGCCCTTTTGGATGAAGGGGAGGAAAGGAGAGTTGGAAAAATATAGAAAGCAATGTCTTGGTTTTCGGTATGGAGGGGAGTGGTGGGGGTGTAATTGTTTGCTTTTTCACAGAACTGTTAAATAAATGACTAGATTTATGTGCTTCAAAGTGGACTGAGAGGAGGTGATGAGCATGCTGGAGTGTGGCTTGGAATAAGATCAATTGCTGTAAATGTAACAGTTTGCTTGAAGAAGCGTACTATGGGATGTATTGTGATGTGCGTACTATGGGATGTATTGTGATGTTATAACCAATAATATTTGATATGGGGGAAAAATATAGGGTAACGCCATGAACCCTTGAGTTTAGGGTCCCTTGCTCCCACTTATGCCGCACATCTTCTAGATGTGGGTATGTAAAATACATCTATACTCTACTGTGGGAAAAACACACAAATAAGCAGTTTACAACGTGTTCACCGTTCTGTTTTAAAACATGTGGCAAAGTGCAGACTAAATAATGCTGCACTTCAGCACTTCCCTAAATAAACATAAAACTATAAGGGCCTGATTCACAGAACGTTTTCCTATGGGATTGCGCCATCATAAAACACTTCCATGAATCAGGCCCTAAATGTCTACTCATTTAAGATTAGAAATTGTCATGGAGGACCAGTTCAAAATAAAGAAATCTGAAACGTTAGATATCCTTTTACTTGCTTGTTTAAATGACATCTGGTATTTTGGGAGCTTCCTTTCACATTGGATGCTCAGGGGCTGAAGCAGCAAGCATTGTGAGTCCACAACTCAACTGTAATCAGCTATTATATTTGATTAGTGACGTTGTTTATTTACTAATGGCGACAAGTAAGGTCAAAAGAAAACTGTAACAGGGCAATTAAGAACAGTTTTAATACACCTGTTACCTGTACTCAACGTATAATACGTCCATCTCACGGTATCTCTCTCTCTCTCTCTCTCTCTCTCTCGCTTGCTCTCTGTATCTATGTCTCTCTCTCTCTCTCTCTCTCTGCCTCTCTCTCTCTCTGCCTCTCTCTCTCTCTCTGCCTCTCTCTCTGCCTCTCTCTCTGCCTCTCTCTCTCTCTCTCTCTGCCTCTCTCTCTCTCTGCCTCTCTCTCTCTCTCTCTCTTTTTATGTGGGTGAGTGCATGGTTGTCTGATGCACTTTTTGCTGCAGCCACCAAGGCTCTTGCTGAAGGCTGTGGGACTAGAGGAGAAAAGGCGCAATTTTGATGGGAGGGCTGATTGTTTTTTGCCAAAAAGAGCTATTAGAAACAGAAACGAAATTATTGATTGTATTAACATTGTAAACTGCCTCATTTTTAAAATGTTACAATATTAACTTCTGATGATATCTTCCAGTATATGTTTTATCATAATACAAATGGTACACTCGTATTAATGAGCAAAGCATATTATCAAAAACTAGAAAAACCTTATAAATTAAACTCTGTTAGAAGATTATCATTCCACAATGGCCAGTCGGATACACGCCTATTGTGATCTTTAGAAATATACCTGTGATAAAGGGGAAGAGGGAAAATAACACCAGTGTGGGTTGCAGCCTGATTTGCAGAAAGTCAAAGAGTGCTTATAGGAACATAAGAATCTTCATCCAGATCTTAATATTTGCCAAATATCTTTCTGGATAATGAGCTTTCTGCTTTAATAATTGAGAATATAATGCACACTGGGTTTGGTGCTCATTTGATATTTTTAAATACTCACCCGAAAATTCAAGTTTTTCTAACATGGGACTATATATACTGCTTTTGGATTTGTTTGTGAGAATAGAATGGCTGTGTCGTAAGGCAATGCTTTGGGGTCCAACAGCCATCAATGAGAATAGAATGAGAATGAGAATAGAATGGCTGTGTCATTAGGCAATGCTTTGGGGTCCAACAGCCATCAATGAGAATAGAATGAGAATGAGAATAGAAGTGTCATTAGGCAATGCTTTGGGGTCCAACAGCCATCAATGAGAATAGAATGAGAATGAGAATAGAATGGCTGTGTCATTAGGCAATGCTTTGGGGTCCAACAGCCATCAATGAGAATAGAATGAGAATGAGAATAGAATGGCTGTGTCATTAGGCAATGCTTTGGGGTCCAACAGCTATCAATGAGAATAGAATGAGAATGAGAATAGAATGGCTGTGTCGTAAGGGAATGCTTTGGGGTCCAACAGCCAATGAACAGACATACACACAGTGTATATCTTCGGATGGTCATTTATGTGTGATTATTTTCTTTTCTGTATTTTATAATAATAGTAACCAAAGCGTAAATAATACAAATATAAGCAGTATGACTAAAAGAAATTGGCATTTTCTTTCTTGCATCCTGGGATACTTGTAAATTCAAGGAGATAAAATAAAAGCATCACAGGGTCAAATCACAAGGAATTCGATTTGTGGATCTAAATTGTGGTAGGCACCAACTTGAGCCGCAGCTAACAGCATGTTGCACACACATTGCCATCCCCTAAAGAATCACAGATGACCTGCAAATGCACCCGATTCAGAGACAAAAAGAAAACACATCCAAGTCTGTCGAAGAAAAAGATATGTGACGGCAAAAGTGATTTTTCATGTTTATCTTTCTTCCCGATAGTGGTGTCTAACTTTAGGAAAAGTGAAACACTTTCAGGGAGCAATGTTAAAACTATTGTTCTCTCCTATGATTTGAAAATGTCCCAATACAGCATACACCAAGTTTGAACAGTGGAAAAATATCACAAAAACAGTGCAAGAGGAAATTATTATATATTTTTTTTAATCAGGTGTTTTAATTTGTTTGTGGAAGTGTGTCTTATCATTTACATTGCCCTTATATTGACACTCCTCCACACAGACACATTTTCCATTGCAAAGTGCGTGTGACTGGTGGCACAGTCAATGGCTGTGTCACTGTCATGTGAATCATGTGTACATTGCAGTAGGCACGTTGTATGCATATTTGCAGCCGCATATGTGCTTTGTGAATTGGCTGCCATGTGTGTTTGCAGAAGCCCTGCGGATTCACTAGGGCGATCAGACATACATTCGGCTACAACAGTTACGCATTCTTTGAAAGCTGAATTCTCTCATAATGCACAGTCGGCAATACTAGAAGTTGGTGCAGGGTGAAGCATTACTGAATGTGATATCATTTATTTGTCTCACTGTAACATCTTAAGGGCAGCACCATTTGACGCCAATGTTACCTTCATATGGCTCATCATAATACGGCTGCTTCGCGGCTGAATAGCATCTTCATCAGTAATGAACAGTAACAGCTGGAGACAAAGAGATGTGGGGTGATTATTAACGAGGAATTTGCTCATGACAAGGGAGGAGGCACAGTATTCGATTCCCAGCTAGCAACTGAGATTATCAGTAGCGTTGATGGAAAATCTGCTGTGACCAAACCATGCGTATGAGCAACATTATTCTCAATAAGCAAGTGTGGAGATTGTGAATCTTAGCCATGGCACGGATACAAGCCCTTGGTTGTTTTTAAATCTAAGTATGTAGCTTGCACTTGCAGCTTAAAGTTGTGAAATAGGAGCACATTTTGAAACAGTGGCTTTGGTTACTGTGACAAAGTCTCCTATCAACCCCTTGGGGTGATGGGTGGGATGGCCAAGGAGGTTGGGTGCCGCTAGTAGACACTGGGCACCTGGTTACCCTCTGAGTTACGGCCCAGGTCCTGCCCACCTAGCCACACACCCACACTACCTCCTGGCAACCCTTGCACTTGGGTCTGTATCTATAACTCTACAGTCCTCTTACCTGCACTTATCAGACACCCCCTGTTTGCACTTTAACTTTGCACTTGCCACCTTGCTGGCTGCACTACCAGTTATTGTTCTTTTATCCCTTGCTGAGCACTTTCCACCCCTCCCCTCTCCCTTGCACTTACTCCTTCCCTCTCCCCTGCACTTGAGCATTCTCAATGTCACTGGGCCTAGTAAGATCGTTTTTTGTCCTCCCTTGTTTCCCTCCCTTGCCTCGTCACGCTCTGAAACACTTGTGTATGGGTGTGATACAAATTAAATATCATATCATAGCATAACATACTTGCACAGTGATGCTGGGCCCACAGGTAAAATGGAGAAGATCTCAGGGCCATCCCCACTGTGCCCAATTTAGGAGGCAGGGGCTTGCAAACTCAAGACACAAATTAGTGATATTCATTTATGGGGATCCAACACACTGGAATGCCAGGTTAGCAGAACTGCACAAGGCCAACGAGAAAGAGGTAGAAGCCCCTGGCTGACTAGGCCAGTGAAGCTAGATAAACCCAAAACAGTCAATGAGTGCCCACGTAGAGAAACCCACATGCAAGTCAGAGCAGGCACATGCTAGTCTGTGGTGTGGAAAATCACTCAGTCGTCAGAGGGGACTCGCAAGTAGGGGAATGGGTGAATAATCATGGTGCATTCTGCTCTTAAGTGGCATTGCTCTCCCATACAGGTGACACACCCCATTCCAAGATGGTGGCCCTCGATTAAGTCAACTTGTTCCATTGTTCCCGGAAAGGCAGAGTTGCATATTTAATCGTTTTAAAATATAGCAATGGGGGAGTGTGTGGAGGAGAAGATTATCAGGGTAGTTAAAACATCTTGAAGCTACCCCACTTTCAGTTCTTTATGGGGTACCACAAGGGGCAAGTTTGTCTCCATGTCTGGAAAATGTGTTCATGGCCCCTTTCTTCTTTATGTTACAGGAGGAGGGTGTTGTGTTCTCTAATTATGCAGACGACACCCAATGTGTCATTACTTTAACGGGTCATCATAAAAATTATGAGCTGGAGGTTAACAGAATATTCTCACTGATTGAAAAGTGGATGCTGGACAACTTACTAGCTCTGAATCGCAGTAAGACAGAGTTGCTGATTGTAGGCAGTTCTAAGGCGCTTAACAACTTAAATCAAGTCTATAGTGCATTTAAACTGGGAGATGACATTATTTTGCCTTTATCAAAACAAAAATATTAGGAGTAATACTGGACTCGACACTAAGCATGAAAGCACATGTCTCATCTGTGGTGGTGGGGTAGTTTATGACATAAAATTGCTGGCTCACTTGAGGCCCATGATCTCCCAAAAAAGTGCTGAGACAATAGCTAGGGCAATAATCGGTGGTAAATTGGATTATTTTTGTAGCCTCCTGCTGGGCATCAGTCAACGAGAATTGCACAGACTACAGGTCGCCCAGAATTGGGCGGTCAAAGTAGTACTCAGACTCACCAGGCACAGTCATGTATCCGAAGCTAGACGCTCCTTGCACTGGCTTCCTATTGTTTCCCGGATTAACTTTAGAGTGCTAGTTATTGTTTTCAAATGCCGGCTCCAAATAATGCCAGCGTATTTACAACAGCACATAAAAGAGAAGTGTAACCAAAGGTCTCTGAGATCAGGATCCTTAAACCTGATCATACAGCCAAGATGTAAGACATCAAAGGCGGAAAAGGGAGCATTTAATGTGAAGGCCCCTTTTCTTTGGAATAATCTTCCTATAAGACTGAGGAGTCACTCCTCGCTCCTTACTTTTAAGAAGGAATTGAAGACCCTCGTATTCACCGGACATCTCTAAAATTTCGGATACTTCCAATGGTACCGTCTTCTGACTGGGGATCCTTGAAAATCTCTGTCAAGGCTTCCTGGACCTCCCCTTTTTTCATTGCTTCTCTTGTCGGTGTTGTCTGTCCTTCTCTGTAGTCCGCGCCTTTATGCCCCAGGGTTGATAGTGTGCATAACAAATGTAATGTAATGTAATGAAACACTTGTGTACGAGCGCGATACAAATAAAATAGCAATATCAATATCAATAACCATCAGATTTCTCAGAAGGCAGGTTTGAACCATCAGATAAAGCCTGCATTTTCAAACTGATTGATTGTGCAGCACCACTGTGGTCTTATTATCTCTTAAACAATGAGACCTGGTGAGAACAACATTTGAAATGAAAAAACCTCATACAGAAAAGCACTACCACAGTAAAATCAGAGTGTAACCTAAGGACGAAGTAAAGCCAGTCTTGTTAAATGTACCGGAGCACAAGAAAAATCCTTATCTTCCCCAAATTCAACATTTTGAAATTTCTTGTACTATCTCCTGATTGGTTGCAATCCTCTGTGGGAATAATCCGCACTGTGGGCCCCATTAGAAGCTATGTGGATTTTGTAGCAGCAATACCTCTGGTGGTACTTGCTATGCCTGTCACCCCTGATGGCAGGATTCCTGAAAACCTGCTCAATTCCAAGTTTACCACTGACACAGCTGTAACAGCAGTGTTACTGCCGGAATACCGATGGATGGATAGTGTACAGTTGTGGGTCATGCAACGGACGTACATTTTGTCCTGACCCTTCTATGCATTACATCAGAGATGCCCACTTTTTCTTTCATGTACTTCCAGTATCTACATTAAAAAGTTTTTTCCATTTACTACATGAAAAATAAACTGTAAAAAACATACAGGAATTTTTTTAACTTTTTCCTCCACTTCGGTGGAGGAAGAAATTGGTGGATTTTCATGAGTACAATTTATAAAGGTATCTGCAGAAATGATCGAATACAAAAATACCTAATGAGAAATTACTGAGTTTTTTGGGTCGAATTTGTTAGGTATTTTTGTTCATTTTTATTAAAAATAGATGGGGTGGGGTAAGGGGATAGGTTAAGGTAGGAGGAGGAAGGGGTTTCTGCCTGCATTATTAAAAAAAAATGTGATAAAAAATGTGGTAATTTCTCAGTAGGTCATTTTTTCCCGATCATTTCACAGTAATCCATTTATAACAAGACAGTATTAATTGCTGGCTGATATCCCTTGGAATACCGCCAGAGTTAATAACTCCTGACTAGTAATGGTGACTAAAGTATTTTGCAAGTACTGCTGGTTATACCACTACTTCCTAACTCGTGATGAAGCCTTAACATGATATATGATATGATATGATATGGAATTTATAACGTGCCTATACACAAGTGTTTGAAGGCGCAACGAGGCAAGGGAGGAGGAACAGAGGGAATACAGAGACAACGATCTTACTAGGCCAGGCGAAAATGAGATTGCACAAGTGCAGGGGAGGGGGAAATGGAAAGTGCGGGGGTAAGTAGGAGGGGGCAGTGCAGTACATAGGATCAACAGTAATAAATAAATAGAATAAAGAAAACAATAGGTAAGAAGTGCGGCCAGCTTGTGGTAAGTGCAGGGGTAAGTGCAGACATTGAGAGTCAAGAGCTTGTGGGGGCTGTGGGGATACAGAAATAGCCCCCAAGTGCAGGGGTTGCCTGGGAGGCAGTGCAGGTGTCAGCTGGCGGGGGAGGGGTCCTGGGCCCGAGATCAGAGGGTAGCCAGATGACCAGTGCAGTTTCAGTGAGGAGTTCAGCAGGGGAGAGGAAGAGAGAAAGCAGAAGCAAAGAGGAAGGTCTTGAGGTGCTTCTGGAACAGAGATGGTTCACCTCAAGTTTCAGAGAGGCAGGGAGGCTATTCCAGAGGTAGGTCCCAGCTGGAGAAAGAGCTGGAAGCGACTGACCCTGAGGGAGTTAGAGGCGGATGAGCAAAGAGCTTGGGAGGGAAGATATTTAGGAAGAGAGAGTTTAAGGTTTTGGGGCCCCAAGCCCCAGAAGGCCTTGTGGACAATGCAGAGGGTATTGAACTTAATCCTTGCAGCCACGGGGAGCAAGACATTTCAGTACTTCTAAATTCATTCGCAGGATTTGTTTTACAATTACCACAAATGCTGCTGGATTATTTAAATGATTGTTCCAATAAAACAAAGGAGTCAGTTAACAATACTAACTGCACCATAGCACGCAGCTCCTTCTGCTTCTCTAGATACATTGGAAGTCTCTCCTTGTACGCAGTTCTAATATCATCTTACTCCCCTTCTTGTTACTGAGTCTCATCCATAAATTGGCCTAGTTGCTTGTGAAGCATTCCAGATCTCTGTGTTGTTGGTCTCGTGGGCGAGCCGGTCATGGGGTGGTGGAACATTCAGGATGAGTTGGGTGACATGGTTGTTCTCCAGGGTATAGTCCATCCAAAGGACACTTCAAAGCAGTGATGGTTTGTTTGAACAGTGAATGTAAAAGAGTGAGGAAGCATTATTGTTTTTGGGTCATGACCTATAAGCATGGGGGCAATTGACATTCACTGGCCAGAGATGCCAAGGGGAAGGCATGAGGAGCTTTTTGATTCACTAAACCCGCGGGCACCAAGACCCTGTTACATAGACCAGTTCTTCAAGCATGAAATGTACATTAGGATAGTGGATTCAACAGAAGGAGAGCGATCATTAAGCAGACAGCCACGTTTTTAGTGATCTCCGGAAGGACCAGTATGATTGCTCAGCTTGCAGGGCCAGTAGGAGAAGCATTTCTTCCAGTGGTGCTGCTGGAGGTCTGCACTGAGCATAAGGCTTTACTGTGTCACAGGTTGGGAGGAGCACAACACTCTCACATGGTTGAGCAGTATCGAAAGAAGTTTTATTTGAATAAAAAGGATAGTCGAGCAACAACAAAATAAAACCTTCTTGTCTAGGAAGGATTGGTAATTTAAACAGAGATGTTTAACAAAAGGATACACCTACATATAAGAAGTCTTTACAATGGTAGACTTTCTGAACGTTAGTCTGTTACCAAGGGTGTATATGGAACCATCTACGCCACCTGGGTTAGGTTGCTAATAGGTTCTTCCTTGGCTCCCAGTATTCCTTCTCGCTGTGCACCAAGGCCTGTCTGGATTTGCAAATATGGAGGATGGGTTGGAGGACAGCTTACAGAGAGTAAGTAGTTGGAGAAGGAAAGTAAAAACACTGTATGGTCCTAGGATAAAAAGAAATTCATTTGCGCCTCCTATTATAAAAGATTGTAGGTCCAAATTATGTTCCTAAACAACACCTTCTCATCAAGAACTGATGGTCATAGGTCCACCCCAAGTCTAAAGCTAAGTCATAAGCCCCCAGACGGCAGCCCTAGAGGATGACCCACTGAACTGAGAGCTCCATGGAGTGGAGTGGACCTGCACACTTCTTCCACTGATATTCCTGACAAGGTGGTGTGGCTGGGACTGAATCTGGATGTCCTTGGTGTGTAAGACTTGTCTACCTGATGAATTTGGGTGGCTTTGTCAATGGTGTATTTGAAGATCGGGGTCATTATTCTGTGGGCCTTCCTTCTAGCGTTCTCCTCTCTGCATTCACTGTTCTCAGTCCTGTTGCCTCTTCAAAACCATGCCCCCACCATAAACACTCTTTTGAGTCCAATTCTTATGTGCTATCTCCACTTTGTTTGTTCCCACGCTCCATACTCTTGGCTCCACTGACACCCACTCCTCTGTTTCCATGGCCCATTGTTTGCCCTTTGGTTTCTCCTCATTGGCAGAGTGGTGCAACTCTACACCCTCCTTCGGTCTCCTTATGCTCCCTAATATGTCCCTACCACCATTTGTTCCTGTCACTGCAGCCACTTTTCTGAAGAGTGGTAAACTGAAGAAGACATACATTCAAAGTAATGACACAATCCAAGCAGGCCCACATTGCTGCACCTTCCTCACTAGGCCACAAGTAGTTCTTCTCTCTGCTCTGCCCTCCTTGTACTCCCTCATTGCCATCTCTCCTCTCAACACCCACGGATAGAGTTTTGTCTAGTCCTTTTTTAGTCTTGCTTTGATTGAAATTTTGTGTGAGGCTGGGTCCTAAGTGTTGGGTCTGTTTTCCTGTCAGTGTCATCTCTTAGAATCGGTCTGTTCATTCCAAGGAGTAACTCCTCCCCATGTTTTCCCAGACGTGGCTGTTTCGTTCCATTACACATTGCTGCCGGTGTTCTAATCACTGTTGATGAATGGGCCAGGCTATAACTAGGAGCACGGCCATCTTGAAGTCTGGCAGTTCCAAGATGGCAGCTGCCTTCTCCTGTATACTCCCCTCGGAGATGCTGTCGGCTCTGGGGAATGTTGTGGCACTCTGTACCTATGGTTTGCAGATCACAAACATAGTCCAGGGGAGTATACATGTTTCTCTTGTTTCAAAGGTGCGTTCGCAGACAACCACAGCCTGTGCTTTCTACATAGGTCTACAGAGTGTATTTGCGGAGTGCCACCAGGGTTTGGTAAGAGCACAGACCTCAATGGTGATTAATGAGGCATTGTTTTTTAGGGTACCCAACATGGTCTGAGTGGGATCATCATAACCCTTTCTTTAAGGACACCTTTTGTTTATGAGAAGTTTCGGTCCATATGAAATTACTTCTGCCACTTGCTGACACAGGTGGAGGTGCTCACATAGTTTAAAATATATAGGGTCCCCTTCCAGAGAATAAAATGGAGGGCTTTGGGTGGTTTCCAATGTACCACCTGCAAGGATTGCTTCATGGAGGATCTGGATCACCCTGACCCCCAGAGCTCTCCAATCCTTATTTCTGGGCATGCAACCGATGGCTTCATCACATCTGATGTTATGCTCTGCAAATATTTTCAAGCCCTGCAGAACTCTAATACTTGCTGGGACTTATTTGCACTTTTTCACGTTATCTAGTGAATAATTATTGGGGTTTTAATAGTAGATTGAACAGAAGATGGAACAAAACAATGCTGTAGGTATGGAGTGCCTTATAGACACTCAAAGACAGGTGGGTCCATGGCATCTTCATGAGTAGGATGAACGGATGAGTCCACCCCGCCAGTCCAGATTTCATCTAATGGTGCACCACTCAGCAAAGAAATCTAAATTCCCGCCACGCTGAAGTGCATGGTTAAGTGACGTTTCAAGCAAGTTTATTTCACATGTTTAGGCTTAGAATCCCTAAATATATATTTTTTAAAAACCTCTGCAATTGGTTCTGTACGAAAATATAGAGCCAAGAAAAAGGGCCCATTCTTGAACTTCCATCCCAGGAACCGATCATCCATGGCCTTGGTCAAATCCGGGATGGATTACATAAAGAGCATGTTCTGGGTCTTCTCTGTGATCTCATGTGAGGCTTACAGAGAACAGCAGAATCATCCGAATTATTGGAAGCCTATCTCTGTCAACACCACGGGGTACCAATGTCCAGTGGCAGTGTCTTTACGTCATTGTGCATCATGCTCAGCCTAGCCTGCTAACATCAGCCTATGTTCTCAATAGACGAATCAAAAAGACCGCTGCATGCCCAGTGGACATCTACTGCCATCCAACGTTGTTCAACCTTGTGTACCAGTATATATAAGTAAAGAAATGGGCAGCCGTGTGTTCTGCATATAAGCTCCCATCTCACAACAGAGCAAAGGGGGACAATTTCCAATTGAAACAAGCAAAGGCAATGACAACAGTCTGGGCTTTTGTGTATGCAGAGAGAGACACTTGTCAGCCCTGCCGTAGTGGTATCAACTGGCCATTGATGGTAGCGGGTGCAAAATGGTGCAAGTACACGGGCATCTTATAGCAGTGCTTGGCAAAAGGCTAATACTTATACACAAGCCAAAATCGTTGGCTTTGTCAATGTTTGTTTTTAACAGGGCTTCAGTGAAGGGCACGCATTTCGCTTATAAATTGAGTGGCTGAAGGCAGATCTGGTTAAGATATTTTTTACTACACCACCTGCACATTTACAACTCATTTAAGTCATTGGGCCTCTTTATGAGTATGCCGGTCCGGTAACAACGGTGCTAGTACCGGCACCCTTGTTACCAGACCAGCATACTCTGAGTTCTGCGTGCGGGTGCCTTCCCGCCCGCCAGGTCTGACCTGGCGGGCAGAAGGGCACCTGCTCGCAGACCATGACGGAGGCACCAACACCATTATGAATGGTGCCGGTGCTACCGTCCTCCCTATTCCCATTGAGTCCAATGGGACTCGAATGGGCAATGGGGAATTACCGGGACCGACGGGGCTGTAATGCAACAGTAAGTCCCCATTGCGGGGCGCCGGAAAATAAATGACTGTTTCTACCAGCACGGCTACTGCCGGGGTCATACTGAGGCCCATTAACTCTCAGCAGACTGCTTTAAAAAACACTGGCAGGCACCTTAAGTGCAAAGTTCGACAGTAAGGATTGATTAAAGCTGCCTCAAAGGGTTCCTATGAGGAGGTGTTTTGGGCGCAGAGGGCCAGGACCTGGAGGAATGGCCATAAGAATTAGTATTGCCATGGCCAGTCAATGGGTGGGCAAATACCCACATAACACCTATACGCTTTGTGTGCCTCATCATATGCCATCTGTACTCTAATGCAATAGTTTCGGCTTATGGATGGCGCTACCGCACCATCTGGTAGTCCAAAGCAAAAAGGCCTTAGAAATCAAATCTGTTTTACAATGAAGTCCAGGGGTAAAGAGGCATTGCCACGTTCCTGTACCTGGCAGCCTCTAGTTCTAAGAGGCCAAGCAGATGGTGTACAAGGCTCTTCCGAATGTGAGCGTGTTGTGTTGATGGATTTCCACTATATTTTTTGTCGCTTTCTTTCCAGTTTCCTAGAAAGGTGAACTGTGGAAAGTAGCCTGGTGTCATGCAAATGCCAACAAATTCCAGATAAATCAGAACCTCGCCACCATGCAAAGATGCGAACACATATAGAAATGCAAAGTGGGTCGAGCGAAATACAAATCAAAGGGCAGTTCACAACACAACCACATTTACAGGCTTACACAACACCAAATCCAATGCCTAACTCCTGACATTTAGAATAGAAATGAAATGTAAGCATGTTAAAATATGTCAAATGCGTGCACTTATGGTAGAATAGGTGACCCAAGAGTGCACACAACTATTTGTTTTACAATATATGCTTCACAATTTCGGCATTGCATGGAATGCCACCCAGAAGCACTCAGAATTTGGAACTTGTGGATTTTAAGGTCACATTTTGCATTCGTAAAAATTCAGGTCTGTTTCATCTCCATCTTGTAAGTCAACCAGTCGGACCCCCTTCTATGAAACGAGCATATCAGCACATGTGAATAGTCTGGCCCTCAAGCGCAGCACGCGGCGTAAAACAGGAGTACAGCCTCCACCGTGCATATCATTTCTTTCACTAATGGCCTCCTTCTTTGGGGACAGACGATTGCTGCACATGAGCTGCGCTTTGTATATTTAAAAAAAGATAAAAGAAACCCCATTACAAGCTATTACATGTAAATAAAAACAATCCTAAAAGACGGATGGGCCTCTTCCACATGTGAGTTCGTAGATCACACCTGGTTGCAGCAGAAGCAACTGGGAGCCAGAACTCACCCAGAGACGTGCCAGAGATCCATCTCTCCAAACTACAAGCACAAGTGCCAGCTCAGTGGTTTTACTCCACAAATTAGTAAGTGTCTTCACTGTTCATCAGGTCAGGTTTTAGTAATACCATCCTAACAACAGAAGACGGCACATTGGGACCATCTGGGATAAACACGGGCCATTGAGTCTGTAGAACTGACCTTGTTCCAACGACCTCCATCCTCTACTTAAATCCGAAGCCCATAGCAGCAACCTCCCAGGCATAGCCCCATCCTTGCGGCCATGACCGTCGCCCAGCCCTATCCCCCATCTCTATCATGACAAATAGGCACCAAAGACGTAGGGAATACCTCGGTCTTACGCCGGCCAAGGAGTAGAGCCAGTAGATCAATATTAGCAACCTGTATCACTAGAACGACCCTCAGAAATGGTAGTTACCCTATCAAAACCCATCATCATCTACACCCGTCAGGCAGATGCAGGACCGAATCAAAGCGCACATTTAACTCTGAAAAACGACAACCTTCTAATCACTGAAATGATCAAATCAAGTAGATCACGCTAGCAAAGTCAAACACACCTCTAGGCAGGCTGGTTATAACTCCCACAACCCCTGCAAGGAATACACAAACAGATACCCCCTTGACATTGTTCATAAATTGTAAACAGAAAACTCAAAAACTCAACTCTCGCAACAAATCTTTAAATCCGCTTCGCGACCTCGAGATCAACATGATAAGGGAAAACAAAAAACACATCTCCTGTTCCACACTTCCGGAACTCCAAGTGGAAACCCATTCATTGCTGTCCTGCCTGACACAGAAATGACTAAGATCGGAAGGGGGGATTGGACTGCTGGTAGCAGAAATGCATCATTATGCAACGGGCATCTGTCACGAGGGCGGGGGAACAGAACACGTGGGCAAAAAGTAAATGAGACGTAGACAGCAGTATTCTGCAACAAAACACCCGGAGTCAGGAAAAGGGGGCGTGGCATTAACAGAACTGCCTTCATGGCAGAGTGCAGCATCTGTTGCAACAATAGGAAGTATACTAAAACGGAAATGAACTTACCCTAAAAGTCTGAACAATGTCGCTAACCTCCAGTCTTGTTTTGATAGTTCCCCTGTATTTGAGGAGTGTTGGTTACTCCTGCTGAGCTACCACAAGACTTTGTATTTACCGCACATGCGTTCTAAAGTCAGGGCAGGCTGGTACAATCCAAGAAGGGTAACTTAAATCCAGTGGAGCTCAGAGTCAAATGCCCAGTCCCTAGTCTACTTCAAAGGTTCAGAGAGGGGGTTTGAAGCCAAGTGGGAAATGTCCAAGTCTCACAGTGTTTAGCTACATAAACAACCCAGCTAGATCTCAACCTATTCTTTAAACTGAACAAATCATGTAATATAGTTTTGTTCAGAATGGCCCTGTCATTAGTTCAAATTGAAAGTCATAATGGGATAGGAATCATTTTTATTTGGTTACCTAACGTGCTGATGCCATTTTCCAAATAGGGAAGTTTGGCAGCTGTTGCTGAAGAAACACCCAGTAGTGAGCAAAACAATGTATGTTCATTCACCACAATGCTAGACAAAGCCACAAACAGCAGAATATGTCAACGCCATAGTAGAAGATCCACCTAGATTTCGCCTGATAGGCCTGAAGAGTTGGAAAAACTGCTAACACTATTGGTTGAGAAGCGCATTGTATTAATTTAATAGTACAGCTCTTTTTCCGATGTTTTGACCAATTATTCCTTTCATAAAATCTCATACAAAGATAATCGAACACCTTCACCTTTTGCAGGTTATCCTTGCCCAATAAAATAGGCGGATTCTCATTTTTGTTCCTGTGAAAAATCATTAAAAAATCAATCCTTTGAACTATTATTTTCATTGCCCTTAGCTTCATAAAATCAGTGTTAGAATTAACTAAAAGTTGCAAGCCTGTAGGCGTGCTTCTCATTAATACCACTTAGTTTGTGGCCCAAAAAAGGAAGGAATATCCACGCGACTAAATAAAAGATTTTTTCCACTCCATCAACATAAAGTTTAAATTAGAGCTGCCCTGAAGGACTCTTCTAGTAAATTTAATGGTGCCTATGCAGTCGCAGTTCTTCCCAAATGTTACCAATGCTTCAGTGTTGTGATATAGGCGAATGGTAATATCCAAGCAACAAAGCTCTATTGTGGAGTATTGTCCAAAGGACAGACCTATTTACCAAAGTAAAGGCCATTGACAAGTCCATGAAGGCCAGGTTCCTTTGGCCTTACAATATTTGTCAATTGTGAGGGACAGATTTAAAGTATTTTCAATAGTTCCCACAGATTTGCGAAAGCCTAAGTCTGAGTCAGCTGTAATCGTATTCACCTCCATCCAGACTTGAAGTCTGTCCACCAGATTCCTGACAAATATTTATTTGAGAAATATCGCTTAGGGCAATTGGTCTGTAACAGCTTAGATCTCTGTGGTTCCCCTTTTACAATAATGAACAATGTTCAATAAGAGCCAAGTGGATGCCAACTTTCATGTGTTAAGAATAACCTGAACTAATTTGAGCAACAGAGGAGCCCAAGTGTCCAGAGCCTTTTTATACAGCTCACCTGCAACCTCTTCTGGCCCAGGGGCTTTGCAAGAGTGCAGTCCTTTAATTGACTTCCAGATGTCAACTAAAGAGGTACTACCTGCAAGTGATCTTTAGGGACAACATGAGATAGATTCATAACCTAGCATACTTGCTGCTGATACCCACTATCCCACTAAATCTTAAGTGGTGGATGGGCCTTTACCTTTGATCCTTCATTTCAGGAAGTGGTAGAAAGAAAAAAGTCACTTCCCCACGGTTTCTCCAAGGTTTTGATTAGAGCCTTGGAAAAAACGGATATTTATGTATGAACCAGAGGACAAGCTCCCATAGAAGAAACACAAATATTGCTCCACAAAACACCCCTGGCTGCTAGCCAGTAATAGACCACAGGTTAACCAGCAGGATGTCAGTTTTATTGGCAGAGATTCTGGAAATATATTGGCCAGAGGGTTTGAATATATATGCAAAGGGCAGGATTTGTACCTGCTGGATTCTAATTCAGCTGGATTTTGTGAATATGTTCCACTTTTCTCAGGAAAAGGGTTTCTCTGAATTAAACCACTCCTCAATAAATTACCATTTTCATAGCCAATCAAAAACTAGAAAAATAAACTGTGAAATCAATTAGACTTGTTTATGTTAAAGCAAGAGGTCCGAGTAAATGCATACATTGCGAGTATGGGCTCTCTACTCAGTTTTGACTGACTTAAACAAAATACAAAAATATTTCTTATATAATCAGATCTGAAAGCTAGGTCAGGGTACTTAATACCAATTCATATACATACGTTGCAAATGTCTCAACACATAAAAAGATGGAAAGACAGCCTATAAAATAGACATAGTATAAGCATTTCTCATACAATAAAGTGTTCTTACCATACTTAATATTAACACCAAATTAGGGAAATAACACAAAAAAGGGGAAAGAAGGGAGACAATGAAAACCAATCAATCAATACATTAATTTAAACAATAGTCTATCTCCTCGGATATACATGATTAGATGGTGTTTTAATCTTATCAATAGGAAATCTTATTTCCAACTTAAATCAATTAGTGAATAGATATTTGATTGTATCAAAGGGTTGACGTATAATTTTTGGCATATCTTGCACTTAATGTGATGCCACATGTGTGGTTTCGAGAGATTCAGGGATTATAATAGGGCAGGTACCTCAACCCTATGCATGCCGGATGAACAAAAATGCCACCACTGGGCTAAATAGTCAGGTGCCATCTACAGACCCCTTATTCGTCTGTGAGAAGAAGATATTTCACTAACCTACATATGGACTGAATACACTTCTTATCAAATATGAGCAGCAGGCTCCTCTACTGGAAAGCTTTGCTGGATCTACTTTCACTCAGCCCTCAACAATCCCCTCACCAAATATAACGGGCACACCTGCCAACCAGATTTCCCCTAGCTTTCACTATAATTAGGATAGTTATACTTCCCGTTGTGTTTTGTTTGATATATTTTCACACAGAACTAAGCCCATTGTTGTATTGTGGGATGTTCCTATCCTCGTTTACCGTATAGCTGTGGCTCGCACTGCAAGAAAATGGCAGCACAAGTCTGAGACAGATGGCTCTTGTCAGTGGTCCCTCCTCCCACACAGATTTCTCTCTCCTACCTCACAGAAGAACTCCGAACGGAGGGGACACCGCCTAATGGAAACAACACTCTACTGGGAGACAGTACTGGTCTGGCAGCAACCCAAACCGGCTGGCTAACTGTACTCCTAGCCTTGGTTGTCTGCACTCAAATCCCACAAGGTAGAGTGAAACGTAACAGGCCGGAATGGCCTAAATCTGCTGACAGGAGCACACCAAGATTATCAGAGCCTCGTCTAGTCTCACCTTTTTTGTTTTGTTTTTCGAACTCCCAGGCTTTTTTCTTCTTCCCACTGTCCATACCAGGATGTGGCTCCCACAGGGGAAGCAACCGTCAGAAAACTCAGCTTTCTCCTCAGACATGCACCTGCGCCCCCTGCCAGTAGAAAGTACCAACTTCCTCTATTACATGACTAACATGACCCCGGGCTTCATATCGTGACAAAATGGAGGACAGGTGTTTTACCTGTAATATTCTTATCATTTATTTGTTTTAAACTGGGAAAAATATCCCACCTATTGCAAGAAAACACAAATACATACAACTAATCCCCAGATGGACTAGCAAGCACAAATAAACAACTCACAGATAAACCCCCCATGTATTTCTTTTTCTTTTTCAGCATTGATTGCAGAACATGTCAGCACATATTTCATTTATTTACCTACTGGTTCTCATCCAACAGATACTGCACTATGGCATTGTCTACAACCCCACATTATGTGACGGGTTACATATATCCTACCTAATATACATTTTGGAGGTAGCTTAGATCTAGTAGAAAACTACATTTACTGCTTGGAATTTCACTGCAGCAACAGGTTTATGAGTCATGGCGTTATGATACAATGTTGATATAGGCTTATTGGGGTCATGGGGTTATGATTCTTAAATGTTTTTTTTCTTTTAAAAAAGGAGAAATCATGACCAAGTGAAACAGTAATATAAATTACAAATGCCTCTGATGAACTGTGCTACTGATTCCTATTAAAACAGTAACAGGAGAATAATATATTACCAGTCCTTATAAGTCACTTTTAAAATAGAATGGCTAGAAGAGGTGAAACACACTTGGTATTTATAGCAGATGCTCTTATTCTTGTTTCCTCCTCACAATGGAGAAAAACAGAGACATCTGCACAACAAAATGAAAGGTAAAAGAGGGGAAGACCCATCAGCTTTCAGTACAAAGACACACTTTATGCTTTTGTGGTAAGGGTTTAGGTTAAGCTAGAAAGAGATCTTACTGAAAAATGTTAAGGGATACACCAGGCCATTAGCTACTGTTTGCATTTATTTTTCGATTGTGCCTTTTCCTTGTCTCTCTTCAGTCACCCTTTTTGCATTGTTTTGAATTTGTTGTACTTAATAAGCGTTAATATAGCACTTAATTGTGTGGGGTAAATGTATGTCTATATCTGATAGATTGTCTTCTCTCTTTATTGTGTGTCAATTCACACATGCGTTTTGTATAAGAATAAATATGGTATGTACCCTGATTGATATTATGCACACTGACTGTGATTCAATACCTTTTTTAATAATAATTAAATTTATTTCTGGATTTAAAAATTAGCCAAAACTAAAATGAAGTTTTTCTGTAAGTAGTAGTAGTATACACACACATTTAGAACAAACAACATTGTGTAATTGATTTCAGAATATATTTCTCTAGTTTTTGATTGCTTACAAAATATTTGTTAATTGATGAGTGTTTTATTCATGAAAACACTTTTTTTTTCCAATGACATCAAAGAATATTCACAGAATTGAGCGGAATAAGAATCCAACAGCAGAAAACCCTCACTTTGCGTGTGTCCTGCCACTACCCAAGTACTTGGTTGTTGTATTGGCTCCCTTCAAATATTACCACAAGAACAGCGGCTGCACTAAAAGTCTTTATAGTGCCTAACTGGACTACTCGCAACTGATACATCAATAATGAATTAACACGTTCAAACGAACTTCAAAAAAGGCTTCTAATCATTTTTTAAAAAAATTAGAGTGATATTGTATATTACATTTTTTAATGGTATTTTTTGAATAAATCTAAAATGAAACACTGCGATCATGTGATTCTGTATGTTACATAAACCTACAGATTGAGGGGATTCCTTCTTTTTTTGTATTTGTTCAGTTCAAAACTTGTTAGTTGAATTTGAAGCATTAAACAGAAGACATACTCATTAAAAGGAGTGGCAAAATGATACAGACAAATAGGGTAAGCATAAAGGTAAAACCACAAAAACCTAGGTATACTTAAATTACAAATACAAAAAACATAGTGTAACTAGGGAAAGCATTTATAAAATGAGCAATGGAACAAACGTGTACCAGTCCTTGTCTGCCTCCCATGAGAGTCTCTCTTTCTGACTTTTCCCAGCACCTTTTATATTCTCTTCTCGGGGGTTTGACTACTGGTCTCCCTTCGATAAGTTGTTCCTCAGTTCATTTGAAATGTTTTGTCTGGTTAGCTTTTCCCAAAGCGTTTCTTAATCCTACTCATTGTGACATTATCATTGTGCCTTGCAGATGGTTAATTACCTGATAGTTCTTATTATCCCTAAGGAGGGTCAGTGAGGAGTTAAAACTGGGCGCAGCGTTCAGCACTATCTTGTAAACTCTTCCTTTGTGTTGCGCAATGCTGTCCGGCTCTGCATCTCATGTGCGTCTGTGAGGCATGTGACACCACAGGATCCCTGAAGCATGACACTCATGATCCTCCTCTCCTCAAGCCCTTCTTAGGCAATGCTCAGATCTATTTCTTCCAAGCTCCACGAACAGTGGGGGTTCACAGACTTCCAAACAGTCCCATTTGGACATCCAGTGCCAGTGTTGCTTGGGCCATGTAGGTCAGAGAGTAAACACGTCACATTAATATATATATATATATATATATATATATATATATATATATATATATATATATATATATATATATATATATATATATATATATATTCTTTATTTGTTTTGGTTGTTAATCACAACCTTTCAAATATTTCATACATTTAAAAGACTTATACATTTGTTTAGGTTACAGCTCATCCACATTTGACAACAGGTGAGCGATAAGTATTCACCACATTTTACAATCCTATAACAATCTGTAACCAATTTTGTTGGATTTCAAGGAGTCGCCCACTACATAACAAACCTATATTACAACACTTAAACAATAAATATTTAAGTCCTTCTAAAACACATTTAAAGGATATTTTAAAAATCTTGCCTCAAATGTTTTAAATGCAAACTTTCAAATTTGTAAAGCATCGTTTATTGAGGGAGACTATATGAAAATGCAGACACAAGCATGAATTATACAACACTAAAACTTGAATTATATAAATACAAATATGAATCATATAACACTTAAAACACTCAATCTAAAACTTTTTCAGAGACATTCAAAAAAGATGTTAATATTCATGCCTCGAGAAAGAAGATCTATATTTCGATTTATAGCAGGTTACATTGTTATGAGACCATATAGTGATTCTAGCAGTGTCTTTTCCACTCAGTAATTCACATGGACTGAAAAGAATTTGAGTCTCGAGCTACAGATTTCAAAGAATAATGTACAAATGTGTGTAAGGTTTAAATTCATAGAGCACTCTACACTTTACATACAGGCCAATAGATTTTAACCCACAGTTACTACAGATCTTTCTTCACTAGATTCATTGTAAATATGTAATATTAGTAAGTAATTGATTGTTGCAATATTTACAGATATATGATTCACATTAAGGATTTTGGACCAAAATTGTTGTTGAGATAAGATTTGAAATTTACAAAAAAAAGAATCGAAAAGTTATTTCCTTAATGGGGTTAAAGTTTCAATTTGATCAAGTTGCTTACGGAATCTACATGTTCTACAACAATTTGAAGCTTTAGAATGTCTCACAATTTGTACTCTTGAAGGCCATAAATTAAACCATATTCTCATTAAGATTGCAGCATATTTATTATCCAGGAATTTCATTAAATATATTGGAATTTGGTGAAGTGCTTTTAATTGAAATTCTGCATTTTTAAAAATTGAACAGTTGGTACAATTGCCCCATGTTGCACACCAATCCCACTGCATAATTATTTTTTGGCTCGATCAGGATTCTCTAGCAGTAGTTGCTTGCTAATATCAGCATTTCCATCACCAAAATACAATGCTCTTTCCATGTATTCAAAGATTTCTCTTTTTTACCTTTGAGTATAGCCACGAGAAGAGGAGTTAGATTAGCGTCATGGGATTTGGTCAAGAGGCATTTCCAGAACAGAGATAGGAATGTCCACACTACCACAGACGCAAGAGATACAAGTCCAAGTTCATATTGGATAGTAACCATTGGGATGCTTTTTGGTAAATATTTTATTTCCAACAGAGGCCTTCTATGTACTCCCATTGAGGATGGTTCTCGGGGAGTTTTGCCTGTGCTCCATATGTGACAACTGATATAAACTTTTGTTTGTAAAAGTTGATAATGAGACACATGGAACATTTTCCAAACTTATTTAGTATTACACAGTTTGGCTTGGGACGTCGATGTTTGCATTTTGAATTTCAATTCAATTTTGAAAGGTTGGTCACTTGGGTTAATATTGATATTTTGTCCCAGATATTTGCACTCATGGACAATATTAACAATTAAAGTATTAATTGTCCACTTGAACTTTGGGGCATGCTTGCTTACATTGGAATGCATTATCAAAATATTTGATTTCTGCATGTTTATCACTAACCCATTGCTTACTGCATATGAAGTCAAGGCTTTGAGTTTTCTTTGAAGGCCTATCTGGGTCTGATCAATTAGCACAAGATTGTCTGTGTAAAGGAGCCAAGAAACAGGAGAGTTGTCAACTTTAGGTGGAAATGATTGTGGCAAGTCTGAAAATGTATTAATATCGTTGATATAAAAATAAAAAAGAGTCAAAGCTAAAATACATGGTTGTTTAAGGCCAGAATGGGTTGGAATACATTTCGATAACATTGTGTCTCGAGTTAGTTTGATCTTAATGGCAGTCTTTGAATAAAATTGATACAGTATATTTAGAATAAAAGTTGGACATCATGTGTCAATTAGTTTAGACCATAATATGTTTATCGAGACAAAACAAATGCTTGTTTAAAATCTATAAAAGCAAGATAAATTGGTTGGTTCGTAATTATCGGTTGCTTTTTCAGGGCCGACAACAGGAGGAGGTTGACAGATGTTCCCATTCCTTTGATAAAACCTGACTGATGGCGGTCTAACAAGTCAGCTGATATAATCTATTTGCTGAGCTTTCAGAGTATTGGACGTGCACACATGTTCCCAGGAATGTCCAGTAAAACAATGGGTCGATAATTTGTGGGACCATTTCGACTTCCCTTTTTAAAGACTGGAATGATGATCATCTCTTTCCATGAGTTCGTAATCAGACCCGTTGGCAGTATGTTCCAGAATATGGTTTGATCAAGATGGGCTTTCAGGGTAAGATTTGAGAGGCCATCAGGGTCAGGCGCTCTAGAGGAACTAAGTTTATTAATTAGCTTTAGAATATCTGTGTGATCAAAAATTAGTTTAGACAGATCTGCTGTGAGGAATTTCGGGATTAAAAGGCTGGCCAGACACCTTTGAGAACAGCTCTTTGAAATTATTGACCCAAGTGTGTTCACTAACGGAGTTTATCAGCAGAGATGAGGAAACATTGGAATTTTCTTTCTGAAGTTATCCCTATATTAGGGCACTTGATTTGGTAGTTGTTGCTGGCAATATTCGTTCACCATTAATCTGATGTTTAGATAACTTGTATTGTTATACAGAGTTGCATTTTGAGGGAATTTATAATCGCGTTGTAGGGCTGTTTATGTTTAAAGATCGGTCGGAATCCCTTACTGTTTTTTTTAGGAAAGTATCAGTGTGTGCCATATTTGTAGGTGTCAATGACATCGCAAAATTAGTTTGTAATTGATTTTAAAAGGATTTGAATTTAGGTAATGTCCATTTTGTTCTATTTCTATCCTGAGAAAGTGCAATTGGGTGTTCATAGTATTCCCGCAGTATTTTTTGAGGTAACATCCATGTCATTTGCAGTATGTTGTGTTCGCTTGCTACGGAAGGTAGAACAGTGAAACTTTTTATTCTATTAACAGCACTATCAGAGATGAAGACATAATATAAAATGGCAGAAAAAGATTCTCTTTTCCATTTAGGTGCTGGCAGGATATCACCAGTTATGGTACCATTTAGCATTGTAAAATTCCTTGCAGACATCAAGTTAATCCATCTTCCTACTCTCTATGTAGGGACTTTGGTGGTGTTTGATATGCATCTAATGGTCAGATCACCAGCCACAAGGGTTGTTTGAATGTGGTCATCTTGTGCAATTAGATCTAGCATTTGATTTATGAGTTAAAACAATGTATCACCTGAAATCATCACTGGGTTCCAGTAAAGGTTTAGGATTGCTATATGTGTACCCAAAGGAAAGGATTGATTTGTTGAGGATAGTTTAATTAGTTGTATACCGGAATGGGGCGAAGCACATGCCTCTAGTTTAATTCCCAAATCTAATGTTACCACTATGAACATTCCTGCAGCGGGTTGACCCTTAATCTGTTTTGTTTCTGCCATCCAGGAAATTTCATAATTTGGCCACGTGTGTTCAGCAGTTATTCATGTCTCTAGTGACATTGTTCCATCTTTTTTTAATAAATGTTTGAACACTCGGGTATTCCAAACGGCCATCGTCAAATTCTGCTTTACCTCCGATTCCTGGCATTAATAGTTTTTAGGGTGATTCGTATCGCCAATAGCTTTTTTAAGCCACAAACAATTTCACTTGCCTGGATTTTTAGGATCCCTTAATAATTGACCTCTCTCCCCCTTGCAATTGATGAGGAGTGGTTCAAATTTATAGCGTGGAGGGGAGTTACTAGAGCAGTGCAAGTAATTTGTTAGCCGCTTCATATTAGATGAGTTTGTAGATCTTTCGGGATATGGAACAGCTACGTCATGCTTACGATATGATGTCTGGTGCTCATTCTCTGGATTTGTGGATCTTTGTACACATAGTTCAAAACCATGGTGCTGCAATTTTTCTATTGTGTTCCACAAAAGCTGTTTCAGAATCTGTGAAGGAATAGTCATCTCCACTGTGTCCATCTTGGATATATTGATAAATCTTATGTATTTGATATCTTGCGTTTGTGTACGTCTATTTGCCATTTTTAACATTAACAACTCCCTATTACTCGGGGGAACCTTGATAGACTTCCTGTTATCATTTCATCTTGCACTGCACGATCGATGGAACTATCTGTGTGGTGTCTTCCCCAAAGGGATTAGCAACTCGTCTGATGCTTTTTCACAATGGGGTGGGGATTTGCTCTGTTATGCTGACTATAGTCAGTGTTTGTGGATTGCATGGATGGGCAAGATCTTTTTTGCTCCATAGTCCTAAAGAGTGGACAAGCATCTGCTTTTACCACTGCATTTTCTTCATCATTGCTATTTGAAATTAGCAGCTGCAGTTGATGCAACGACTCAGATATTATTTCTAATTTTGGAAGAGAAGTTACAAAATAGGTCGAAAAGTTTATCATGTCATCATGGTCCTCCTCTTCTAGATTTATCAGGGAGCTCAGTTGTATACAGGAATTCTGGATGTGTGTTTCCGCTGTCAACTATGTGGTGTTCGAAGACTTTGAAGTCAGTCCACCAGGGGACGGATTGGTTACCGCTCTAGTCCGAGCTGGAGTGTTAAGTGTCTCAAAACATTTTTTAGATTTGTTATTGCTTATTCGAGTTAAAGAGGGCTGGATCCTGTTTTTTTTGTTTGTTTAAGACTCATGTTTCTACAGTGTTTTTTAATTTTCATTTCAGAGGGTGAAATAGATAAAAAAAAAACTGATTATTGAGCCAATTACTCGCCCATTGGTTCTTTTTCCACTGCAATTTCAATGATATCACATACATGAGTTGGCACAGGCATGTCTTGGGGTTTAGATATTTTGCTCAGCGCCACCTCTTCTATTATCGCACATGTCTGAGAACCTACCCCTTGAGACTTGCTGGATATATATCCCCCACTTGTTAATTCACATGAAATGGTGCTACATATGGGATTTGAATGCTTTGGACCCTGATTATCATAGTGTGTTATTTCAAAAGCCAGCTAATCGACTTTCACAGATAGAGCATTGAAAGGCATAGTATGTTGCAGGGTTTTTGTTTCGAGTAATTCCAACATTTTCATCAAGCTAAATATGCCAGCATTAATGGCTGATAGGGTTGTTTCTTACATATAGTTAGGTGAGTGGATCATCCCAAAGGATGGTCTCGGGTAGGTTTAACATATGACATGGCAGATGAGCCCGATGAGATAAAAGATGAATTTGCTGATTCCTTATATAAAATTGGCAAATTTGATAGATTTAGAGGCGGTTTTGTGGGCAAGTCCTCAATTTGTGTTTCGCCAATAATGATGGGAGATTGACAAGAGGCTATTATTGATTGCTCCAGAATTACAATGTCACCACTCCATTTTGTACAACTCACCTTATGTGGTTGTGACTGGATAACACTATTAGATTCTTGCATTATATTCTTTACAATTTGGGAATATAGAGGTGGAATATTGGAGTTATCACTTATATGAATTTGGCCTTCACAAAGCTGGGGTGATAACATTTTCTCTGAATCTTGTACATTGGTAATTTTTATCTCGATAGAGGTCGCCTCATTCATTTTTGTTGAGTATGCCAATAATTGTGATTCAGATACTGGCTCGTTTTCAAAATGTTATTTTCCCATGGTGGAATAGTCATGTCAGGAGGAATCAGTTGTGCGGTGATGGCCGAAATACTACATTTGTCTCTCTGGTAGAAATGCCTAATATCACCAGATAGTGATTTTGCTTGATGGGATTTCAGTTTCCTCAATCTCTTAGAGGCTCTTTGAGGATCTTTTGAATCAGTGTTTAGCCTGTCCTTGGGATTGTTAAACATACCAAAGGCAGTATCCGGCATGGTTGTGGTCAAAGTATACATAGCCATGATAATTATATTTCAATATAAGAAGAAGGAGGCACTCTCCAATGCACTCCCACAATGCACGCGTACAATGTGTGCGCTCTCCCGATTAAGTGGAGAATCTGGGAAAAGTGGGCGGGACTTGTAGCTCTGTTGGAGAAATGGATAAAAGTTTGCATAAGGATACGTTTAGATGACTATCCAATCAGTTAAAGTCATATATTTCCAAAGCAGCCCCTACCAATGCAAAGTCCAATGTTAATATAGATGTTATTCCAAAACAATATATATAGAATGGAGAATTGCAGCATCAGGAAACAGGAGTAGGATACTTGCACACAGCTAAACAGCACTCTCCAATGCACTGCCACAATGCGCACATTCATTTCAGAAAAGGTGGTGCAGTGTCCCTGGTCAGTAGTTGGCCTTCCAGATCCTGCTTTCTCTACTCTCGGGGAGACAAGATGGGTAAGCCACACCTAACCCGTCCCTACCCTCCTGATACCCCTACATATTAGAATGGGGTGTTCAGAGAACTCACAACAGATGATAAAACAACAAACAAGCCACATAGCCTTTGATAAATCTTGGGATGCTGCAAGTTCCAAAACAAGTCAATGTGCCTACCCACTAAGCTGTCCATACTCCAGACTTGACCTTTCCTCACAACACCAGAATATCTAATATAACAATCCTGCCATAGATTTAGACTGATGATTCCCTAATCTCTTTCCATAATGAATGCTGAATCTACACAGTAATGTCTTTGGGTATCCATTTACTTTTAAGACCCATATAGAATGTTCTCCTCTCTAGAATCCGACATGATAACACAGATCCCACATCCCCAGTACACACCCTAATAGGCTTTTATCCAGCCTGAATGAATGCAAACATTACCAAGACCTTAGACAAAAGCTAAAACAAAAACATTTCAAAAAGCGTAGAATTACTGATTTTATCTGAATTTAGTAAACCCATAGTTGACAGGGAGACATTTTGGATATTGTTGGCCAGGAACATGAAATGCAAAAGAAAGAAGTGAGTTTTCTATTAACACAAGTATATGTCATAAGGGGTGCACGGGAACAAGAAAGCAAATTATAAGAAAATAATTTAAGAGGTCATGCCTCAAAGAAATGAAAAGTATACAAAGTTTCCTTGCAGTAAAGAGTCCCATCCATCCAAAAGAGCTCATGCGCTTCCCGTTGTGTGAGGCAAAACTATTCAAAATCAACAATACCATTGACATTGACCATGAAATCTGTACATCCTTCCAACCTCTTTGTTGTCCAGGTTCCCACAGCAACAATAACCATTTAATGCAACAAGCCAAGATTTTCAGGCAGCTGGTAAAATCAAAGCTGCCAACTGAAATATACCCAGAGTGTTCATGGAATGCTTTATAAAAGCTTTTATCAAAAGATATTAAAGTAACTTGAGACACTTTCCTCCACAAAGACAGTTTCCAAAGCATCCCAATGTTCAACTGTGACAACCATACTGAAGAAACCAAGAAGTGATCAGAAGGTTGCATTGATCCATCTCTCCATTTCAAACCCTGCCTTCATGTACCAAATACTCCAGGTAGAAATTACAAAACAACCCCAAGAGTGGAAAGCAAGAACATTGTTCATGATCAGCATTCAAGCTTCTGATCCACCAAGAGATGGTGAAGACAAAACTGTCGAATAAAGCAGAGCAAAAAAGAGAGAGAGGGAAACCCCCATGACTGCTTTAAGAGAAGATGTCCAATCAGCCCTCAATGAAGGTTCACCCGCGAACTGTATTCTTCTTTATCTGTTTGTGGTCAACAACAAAGCAGACCAAAGCTGCACAGGGAACCAAGCTGCACCTCACTGAGGAGGGCCAACATGGCCGAAACATATCTGGTTGGTTGAGTTTCCATGCAGAGGGGACCCAGCCTAGCAGTTCGGGCTGGGCTGCTACCACTGCGGGCAGTACCTGACTGATTTGCATATGACTGGACCACTTTTGCAATGGCGCAGACGGGCTAAAAATTGGTGGTGTAGAAGGTTGCCCAGAGCATTGCCAGTGGTTAAGATGTATTCAAAACCTTCCACTCATCATTTTTTGGTTGTAGTTTGTGTCCCTATGTGAGAGAGGGTATGCCCAGACATGGGTCCCTTGCTCGCTGTGCCATATGGAATCAAGCTGCACCTCACTGAGGAGGCCCAACAAGGCCAAAACATGTCTGGGGTTGCTTGTGTTTCCATGCAGAGGGGACCTGGCCTAGCAGTTTGGGCTGAGCTGCTACCACTGGTGGCAGTACCTGACTGATTTGCATATGGCTGGATCGCTTTTGCAATGGCACAGACAGGCTAAAAAACAGTGGTATGCAAGGTTGCCCAGAGCATTGCCAGTGGTTCATATTTATTGAAAACCTTCATCACTTGTTTGGTTACAACAACAAAGCAGGCCACACGATCCTCAGCAAAGATTTTCCAGAATATCAGGTCTAGCACTAAACTGGATTTGATCCACCATTTCAGATCATAGTCATGCATATCATCATTTGGTTGGAAAATGAATCTTCAGAAAGCTCTAATGTACCTGGGTGCCTTAAACATACATATATCTGTTTAAAGGAGGGATACGTAAGCATAAATGGATCAAAGGTCAAGATCCTATTTATGCCTGGGCCTGAGAACAACCTGATATCATGACAATATCAAAGGAAGCAATTCCAATTAACGCATTGTTTGCTCCAAGTTTAATTAGGCAACCGCTTGCATATACGTGACTGCTTTTTTATATGCTCTGCCATTATAGCACTTGATGAAGGGATGAGTCTGAAACCTGTTGGACTATTTCTGAAATTAAAACAGAAATATAAATTTGTAAGCTATGGTTTATTAAAATAAAATACATAAAGAATTGAGTAATGTAATTGTTATGAATTTTTGGGATATTCTCAACAAGAGAGCAGAAATTATTTTACAATTAATAACCACCTTTTCGAAAAGCATCTCAATTAACAGCCCAAGAAGTAAAAGAAATTGCAATGATTTGTGTCTGAGACCTGTCATGTATGTCACAAATAAATGTAGCAGAGAGAATAAAGTACTGACTGCTAATGCTGGAGAAGGTCTTACCTTACTTTAAATGCAGCAATCAAATTGAGCTAAGTAAATCTTTGCTTCTGTCCCCATAAAAGAACCTGAAAGTTACCTACTCAGACCCTCCCAAAAAAATAGAGGTCCATAAACTCCAACTAATCGAGATCAGGCTGTTAGATTATGCCCTTGGTGGATCAAAGTTGTCCTGACCTGTCGGTTCAGTGTCAAATGTAATCTACTGGATAAAAGAGGACCCCTGACCGGTTACACCAGCGTCGTAGGTAATCTACTGGATAACGAAGGGCCAGAGGATAACATTTCCCATTCTGTGCCTGAAGTTCAGGGAATAATTGGAAACCACTCTGAAATATCAGAGGCTAGCCCCCCACTCCACCCCACTTCACAATCTGAGAATCAATGCTACTAGAAAAAGGTGCCAAACTCCATGCACATGTTTCCAGGTTAGGAGGAAAATGAACCATGATACTGGGCACCTGCCCCAGTATGGTCCAGGTCACCACCCCTCCAGCACTATCTGAAATGTCGTCAGGCCTAGTATGATAGTCGCTTGTTTTGTTCCTCCCCTCCCTTTCTGCACCAGTCTCCCTCACCTTTTGTTTTTCTCCAGCTCTACCAGAAATGTCGTCAGGCCTAGTACGGTAGTCGCCTGTCTGTTTCCATTTCCTTCCCACTCTCCCCCTCCCTTCCTTATCTATGTCATAGCTCTTGCACTATCCGAAATGTCATCAGCCCGAGTACGATAGTTAATATCACATCCTTACTGTTCATGGCCTGTAAGAATGTGGTTGTATTTTCCCTTGTTCCCTCCCTTGCCTTGAAGCGCTTCGAAACACATTGTGTATAGGCGCTATATAAATAAACGATCATAACCTCTGAAAGTCCAACCATGTTTACATGATATGAATTCAAAAACGTTAAAAGGCGGGAACACACCCCAAACATAACCCTGAACTACATCCACCAGTACTGTGCAGTGGCCACAATTGAGGTACGTGTGTGTGTGTAATACAAAACTCCCAAATGAAGTCCACGCAATAAATTCCTAAATTTCGACCGTCATGATTTCCACATGCTTGCTTTAAGAATTTGAGAGTCAATCCATCTTGAGCTCTCTCCATTACTTTCTCTCTCTGATAATATTCCTTAGACTCTTCTGATCCTGAGTTAAATAAGTGATTTTCAGAAATGTATTGGGGTAATAACCTAAAGAATGGACCCCTGCACACAAGCCCCCATTCATCTCTAAATCTGTGTTTATAAATCTGTGGTATGGGCTCGGTGAGGGTGTTCAGAGACCGCAAAGTTCTGCATGTTCTATGATTTGGGGTGATACTTTTGCCTGCCTCCCAAGAAAGATGTGTGAACTCTGACCTGGAACTTAAAGTCAACCATTTTGCAGACTGGAGGACATTGGAAGGCGGCATAACGAGGTCTTGTCAAGATCCCTGGGCTGCATTTTCCAAATAGATTTGACTAGTGTACTTTCAAGAGTTTGCAGGTAATTTATTTCCTTCTGGGGCCTGCTAATTTTTTTTATTAGTTTAGTATTTTCACAGAATTCTAGAAGCAAAAAGTACGATACAACTCGAAGAGTTTGTGGAAACAAACAACATAATTCAGGGTTGGCAATTGTACTTCTGATCCACTGGACGGATGCTAACAATACCGACTGGCTTGAGAGAAGACCACCTGTCGGCCTCTTACGAAGGCTCGCTGTCAGCCTTTATTATGCTAGATCTTTCCAAATCAAGACAATACGCGAACGTGAATAAAGTTGGCGCAGGAGCTGGTATTCGAGGCAGAAGTAGGTTTGTGAACCATTTTAGTCGATAATTCTTTGTTTCATAGTAACGTCGATCATAGCGTACATTGGCATTCACAATTACCCCAAGGTTTGAGCAGCTTTACAGAGAGTTGTAGATGGCCAAGTGTGCCTCCACATTCACATGGGAATAATCAAGAGATGCGAAGGCCAGTTTCGGGCTGTAAGACTCAAACCCACCCAGTGCCATGCAATTTGGCTAAGTAATGTAATACATGTAAACTGCATGCAGTTCTGATGTGGTGCAATCTATGGGTGCCAGTGACTCTTAACTCTAGCACACAACTCCGTTTTTTTGCTGTTTTCACAAAGCGGCCCAATGTTCTGTTGTTGTTGTTTTTTTTTCTAAAGGGGATAGCGAGTACCATACAACTGGCCATTTTACTTCGTCTGAGAGCTATCTGTCTGAATTAAGAACTAGAGGCCAAGCTTTGATTTGCAGACAGTTGGGAGCTATGATGGACAGCAACAGCAGAGCTTCTGCCTCAAATGGCACAGAGCCTCCAATGTTGAAGTAGTAGCAGTAATACATGATTTTGGCTAACGCCATTTACAAGCAAATAAACATTCACACACAAACGTACACAAAATTTTAAACACTAATGGAAAAAACTAGCATTTAAAATGTGCTATCTTGAAAGGATAGATACTCAAATAAATAACCTTCCCAATAAAATGATGTTAAAATGTCCTTTCCAATCATTTAAAAGAGGCCATTAACATATTCACAAAATGTCCATCGGGGCAAGACAGGATAAACAACATTGCCTCTGAAACTGATCTAATGTTATTGGGCCACATTACGAGGTCAGGGACCAGCGGGTTGCTGCCGACCCCGTAACATGGGATCTGCTGCCTGTCTTCCCGGTGCCACCAGGACATTACAAGTCCCGGCATAGCGGGAAGTCAGGCGGCAGATCTTGTAAGTCCCCATTCCCATGGGAATCAGAAGCATCAGCACTGTTGCTGATGGTGCCGGTGCTTCCATGGCAACTCTGCTTGGCAGGGTCTCTGAGCCTGGGTGGGGTCAGACCTTTGGGCGCAGCGGCCCCAGCAGGCAGACTTGTAGTGTGGCGGTCCGGAACCAAAAGTGCTGGTAAGCTTACCGGCATCCTTGTTTCTGGACCACCACACTTGTAATGAGACACGTATGAAATAACTATGCAGTCACTGATGCCTTAAATCCAGTGATATCGAGCAAATTAGCAGAACATGTGGTAAATGCTCAATGTCACCACTGCCACAGGTACAGTACTTGTTCTTGAATAACCAAGACATTCGACCCCTTACCGGTAAAATATTTAATCTCACCATTTCCATAATGCGTCTTTGGGCAGGGGACTAAATTGTGCTCATTGAGATGTTCACATGACGTGTGCTATGTGCCGCAGTTAAATATTTCAATGAGCACAAATTTGCCATGCTACTCATGGCTTGGTCAAATCCAAACTCTTTTGCTTTCATTTTTAGCTGTTGCTTATTATTAGTACCGCCCCTTAAGCTGTGTGGTGTCTTCGCCCCACATCCGGGATAGGGAGGTGCACCCCCTGAACCAGGAATAAATATTGTGGGAGAATAATTTTTTGCCATTTCCCCCATTATGTTCCTAATGTTAGGGTTTTCTGAGAGGCTCAGAAATAGTTTACGATAATAGTTTCAAAATCTTAATTCAACCCGCACACTAATGCTTGGGGCCCCACTTCCAATCGTAAAGCCTCCGCTGGGGCACTCTGACCCAATCCCAGTAGCTTCCTCAAATATATGTGCAGAATATGATCCAAAGCAGAGCAATTCGCACTAGCCCAGATTTCGCTACTATATAAAACGGATGAGTGGAACTTGGCTTCAGGAACCTGGATACATTTATCGAGTCAGTGGCCTCCGAATTTGTGATAGAATCTCATCAGGCTGCCCGGGCCTGTCCATAGCCAGTTTTGGATTGACTCAAAGTGTAAAATATAGGAACAGTTTCTTGAGATAACCACCCCTAAATGGCAACACGAGCCAACTACATCAATTTTAACATTATTTTTAGAGCAGGTGCGTTTCCATGTATTGCTGCCTAAAGACCACTATTATCGTTTTAGTAAGGTACAGACGTAGACCATTGGATTTGAAATAACCAGCAGAGTGTTTCAGGCAATGCCCTTAACCCTTTGATGTCAAGACCAGTAAGCTTTCAGCGCAAAAAGAAAGGAAATAAAAATCAGGGGGCCATTGAACATCCCTGTCTTACTCCATTGTTGGTTACAAACTCCTTGGATGCCCCACAACTTGTCTGGCCAATAACAGAGACCCCAGTATCGGAATAAAGACAAATAATTAACTGCAGAAGAGAAGCGGACACATCCAATTTTTGGAGTTTACTCCACAAAAGGGATTGATCTAGAGAATCAAAGGCCTTTGCTAGATCCAGGGTGGGACTGGGGCATAAAATTGTCTCGGGCACCAATGAAAAGGTGTTCCCACAGTTGTAAATGGCAATTCATTCCTTTCGTAACAGATAGTTTGAGTAGTACCCAAGGGGGAGTTTTTTGATAAATTGTGATGCAAATTGAGCATTTTAAAGAATATTTATTCAGTAACACTGGTCAAAACTACTAGCCGCATGGTGAAGTAACTTATCAACCTGTCCCATATTGGCCAAAATAGTGGCCCACTTTGACCAACAAAAACTGTCCCACACTAGCATTTTGCGTTTTGGGTTCACGCTTTGCCCTATTGCTCTATATACCAGTCCGAGCCTGGCTAGATCTACGAAGCCTGCATATACTAGACCACCCGTTATTACCAGATATTTGTCAACAATGGTTTTAAGAATGAATGCATGGTCAGTTGTAAAACCTTTCCTAGAACCTGCTTGGTAAGGGCGAAGTATGGTTTTGTCTACTGCCCACTTCTCAATCCTAGCTGCCAAACAGCAGGCAAAGATCTTAGAAGCACTATTGACTAAAGATATAGGTCGATAGCAGTTGGGATCAGCACGTAAATCCTTCTTAAAAACAGGTTTGATAATACTCTTATTCCACGAAGATGGAAGAACAAAAAACGTGCAATGTCTTTGAATAATTTCAACAAGACTGGTGCCCACCACCCGGGAAACCATTAATAGGTGTCAGACCTAAAACCAGGTCAGGGGCCTTGCCCAGCTTGGTTCCGTTGATGGCCTGCAAGACCTCCTGAATTGAGAAAATGGCCCTACTGTTAGAAGAACTTGACTAACAGCTAGCAAGGGATACTGTTACGTCTATGTTACCCTTTAAGGAGACACCCATTCAGAGGGTGACATTAAACTGCCATCATCTTGTGCACTATTAAGGAAACCACAAGCAATGAGTCTCTAAAAACCTTTCAGGTTATTTTCCCTGATTGTCTTGTCTATCAGATCCCAACACAACTCTATAAATAATTTGTTCTTGAGCTTCAAAAGTTGAAAAATGCTGAAAGACAGGCGTGCTGCGTTGATCAGGTTTCTGCGTGGAACCTGAGGTTCTGCTTCCTTTTCTGCACTGTGTCAAAGGGATGGAGATTCATCTCTCCTTCACTCCAGAACCTTCTAATTTGGATATGTCGGAGATAACCTGCGCGTGAGCCAAGAGATCTGACACTCCCAATTCTGCGTGCAGTGGCCAGAAACACCCCACTGGTAATGGACTGTGCCAGAACCCACCTTAGTCGGAAGCACTGTGGACTGAGCACACTGGTTGCTCAGGTGTGAGGTCAAGATCAAAGACAAATCCAGTCTAGTTTACCTTCTCACTGAAAACTGCTATTCTTCTAATATAAGGGCAACACAGAGGTTGTGCTGGGCCTGTCTTCGTGTCCTCTGAAGTAGGATAGCCTATCTCACCGATGCTGAGTTGGAGGCCGCTCTCTGCCGTCCATTGTCCATCATCATCACCTCTGAGGACACTTCAAGCAGTTTACAAAGCCTGCGCTTTGTTGGAACCCTGTACCAGGCAATTTACAATGTCAAGGAGGTTTATTTTCGATATCCCCTGCTAAAGTATATGTTCCTTGTCAATTTCTTCACTAAACCAAATCTGTGGCAATGTTGACAATGAGTGTGAGTGAATGCACCGCACAAGAACACAGCACACCACGCTGCTTGTTAAAAAACTGTATTTCGGGAAGTTTTTCAGCTCTTGGAATGTTACCATGCTGCCTGTAGAGGTGTATGCAGAAGGAACTCCAATGGAGACTGAAGCGTGTGGTGGGATAGCAGTACAGTTATGCACTTCAAGTATGCAAGGGAAGCCTGGCCTTTTCAAACACTTTGCGTTCACCACTCCCCGTTCATTAATTATCATGATAAATCAATACATCTATTTATACAGTAGTGTTAGTGGAAGGCCCAACTACAGATCATTAGTGGTGGCTATGCTGCGCTGGATAGCGTCTTGTAATACTGTACTAGAAATCACCCACTATCTATACGTCAGTACAGGCACGCCACCACGCGAGGCCAGAGTGTAAACAAAATATATCATGCGCAGTGCCAACAATGTCAATGTAAGGTCAGAGTGTAAACAAAATATATCACGAACAATGTCAATGTAAGGTCAGAGTGTAAACAAAATGTATCACGCGCAGTGCCAACAATGTCAATGTCAATATATCACGCGCAGTGCCAACAATGTCAATGTCAACTCATAGTGTAAACAAAATATATCAAGCGCAGTGCCAACAATGTCAATGTAAGGTCAGAGTGTAAACAAAATGTATCATGCGCAGTGCCAACAATGTCAATGTCAGGTCAGAGTGTAAACAAAATATATCACGTGCAGTGCCAACAATGTCAATGTCAGGTCAGAGTGTAAACAAAATATGTAATGCGCAGTGCCAATAAAGTCAATGCATTGAACTATTTAACTATCAAATACTCGTGATGGTCATTATTGTGTATCAATACCCACAGCATACGATTTATTTTGATTGGAACCACACACACAAAAAACAGATAAAACGTGTGCAGAGGCTCCATTGACACGGCTCTGACATACATTTTAAGCACAGAAAAAAATCAGCAAGCTGAATTCATGCTTCTCTAAGTTCCAATAGGCGGCTGACAGTGTGAGGCGAGGGAGAGGCGCTAGGTGAGGGGCATGCGTGAGCGGTAACATGAACACAGCTCCCAAAACAGAAGCCTGTCCCTCCCTTTTCGCCACACATGTATGTACCGCCTCTGCAAGTTCGCGGAACGACAGTGGTGCGTGTAATGTCAGCTCCCTGTTACTAAATGAATAGCGCGGACGCTTAGAAGGGTGTCTTTGACGCCAGGATGCGATGCCCTCTCACGGTATTTCCACGCTGGGATTCCAGGCTCTTCCCCGAATGTGTATCATTTGTGAGCCAGGCGCAAAAAAACTTAAGGCACTGAGGTATTCCACCTCATGCGGGTGCCCTGGTGATGATGTAACAAACCTGGGAAGCAAACATCGCCTAGTGACAGTGCGAGAGCACCTTAGAGTCTGAACATCACACACACATGCTAATATATTTCCTCTTTCAATAATAAAACACATGCAAATGTGTAGAGTTTGCAACGCAAATAGAAACGGAACCGAAGTGCCTTGCGCGGGTCCCCACATAGCCCACAGGAGATACATTACAACGGACATCTGAATCACACACCTCTTCTTACATCATGCCCGAATCCCACCACGGCTACCACCACACGGCATTCACTGCACTAGAGCTCCGCCGTCGCCCGCGAGACGCCCCCTTACCTTATCACGGGGGAAGCCCGCGCTGCAGGTGAGCGGCGTCGCGAGGGCTCATCTCACCTGTCCGAGCCGCCGCCGCCAAGGGACCACACCTGTTCCCGAAATCATGTCCGCCACAAAATAAACATCTTCATCAAACATGTGAGAGAGTTAAACTAACAAATCATGTTCTGGCACACACGCAAAGAACCCCATAGCAACCAGGATGACAGCATGACAACGGCTCTCTCCGCGCTGCGCTGCTGCTGCTGCGCCGGCGAAAGAATAGCTGGAAAAAACCAAAGTGGGGGGAAAAAAAGAAGACAAAAAATCGCGCACGCCCACTCATGTTTGCCCTGTTTCGCAAAAATTATATAAATGAAAATGATGAATTGTAAAATACCGTGCAGGTGAGGGGAAGGCGGGCTGTTTTTCGCACATGCGTTTGCCTTCTCCGCCGGCGCGCTGCTGCTGGTATCTCCGGACGTTTTTTCGATAGTTTCTGGTCTCTGGAGGGAGAAAATACCTTCACGGCGCATCATGGCATCCAGGCAGTGGAGGGGTTTCCCAAGGAGCTGCGGGAGCGTCACGCTTCCCCTCTGCGCACATCAAAATCCAGACGCGGGGAATGCGCGCATTCTTGCAGCGCCTTAGCCGCCTTACGCCGTGCACTGGGGGCAGATTATGAATCGTATTGTTGTGTGCATCCGAATGTGCATGGTCATTCATGGAACTGTTTTAAGGCTTTGTTTATTTCAGCTAAGGCGCTGTACCGCGCTTTACAGAAAACCTTGTTTTTGCAGCAAAGGAGCGTGGGGATCTGCTCGTCGTACGATTGCACGAAAATATCACGCCACATGATAAAGGACTATATACATTTAGAACTTGAGGAATGGCAGACACATGGCAATGCCCAGAGTCACATGATTTAATTTTTGGTCATGATGCCGAGCCGGGATTTGAACCCAGGTCCCATAATCAACAACCTAAACATCAAACCACACCCCTATCGAGGAAAAAACAGGGACAGAGCTTCCCGTGTTTTGACCTTGTAGCGGTCTGACGGGTATGTGGCATCTACATGGACACGTGCCTGACTCGTTTCAATCACACAGGTGGGGAGCTTCCATCACACAGCTGGGGCAGTTCTCTATTTGGATAATGTACACAGAGCCACGCTCTGCTTTGATGCCTCCTCGGCGCACACTGATCGGTTGCCGGTGCACACATTGCATAAGCAGCACAATGATACCTGGTGTTGCCTTAGAGGGCGAGGTCAGACACGGATGAGGTGGGACAGGCTAGTCAGATAAGGGCAGAGCAAGGGCTGAGAAGAGTTAACTCCCACAAAAGAGAATGTTGTTGTTGTTGGAGCCAAATTCACATTGCTGCAGATTGTTGAGTAGAGGTGACGGTGCACAACCTGATTATTAGATCTTTAGTTACTCAATTGGTGTACATTAATAACTCTGCATGGGGTGCACACCCACTGGTGAGGTGCCTCCATGAAATGGCACTGCAAATATAGACAAAACGAGGCCTTGGCCATGAAGCCAGCGGTGTGGGCTGCACTCCCTAATACCACTGTATGTGGTGTGCATTATCAATGTTGTTTTCAATAAATGATAGGGTACTGGTGATAGTATTTATATACAGGATTTCAGATTTATTCTTTCACATAGTGTTGAGATCCTTAAATTCAAACATATGCAGATGCATCAGAAGTAGGGCCTATGCATTTCGGACTGACAAGTCCTTCTTCAGGGCCGGTGATTGGTATTTGTCACATACCAACATCTAGTCTACATATCACATAATTATGTACCAACTATATTCAAAGGAAGTGCCAATCAAATCAATCGGGTGTACAAAAAACACAGAGGTTCAAAATTGTCCACAGTGAAATATACATTAATCACACCCCATACAATCCACCAAGGTGGGAGCCTGAAGTTCGGTCATAAATCAAACCCATAATAACATTCATGTTGATCAAAAAATATCATATCATGCAACAAAAACATCAAATATGCATCATCCAAAAATCCTAAAGTGGTGACATTGATACATACGTGATATCGTATTAAAAAGGTCGCAGTATTGGAAAATGGAGCATAGAAAGAAAAAGGAAACAAATCTGTAAGTGCTTTAAACGAAACTGTTGTCAATAATGCTTCACTGGTGACTATACTATTAGTACTAACCTGATGCTAGTAGAGAGGATAACATATCTAAGAGAAATCATAAGAGAATGATTCTCAGTGAAGAAAATAAACTCCTTCGTTAGTTTAAACGGAGCATGTACAGAAGTAAAATGCTTACCCGTTCAAACACGGTACGTCATCTCGCGAATAAAGGTTCTGCGCTCATAAGTGTGGAAAACCTTGCTGTAACAATAAAGATCCACGTTGGGACTTGTAATGCATATAGGGGGAGCAAAAGCGAGTCCGTCTCATGATGTTGGTGCTTACCTAGTTCTTGCAAGGAAAATTGCCGCTACATACGCTGCGTGAACGCCCGTTAAACTAGCTTGTTTAAAATGTATCAGCCGTTTCCATAGTAATGGCCGCCCCTTCTAGCCACATCACCTTAGGGTACTGGTTCCGGAGATGCTGGAGAGTCCTCTGGATTGGGTATCTCCCTCTGTTCCCTCAAAGATGTTTAGGGGGGATCTTTCATCCCTCTTGGAGGTCCTGACTTCCTTCACTGGCAGCAGATGTAAGACCCAATGCTGAGTTCTATTTTCTGCTTCTGGTGAAGCCTTCAGATCATCTGCCGAAAGATGGGCTTGGCACTCTTGTAAAGCCAAATGAACCACCGGGATTGGTGTGAACCAATCCTGGGTCCCCATTAACAATCTCCAGTATGTGTGAGGTCATAACCAGAGTGCTTTGCAACAGAAAAGGTAAAGGGGTGAAAGGGTCCCTCTGGTTAATGGACCTCTCTGTGGTTCCTGATTAAAGCAGCAGGTCTCCCTTGAAACTAAAGCAAGACCATACTTTCTGGCTCCGTCAAACGACATAGCCATACCTTCTGAATGGGATCCCGCTGTGGGGATGACAACTGTAAACAAGTAGTCCCAGACATGACATTACACTGCCAATTGATACTGAGGGCGGGAGCTGGCTTCAGGTTGACACAGTGCATATGAAAGGGTGTTGGGGCTTCCTGTCCATGTGGGCCTGTATGAATTATTATCTTTGTATGCAAATTGCTGCAACATGCCTCAACAGAAGGAAAGGGCAGATCCATGGAGCCTTTGATAGTTAATTAGGCTGGCTATGGCAAGGGGAAGGTTTGGCCCTCCCTCTTCTTGAGATGCATGGTGTACCCCTCCTGTCATATCCCAAATAAATATGGCAGGGGGTCTGCGCATATAGGCTGTGTCCACCCAGAGTACATGGATCTATGCGTATGTCATATGGTGAGGATAGGAAAATGTGTGCGGATTAGCCCCACACATTTCCTGGAGGTTGATCTACCATCGTTCAATTTCAAAAAAGCCCAGGCGTGCACACACCCACCGTGTACACACTCTGTGTGAAACACCTCCATCATGCATAATCTGTTCTTCAAGTGTGTCAAGTGTTCCGGTGGCCGTGAATTACTGCGGGAGTTTTACTGCAGCACTGACTGTTGGCGGAAGCGTGCAGCGTGCTGCTTTGCCCTTTAAGAATGTTGGAGAGTTTAAAAACACCTTTCTCAGCGAAGTGTGTCAAGTGTTCCAGCGGCTGTGAATTACTGCGGGAGTTTTACTGCAGTACTGACTGTTTAAGGACATGGGCATTTAAAACCACGTTTCTCAGCGAAGCCTAGGGAAGTGTGGAGAGTGTTCGGGTGTTCCGGGAGAAGGGAGCTATCTGTCATTGAGAATACCTCCCTTGACTTGAAGCACAGCTTCATGTGCCTTGTGCCGGCCTTCAACGAAGACACACAAGGTAGCATATCTCTATGCATGCGACTTGGGTGTTTTGAGTTGCATCGCGTGCAGTTATGTGAACGTCATTCAAGGCGGCTTAGACATTCATGTTTACTACGAACAAGTAGGCATTGGGCTTAAGGGATGGTCTCGGCTATTAACACAGAGCTTCGGAGGCTGTCCATGTTTACGTCAAGAAGATGTATTTGTGATGATCATACTGAGCTGATAAGAACTGAGTGTAATTGTGCAATTGTTCATGTTAACGTGGAGAGAGAGAGCAGTGTGTTGCTCAGCAGTGTTATGGAAGTTGTGGGAGTGTGGTTTGCTTTGTAATTCCATAGCCTCCTTCCTTGTTTTTTGATTACTGTTGACCACTGTTCTGAGCAAGCTTATTTTTCCCTCAATCTGGCAGCAATTTCCACACGCTCGTCTGGCAATTATATTGGAGTATTATAAGTAACTTGCATATTTTAAAGCACATTCGACGATGCTCCGGCGGAGCGGAGCTTCCCAGGACTTGATGCGAACTTTTCTGGCTCCCATTTAGGACCAAGACATGCTGATGGCGGTCTCCCTCTCACTCCCGCTATCACCACTGGAAAGTGCTCTGGGGGCTTTTGCCCCAAACGAAGCTCACACTCTGCTGGTTTCCCCTTGTGCAATTCCCTCGTCCATGTGTACTGCTTCATTCTCCTACCGAGGTTTGCCCAGGTGTCACCCTTGTAATGGCAAAATAATTGCTTTTTATTCTGTGACTGGGAAAATGTGTCTCCAATCCGAGGAACCTGTGCTATTAAGTTCGGGTGCAAGGGGCATTGATTCCTGAAGTATTGCCCCGATTCAAGCTGATGACTCATTGAGTAAGCCCAATACTCCTGCAGGTGTTTCACCTGGTGTGCCTCGCCTGTCTGACTCTTCATTCTCATCGTTCCATTCCACTCCAGATTACGTTCCACCTCAGAGACCTTCAGCAGCCCTGAAAAATCTTTCTGGGGCTACGGACCCCTTATTCTGTGACGCTTTGTCCGAAATTAGCCAAGTGTTATGTATGAGAGGCTAAAAATACAATCTAAATCACATTCGGTTTTATTAGAATCCTTCTTTTCAAATTTGAGAAAGTTACATTTCATAATATGGCTAAGGACTTTCTTTCTAAGTATGGGCACGAGCTTGGATTGGCAGGACAGGCCGACACCGCTGCCACCTCACAACAAGTGCTTTTGACATTGTAGTTCCGGTTGAGACCTCTTGTGTAGAGAGGGGGCCGGGTTTATCCTCTGAGCGTGTATGTCTCTTCTTTCCGGTGTTGCCCCATGTCTCTAAAAGTTCTAATACGGTGGATAGTGCCACTACCTGCCCTACAGTATTGGGCACCTCGGGAAACATGTCTCCTCAAATTTCCAACCTAACTGTAGTTGATTTTACAAGTGAGGTTGGTTTAACCCCTCTTGGGGTGAAGGTTCTAGAGTTACCAAATCAGATTCCTCATTAAAGTCAAATACACTGATTAATGTTATTAATCATTCCCGCATGAAGCTCTTTAGAATTTGAGGGCTAGGATAGGATTTCAAACGCAGGTTATTTTGGCTTAAGCCCGGCGTTATGCTCGAGAGAATGCCCCAGGTGAGACGCGGTATTACACCGGTGAAGAGGATGAGGAGGACGAAGTCCCTGAGGCTTTTATAGGCTGTTGCAAATCAACCTCCCTTCCGCCCAATGAATCTCCCTTACCAAACACCAACCCAAACCCTGTTGCAGCGAGAAACTACATCACCCAGCATCACTATCTTCTACTTGCCTAACAGAATACTCCCAGTCATTCTTCTCTCCATCCCTCTGATTATTAGTTTAGTTTAGTTTATTACTTGAATAGCGCACCTAACCCAAGGGTAACTGGGCCCTTGAACTTGATTGCATAGTAGGTTACATAGTGAGTTACATAGTAAATTACATAATGGAATACAGTTGGAAAACAAGATTACAATTACAGTACTGAGTCACAAAAAAAAAATTTATGAGCAGCATGTTCAATATATACAAAATATACAAAGTGTAGTGTGAGCCAGACTGATTAATGAGCTAGAGGTTTGAGAGAGAAGCCACAATTTGGTCTTTGCTCTGAAGGTCCAAAATTAATTTTCAGCTCTGATGGGTGGCAGGAGTAAGTTCCAGCTCTTGGCAGAGAATACCACCGTTCCCACAATCCCCCCTATTCATTTCACGACAGTAATCCCGGTCCTTCCCTCGAAAAATCTTCAAACTGCTATTTTACAGATTTTTCTTCTTTTCACAAACCCTATAAATCACACCCCTCTGAGTTTAGCAACCCCTCTAGGATGAGGGTTAACAAACTAGTAGGTAGAAAGAATACCAAGGGGAATAAGAGGGATATAATTCCTTATGAAAGCTCACCAGGGTGTCCCAGTTTTGAAGCAAGACGGACTAACACCAGAACCATATACCTGACATGTCCCAACACAAGGGTCAGGCAGAGTCAGGCAATTGCCAATAACTACACACACCTGACTGCCCTTTCACTTCCCTATAGGGATAAAAGACGGAGCACAAGAGCACACTCAGAGCAATGCCGAACGCATGAGAAAGCAGCCATTCCAGGACTGCATTTCAAACGGAGAAGAAAGGTGGCGAGACCTGAAAAGACGACAAGGAGGGAGTTACCTTTGCCCATTTCAACCCAGACTCGCAAAATCTCTGATGAAAGAAACAAAGGAATGGAAATCGCAGTTGGCCCATGGTGTGATGGATGTCAGCGGTACATGGCACCCTCCTGCACTGATACCCAGGGCTGGGAGGCAAGGTTGCCATCATGGTTACAAGTTCAGCACAGCCAGTGGGTCGGAAGAAGCTGATAGTCAACTGGACTGTGTTAGGCTCAATGTTGCAACAGTAAGAATATAATTAGACAAGAGGTCCTTTGTGAACACATTGGTACCAGAGATAGAGTGGGCCAGCGCCACGTGGGCACCCAGTCTCTGGCTGGTACCCCCTTATGAACAAAGAGACTGTATTGAATATTGGGAAGAAAGAAAACTACAAGTACCAAGAGGCCATAGGGAAGGCCAGTATAGAGTTAAGGTGGTCATACAAGGGTTGAGCCAACTCCCTTTTACAATCGAAAGTCCTTAACCCATTGGTGAAGTTTTGATGTTGTGAAATAGGCGTTTGCACCCAGCTGAGTGAAAAACTGTGAAAACTGTGAATGTGTGAAAACCGCGCTTGCCGTGAGCAAGCAGTGACCCAGCGAGACAAGATTGCCCTTTGGAAGTCTCTGTTTAGATTGGCAAGTGCTCTGGTTGGTCTAACCATGACTGAGGGAGATTGACTACTTAGAGAAGGATCCGAGCCCAGCTGAGGGTGATCCAATTGTGTAGGGTAATCACCCGATGCAAAAGACAATGGAATAAACTCTTGTTTTGTTGTTTTGAAATATCAGGTCCTCTGAAGTAAGAGACTTTGCATGAGAAGAGACTTGGGCACAGAAGGCCCTGATGTAGAGAGAAGGAACTGTGAGCTTGTGCCGGAAAAGTCCAGTAGTGTGCTGTGCTTTAGAGTCGCCTTGTCCCGTGCTAAAAACATTGGGAAGGGAGACACTGGCCATAACATCCCGACTTCTTTCTTTTCTTGTGAACATTATCTCAACATAGCGGTAAGGATTGGCAAGAGTTTTTTTTGGTATGGGCCCTTTTTATTTGACTAGACTTTACTAGGACTGTATTATTATTATTTGATGGTCCCAGCTTGCTGCCATCTTAGATTTAGGTATAGATTAGGCGTTTATATCACCCACATTACAGTTTAATAAACACTCCTGAACTGGGATCACTTGTGTCTGTCTTACTTTGATTCCTTCCTTACACATGCCTATGGAATCCTGCACAGTTTTAAAATGATGACTTTATCTGGAGGAGTGCAGATGTGATGGAAAACTCCTTTTACCCATCCAGGTTCACAGCTGAAGACATCTGGGAACTGGGTCAAAAGATCTCTTGGAACTAGATGTCTTGTTTTTGGGGCTGAGGAATATCAGCAGGTTTTAGATTGGTCCCCTCTTCAGACAAACGTCTAGCCATTACCACAGATGTGGATTCAGCAGAATATTCCCTCCACTCCTTCTTAAGGTTAATGTGGTAGATCTGGGTTTTGGTTCACCTGTTGGGAAACATGGTAATTACAAGGGCCAGTCTGTTCTATGATTTCACATCATCCGTGCCAATGAGAAAACATCTTATACTCCAAAGTGGTAAGTAGCACAAGGACCTTCTGTAAAATATATAAGGATCGGGTGACAGCCTATCTGTCATAGTAAGTTTTCTGCTGTTCTTGGGTCTTGCTCAGGTGAGAGTGGACTATGGATCTCACCACTGCCATGTGCTCTTTTAGATGCTGGGCACTTTGGGACAATAGTAATATAGCCTCCTCCCAAGTATGCCTCACCATGTCTAAAACATCTTTTGGGTCTCACCCGTAAAGAAGTTCAAAAGGTAAAAATCCTAGGGAGGCTTGGGGAGCTTTCCTGATCACAAACAGGACCCAGGATATCATCATCTCCACATTTCTCCCATTGGCTTCAACCAACGTCTTAAGGATTCTTTTTAGTGTTTTGTTAAAGTGCTTCACTAGACCATCTATCTGATGATGATATACAGATATTCTGAGGGTTTTAAACTGAAGGATTTGTTTAACCTCAGCCATGATTTGGCTCATGAATGTTGTCCCATGATCCATTAGGGTCTCTTCAGGGAAACCGATCCGGGACAAGAAGGAGATGAGGTTATTAAGTATCTGTTGTGATGTGTTATTTTGCATGGGTAAGACCTCGGGATAGCGCATTGCATAATCCATCATCACCAATATATATTGGTTACCCAATTTTGAATGTTCCAAGGGTCCTACAATATCCATCCCTATATGAGAGAACAGGACATCAATAATTGGGAGGGTTTGCAAGGGAGTTGGTGGAGGGTTGAGTGGGGTGGTCTTCGGGCACAGTGTGCATGTTAACATGGCTTTTTTTAATGCCTACATGTACCCCTGGCCAGGAGAACCTGCTTATAACTTTCCCTTGGGTCATAGCAGTTCCTAGATGTCCTGCTCTAAGATGTGCATGGGTAATTTATAACACCATCCTTCAATGACTTCTGGGTACCACTATTTGAGAATGAGGGGTCCCCTCTACAGTGGTGTCTCCCCGGCACAACAAGCCCTGTCTTGTGAAAAAATAAACAGAACTTCCTTTTTTCTCCCTTCTTACTCAGAAGTGGTTTTGAGGAACAACTCCGCTAACATGGCGTCATAATATTGAGCAAGGACGAATTGGGGATTATCTGGGGTTCCTCCTCACTAAACGTGGGTTTTAGGGTCATAGAGACTGCTTCAGGTTCTTGGTTAGCTTCCCCCAAACCTTTGTTTCCTCTCCCAGTGGTATCAGTCTCAGATACCTCTATAAACTTCGGAAATAAGGTGTTCTTAAGTATACCATGTGCAACCTTTCCCCCTCGTTTAATGTGATAGACGTGTTTGCTGTTATTCTGTAGCAATATCTTGATATCCCCTCTATAGTCTGGTTCCACCACCCCAGCCATCACATCCAGGACATATTTCCAATCAAGCCCTAAATTGGAGGCCAATCGCATGTAGGTCCATTTGTGGAGGGTCTAAGACCAAATGCGTAGGTATTAACTGCCTCTGTCGAGGTTCTAGAGTTACCTCCCGGCTGCTAGAGAGGTCAAAACTTACAGACTTGTTAGTGGTGACAGAGGGACTTGTCACTCGCTCAGTCAATAACGTGAATTTAAAGGTCCCCCAGTTTGTGTCAATCAGGCCAGATCCCAGTCTGACACCATATGTAAGGGTGTAGAAGGGGAAGACTTACACTCAGGTGGCATGATTGATGGCATAGACTTTTATTTGTTCAAAAACGAAGAGGAAACCTATCTCTCCCTAACTCTAAGAGGGGGTTCCCTGCCTCCAGTAAGGAACTAAGGAATCTGTCAGAATTTCCAAGTAAATGAATAAGAGTCCACAGTCGGGTGTCAAAATGCCTATATCTATCTCTTAAATGAGCAACTAAACTAAAGAGATAGTGGATCTTCTTGGCCCAGAAGAACGACTCCCTTCTTCTGGACACTGGATCATGATTCCAATTGGCAGGTGGGAACTGCGCCTGAGAAAATTACTCCCTTCTACAGGTCTCAGTTCCTTTCCAACATACGCATAAGACAAAGGGTGAAACTCAAAAGCATAAAGGAGACAAATGAGTTACACAGGTATCGCACAGGGAAAGTGGTCCCCTAAATAAACCAATTGGAAAACCAATTCTACAGGGCCACACTCTCATATAGAGTGGGCTGTCGTGGACTTTGTCAAAATTAATCTGATGGAAGGCACACATATAAATGAAACAAATACATTATTTATTCAGTAGGCCTGTTGGTCCTACACAAAATAGAAATAATGTGTTTTAATTTCATAGAATGTGCTTCAAAGTCATCAGATCAGACAGAAAAGGAATGGAACAATAAAGCCATACCTATGGCCTAATTCCTACGGCAGTATGCCTAAACAAATAAAACATACTGTATGGCCTATTGCACAAACAATGTAACATATATGTAATTTTTTAAGATTAACTTCAAGATCAAGAAACCCATGAGTCAAGCGGCAAATTCGAACACATATTTGACTGTAAATGCAAGCCATTATCACTTTCACACATATAGGAACTCAATCCTATGCTGCTGGCCCTATCTAGCTAAATCAAACAGGGTTTAATGAAAATAAGAAATGTAGTTAAATCTAGAAACACATTCCAGTTCCATTCCTTTTCTGTTTGATCTATTCACTTTGAAGCAGATTAAACATTTAAAACTCATTCTTTCTATTTCGTGTAGGACCCACAAGCCTACTGAATAAATCATTTATTTGTTTCATTTATATATGTGCCTTCCATCAGATTCATTTTGACAAAGTCCATGACAGGCCGTTATCTATATGAGAGTGTGGCCCTGTAGAATTGGTTTTCCAATTGGTTCTTTTTAGGGGACCACTTTCCCTGTGCCATACCTTTCCAGGATACAACACAAAGTTCCAGCTTAAGGTGCTGTAAAGTTTTCAATTCAAACTCAAAGGTTCCAACTCAAACATCATTCCTGATTGTCCATAGTTGTCCTCTCTATTGCATTCCTGGAGAATGCCCACCTTCTTCTTGTATCTTGTTCTCAATGCTTTCACAGGGCAGACGGAATGACTCCATTCAATGGGCCTTCCTCGTCTTTGCTTCACGGTATACACCACCAGAGTTGTATGGCTTTCTTCCCCTGATCCCCCTGGCTTCCTTCAAGTTTCACAATGTCAGCAGGGGCACGGGAGGTGGATCCATCCCCTGGCTTTCCTACCAACTGTTCTTGTACTTTACAAGTCCCTTAGGGGAATGACTCCCTTCCCATGGTCTTTTGCACAATTCCCACCACTCCAGGGGGAATGACTCGCTTCCATTGTCAGTCTTCAAACTTTCTCTCAGAATCCACATTGCCAGGGAGATGACTCTCTTCCCCAGGCCTTTCCCTGGCTTCTTTTTACAGTTTGCTGTGTCAGGGGAAATAACTTTGCCTGGCTTTCTTCACCCTCAGTTTTATAGTTCACAGTGTTAGGGGGAATGTATCCCTTTCCCTGGCAACTTTCTAAGGGTCACACAGCTATGTGGGTGTGGGACCCAGACATGGATGTTTCACTTCTCCTTCTCAGGAAGACCTGCTTTACTCACCTGCCAAGTACTGCAACAAAGAAGAGGGCTTAAAGTATTCTTCTGCTGTGGGTGTGGGCCCCAGACCTGAGCTTTGTTACTTGTCAGGGTTTTGGCAGACCTGGTTCACTACCCTCTCAGGTACTGCCACAACGAAAATGGCTTAGGAGGCTGCTCATTATGGGTTGCAGGTCTCAGACCCATCTTTCTTTAATCTTCTGCCCTCCGGTGGTCCCACCAACCATCCAGGCCACCCAGAGCTCTGCAGGGTACTTACTGACATCTTTCAGTAATTTGTGGCTTCTCTGACTTCCCGTTCAAGGTCTCTCTTGGCTTCTTCATGGCCTGCGGCAGCTCTGCCGCGTTCCCCTGTTCCTGAGCTGCATGTATGCAGCTGACGCTGCGTACCAGTTTCCTTGATCAGATGGTTGCCCGCTGCCTCTCCACCTTTACTGTTCTGTCCACAGCGGACCTTTCAAGGATGCCTCTCCCTGTGGTTAAGCATCCCGTTCTGCGCTCTCTTGGCTTCTTTAATCTGTCCGGCTTTGAATCTCCCAGTTCCTCCAGGACGTGTCTGACAACATTGGTTGTACCTCTTCTCTTTTATTGGCAGGTTGTTTCTTACCTCCCTTGATGCAGCTAGAACAATCATTTTGGTTCTGCAGGGCAATCTGCAACACTCTGCACCTCTCCTTCATCCTGGTACCAGCTAGGATATCTTCCAGTGGGTCCATTGGTTTCTCTTTCATCCCAGTGCTTATAGGATGCTCTTCCTTTGTGGAGCCTACACTATTCCTCTTCCCAGTACTTCCTTTAATGATAGAACTGCAAAACATATAGGAATATTAGGGATAGTGTTGGTGTGATGGGGGTAGGAAGGCGTATCAGGGTAAGGTGGGTTATTGGGATACCATGTTCTCCCCAGGTTGTCACTAGTCCCAAAAGGAGTTTCCCTCCCCATGAGATCCACCCGCTGATTACCACCCCGGGGGGAATATTGGGGAGCAACCTCTTCTCCCCGGCCTCATAGGAAGGAGCTCCCCTTAGGAAAGAAGGGATTCATCACAGACTATATGGGTGCTGTTCTCTAGAGACATGTGTATGTGACTTTAATTAAAACTAGGTTTGTTCTTTCATCTGTTGGTGTATATGTGTGTGAGTCTTTCCTTGAACAAGAATGCATTTTTGTCAATCCAGCTGCATGCACAGTTTAAAAATGGGCCTTTTTATAATACTTCCAGTCTCTTTGGACTTGTGGCCTGGTTATGTACTATTCTACAGTAACAGATGATTATTGGAAAACTCTTTTCCCTCCCACATTACACCTGACTGCCTATGCATTGAAAGACAGAAATGCAGAGGATTTGCACTTCACACAATTCTAAATTAATTCTTTCAGCATACATTTACCTGTGCACATATCCAGTCTATTACATGGCCTCCTCCAGAGGCATGAACGGCATGATTTCTCTTATGCTGTAGTGGGTCATGATTCTAAATTACTCAACACTAGCTTCAACCACAAAATATATTTGCAAATAACGCTTACCTTTACAAAGGCAATCCCACTATAAAGTGTCAGCCAAAATGTACTCAGATTTGAATTTCAGTTTTCCCTGCAATGTGGAGTGGGCCTTAAAGAAATCAGATCTCACTTTGCATTGGATGTGTTTAAGGAACACAGAAAAATTGGATATTAGAACCTGTGTTCCAGTTTTTGAATTGTGTCTCCTGCATTCCCATTCCTGTTACCTTCCCAGATTTCACCATGATCAAGTTGGACAATTTAGGGAACTGGTAGGAGTTTCTTTTAATGTACCTTTTAAGACGCAACTTCTGATTTTGGGAGGACCAAAAAGGGGTTGGTCAGCCGGATGTCATTCCTAAAGCAAAACCTCAATTCAGGTGACTTATTTAGATAACAATTCCCATGTGCAGAATGGTCTCCCTTCTTCTATGAGCTGGACTCTTTCTCTCAATGAACATGTGTTGCCTCTGGGCAAATTAGTCCTTCTGCACTTGAATCTGGAGTTTGTTCCCCTTTTCAATCTCCATCTCCCAATCCAGAAATGTCCCTATGTCCTATGTGTATGCCATTATATTCCTCTCTAACCCCACCTATGCCTTGTCACAGAGGAGTGGTTTTCCAGTCATCTGATTACAAAGATGGGAAGGAAAAGCTGTTTTTTCAATATTCATGGAAACATTTTCTTTCTTATATCTTTGGACACATATGTGCTACCTTGATCAAATGAATATTTCCAGATTCTGCAAGTGGGGCGAATGTTTAGAGACATTACTGAACATTGTCAGATTAAATGTGATGATTTTACAAGTTTTCACAATTTTCAGGCAATTTCAAAATGACTAACTCCAATTTATTTTACATATTCCAATAGGTACTACTCTTATATACCAATTGTCAACATTTCAAATCAATCACATGCTGTATGATGATGATGCAGCAATCCATTTCAGGACAACACATTCTATGATCTTTTCATGTAAATGCAATTCAACTTTCACCCTTGGAGGGCAGTGATAACGAATCGCCTAAATATTCCCATTCTATGTTACCACTATACAAAGTAGAATTAACTTGCTGTGCATATTCTCACCATCCTTTCACCTGAACTAATCCAAGGCAGGTGTCTGGTGCCGGGCATCGGCATGTCGGTCACCTCTCATGTTGGTCTCTCATGGCTAATGCATTTTACAAGCCTCTGGATTTGATGTATGATACAATATATTACAGATTTTCTTTGAAAGTAAGCTTTGGACACATTATATGTCATCTGGAGTAGGGTGTGTTAATACAATCTTGGGAGCCAGCCCAGACTGGATTGAAAGAATCCATTATGGTGTCCTTCGTGTACATTCTAACTGTATCGGGTCAGGAAAGGTAAACATTTGAAGTATTTCAAAGTATTACCAATTTGCATAGCAAAGCAGAAATGAAGCCAAAAGACTGATTCACCTTTATTCTTGCATTTCAGATCCCTTGGTTAAATTAACCCTGGGCACTTTTTGTTCAGAGGATTTACTCCTAAGGTCTCTGATAAAGCTACAATATGGCTGACACATTTTTTTAAATCCGTTTTAGCCAGTCACTTAAAACAAGTGCATTTCTTATGCTAACAGCTGCACTCCAAATGTGTACTATCCTGTGCTTGATCTTTTGGGCTCAGGAAATCACACACGAGTGAAAGAAAATATGCAAGGGTGTTCTTCCTTAGACGTGATAATTAGAAATTGCACAGTCTGACAAGTGTCCTTTTAATTGTGGACATATATACACAATTATTTATTAATGGAGCACACCATCAAAAGAGAACACAGCTGATGCGTGTTTTGACCCACTTGGTCTTTTTCTAGGCAAGGAAAAAATCATGTAATCACACAATGGCAACAAAATAAATGCAAACGCTATATCTCTATGCCCTGTAAATAGTGACAAAGTTAAGCAATTAAAACGGTTGCCATGCCACATGCCATTTCTCTTGCTCTTGCCGGGAAGGCATTACGTGTTTTATTTAATTGAGGCCTCGTTTTTATGATATAATCCCTCTGAACAGCATAAGCTAACATCAAAGCCTTATAGCATATGCCTGCATATGCTATGCCAGAAATTCCCAGCAAATATCTAATTGCCTGATCCAGGGGTTTGGAAACCAATGCAAATATTAACAGTGACATTTTGCATCACATATGGGTGCCCTGTGTAAGTGAGCATGTTTCTGAAAGAAAACCATTAGACCTAATGGTGGCTGTGGGATTCCTATAGATGTTCACTACTGTCTTTTGAAAGCCCACACCAAGCCAATCTTTACCAGCACCCCCCATGAAAGCTCCACCCAAACTGGTTGAATGCCTTCTCTACATCAAGCAATCCGGGTGTCACTATGATTCTTGATCTGTGTGTTATGTAGATTAAGTCACCTATATTCCAAACATTGTCCAACGCTTGTCTCACTGGTAGAACGCCACATTGGTCCTCTCAGATTATAGTTGGCAATAGGACCTACAATCTTCCACCAAAATTCTTACATAAAGTTTCATAACAATGTTACTGTGGGCAATAGGCCTTTGGGAGGAGCATGTAGAGGATCTTTCCCTGACTTTGGTGGCACACTAATTATAGGCTCTACCATGGATGGAGTGGCAGCTCCTTTGAACCTTATGTAATTAAAGTGGGCAACCAACGTTATTAAAATGTGTTTCTGTAATTGATTATTGAACCAAGGGCCAATGACCTTATAAAGCTTGAATTCTTAAACTGCTAAAGTAATTTCTTCTTTAGAAATCAGGGTTTCACTTTGTTGATACTCCAAAAGAGAATTTGGGGAGTTGTACCTTATGAAGAAAGGGCTTCACATCCTGCTGTTTCCCTTTTTCTACATGCATACATATGCAAGCAAAGAAATCCCTCACCAATCTTAGTTTGGTACTCTCGCTACAAAATGTCCTACCCAAACAGTCAGAAAGTTGTCTGATCGGATTCACTCGTATCCTTGGCTTCAATTGGAAAGTGAGAAGCCTGTCTGGTTTATTCTCTAGCTTGTAAAATCGGTGATTAAGATGCTACAAATGATATTCAGTTTTAGAAACTTCCAGGGCATTTGCTTCCTAGTAAGTTGCAGTTGCGTATATCCCTTCACAGATCCTTTTTACCCTATGCTGGTGCTCTAATTCAGAAATAGTCATTGCTCCTCTTGTGGCATGATTCTTCCCAGCCTTTTCGCTTTCTCATTGGTGTCAGCCCTTGTAAAGGCCTGGAAGATGTCAGACCTGGCGGGTTTGACGCCGCCGCGTGCAGGAGTTGTGATCGCCCGGCATGGAAACAATGGTGGCGGCGGCTTTTCCGCCACCGTTGTTTCCATACCGGGCGATTTGTAATGAGGCTCAATGTCTAGACAGCACACAGAAAAAAGGACAATTGATGCAACCTCATGGCATGGTCATAAAAAAGCAGAACCACAGCAAATTAAATGAATAGTCCGAATGTATACTTGCAAGTCATCACCCATTGGAGGAGTCTACATGCAGCATAAGGAAAACAGAAGCGAGAATATATATATATATATATATATATATATATATATATATATATATATATATATATATATATATATATGCATAAATACACATGTGTGAAGGAAGGTTGTAACACTTCAAAAAAAAACCAACCACATCATGTAGAAAATAAACCCTGCACACACGACCAAACTGCTTGCTACAAAAAACGTCTTTTATTGCATTTCAAAAAATCTTGTGCAACCAACACTGCCTAATGGCTTAAAAGGGGCAGATATAATTACCATGCCTCCCTTGCTGACAATCAGGTAAAAAGAACACTCACCCCACCAGGGTGGAAACTGCCACGCGTTCCGCTTGATTAACAAGCTTCCTCAGGCTATTTACTTCCCAAATACGTGAAAACACATTTCTTTTATAAACAGGAAACGGGTCAGCATCGGTATTAAGCTCCTCCCAATTGCTTTTAAATTCCCGATCATGTGATTGCAAAAGGCTGTAGTGATAAACTCACACATTTGCGGCCATCTTTGAATGAGTACAAAGTGACTACATTTCGATTGGCGCTAATCCCATATCAGCAAATGCTATAATGGAAAATGAATTGAAAGCGTGGGAGAAGGCGCATACCAGATGCCATACCCTATTTCCTGACAAAACATTAAAAACAATAATGATGTGTTGCTGAGCGCCAGAGCGCTAAAATATCATTAAATGGTTTGGTTTCATCCTACATGATGAAAACCACAAACCATTGCACTCCATGGTACGGAGTGTCCTAAACTGAAGCCAGAGAAAAGTGCAGCGCATTCCTCTGTTCACTCAAATTATGTCACATGACCTTCTTATACACGTAACGTTGCTTAAAAAGAACTGCACGCTAATAGTACACATGCAGCGCAAACTGTAATAGTTTTCAAAGATCTCAACTGGTTTAAACTCACATGTCAAAATAAATTCCCAAGTAAACAGCAAACCGGAAAGTGCATGGTGCATATATAGCAGCAATGACTCCCCCCTTAAAGGACGAATACTCTTAATAAAGTGCCAGTGCATCATCATAGAGTCATGACATGTCACATAAGTATATTTAGGAGCCCAGGTCGGCAGTAGAAAATATATATATATAAAAAATATATATATAAAATCGAAAAGTGCATGGTGCATATACAACAGCAATTACTCAGAGAACAGATATTGCTTAGTAAAGTGCCAGTGCATCTTCATAGATTCAAATATATCACAAGAGTGTACATTGTTATTGTTATTGTTATTTTGCACTTATATAGCGCCTTATATACCATTGGTATGGTCTGAAGGCGCTGGTAGGTTGAACGCCCTTGGGAACCGAAGTTCAGATCAGTAGAGAGAGTAGGGAGAGTCAAAAGGTGCGTGTGTGCACCGGATATGTGTGCAGCTTGTGCGGTACACATGTAATAGCTGATTCTTATTGGTAGGTGTGGTGGTTGAGAGATCAGGAGAATGTGTTCGTTCTGGCAGGATTTATCCGGAACGGATGTGGCTGCGTTAGGCCTGAGGAAAACGCCTGGCTGGGGGTGTGAGACCAGCAGTGTTTACATAGAATGATGTGGAGTAAGCGGTGGATGTTCGTATGGGAACAGTTATACCGAATGGTGTCATAGTATCTCTGTGTTCTAGTTGAGTGGTGATGTAAAGGAGAGAGTAAGCGTGGGGTGTGGTAAGAATGGTTATATGCTCTTTCAATGTGCAAACTTCTAAAATCACTTTCCCAGAGAGGCTACCGGGCGAACTTCTAAGTACAATTTTCCATACAGAGGCTATTGGGAACATTTCTAAATTCAGTTTATCAGCGAGGCTATTAGGCACACTTCTAAGTGTAACATTCGCGGAGGCTATTGGGTACACTTCTAAATGCAAATTTTCACAGAGCGTCTACTGGGCTACATTTCTACGTTCAATTTTCCAGAGAGGCTATTGGGCAAACTTCTACTTGAGACTTTCCAGGGTGTTTATTGGATGCACTTCTATAATCAATTTTCACAGATGCTATTGGTAGCACTTCTAAATGCCGCTTTCACAGAGGATATTGGGCTACAGAGAGGCTACTGGACGCACTATTAACTTCATTTTCCTGCGAGGCTATTGGGGATACTTCTGAATTCAGTTTTCCAGCGAGGCTATTAGGAACTTTTCTAAATTCAATTTACCAGAGAGGCTATTGGGCACACCACTAGATGTAACGCTCATTGCGACTAATGGGTACACCTCTAAATTCACAGAGGGGTTGTTGGGCACACTTCTGAAAGCAACTTTCACAGAGTGGTTATTGGGAACACTACTAAATTCACAGCGAGGTTATTGGGCACACTTCTAATGGAGCATTCCAGAGTGTCTATTGGGTACATAATAGCATCCATTAGTTCAAGAGCATGCAGGTGCAACAGTGTATCCACAAATGTCATCATATGCAGTTGTTATAAAAACACAAACATCTCCGGGTCAATGTTTAGTCCCAGAGGCCTCAGTGTGTCAAAAACACAGATTAATGTGGCTTCTAACTGCTGCAGTTTTAGCTCTCGATTCCCCAGTCTTTTGTGTACTGGGATATGGGCAAGCCCCACAAATGTCATAGCATTGACATCACCTTTATGTTTTTCAATAAAGTGCCCCGTAAGGGGATTAGTGAGGTCCCTGTTTTTGATAGCTCTATAGTGTTGAAGTATACGCAGTTTAAGTGCTCCTATAGTTGATCCAATGTAGTGTAACCCGCATTCACAGGTGATTGCATAAACTACAAATTTTGTGGTACAGGTAATTTTATGTTTATGTCTCCATTTCAGACCATTACAACTTATAAATGTTTTTTTTAGACACAATTACACATTTTACAGTTAGCACATTTGCGGAACCCGCCAACCTCTTGTGTCATGAAATGACTTTCACTCATGTTAGTGTCTGTGATGACCATGCTACGGGATAGAATGGTTTTGAGAGTAGGGGCTTTGCGATAAGCAACACTGGGGCCAGTACCTAGTACTTTGGTAAGGTCTGGATCTGATAGAAGTACCTTCCAGTGTTTTCTCATTATCTGTTTGATATTGTTAGCCTGATGGTTAAAATTAGTGATAAATCTGATATCCTCATTCTTCTTAATTACTTGCTTTTTAAACAGATCCATTCTGTTGGTCTGTTTAGCTTTATCAAAGCAATCAGCTACAACCTTCCTTTTGTAACCACGATTAACAAATCTTTGGCCTAAATATACGGCTTCTTTATTGTAATTTGATTATGTACTACAAGCTCTCTTCACTCTCAAGAATTCTCCATAGGGAATCGAGTTCTTGAGGGTAGTGGGGTGATGGCTCCGGGCATGGAGCGTACAGTTAGAGCTAGTTTCTTTACGAAAAGGTTTAGTAGTCAGTGTGTTGTTCATAACAGTAAATCTAACATCTAGAAAGAAGATAATAGCCTGCCGGCAAGCCTTATGGTACAGCAAAAAATGGACAAACTTAAAAAAATAAAGAAAAAAGAAATTTCCAAATGGTGGGAGGCAATGACACTTCAAACCTATTTGGAGGCTCAGCGCATTCCGAGAGGGCTGAGAATCCTCATGATCCCCACTTTTGAGGACATTGATCCTAGGCTGATAGAGGAATGGACGCAACTCACTAATCAGTGTTCCTTTAAAATGATTGAAAGCATTATAAAATATGCCAAATTGGACAGAATCAAGCTCCTGAAAGACATAGAAGAAATGGAAGAGCATCTCTTTTCATCAGAAGATGGAAATGAATGTAAACAACGTATGTCTAGAGTTGAAGAAAATTTGGAAAGGCATGAGGGGGAAATCCGGATGAGAAAGCAACATAAATTTAAACGTGACCTATGAACAAGGTAGAATATACACGTTCGCCAAACGCTTTGATGCCCCCATCAAAAGTAGACTGGAACAAATTGCTACAAATAACCATCCTACAGCTATCGCACCAGAAGAACCAAGTAGTTCCGATGTGGAAATTTCAGAAACAGAGGGGTCTTCATCAAAAAGGCTCAACTTTTTAGAAGAATTTAAATTACTGCACCTAGACAGCAGAATGGAAAACAGAGGGAGAGGCCAGCCGTCCGGACAAGGAAGAGGTACCATGGGCAAAGCAGGAAAAACAAGACAAGGAGGGGATGCCAACACAAACAACCCTCCCAGCGTGATCACACGCTCTGGAAACAAACCGAGGGGCAGGTCGAGAGGCCAGAAAGCCTACAAATAAAGATCTTCAACATCTCAAACAGAACTCTATCTAAGGATGAGACAGCAGTACTATCTCTAGGCCTGTCCTTCAGCCCCACATACAGCTACGACTATACTGCTACTAGGGTGGATCTCTATAAATTCCTCAGAAAACTTAAATTGACTAAATTTTATGCAACCAGGGTCAATGAGGGACCGAGATGTAAGGACATGCCGAGAGAAGAAATATCTCCCTTAACAGGTAAAGATATGACCAGTTTAATCTGTCTAGCCAACATGGAACAGCCAATGGGACTGGAAATAGAGGTGACACAGATTTACGGCAACTCTATATTAGAAGAGCAATTTGGGATAACTACGGATATGGCCTGTCCCAGCCATCTCAAACCTAGATCGATCTTCTGCCCCAATATTGCATGTGGACCGATAGACACGTTTGAGAATCTTGTTATGCAAGACCTGTGAAAATTGTCCGGTAATATACTGCCAGCCTCCAGAAATTTGAAATTCATGCAATATAAAGCGCTGGAGAACTTGAAAAATGATCATTCCATAGTCATACGCCCCTCCGATAAGGGGGGTGGAATAGTCGTCATGGACAGTGTTAACTATAAGAGAGAAGCCAATAGGCAACTGAATATGACTGAGAACTATGTGGTGGTAGATAACCGAGTACTAATGGAAACACAGACCATATACTTTTCTATGTTACATAAATGGTGTGACGATGAACTGATCAGTGATGAGAAATACTGGTATCTTAAAAACCCGTTTCCGGTTACCCCATTAATGTATTTTAATCCCAAAATTCATAAGAGTCTTGTAGACCCTCCAGGTCGTCGCATAGTATCCTCAGTGGGAAGCCTCCTCGAAAACACCTCAAAATTTTTAGACCATTTCTTGCAGCCATTTGTGATGAGCCTTAGTTCACATATACAAGATACCTCAGACCTGCTTATGAAACTACATGACATCAACTGGGAACCAGGATATTTGCTGGTATCCCTGGCTGTGGTTTCATTGTACACGTCTATCAAGCTTGAGGCAGGTATTCAGGCATGTACATTTTACCTAGACACGAGATCAATCAGTTACAAACAACAAAATGATATGCTTTTGAACATGCTGCGGTTTTGTTTAGAACATAATTATTTTTTGCACAAGGCCTCCATATACAAGCAAACTCAAGTCACGGCCATGGGGTCCTGTATGGCACTGACCTACGCCAACCTATATATGGGGTGGTGGGAGTCGCAGATAGCATGGGCTGAAGAAAAAGAAAGATTCACTGAACATATAGTGGTTTGGTACCGCTTTATAGACGACCTCTTCTTGATATGGGATGGGACTGAAGATCTATTACTCACCTATGTCAATATACCTAATGAGAACAATTTGAATCTTGAACTTACATCTGTTGTTAACAAAAAGGAATTGGTCTTTCTAGATGTTAGATTTACTGTTATGAACAACACACTGACTACTAAACTGTTTCGTCAAGAAACTAGCTCTAACTCTACGCTCCATGCCCGGAGCCATCACCCCACTACCCTCAAGAACTCGATTCCCTATGGAGAATTCTTGAGAGCGAAGAGAGCTTGTAGTACAGAATTAAATTACAATAAAGAAGCCCTACATATAGGCCAAAGATTTGTTAATCGTGGTTACAAAAGGAAGGTTGTAGCTGATTGCTTTGATAAAGCTAAACAGACCAACAGAATGGATCTTTTTAAAAAGCAAGTAATTAAGAAGAATGAGGATATCAGATTTATCACTAATTTTAACCATCAGGCTAACAATATTAAACAGATAATGAGAAAACACTGGAAGGTACTTCTATCAGATCCAGACCTTACCAAAGTACTAGGTACTGGCCCCAGTGTTGCTTATCGCAAAGCCCCTACTCTCAAAACCATTCTATCCCCTAGCATGGTCACCACAGACACTAACATGAGTGAAAGTCATTTCATGACACAAGAGGTTGGCGGGTTCCGCAAATGTGCTAACTGTAAAATGTGTAATTTTGTCTCCGAAAAAACATTTATAAGTTGTAATGGTCTGAAATGGAGACATAAACATAAAATTACCTGTACCACAAAATTTGTAGTTTATGCAATCACATGTGAATGCGGGTTACACTACATTGGATCAACTATAGGAGCACTTAAACTGCGTATACTTCAACACTATAGAGCTATCAAAAACAGGGACCTCACTAATCCCCTTACGGGCACTTTGACTTTATTGAAAAACATAAAGGTGATGTCAATGCTATGACATTTGTGGGGCTTGCCCATATCCCAGTACACAAAAGACTGGGGAATCGAGAGCTAAAACTGCGGCAGTTAGAAGCCAAATTAATCTGTAAATTTGACACACTGAGGCCCCTGGGACTAAATATTGACCCGGAGATGTTTGTGTTTTTATAACAACTGCATATGATGACATTTGTGGATACACTGTTGCACCTGCATGCTCTTGAACTAATGGATGCTATTATGTACACTCTTGTGGTATATTTGAATCTATGAAGATGCACTGGCACTTTACTAAGCAATATCTGTTCTCTGAGTAATTGCTGTTGTATATGCACCATGCACTTTTCGATTTTATATATATATATATTTTAAATATATATATTTTTTACTGCCGACCTGGGCTACTAAATATACTTATGTGACATGTCGTGACTCTATGATGATGCACTGGCACTTTATTAAGAGTATTCGTCCTTTAAGGGGGGAGTCATTGCCGCTATATATGCACCATGCACTTTCCGGTTTGCTGTTTACTTGGGCATTTATTTTGACATGTGAGTTTAAACCAGTTGAGATCTTTGAAAACTATTACATTTTGCGCTGCACGTGTACTATTAGCGTGCGGTTCTTTTTAAGCAACGTTACGTGTATAGGAAGGTCATGTGACATAATTTGAGTGAACAGAGGAATGCGCTGCACTTTTCTCTGGCTTCGGTTTAGGACACTCCGTACCATGGAGTGCAATGGTTTGTGGTTTTCATCATGTAGGATGAAACCAAACCAGTTAATGATATTCTAGCGCACTGGCGCTCAGCAACACATCATTATTGTTTTTAATGTTTTGTCAGGAAATAGGGTATGGCATCTGGTATGCGCCTTCTCCCGCGCTTTCTATTCATTTTCCATTATAGCATTTGCTGATATGGGATTAGCGCCAATCGAAATTTAGTCACTTTGTACTCATTCAAAGATGGCCGCAAATTTGTGAGTTTATCACTACAGCCTTTTGCGATCACATGATCAGGAACTTAAAAGCAATTGGGAGGAGCTTAATACCGATGCTGACCCGTTTCCTGTTTATAAAAGAAATGTGTTTTCACGTATTTGGGAAGTAAAAAGCCTGAGGAAGCTTGTTAATAAAGCGGAACGCGTGGCGGTTTCCACCCTGGTGGGGTGAGTGTTCTTTTTACCTGATTGTCAGCAAGGGAGGCATGGTAATCATATCTGCCCCTTTTAAGCCATTAGGCAGTGTTGGTTGCACGAGATTTTTTGAAATGCAATAAAAGACGTTTTTTGTAGCAAGCGGTTTGGTCGTGTGTGCAGGGTTTATTTTCTACATGATGTGGTTGTTTTTTTTTTTGAAGTGTTACAACTTTCCTTCACACATGTGTATTTATGCATATTTAGAAATCCGGCCAAGATGTCTGTCCCTAGCACCAGCTACGTGAAGGCTGAGCACTATTTTTGGCATATCAGTTATCAGTTGTTTTTTGTATATATATATATATATATATATATATATACCTATGAGCTAGTGCATAAGTAATCAGACAGGATCTGATCTGGATGTTGAGATGTATTTATTTGCAGATATATTTCCGAGAGGTCTTCTAATATTCTATGATTTATTCCATCTGGGTAGTGTAGAAAATCCAAGGGTCTTTTTCCTCTCTCCCGTGAGCTGAGTGGAAAGATTGGGAAAGAATGACAAGAGAGAGAAGAACACCATTAGGCCAAAGAAGATATTCCCCCCTCCTCTGTTGTCATTTCCTTTCCCAATGTCCACTCAGTTTGGGAAGGACGCTGTCATTCCACCTCAAGCTCATCCCAATCATGCCCTTCTTTGAAATATAACATATGCAATCCCAATCATTCTTCTCCCAGTCCCTCCGACTATTATTTTCTGAATTCCCAATCTGCTTTTATAAACCACCAGATTTCCCATAACCTCCCCTGTGCATTCCACTACTCGGATATAAAACATTGTGACAAAGCTAAAAGAATACATCTGGCTTTTTTCTGACATGTCCCAAAACAAAGGTCAAGTAGAGACAGGCAATTACCGAGAACACACACCTGACTGCCCTTTCCTTTCCCCACAGGGAGAAAAGGCAAAGCATGAGAGCACCCTTTGAGCAAGGCCAAACACACGAGGAGGCAGTCATTCCAGACTGGCAGTCCAAGCGGAGGAGAAAGGCAGCGAGACCTGAAAGGATGAGGAGGAGGGAATTGCCCTTGCCCTTTTCAACTCAGACCCGCAAAGCCACCGAAAAGGGAATCACAAGACCAGGGAGTACAGCTGGTGTGTGTTGTGACAAGGGGCAACAGTGCATGCGGGCCTCCCACATTGATAACACAGGCAGGTGAGGCACGCTGGCTGCCATGGTACCGTCCTTGACTCCAGAGGCAAGAAAAGCCAATGGGTTCAGCACAGCCGGTGGATTGGCGAAAGCTGATAGCAAACCAAACTGTGTTGAGCCCAAGGTTGCAAGTGGCAACATTATATCAACGCAAGGAACTTGTGAACAAAGAACTCATGTGTGTTTGAACTTTTTGAAAGCCCAGAGAAGGGCCAGGTGCAGAGTGGTGGTCAGGTGCCACAGGAGTGCTCATTCGAAGGACTCTGGCTGGCCATTTTGTTTTGTGTTGCAAACTACAAATACCAAAAGGTCCTAGGAAAGGGCGGTGTGAGATGTCAGACAAGGGTCTTATCACACTCCTGCTTGTACAATCAAAATTCTCTGACCCATTGCCAAGAGAAAGGTAGGGGAAGGGAACCCTGGCTTGCTGAAGAGAATGTTCTGTGAACTGTGGCAAGTGTGAAACTGACAGAGGATGCCGAGAGAAAGCTAGGGGAAGGGAACACCGTTTTCCTATAAGATTGTGAATATTGTGGAAAAAGGCAAGTGTGAACCTGACAAGCGACGTGTCTAGCAGCCATGGAGTGCGGCTGCTTTCTGGTGAGCTCCTGCCCGATTCGTTGGTATCCAAGCATAAACGGCAGACCCACTGCATTGGAACAACTCTAAAGTGTTTATAAAACTAGATTAGCTGCAGTGGAGCAACCTCCTCCTTTGAGGGATGGCCCGCTTCATCAGAATGCAGCCGAGAAGCCCTGCAAGTGTTTTGATGGAGGTCTGCCGGATGGTCCAAAATGGTGATGAGACAAAGTAACTGCGGTCTCCGGAGAAGGAAGAGTCGGCTCCAAGGAAGGCACCTGTGGCGTATGCGAACTCCCTAGGAAAAAGAAACACATGGAAGGCAGTTTTCAGTAAGCAAGGTGAGCATGCCTTGCCCCCAAAGTATACCTATGGGTAGGCGGGAGGGCCCACAACAGGTCATCCCTGTACAGGGCGCCCAAAGATAAACAAATGACAATGCTGAGTCTGTGAACCCATGGATGTGAGTCTGTTTGGCAAAAAGTCATGTGCGCCAGCATATTAGGCAACATACAAACGGCTGACCAGCCCAAAACTCCTCCTACTGCCTAGATGGCCAAGCAGCCCCAGCAACACCTAAGAACATTGAACTACACCCAAAAATGCAGTCAAGGAGATACGCCACCTGCTCACTGGGGGCTCTAGAGATTGCAACTAGTGCCTGAAGGACATAATAGGAAGAAACCCTCAGAAAATCTGCACAACGGAAGTCTCCACCCTACACCTCCCCAATGAAGAAAAAGGGAGCCAAGACAGAAGCCCTGGAATGCAATACAACTACGTGGCGAGTGCCTCCAACTGACAGCAGGCAACACTATTGAGGTCCTGCAAATCTAAGCAAACCACTACAGTGTAAAGAACAAGCTAAATACCTCCCAAAGCAGCTAAATCAAACAATGATAGACAGCTATGCAAAAGCACTGCCACAAGGGTCTACCAAATCCTGCTGGCTATCATGAAATTGAAAGCCTTGTTGGGTTCCAAGATAGATGCCAATATAGTCAATGTTAGACTGTTGCACCAGGTTGTCAGAAAACTGTCCGAAAGGACCACAGAATTGGAAAAGAAACTAACAGAAAACACTAATGACCCAAGAAAATCACACCCAAGTCCACATCTTGCAGCAAAAGGTTAACCTTCTGGAAAACAGGGCAGAGCCCAAGGAAATAATGTCTGCATTGTCGGCATATGTGAAGGAGAAGAAGGGGCAGACCCCACAACGTACATTGAGAATATGCTCTTACATGAGCTCAGACCTGGGAACCTTTTACAAGGCTTCACAATAGAAAGGGCACATAGAGCCCTCACTAGAAAACTGCCAGTAGGAGCTCCTCCATGCCCTATAATAGCAAAAGTCCTAAACTATAAGGACAGGGAGAAGATTTTATCCTACTCAAGAAAAGGGGGCGCGATACAGAGTGCATCAGCAAACTTAGCGGTGTGTCGGACTACACTTTCCAAGTCCCAAAAAACAGAGCACATTGGCTAAAGCCAGACTCTGCAGGGTAGGCTTAAAATACATGTTGATGTATCCAGCTTGTCTAAAGGTCCTTTACAAGAACTGTGCCCTATTCTTTAACCTACCAGAAGAGGATGGACAGTGAAAAGATCGACCCTCTTACAGATGTGTATACTACCCCACCTAAATACAAAGACTCCTCTGACGCTGGGGTAGGCACAAAATAGTGAACAGACCAGGGAACAATGCACTCTGACAACAAGGAACAAACTGACAAGAAACAGCCGGAGACCCTAGGACAAGCGGGTCACTGACACAACGGGCCGCCTCTATCGACCACAATCATTATCCAAGTTTGCTTAGGTGGCAGGACTCAATTTATGGACTTAACCATAATTCCTGAGGATGAAAGCCTATCCCACGGCTGCTACCAACCTCCCACAGTGTTTTTCATCACATGACACTTGTTTTTGTGTTCACCCGCTACACACACACCTCAGGATCTGACCCAGAAGGCAAAAGCCATAAGTGGATATGCCTGAGCATGGGCAACGATGCTAGGTGACTGTTATTAGTTGGGGAAGTTGGGGAAGTTACACAGGAATTTGTTTTGCCTGTATTAGTCACTGAATCACAAAATAACTTGATAATGCTTGCCCATTCCTTAAGAAGCATATCTGTGCGGAGTAATGACTTGGATTGCACCCACAGTACCCTTTAAAGTGACCAAGTTTAAATCAGATGATGAGGGCAGAATGGTACTCATACACGGGTTCTTAGAAAATGTTGAAACCTACCCAGTAAACACATATGCTCCCAACCATGGCACTGTAGCCTTCTTCCAAACACTATACCCAAGACTCGGTCATACAGAAGCGGAAATATTATATGGGGAGGGGACTTCAATTCTGTAATGAACCCAAGGGTGGACAGGTCAGAGACAAAATTTCAGGAACCCACCCCACCATGCAGGTCCCTGCAAACACTTCTGGCCCCATTTTATCTAGTAGATATTTGGAGAACACTACACCCACACTCTAGACACTACTCGTATACCTCTACTCTGCATGATGTACAAACAAGGCTTGATTATTTTTTTGTGGATGACGAACTGCTGGGTGGGCTAACGACGGCGGAATACAAAAGTACTGTTTTATTGGTTCATGCCCCTGTGTTACTGAAATGGCAATATGCATTCCAAAGGCCCCCAATCCCAACGTGGAAAATGAGGAGAGAAGCCCTACAAGACATCCCTTTCCGAGATCATATTAAAGATAGTATTACAGAATATGTTCTACAAAATGATGGCAGTGTTTCCAGTGCGGGCACGCTTTGGGAAGCCTTAAAAGTGGTTATTAGAAGCACCGCAATTGCCAGATAAGGTAGAATTCAAGCCACAATTTGTAGAGAATTTACATCCGCAGAAGAGGCACTACAAAAAGGGACACAATCCTACTTGGACCAAGAAGACAAAAAGACAAATGAAATGGCTCTGCATCAACAATGCCTGGGCTGCTGGGATAGACTGGGAAAGTATAGTTACAACAAATACATAGAGCGACAACACGCAAAGAGAGACAAACCATGCAGGCTGCTAGCCTGGCAATATAAGAGGGAAGAACAACGTTCACCCATCTACTCAATACTTACACAACAGGGCACCACATGCAATAACCAAGAGGGCATCAACACAGTATTTCAAAGTTTCTACTGCACCCTATAATAACAAAAGCCCATACCCAACCATGCAGAAATAGAAGAGGTGTTAAGTGAGATAAACCTTCCTAGACTAGATGATGAGGCAATAAGCGACCTAGATTCCCCTATCACGGCAGAATTACTAATTAACACAATAATATCACTACCTACAGGAAAATACCTAAGTCAGACAGCCTGCATAACACATTTTATAAAGAATTTGCTTTAGAACTAGCCCCACATCTTGCCCAATGCAATCAAACAGTAAGACACGAAAGAACCTCAAACTCAGAAAAACAAGATACATCAACTCTCCAAATAAAAGAGGCAAAAGAGTAGGTAAAAAGAAAAACAGAAACAAAAGGCTCAGTCATTGTTGCAAGATCCAAAAAGAATATACAATACAACGAAAACGTAAAATTTGTAATTTACCCAATACAATTATTTTGGTAGATTTACGGTCAGCCCTTACCAAATGGTTAACATTCAGTCCTAGCCATTTCAATAACTAAATGTAAATGTATATTGATCTCTATACATTTTTCAAAATTTTTAAACTAAAAACATTTTTCAAAACACACCAGAATTTCAAAAGAAAAACATTGTAACATCAACTACTTAAAACATGTAAATATATTTGTAGGAGATACACTTACTCTGTTAATCTTAGACAAGCAAGAACAACAATACACAACTGAAAGTTTCATTTAAGATCCCAAGAACTCAGAAAAGGCCAACAGAGCGCAACCAAGCAAAATGGAAAGTGTTATATAGGTTAACTAAGGAGGAAAATAAAACATTAACAAGTATACAAACAAATGAGAGAATCATGCTCAAACCTGCCGACAATAGAGATAAAATAGTGATTATGAACAGAGAAGATTACATAGAAAAACCAATGAGACAACGTGAAGAAAAAATGGGCCTCATTACAAGTTTGGCGGTTCAATAAAAATGTGGGGGTAATTCTGTTACTTATACTTATTTTGGCTATAACGGAATCACAGCTATTTTTACTGCACCACTAAATTCCGAGCTTGGAGGAAAAGAGGAAGATTTACTTCAACCAAAACCCTCATGGAGTCCTAAAATGGGGATTTACGCCCTACCACCACTGGTAAATCTGCAGGACCAAGTGCCGATTATTGTAATACAGTTTGGTGGCATTTTGTTGGATTTAAGGTCAAAATACAGCTAAACTCGTAAGCAAGCCCAATGCTATAAGCTTCTTCCAACCACTGCAGTTGAAGGTATTACTATTATCTGCCTTGAACTATTGAAAAAGTGGAATGACTTCAGTTTGGTAAATGAAGATGAATACAAATACATGTCAATGAGGCATCCCGTTATAGCTACCATTTTTATTATTCCTAATTAACGCAACATATATCAAAGATTTCCTGCATGCTGACTAATTAAGGATGGAATAGGCTCACTTACTGAACCGACATCGGAATACCTGATGTGTATTTGAATCCATTAGCTCAACCGTTAGCATTGTACAGTAAAGATACTAAAGATGTTATACAACAATTAGAAGAGATCACTTGGCATGAAAATAATACACATGCAACATTTCACGTTATTTCTCTTTACACTACCATTCAAAATAAGAAAGGAATTCCTATTGCCAAGCATTTCTTAAAATCAAGTTCAATCTCACTATATGAACAGAATCAAATGTTAATTGAAATGCTGGATTTTACATTAAATCACAACAACTTCAGATGAAATGGTTCAATATTCAAACAGGTCCAAGGTACAGCCATGGGGTCTAAATGTGTGTCTTTTATGCAAAACATTTTATGGGACATTCCTGGTCGGACTCTGCCTTTACCACCAATAACAATATTATCTATTGGGGCAGATTATACCAGCAACATTTTTGTCATCTGGAATGGAGATTCTACCTCCCTGAAATAATGATATCCAAATGATAATGATATTGTAGATAAAATATTCAGAACACTTTGGGATGTCCTCTTAGTTGATCAAGACATCAAATTATAGCTAACAGAGAAAACATCATTGTTTACCAAAAAGCACCGACAATTACAAACAAAATCAATCCAAGCTTTCTAAGACTGTACTCTGCACTGCAAAACAACAGCACAGCCACAAATTGGCTCTAACCAATTAATGTTAATAAATGTTGCTCTTGTACAATATGAAACACATGATGGAGAAAAAATGAAGAAATTATTCTGCCAAGTGAAGGAACATATACCATTAACATTTTCATCAAATGCAATACCAACATTGTGATTTATTCCATATTATGTGCATACACCAAATGGTACATTGGAAGCAGGATACACCAGACTCCAAGGACAGGTAAGAGCCATTGAAATTCAAGAAAAAACACATCCATTAGCGATACACTGAATGGAAGATAATGGGTAAACTTCAATTGACAAAATCAAATGAACAGACTTCCACCGGATTTAGACCACATATTTCACATATATAACTTCTTGGGTGATTTAATGTTCACCCCGGCTCCCCTTCTGCTGGGCTCAGACCCATTTTAACACATAACCTTAGATTGGTCTCCCCCTGATGGGCTCGGACCAAATTTGTCTACTTGTCCAAACATTCTCTTCTTCAAAAATCAAACACTTTCAAATGTGTGCAATATTTTGCTTGACCCATCGCAGGACCACTTCGATTCACAATTATTTGTTCTCTTCTCGAGATAACCTTTTTCTCACTTTCACTTTTGCCACTTCTTAGCTGGATACCTTACAAAGACCTTCGATTGAGCACCCATGTGGTGCTGGACCACTCGTCAAAGGTATTATATCTTGCTTTTAAAGTTCAGTAACTCAGAGCCATACAATGTTGTTGCTTACAACCTTGGCATCAACACAGACCGGTCTTGTATCAGTCTCCCCAACTCACCAGCTGTGTTGATTTCACTGATGCTGCTTTGTTCTTGGAGCCAAGGACGGTACCACGGTGGCTGGTGATTCTCCCCACCTTGATTATTGATGTGGGAGGGCCCCAGGTATCTCCGACACACAATGCAGGATTCTTCAGCCTGGTTTCCTGGTTTTACGCTTTATATTCTCGAGGTCTCTGGAAAGTAACAGTTTCTTTTAAAAAAGGTCAAGGGAGCAACCCTCTTTGCAATCCCTTTCTGTTTTTCCGTCTTTCCTCTCTCATTCAGCTACCATCTTGAAACTGCTGTTTCCTTGTGTGCTTTGCCTCACTATGAGTGTGCTCTCGTGCTCTGCCTTTTAATCACGTGGGGAAGCCTGACTATTGTATTGGGACAAGTCAGGTATACTGCTCGGTGTTAGTCTGGTTTCTCTCATAGAGGGCTGTCTATGAGGAAGTGTTTGTGTTGTTAAAGGTAGGGGGTAGAGTTCCTACATATCCTCGCTGGTGGGATGGGGTAAAGCTGTTATAGGGAAGGGGATACCACATCTCACCATCCGGTGTCCCACTCACACTCATCAAAGACCCCTCACCCAGGTGATCCTCCCGCACTGGTCCACCCCCAGGAACTGGATCCCAAAAGGATGGCTGTGTCCTAGCCACCTGGAGGACAGATCCCCGGGGACTAGTGTGTGAGACACCTTCTAGATTCTCACAGGAGGCTGTGGAGTATTTTCTCAGACTAACACTGATTCATTATTCCCCATACATTCTTGTATTCCCTCCCAGAATTGGCTACTCCTTTAAGGAGCCTTAATTTCCATGGTTATATAATTATGTATGATTATTAGTCGAGTTCAGGGACCGATTTACTGTGTAATGGCTCATATTCTGCTTAATTAGGAACCACAATGTCTCATGCCTGGGTCCGAAATACCTTAAACTATCCCTCCGTAAATACCTCTCCTCTCAAGCCCTTTGCTCCTCTACCTCTAACTCCCTCAGGGTCAGTCGTTTTTCAAAGAAACGCATTGGGGGTAGATCTCTGTCTTCGGCTCGGGCCACCCTTTGGAACAGCCTGCCTGCCACCTTGAAACTTGGGGAGAATCACCTCTGGTTCGGGAAGCACCTCAAGACCTTCCGCTTCGCTTCTGCCTTTTCCACTCTTCTCCCCTGCTGATCTATTTTCTCTCTCCGCACCGTTCACCTGCTCACCCTGCCACCCTCCTGTACTGCCTCCTGGCCACCCCCTGCACTGGGGTCTGTATCTGTGCCCATACAGTCCCCCGCCCACTTCTCTTCTGCACTTATCAGATATACCCTATCTGCTTAACCTAGCACTTGCCACTTGCTGGCTGAACTACTACCTTTAATTATTTATTTTTATTTATTTACTATGTTCTCTCCTCTGTTCTGCACTTTCCACTTTCCCTTCCATGCACTTTACCCCTTTTCCCCTTCCATGCACTTGCACACTCGCAATGTCACGGGGCCTAGTAAGATACCCTGTTCTCCTCCCTTTCCTGGTCGGGCTCTGAAACACTTGTGTACGAGCACGATATAAATAAAATAGAATTTTATTTCTTTCATACACTGCCGTCTTAGAAATTTGTTGGCCATTTTCCATGGCTCTGATGTGTTTGGCTGTCTCCTGCAGTAAGGGTTCTTGAAGGCAGGAACACTTGCACTTTATTTCTTCATTGGATGTCTGCTTAATGTTCCCATGCATCTGGGAATGTGCCCTGCTATATCTGCCACTTCATTGTCTTGTTCTTTGGCACTGAGTGCAGAGATCTCAAATGCCAATGGCAGTCTAAGGACCTCGGAGTCAGGATGGGTGGTTCTATGCTCATGTACCCCTTTCTCAATGAAAGGACATTAGTATGTCTGGTAGGGTGTACAGTGGCCAGGGACTCCCACTCAAAATACCCACTGGGAGGCACATTGGATGGTGGGGGGGATTTACCCAGTCCTATGTGGCTCAGCCTCTCACTATATAGAATGAGGAGTAGGTTTAATACGCCACACCCTCCTCAGTTGTGTGTGGGTATGCCCCAATGCAAATGATAAAATCATTTTGCTAATGAGCAGCCCGTACGACTGAAGCACCTGCCATGGAAAACAGAATCTGGATGTTCCCACTGAATGCTTGTGCCCTTTGCAACGGAGCATGGTGTGTCCCAGAAACACTTCAAGGAGCCCTTGGTCACAGACTGCACCTCCCATGTATGGGTCCCTCCAGCATAAGTCCAGGGGATGTACCTGTGCAAACATTGTCAGTGAGGAACAAGCAGATCTAATTGTGCCACATGTTCGCCAAACTCTGAGGGATGCTTTTGGTCCCAAGAGGCCTTGTGCTGCACACTGCAAGGTACAGACACCCAGACTGCCTGGTTGTTCTAACACCTTGGAATCTGCATTTTTTATTTGATGCACAGTCTCACTAAGAGCATGGCACAAAACACCGCTACAGTAAGGTACCAACAGACACCGCACACCATGTAATGTTTTTTATGATATTAAAAATAGGGATTTTTCCTAGTAACTTCATATCCTGTAAAATATTAATTTTTAAAAAAATTGTTGATACTCATCCAGCCACAGCAAAACGTGCCATGAAAAACAAACAGGCAATGGATGAACGTCGTACCCACAGCAGTGGCAGAGCCAGGGAGGAAAGGGAGGAGGTTGCCTCCTCTTTGGGCACTGTGATGAATTGACTTCTGGTAAGGTTGTGAAAGCCTTGGCATTTTTTTATTTTGGTTAAGTAATTTGATTAAGCAGGCAAGTGCAGCTCTGAAATGGAAGTCTGCTAGTAAGATTCCCCTGTCCTAAACTCCATGCCAAAAACATACTGTGTACTTGTGCCCTGCTGCATCAGTATCCTGATTCGTAGTAGATGCTCTACCAGTGGCGCAGAGCAGGTTCAGTGGTCACAGGTGTCCTCTTGACAGCTTCAGTGACATCCAAGTCTCTGCAGTGCAAGGGCTGAATTTAAAATATGCACCCCTGTTTCCAAAACCCTATAATTGTGGGTCTACCTCCTGGTGGCAGAATAATATTTAAACATAAGCCATACCTGAGTTAAGGTATGTGGATGGTATTCTCATAATTATTACAGCCACCTCCAATTTGATTTTACATATGTGTCAGCCCTGTGGGCCCAGTTCAGGTGTAGAAGGATTATGTGTATTCCTCCCAGACAAGGCCCACCCCTGTTCACTGAGAGGACTGTAGTCTTGGTAGGATTGTTTCTCGTTGTTCCTTTGTGTCATGAATCACAGAGTGCGCCCTTTTTGGGCTTCTTGGTCCCTGTCACAGCGGGCTTACACTCATTAATACTCCCAACATGGCCGTCCAGCGTAATCCCTTCTCGCTCCATGCGCTGGACGTAGCCTTTTCTACTAATAGACCACGCCTTCCGCGGCTCCGCGCGTTTCAATGCTATTGCGAAGTAGTGACCAGACGTGTGCTCCATAGCTTGCGGTTCTTCTCCTTTTTCTAATCCCGCTATCCCTTCCTAGTCCTCCCCCTTCTACTTACCTCCTGGATTCCTGGCTAGCGTGCTCCCACTGCCTCTGGGATTCCTGGATTCGGCGTCCCGGAAACTGAACGCATTCTGGATTCGGAAGAGAATCGGGCAGCCTTCTTGAAGACCCGGTCCATCCGCAAGAAGGCATCGACCAAGGACACCAGTAAAGAACGGACTCAGGTGAGAAGGGGGAACTCCTTGACACTTTGTAAGGGCAGGTAACACCCTTTCCCTTAAAACAGCCACTCCAAAGGACACTGGCCTGGGAGGGGAAACCAAGAGGCACACCCATTCACAGAGAGCCAGACCTCACACCAGAGGGCTCTTTTTCTAACAGCCTTTGATCCTATTGATTAGGAAAGTGGGCAGAGCTTAAGGAAGCAGAGAGTGATTTGTACCATTTTGAAAGGCGTCTGCCATCTTGATTCTCTCTGCCCCTCTTTCTCTTTCCAGTCCCCTTCACTTTCTCTGGTGCAAGGCACTTTGGGTGTGATATCATAAGGATAAAGTCCACACATTTCAAAAGCAGGGATTGGACAACTAAAGCAGGGCAGCTTTATTCCAATCACATGACCTTTGCCTATAAAAGAAGCAGTCTCCCACCGATTCTTTCAATCATCTTGGGAATCAACTTGAAGCATCTTTGGATCATCACTTGAGAAGATTTCACTGGACCCTGCTGAGAGAGCAGTCCTTTCTAAAGTCCTCCAGTTGTGAGGTGAAGGCAGCATTCTAGGTCAGAGGGCAGCTCTGTACCGTAACCATCACCAAGGACCATTGGGGGTGATCTGCTGCTGGAACTGGACCTGCCTCTCTGCCAGCCACAGCTGTAGCCAGGACCTATCCATGTTGCAGGACCCCTGCAGTTGTGGGCTTACCATCCCCCGTGCCTGGGCATCCGAGAGAGAGGACCCATCTTGTCCCTGAAGTGGGAGTCACAGCAACCAATAGAGTGACCTGCTGCTGGAAAAACCACCCCTCTGACAGCCACAGTGGCATCCTGAACCTCACAGTGTTGGAGGACCCCTGCAATTGTGTGCCAGCTTCCCCTGTGTTAGGGAGCACGAGAAAATGACTCATTGTCTCCCTGAGCCCCTGGCCTTGGACTCACAGCACCCTGAGAGCCAAGACAGTCAGGATCCTAAAGATTTTTGCTGTGGAACTACTTGGAGCATGTTTCAAGAACTGCTCAACATTTTACATGTATGTTGCTGCCTTTTGCTCTCTACCGATCATCACACAGTGCCAATAAGTTTGCTTCGGTGCTGCTGAACCACCAAGAGCTGCAAATAAGATACTATTGACTGCTAACTGCCCCCTGGTCCATATTTGGACCCTAGAGCCTGGTTAAGTCATTCTGAATCCTTGTTTGCTCCCAAATACATATCCTTTTTCAAGAACATTTTTGCTTTTTATTACTTTTCACCCCTGATTCATTACCCAGAGTGCTGCATCTACTCTCTTTGCCTATTCTGTGTTCTTTCCTCAGGGGTGGGGTTGTGTAGTGTTTTTCTATTTCTAGTTAGCTATTATTGTACATGGTGTGTTTAATTAAAGTGTATATATTTTTATAGAACTTTGATTGGGCATCCATTTATTTTGGAGTGTTATACTTCACTGTGTGAGCTGCTACTTGTTAAGACGGATTTCTGAACTCTGTCCGGGAGGGGCAGAGGTTCAGAAGGCCAGCCTAATTTCTTGGAACAGGGTAACCTCTGGACAAGCCAGACTAATCAGGGTAGCGATCGCGGCAGTCAAGACTAGGTCTCAAGAGAGGTGAGGGTGACTGAAAGCCCGCAATGAGCACACACAGCAAGGACACTTACAGATTACTCCAAACAGGTGTTATATTAAAAATATAGACACATTTATTCCAAGGCCTTTGCAACAATGACCGTAGCGAGAAATCACAATAAAACTCAAGTAAACCAACACATACCAAACCAATACAATATATATACAAATACAAACGAGTCTAACGCGTTAGACGCACAAAATGTGTAGACCACCTAGATGGGGAGGAAAACAGGCAGTGCGAATAATAATAAGACCCAGTCCGCCTTCAGAGGCACCTAACTAAAAGGAAGTCCAAACCCTACGAAGGGTGGAGCCTTGTGCTCAAACGTACCTGCACATGCTGGTGCCAACGGGCAAAAAGGGGAGTCTCTTCGAGGGAATCAGGCAGTTCAGTTCGGTGAACAAATGAAGATGAACAGAGCTCCGTGACTCAAGCGCAGCCTCCACTGTGGGCAGAAGCAGAGCGCGAGTACGGAAAGGCATGCTGTTTGACACAGCGAGGATAGGCTATGGGCTACTGCAGAAGGGCGACCAGTTCCTAGCTATGCTACTCACCGGTCCCCGATGCAGGCAGACCCAGGCTTCTCCGCGTCAGTTTCAGTGCTGGCAGGTTCAGATAGGAGCAGGGGACGTCTCGTCGTCGTGTAGATTCCGCAGCAGCAGAGTGGAGTTGAGGGCGTCCCAAATGCAGTGAACCCGCACAGTTTGTTACCCCAGCAGGGCAACGGAGCGGCCGTGTGTATCTCAGCCAAATGTACACTACTCACTTCAGACCTGGGAATGCCAAGTGTACGAATCGTGTGAGAGTGACAAGGACTCGAAATACAACACAACCTGACGGCGGTTACAGAGCCAGACTCCCGGGTAGGCTGTCATTCTGCTGGATGGCCCAGAGACACTTCCGAAGGCTTACGTGCAGGAGATGGTGAAGGTGCCGAGAATAGCTGTCCCCGCCATTCCAAGGGTCGAAGTACCAGTACAGGCCTTCTTGTTCGATCCGAGGTAGAAAGGGTTTCACAAAGCGACAGCAGTGCAGAGGAGCAGTCCTTCAGCGGGTCACCAGCGATTCCTTGATTCAGCCTCGTGGTTGCAGGATACTTGGCTCCTGTATCCCTTTGTTCGTGAGAACTCAGGAGATCGACCTGGTAGTGGTGTTTCCAGCCTCCTCTTATCCACGGTTCCCTTCGCGCCAATACGGAGAGGACCCAATGGGAGATCTGCTCACAAAACACTCACACCATACGTGGACCTATCATGGACCATGGTGGTCTCAGGGATTCATACCACACTAGACTCTCTGGCACCCAGGATGTGTATTGGGACCAGACATCCCAGCCCACATCCTGGAGGCACACCCAAGGCCTGTAGAAGCCCGCGAAAGCATCTGTGTTTCGGGGGAAAGTACATGCCCAAATAAGGAAGGCCCCGGGTTGGCTCGACCTGGGGAAGGTGAAGGGGGCAAGACGGTCAGCGGACAGGACAAAGAGCCTCGTGGTCTGGCCATTTTGGGAGCCAGGCCACCATTTTGGGCTAAGCGCGAGAAACGCGCTTAAAACGCCAAAAGGAGCTCAAAAACACAAGAAACGATCGGTGCCCCAGTCCTGTCCGCGATTCACTTGCACTGATCATTTACAATCCAAAAAGAGTATCTAGGGCCTGTAGAAGACTAGGGACCCAAGAGAGCAGTAACTTAGCTTACAGTGCCCTCTTGTGTCATGTTGCACGAAAGCTGCAACATGATAAAGAAACTACGGAAAACAACGTTTCCCGGTACTGACTGTCTTAAGGGCATGTCAGTTTCCCCGTAAGAATGGAGCGAAAGCCCAGAGGAGTGCGGCAGAAGGCTGCACTTCTCTGGCAAAGTCTAGATCCTGGTGAAAACAACAGCAAAAAGTTTAGGGGTTGCCACATGAAAGGAAAATTACCCACAATTAAGAAATCTTTCCTAACACTACTGAACCACATTCACACTCCTTTTAAGATTGTAGCCTTCCCTCGGCCCACGTTTATGATTGTGCTGGCTCTTGCTCGGTAGAGGTGTGAGGGCTGAGTGGGTGTTTTAGCCTCTACTCATCCTTGTACTCCTGCAGGTCAGAAGTCAATTTGTGACAGGACCCTCCTCTATACCCCGTGCCCCTCCTTTGCCCCCAGCAGAGCTGGCACATGGTTCAAAATGAACACTTTGTTTTAAATATGAAATATGTGAATAGAAATAAGCCATGGACAGGCACCCCACACTATCCTGTTAGTTGCTGGGCAACTAAACTGTGTTCCCATCCAGCCTTGCAGGTAAGTGCAGCACCTTGTGTTTCAATCCTTATGTGTGCTGCACTATTCATTCCTTCCCACTGCCCCAGCCGGAGAGAAGACCGCACATACAGATAATCCCTGCTCTAGGTTCTGTTTTCCATCATGTTGCTCTAACCCAGTTGTCTCCAACCTTTACGTTAGCGAGAGCCAATTTTGATTAATGATAAATAGGTAGGAGCTACTGTGGTGGTGATGTCCATGAGTATGAGAATTTTTATCAAGATGTATTGGTTCAATTTATTTGCTCTTTATATAAAAAAAGGAATAACATATGCATTTACCATGATTTTAATAACTTCAAAAATATTTTTATTTCATTCTTTTGTATAAGTAGCTGTCTCCTAACAATTGTCAAGAAAACCAATGGAGACATTCATTGTAAAGGCCGACACTGCATGCTATCCACCAGTGCTCAGTAATCTGGTGTGTAGCTTGAAACAGCAACAGCACTCAGATGCTGTCAGATGGGATCAAAGTTTTGATGGCAGGAAGTTCATGTCTGAAAAAGGCAGATTTTTAGAGAAAGGCAATCACGTTGGCTGACAATGCAAATATCCTCCTGCCATCGTGTTTGCACCTAACTGCAATCCTGAGATGGAATAAATGAACAGATTTTAAGAATCTCTTACAACAGACTCAGCCACATGAGTCACTGCACCCTTCACAATTGCACCTTCTGTAAAAACACATTTGTTATTCATCAAATAATAACTTTAAGGGGTGACTCTATAACACCATTTGAATTGCAGCGTTTAGTTTACCTACTTTTCAGGATCACAGAGAGATTCCTTTGGGAACATTATTTTCATTATTTGCATGTATAATTACAAAATCCCTCTCAACATTACTCTTTTTGTCCACTGTAACTTTGTCACCATAGATTAAAACATTTTCCCACTGTGAATGGAAATAGCAAATATTTTGCATTTTGTTGGATGGTGTGCCTGCATCTGCATCTATAATTTAAGCAAGGGTTTTTTATTTGTTTCTTTTGGGGCTGTAAGTCGAAAACCAAGCTGAGAAGTATTTCAATCAGTGTGCTATATGGTTTGTAAAATAGTCACTATATACCATATCCTTTGTTAAAAAATAAGATCCGGTGGCCACCAGGGGGCGCACAGGCAATGGCTGCCTGAGTGTGTAGCTCCCGCCGTGACCGGGCTTCTGTAAGGGATTGAGCCCCCCCCGAAGCCCTCCCGGCGGGCCCACCCCAACGATTTCGCCGGGCGCCCCCCCTGACTACCCCCCGGGCGAAAGAGCGGCATCCGAGGTCCCTGGGAATCGGAAGATCGGGACCCGGGATTCCCCCGCACTGGGAGAAGAGCGCGGCCCAGAAGGCCACGGAGCCGGAGGAGAGGCGGGCCCCTCCCGCATCCTGGCGGGCCCATAGCCCGGCCCGCCCCCCTCCCCTCGACTAGCTTTTTTCCCCGACCTGGTACGGGGACCGGGTCTGAGGAGGCCCGAGGACATCACCGTGGTCCGGGAGATGCGCTCCCTCCTCACCACGCGCTTCACCCCGGCCTGGCAGAATACGCCCAGGGATTTCCCCCGTACAGAGGACGGTGGGACCCACCCGGAGTCCGGAGGCCCGAGGCGGGCTCTGGGGACCTGTGCCTCCCCCCCGGCCCACGAGGACTGAGCGAGGCTGACGGAGCGAGTCGGGGTGTGAGGCCCCCACACCCTCCTGGATCTTCAAACGCGGGCTGCCACAGCCCAACGAAAGACGAAGACAGCAGAAACAGAGGAGGTCCAAGGACCGCTCCCGCGGGCGTGCGGGCCGAGGTGAGAGGCCCTCCCCTCGCCTGTAGCCGGTGGGTGCGGACCCCTGGAACACACCGGAGGTACGAGCCCCCCCCAACCCCCCCAACACATTAGCACCACCAGACAGGGGGCTTACCTGGGTGTGAGGCCCCAGCCTGTCGAAGGTGGGGCGTGTGCCCGCCCGGGGGTGGCTCCCCCCCCCCCCCTCCCAGGAGGGGAAAAAAAAAAAAAAAGCCACGGACAAACAGCTAGGCCACCACTGGTCGGGCGCTGGATCTAGATCGCCCTCCCCCCCTGCAGACTTAAAGAAGCCCACGAAACTAGCCCTACAGGCTTCCAGGTTCCCGGCGTCCCTCCAAGGGGTACCCAGTAAAGGCCCCGATCCCCCACGGGGAGTTCAGATGGGGTGTGAGGCCCCCGCCAGGTGACGTTGGGGCGTGTGCCCGCCCCCCGCCGCAACGTTCTACAACTCCAGCTGGAGCCAGCCCGGGACGGGTCTGCCACAGTGGACGGTCCCTTGGTCTTGGGGGCCCGCCCGCTGACGTCCCCAGGAGAACGGTCTCATCCCCCGCCAGGGGCATTGAGGCCCAGACAGTGGACCACAGGAAGGCACCTGATGAGCTGGCGGGAGTCCCTGCAGGAATATCGCTTCCAGGAGGGCAAAAAAGGCGACAAAGGTACAAGTCTGAAAAGAACCATGGCCCAGTCGGAAGACGCAGCCCCTTCCTCCTCAGCCATGGAAAAGGGCTTTGCCTCAATTTTACAAGAAATCAGGGACATGCGTTCTGATATTGCACAGAAGTTTGAAAAAATAGACCAAAGGGTGGATAATATTGAAGACAGATTGTTTCAGGTCGAGATCCAGCAAACGACCTCGGCACCCCAAGAGATTCAACTCAACATGAGGCTAGAGGCCCTGGAAAAGAGGGATGAGGAGAGAGCCCGCCAGATGGACGATTTCGAAAATAGGGAGAGGAGGAACAACCTCAGGATTTTCGGGGTGCCCGAAATGGAGGGGGAAACGGAGAGGGACGTCACCAGAATGGTGCGGGACATCATTACTCTCCTGTTTGCGGAGGAGATGACCACAGAGCCTACATTCGACAGAGTGCACAGGACGGGGGGCGGAGCGGGGGGCCCCCGTTCGATCCTGGCCCGGTTCCACTACTATTCGGAAAAGACTAAAGTGCTGGAGGAGGCCAGGTAGGCCCGAGAAATCACCTGTAATAATGGCCAGGCCTCCATATACCAGGACCTCTCGGCATACATGTTGGCTAAGCGGAGAATGCGCCGCCCCCTCACGCAGCTGCTAAAGGAAAAAGGGATACGCTATAGATGGGGCTATCCCTTCTCCCTGACATTCGAATACATGGGCCAAAGATCAACCCTGATCACAGAAGAAGACATCCGCGGTGCGATCCAGGAATACGTGGTGGACACGAACCCCCGCAGGGGCCCTTCGGGCCCAGTGGGGGACAGACCCGGTGACCCCGGCCCGTCGAGGGACAGGAGAAAGAGAACCGGGACGCGGAAATTTAGGAAAATGAACACTCCATCTCCAGCAAAGGAAGGCAGTCGGAACGATTCCGAGGACTGAAAACGGACTCGAACCGTTATGATCTAAATGGCATTTGGAGGAGTAGGAGGTTTAATCTTTAACTGCATCCCCACGAACAGCAAGTATATGGGTCTCACAAAAGGAATGCAGACGTGGGAGGGTTTGGGGGGCTCAAGAAGATCAGCTTCAAGGGCGATTAGCCTGGCCACAGGGGGCAGGCTGGTGGTTCGGCCAAAAGCCAGTGTTGGCGGAACTATTTGGCTGGACGCCGGGGAGGGGGAGGGGGTACACGAAAGTTGAGGGGGTTCAGTTTGGATTTGGGGTAGGGGGGCAGTTGGGGTTTTGTTACATGCCCGCCCGGGGGGGAAGGGTGGGGGGAAGACGGGAGTTTAAAGCACAATTCAAAGAGCAACCGGGATGGAGCGTTACAAAGTCGTTGACCGTGAGGGAAGATTACTTAGATCATGGCTGAGAGTCTGCCTGCCCTGGGTGTGGGTTCCCTCAATGTTCAGGGCTTAAATTCCCCCACGAAAAGATCCCTGGTTAGTAGGGAGTTCCGAAGAGCCAAGCTCGACATCCTCTTCTTGCAAGAGACCCACTGGCCTCTGGGGAAGGAACACAAATTGCGGGGTGGTGGGATTGGGGAGGTCTTCAGCGCTTCCCACAAGGGAAAGAAACGAGGGGTGGCTATACTATTAGCTAGAGGCGTCAACTTCGAAAAAGAAACCATATTGAAAGACCCGGGGGGCCGCTATATGCTAGTCCGGGGAGCCCTGCAGGGGGCCCCACTCACCCTGGCGGCCATCTACGGCCCAAACGAAGGCCAAGCACAGTTCTGGGAGGAGATGAGGGATAAACTAAAACTTTTTGTTCACGGTACGGTGGTGGTGGGTGGAGATTTTAATATGGTCCTGGACCCAATCCGGGACAGGAAACGAACAGGCCCCCAGATCCCCAGGGCAGCGGATGAAATCATGGCCCAAACCTTCCAGAGGGTCAATTCAGAACTAGGCCTGGTGGATACGGTCCCGACCCCTAGATCCGAGACCCCCTCCTTTACGTACTACTCAGCAATCCACACATCGTTTTCCAGAATAGACTACATCTTGGTGGACGAGTCCTTGTTCCCATTTATATCTGGCTACAGAGTTGAGCCGGTCCCCTGGTCTGACCACGACCTGGTCAGAGTTACTATAGCGAGGGAAGGGCTGAGTGACCCCGGGGGGAGATGGAAGTGTAATGACTTTCTACTAAAAGATGAGGTACTAGCGCAGGAGGTACTTGAGGCCATCACTGAATTTTTTGAGTTTAATGACAATGGGGAGGTAGGTCTACACACCCTTTGGGACGCCTTCAAGGCCACCTTCCGTGGAGTCCTGATCAAAATAGGAGCCCGGGAAAAAAGGGTAAGGGCCGTCCAGGAAAGGTGCCTGAGGAAGAAAATTGCCCAATTCCAACCAGGGGGTGACAGGATAGCCGCCCTGGACGATTACAGGCTCCAGTTGAAGGAACTCCTCCTCCAGTTAAAAATGAGGAGGGGAAATTAAGCCACGATGCATCCCACATAGGAGAGGCATTCCGCAGATATTACGAAAAACTATACTCGTCTGAATATAACGGGGATGAGGAGGAAATCTAGGGGTTTCTGGATTGTATACAGATCCCAGCCCTTTCCAGGGAGATGGCGGAGGGGTTGGAGGGTCCGGTGACCGAGGATGAGGTGGAGCGAGTGATTAGCGGCATGAAGGGGGTACCTCCCCGGGTGAGGATGGCTACTCAGTCTTCTTCTATAAAAGGTTCCATTCTACCCTGGCTCCGTTCCTGGTAAAGGTGTTCAACGCAGTGTTGGAGGGGGGGTCTCTCCCGGACTCCATGATGGAGGCGATCATAGTGGTGCTCCCCAAGGATGGTAGGGACCCCTCGGAGTGTGCCTCCTACCGCCCGATATCCTTGTTGAATACTGACGTGAAGATCCTGGCTAAGGTGATTGGGAGGCGGATAGAGGGGGTCCTGCCGAAACTAGTCCACGGAGACCAAGTGGGTTTCATAGGAGGTCGTTAGGGCTCAGACAACATCCGAAAAACTATAGATTTGTTCCACCATGCCCAGAGGTCTGATCTTGACGCGAGCGTCCTGTCCTTGGACTCGGAAAAGGCGTTCGACAGGGTCGAATGGAGATTCATGGCACTCACCCTCCAGAGAATCGGCTTTGGGCCACAGATCCGGGACTGGGTGGCTGCACTATACAGGGCCCCGAAGGCTAGGGTTCAGGTGAATGGCAGGCTATCGGACCCGTTCTCCCTCTCGCGGGGAACCAGGCAGGGATGTCCGCTTTCCCCCCTAATCTACGTTCTTGCAATGGAACCCCTGGCCATCGCAGTCAGAGCTCATAGAGATATCAAGGTGAGGTGGAATTTAAGCTATCCTTGTTTGCGGATGATATCCTGGCTTACCTGGTGGACCGCGGCTCTCGCTTCCCCCCCTCTTGTCTCTGATGGCCACATTTGGGCGCTTCTCGGGGCTCAAAATGAACGCATCCAAATCGGTCCTACTCCCCATGAGAACATTAGACCCGGGCTTGGATTCCCTGGACAGGTTGGAGGGGATAACAGTGGGGAAAATCTCTATCCGATACCTAGGTGTCCTCCTCCCCAGGGACCTTTCCAACCTTGCCCCTATGAACTACGACCCTGTGATGGTGGGGATTACGGCAGACTTGAGGAGATGGGGCTCCACGATTCTATCCTGGTATGGCCGCATGACGGCAGTCAAGATGAACATTCTTCCACGGTTATTGTATCTCTTTACCTCTCTTCCTGCGGTCATCCCCGACCAAACCTTCAGGGTCCTCCAAAACACGGTCCGTGAGTTTATATGGCAGGGTAGGACACCGAGAACCGCAAAAACTGTCCTGACTTTACCTAGGGAGGAGGGAGGGTTTGGGCTGCCAGATTTCCAGCTTTACTATCGTGCCGCCCAGTTGCGTGTCCTCCTGGAGCATATGAAAGAGGGGCTGGGCACATACTAGTCCTATCTGGAGGACATGGATACCCATCCACTAAAGGTTCGGGACCTTCTATGGGCCCCACGAAAGTTTATTCCGAATAGATTAAAGTCCCACCCAACATTGGGCGTTCTCTGGGCGATCTGGCGGGAGGGCCCCCAGACAGCACACTTAACGTCATGGCCGTCCCCGATGTCCTCTCTATGGGGCCAACCCCTCAAGCTGGGCAGTAGGGGTTTCCGCTGTGCACAGTCCTGGTCCGACTCGGGGATGGAATGGGCAGGGCAGATGTTTAGGGAAGGAAAATTCCTACCATACGAGGAATTGAGGGATGCTCTTGGTCAGGGGTCACTATCCATTTTTGAATATCTCCGCTTGAAGGGCATCCTATGTGACCAGGCCTGGGGCCAAGATTTGAAGAGACAACTGACCCCCTTTGAAAAGTTTCTTGATACAGCGTCCTCCAGGAAGGGGGCGGTTTCAGGGATGTATAAAATTTTGAACACTATTAATTTGGGGGAGAGGAGGCGGTTCCGCTCTTTTTGGAACGAGTTGGCAGGGGTAGAGATCTCGGAGGACGCCTGGTCCAGGATATTTAAAATAGCCTTCCACGGGAACTTATTTACCGCGGATATGGAACACAACTTTAAAATCCTCCAGGGATGGCACAGAGACCCTGCAAAGTTGTCAAAAATGTTCCCAGGTGTATCCCCAGCATGCCCAAGGGGTTGCAACCAGGTTGGTTCGAGGGCACACATGTGGTGGCACTGCCCGAAGGTTCAGGCATATTGGGAGGAGGTAAGGGGCTGGATCGCTGAAATCTCTGAGGAATTGCTCCCCCAGAACCCTCTGACTATGCTGCTGGGTCTCCCCCCAGAGGACACGGACACATTGAGGTACCCTAGAATGTGGGAAACAATGCTACGAGCGGGAAGGGTTGCCCTCGCCCAAAAGTGGAAGAGCCCTGAAACTCCCTCCAAGGTGGAATGGCTACAGAAGGTTAAAAATATGTTCTTGATGGACAAACTGACGGCAATGGTAAACAATGCCTCAGCCTCTTTCCAAGCGAACTGGTACGGGGTGCAACAGACCTGGGGATGGGATATCCACTGATCCGTAGCGTGGAATTGGGAACGGTTGGGGCGCCCATGGCCCGGGAATCGGCAGACGGAGTACAGCCATACTAGAAGTCAACGCTCATGCTCGCTCCCAAGCTCCAGACTAATAGAGCTTGCATCACAAAGCCCCGAGAAGGGGGATTTTTTGTTGGGGGGGTGGGATTGTATTGGGGTGGTGGGGGTGGGGGGGGCGGAGGCCTCCGGGCCTGTCACTTGATTTCAGGTGAATATGCTTGGTGCCCTAAAGTTTGTTTAAGAAAATGTCAATAAAACCAAAGTTTAAAAAAAAAAATAAGATCCTCTGCCAGTTTAGCATATCCCCAATTCATGCAAATTGCTCACATGCCAGATCACAGAATTCAGCCAAGAAACAGTAATCTAACGCCTATTTTGTTGACTACCCTCAAAAAAAGGACATGTGGAAACCATGTTATCAATTTATGTGCAATAAATGTGTAAATGACAGGGCTAAAATAACATTCAGTTTTATAGAGATGACTGGAAAAATACACAAGTCGTATAACAAAACAACCATACAATTTAGGAAGAAGTCAGTATCACAGAGAACAGCTCACAGGATGGCAGCCTCTCCCTGTAGAAATCATGCAGGGAATTCTGGTGCATGACCAATGGGCCATGCCTGGCTTTCACGTACAGCTCTCTCAGACATATTGAGGGCTCCAGCATCACACAAATGGTTTAAAATGACAGTTATAACATATTCACACGTAACAGATCCCATGTGTGAATTGGAGAGGAGCCGTTGAATCTGAGGTGAAGAGGTGCACTTCTGGAATTGCATTATACATTTCTATAATCAGCAGGATGCTTTACATTGGATGCGGGGTACTGGAAGTCCTGAATTTGGATTGGCTATTGATTTGCCTTAGAGTTCGGCAATCACATTTCACTTGTTGAGGACGGCAGGAGTATTCGCAGGGATCCTGGTTCTGTGTACGTCGTGCACAGACAGATGCACAGACAGAGACTCTATTTTCTTTGACAACATTCCCACTGTGAGATATTTTTGCTCCTGAAGAAGGGGATAGTCCCCGAAACACGTAGAGCTTGAAGCTGCAGTTCAAAATTGGGAGCTTATTTCTTTCTCTGGTTTGATTTGTTTTTCATGCTGGCCATATTGGAAGTCAGTTGATACCTTTTTTCTGTACTTTTATGAAGATATTTTGTTACCTATGTTCTAAATTGACAATTCTTTCTATATATAAAAGTGCAAATGTTATGAAATTTGACTGATTTATTTCAGCTTGTAAGGTGTGCAGGGGACGGGAGTGTCTTTAAGTTTAGACACTTTTTGTTTTATCTATTGGAATTTTCCATGTTTTAGAGAATTACCTGTAAATTGTATGATGTTTTGACACATTCTTAGCAAAAACAGCACGGATGTCATTACACCAAAATGCCAGGGGTAGCGAAGTGACATCATATGACCCTTGACCTCTGAGGACATCACATGAAGTGATGTCATTTGACCCCGCCCCAACTGACATCACTCAGCCTTTCACCCCTTAACAATACAGGAAGTGGCATCAGATAGCATTGTTCCTCAGTACACTAAGAAAAATATGGTTATGATATCACTGTAATATGATAAACATTTCATACAAGAATGGATCGCATCATGTACGATTAAAATCAGTGTCTATAAGCTCATATTACCAAATTACTGTGAATGGAAGCAGACGTCCAACGCAACAACCTGGATTATTGTACATCATTCAGACTACACTGTAAACAGACAGAGACTGGAACACGTCTGGGGTTGCTTGTGGTCTCGTGCAGAAGGGATATGACCTAGTAGTTTGGGCTGGACTGCCCCTTTTTGGGTGGGACCAAGAATGATTTGCATATGGTCTTTCCCCTCCTGTAGTGGCTTGACAGGCTGTTAAACGCTGAACTGGAGGCTTGCCCACAGCTGTGCCAGTGGTAATGAATGATTTGAAACCTTTCAACCATCACCTTTCCATTTTGTTTATTTAATAAGTAACCCACCGTTTTATTTGTTAGATGGGAGATATAGGGGAAGGATGTGTTGCAGGACACAGTAATTACAGGTTTGTTTAATGTTAAAATGTAAACAGCAGCAGCAGCAGCTCCTTGACATCACCCCTATAATAGACCCATTTTATTATTTTCTTTGGTCCTTTATATTTTGCTTAATGCCAGCCTCCTCCAGCTTCTAAGCACTGGAACAGAAACTGAAGCCATGTTGCACTGCATCCTCTTGTTCCCAAAGCAAGAGCATTGCCCCTGAGCTATCCTTCCAAATATATATTTTCTTTGCTTGAGGAAGCAACAGATAGTTTACTTCAAATGTGGAGAGCAACTTCATGTAAATTAATTATTTCACCTTGCGTCTATCTACAGTGTGCCTGTGGTGCAGGTCTGGCAGATTTGGGTCAAGTCAAACAGCACCAAGGCAGGACTGATGGCAGAAGCCACTGGGGCATAACCCTCTCATCACAGGTCCAGTGGCTCACTGGATGTGCAGAGCAGACGATGAGAAACACTGATGAGATTTGCGCTCATGCTGTGTTGTCACTGAGTACTGCAGACTGCTCTTATCCATTCACAGCTAGCTAGACCTAGCCCCTACACCCTTCCTGTTGCTACTGTACTGGGTATGAGCTGCACCCAACCATTCAGGCATTCTTCACTAATGGACTGCCAACCTGTTAGTGATGGCGGCTCCATGGGTTTTCCTGCATCCTTGTTATTTCCCCAACTAACGGGATCTAGATTCCAGGTGAAAAAAGCTCTGGCACATTTAGCTGCATTTACAGCTGGCTTTTTCAGGTACAACAAAGATATCTGCTATTGGCACCGCATCTTTGTCCAGTGGCCCTGGGTGTAAAAAGGAAGGTTCTAGGTAGGAGTACAAGAGGGGGAGCCAGGGGTAGCAGTTGCTATCCCTGGCAACTCCCAAATGACATCCCTGAAAAACAGTCCTTATAAACTGCACCATTTCAACACATTATGGAAAGGCTGAAAATTCCCTGCTAGAATTTGAACATAGGCATGCCGGTTGCCGGTTGCCCACAGATCTCTGTAGGTCTCCCAGTTTTTGTACATAGCCGAAGGGGATCAACCCTATTAATTGTTCTCCCATCCCACAGCTCCCCTCAATGTTCTCATCCTCTATTCACCACCGTGTTTTGTACAGTACTCTATTACTAAGTAACTAGATATAAGCTATATTAATCCTATACGTATCAAAATACATACATACAAACCACTGCTCACTTTTCTCACCTAATTACTTCATTTGTGCATAATCTTGTTTCTTAAAATATAGGCTGCACTGTCAAATCATGTTTTTTTATGTCCTGGCATTGATAGCACATGTCATTTTGCATTTATGTTAAGTCTCATAAATATAATTGGACAAGCACCAGAATACAGTGCAGCTAGTAGTTTTCCACATTTACTGAAATGTAAAATGTCCGTTATTGCTTGAATTGCTGTATTGGGACATGCATAGAGGTGGCCTCTTCCATATCACAGCACATTCCATGTAAACCTTTAATACAATTGGGCTACTACCTTGAAACAGAGAACTCAGTATCTTCAAATAAAATAAGTAATTGACAGGTTTACCATAAACAGCGACACATAGCGCTAGATGTACCTTTTTTCTTGCAAGCTGGAGCTCACATGGATTGCCTTTTTTCCCCACATACATACACACACAGACGCACATGCACAGACACACACGTGTGACGAGTGAAAAAACAATTACAGCGGTAGTTTTATTTACCTCATTCTGATTGAAAGTCTGCAATTGCCAGAATGCAAAGTAATGCTACTCAAAATAAATCTAAAGAAACACAGTGAGACTGAAATGATCACAGCCTCAGCTTTGTTTCATAATGCATGCATATTTATGCACATTTTCCCTTTCTAATCAGCCATCGTTTGCACCTCTTGGTGACAAAGGCCACAACACACATTTCCCATTTACTTTTGTTATTGATAATTATTCCCTTGTTGGGACACTGCCCTGAGCCCTTCAAGTCCAGAAAAAGCTATTGACTATTTGCTTTGCAGGAGGAGGAGAGGAAAGGGGCCGGAGAAGAGGCCTAGAGACTTCACAGTGCTCATTTTGGTGTCTGATGCAAGGAGCTAATGGGAAGCCTCAGACAAGTTACCACTGACTTGCAAACTATAGGTGGGAGACCCTGGTTAACCATCCACAACCATGAAGCATCAGCGATTAATAGTATTGATTGTGGCAGCAGCTTCATCATTAACATGTTTTACAGTGAACACACTTGCACAGATTTTGTCCGCAGCCTCATGAAAGAGATTTGAAGTGACCACACTGGCATGGATTGTAGCAGCAGTTTCATGAATGTGATTTCCACTGATCATACCAGCATAGGTTGTGACCACAACATCAGAGTGATTTACACTGTACATTTTGGAAGATATCATGGGTGTAGTTTCATGAAGTAATTTACAGTGACAAAGCCAGAATATAATGTTGGCTCAGTTGCCTGAAAGTGACGTACACTCTCCATTCTGGCATATGTTGTTGACACAGGCATCATGAAAATGTTACAAAATGCTCCTGTGCGCTATTGTTGACATGGCATATACTGGTTCTCTTTCATGTATTCAAGCTGGTAACATATCTCAGTGGGTTGAGCACTCACTGCTGAGATCTGTGTGTGATCTGCAGGGCACAGGTTTAAATCCTAGCAAGGCCAAGTCATCCTTTCATTCTTCCAAGGTTGTTAATTGAGAAGTAACTTTGATTGGGTTATAATAATTGTACATACAAAATGTCTATGTACGGTGCTTTTTTACAAAAAAATAACATAAATAACAGATTATTATTATCTATCACCCTAGAGAATCAATTGTAAATTGAATGGTATTTTACCTATTTTTTTTCAACAAATGTTCTCTAAAATGTACCATTTCAACACATTAGTTTTAAAAAAACTTGAGGTGAGAACCCCCCTTCCCCTCCCCCCATTGCCCTTCCCCTACTTAGGACTTCCTCACTATGGGCTGCCTGGTCGCTCACGCTAATTCGTGGTTGAACATCTTTCCCCTAGATATGGTGGCAGAAGTCCTGCCGCACTGACCTTGAATCGTTTATAATGGCAGTGCCCCTTCAGGAGCCACCTGTCACCACACACCCAGGCACCAAAAGCTGCCTCCACCAATGAGCTGTAGTTTTATGTTGTATGATAACTGGAGAGATAATTAGACATTATCAGATTGTTACGGATGGGCATTTCCTGTGAAAATAATTTAATAAAGGGATCTGGTCTGTGGGCAATCATTGATATGCACAAGCTATATTTGAACCATTACCGTGATTTTATGCATTTGCCAGTCAGTATGTTTTGTTGTTTTAGATGCTATTGTGGGTATGTATTGCTTTTTTATTTCGTAATATCAAATCTTTCGACAACAATGCGGTTTTTATAATTACAATAATAACTGTGCTGATGCGGCAATGCCCAAATATTTTGTTTCAGCGCTTATTCAATGTTTATTCTAATTTTGAGTGATAGGGCTGCCTAGTCCACAGTTTCTTGAAGTTTTGCATCCATATAAAATTTGAAAAACAAACCCGAACTAACTTGAGGGAAAAATCAAAATGGTCTATTATCTGTCAGACAATGATGCTAATGACCAGGCTTCCTTCAATAGCCTTCCACCCGCCTGTGCTGACACTGGCAGAGGAACATATAATCTATCTCAGTGCTTATGTGAAGAAGCCAATAGCTATCCTTTGGGAACAGTTCTCACTCCAAGTAGAACAATGTTGATGATGAAAGGGGCATGTGGGAACCTGTTCAAGCTTTTCTGAGCAATTAAAACGTGATGCATCCTTTGAACACGCGTGCAGCGAAAACACGCTGGATGCATTGTGTGCTGAATAAAAAGTCGTGCACAAAGCAGTGCCAATATTCCGTTTTTAGGTTTGGAGAAAATCCCTGCTGAAGTTTTAATTTGTTAGAAAAGGGGGTGTTCATGGCTCAAAAATAAATGTATATATTTCCCATGTTGATGACAGCAACTGTGGTATTTCAGAAATAAAAATGTGCTGTTTTTTTCCCCCATCAATGCCACCCTTTCCCACTGTGATTCAGTGGCAAATTTGCATTCACAATCAGAGGGTGAGAATACTGTTCCAGTCGCCCGAGGCCCTTACCGAGGTGGCGCCATTTTATTTATGTGACGAGGCAACAGGGAGCCTGGAAGTGTGGAAGAAGAAACCCTGAATCCTGACTTCTTCACCGGCGAAAAAGCCTGTGACCAACCTGAGCAGAGACCATAGTGTCCTGAGTAACGCAAGTGTTTTGGTAGGTGGAGGATGAGTCTGGGTGCTGAGTTTTGTATGGCTTGCAGGGGAGCAAAGGTGCTACTGGGGAGTCCACAAAGGACAGGATTGCCATAGTCCAGTGAGGACAGAATTAGTGCTTCGACTGCAGTGCAAAGGTCATTAGGAAGCAGGATGTGTCAGATCTTTTTGTAGATGGTGTAGTTGTACATTCATGTTTTGGTGACAGAAGCTATGTGGTGTGTGAAGGAAAGATGTGGGTCGATGGTGAAGCTAAGGGATTTGGGCAGATGTGGGAAGCATTATGTGTGGCTTGTCCGTGGTGAGTTCTTTGATCCAGGAGGTGAGTTTGGATTTGTGTTGGGGGGAGGGAGGGTGTGGATGAGGTGGTGAAGATGGATAAACAGCTTTTGATGATGTGGAGTTATGGTGGGGATGATATTTGCATGTCATCTGCATATTAATGAAAATGGGTATGTTTGCTAAGGGTCTGTCCAAGTGATTCATCATATAAGTTAAAGAGGAGTAGCGACAGAGAGGAGCCTTGCGGGACCCCATACTTGACTGGGGTAGGATTGGGTAAAAAAGGGTGAATGGAGGCAAACAGCCTCATCACGAGTTTGGCAGTAACCCTTTAATGCAATGGTAACGATATTACCGCCACAATCAAGGGTCCGCTCAATCACAGGTTTGGCTGCATTTACCCCCAGCCCTGAGCTGGGGGTAAATGCGCCAGGAAAATTTCCATTTTCGGGCGCAATTAGCGCTGCGCTATTAGTGCAGGCTAATTGCACTGAAAATTCCCCAGTGGGTGAAATGGACCCAATCGGGAATGGGGAATTATTGTTACCGCCAACCTGTGATCAGGCGCTAATAGCTAATAGGGTTTGGTGGTAACACTATAAGCCCAGGCAATATCCTGACGGTAATACCGGCGGGATACTGCCCAACTCGTGATGAGGCGAAAAGTATATTCTAACTGTAAGGAAGTAGGTGAACTAGCGGAAGAAATTGCCTAAGAGTTTCATATTGTGAGATAAGATGTGGAGTAGAATGGTGTGGTTAATGGTTGCAGAAAGGTATGGTCTGGGAGTATGGGTAGTGCTGAGTGTTGTTTTTCACTGATGTTGTGAATGTCATCAAGTATGTAAAGTGTAGCAGTCTCAGTGCTCTGTTGAGGTCGACAGCCAGATTGGACGCGGTTAAGTAGGTTGTTTTTCGTGATGTATTGTGTGAAGATTCCAGGGAGATCATCACCTTTCCCCAGAGGGGAGCCACCTCGTTAGGAACTAGGGCGGTGAGCCTGCTATGCTCATCACCCCTTGGGGGACGGGTAAGCCTGATCTCCCTGGAGGGGCTCCCATTAGAGGCTAGAGTCTCCAACAGGGACATAAGTCACCATCCCTCCCCCCAGGCACTAACACATGTGTAGGGTATGTAGTTTCTGGATTGTGGGTTGATCATGTTCACCCTTTACTAGTGGCTGACTTGGCTTATGACCCTAGGCATGCCCAATCTCCTAAGGAGAGATGAGTGAACCAGCCGACTGGAGGAGTGCCTGTGGAACAGCCAATCACAGAGGAGGCTAAGCAGACACAGAGGAGCTTAACCACGCCAAAGATGCCAAAGGAGGTGCGGCCGCAGAGAGAGAGAGAGAGAGACAGTGACAGCACACATAATCACGATGAGCACCAGGAGGGTGCATGGGAGGTGCAGCTCATGGCCAACCAGAGCAGCCCCAAGAGGCTGGGAGAAAGTTTCCGAAAGCCAACATGTAGTCCAGTTGATAGGTCAAGTAAGCAACCCGACAACAACCGAGCTATGAGAAAGTAGGGGCAGTGTCCCGGAAGGCTGACACAGAGTCCAGCTGAAAAGTCATATGAGCAGAGAGACAACCAGACTCAACGCCCCTCCCCAGGAGCACTGCTCGAAGCAGTTAGGAATGTGATGGCTCAACTGGGGAGGGAGGCTGGAGAAAAAGAGAGAAGAAGGGTAAAGAATCCATAATGGAGAAAGAGGAAGCATACCCCAACGGAGGGGAGTGAGAAGGGGAAAAGCCACAGACCACAGCGAGACAGAGAACAGCCCAGAGTGGCGAGTGCAAAGGAGAAGAGCCTAGAGTGGGGAGAGACTGCGACCACCCCAGAGTGGGGAGCGAGAAGAGCCACAGAGTGGGGGAGGAGAGACTGAGAGAACCCCAGAGTGGGGAGGATGAAAGACTGAAAGAATGCCAGAGCTGGAAATGATGGAGCGAGACCTTGGCTGGAACACCTGGATCACCAAAAACTGTTTTACTTGAACTTGAAATATGAGCAAATACTTTACTTGCCTAATGTTGTCTATTTTGGAGTTGAAGAAGTACATGAGGGAGTTGCACACTGCAGTGGATGGTGGTGTGGAAGGTGTTGATTGTGACTTGGAGATGGATTTGAACATGTTGAATAGTGGAGGACTGGATTTCTAGCAGGTAATGGATGGCTTTGGCAAAGGATGGCTTTGGCATTGTTTATGGCTGTCATGTATTTGTTGCAGAGCTTGAGTGGTGTTCTGGTGCTGCAGCATGGGTTCTTCTGCCACACTCTTTCTAGGCATCTGGCTTCCTGCTTAACAGAGAGGAGGGAGCTGTTGAACCATGATTTATGGTGGTGGCTGACACTTTTTTTATGATTTGAGGGGATAGTTTTGCCAAGTGCCATTATTATTGTTAGGATATTTGGTGAGCACAGACCTAACTCTGATCATACGATCATAGGAGGAAGAATAGGGTAAGGGCAGCATATAAATGAGTTGGAAGCTAACAGCAGGGGTGGGGGAAGGTGAGTAATTTGTCCGTAAAGTGTCTACAATCATCCAAGGAAGGAAACAGTGGGGGTCAGATCACCCCGTCTCAGGTAGAGTGATGAGTTTGTGGACCTAGGTATTAGGGAGGAGACATCCCTTGAAGAGGAGGGTCTGGAGCTCCTTCCTGACAGTACAAACAAGGGGGGAGTCTGATGTTGACAGGGAGGAGGTTCCAGAGTCTTAGGGCATAGACAGAGAAGGTCTGTTTTCTGGTTCTTTCCTTCCTGCACCGTTGGACTTTAAGTACGTACATGTCCTTACTTCTGGTTGATCCTAGGTCTCCAGTGATGCAGAGTTTCTCTGTGAGGTAGTTTGTGGACAGATGTCTGTGTGACAGCCTTATTGATGGTGCAGCAGAATTTGAAGATGATACAGGTTTGCAGCAGGAGCCAGTGTAGTTCAATGAGGGTCGGGGTGATGTGGTTGACTTTGAGGAGTCCTTTGGTGAGTCATGCTGCAGCATGCAGGACATCTATGGGGTGCTAGGGTAGTCGCCGAAAGGCCTTCCGAAAGGCCATTGCCACTATCCAGGTGGGAGAAGACTAAGGCTTTGACAACAGTTCTGACGTTGTTTTCTGGGATGAAGGGCTTGATTTCTTGCAGGAGAGAAAGTTGGTACCTAACTGTTTGTGTTTTCCTTGCTACGTGCTGTTTAAAAGAGAGGTGTCTGTCAATGTTGAACCCAAAAGACTTGGTGCAGGTGGCCAACTGGGATATGAAGCCCTCGAGGTGCACATCAGAAAAGGTCTGAATGTCAGGGTCTTCAGTGTTGTTGGTTAGGAGTAGTAATTCAGTCTTCGAGGGGTTGAGCTTCTGGTAAGCACTGTTTATCCATGAGTGGATCAATGAGAGACAGGCTTCAAGCCTCTGGATGTATTTGATGGAGAATATTTTGAGGTAGAGTTGTATGCCATCTGCATATTGATGCATGTGGATGATGTGTGGAGCAAAGAGGGATCCTAGTAAAGATTGAAGATCACGGCAGAAAGGATTGATCCTTGCGGGACTCAACAGGTGATAGGTAGAAATGGTGATCGGGAGGAATTCATTTGTATAAACTGGTGGTGATTAACAAGGTGTGATATGAACCAGCTGAGGATGATATTTCTGAGACTTATGCAGCAATGTAGACTGTCTATGACTGTCTGGTGGTCTACTGTGTCACATGCTGCTGAGAAGTCAAGTAGAACAAGGAGGCAAGGATGGCCATCATGGAGGAATTTAAGGGCATCATCAAACCCCTTGATAATATCCATTTCTGTGCTGCATCTAGGTCTCAAGACAGATTGGTTGGACTGAAGGAGGTTGTTATTTTCAATGTGCTCAATGGGTTGTGTTGCTACTAATTTCTCAAGGATATTTCCTATGTTGGGGAAGATAGGTGATGAGGCGGTAGTTGCTGAGGTCATCAAGGCTCATTGTTGGTTTCCTGTGTGATGATGGGGTTGTAATTGTTGAAGAGAATGGAGGAATGTGCATGTGGGGAGCTGGGGCTTTATAAGTGGTGCTAAGGCTGTGTCTGTTATATGTTTGGTTTGTCTGACTGGGGGTGAATGGGATGTGTGGCAGGTGGGGGGATCCTGTGTGTGGTGGAGTGAGCATGAAAGGGATATCAAAGTGGTCTGACCATGACACTGAGATTCAATTGTCAACAGAGACATGATTTTGCTTGAAATCAAAAGGTCCAAAGCATTGCCAGCTACGTGTGTGGGGTGTGTATGGGGAATATGATGAGTTGTGTGAGGTCATAGGGGGTGGGTGGAGTGAGGGTCATATTTATATGGGATTTCTGTTTGGATGGGAACTACCAGGTTTGATGTCACCAAAGTAGATATCTATGCAGGGAGAGCTATGGTTGTTAGTTGCAAAGTCAGGCCAGTCGGTGTGGAAGTTGGGATTGTGTTTGGGGTGTGGTAACTGAGGTGGCTAAAGGTGGGGTGTGGGTGTGATGGAGGGGGGCAAGTGAGTTAGAGTGCTTCAAAGGATGTGTATGGGGTGCTAAGTGTGAGTGATGCTTTAAATATGATGGCTATGCCACCACCTTGTTTGTGTAGGTGGTCTCTGTGGTAGATGACACAGTGAGGGTGAAGCATGTCAGGGATAATAGGTGTGTGTGGGGGGTTTGAGCCATGTTCTGTAAGGAAGGGTATATCTGGGGGGTGTATATAAATGAGTTAATTAATTTCATATGTATGAGCAGGTGGCGAGTGGCAGTTGAGAATATTGTAGGTATATGAAATATGTTGTGTTAGTGGATCGTTGTGTTGGAGATTAATATGAATGTTGTCTGTGTGCTTTGTATGGGGCACGTTGTGTGGCAAGCAGTGGCAAACAGGGAGCAATGAATGAAAAAGGGCAAAGATAATTGCAAGAACCCTTAGCTCAGTCAGCCCTTTGCTCATGACACCAGGAGAAGTGTAAGTCTTAAGGAAATCGCTTAATTTCCCAAAGTAACCTGGGAATACTTCAGCAGGAAAGAGATATAAACAGGGCACAGGAAGTCAATCCTCTTTTCAAAGCGAGAGCAGCAGCTGCAGCATTGCCGGATGCTGGCAAGGAGCTGGACTGAGGACTGCAAGGGGAGCTTCAGGCTGAAAAATGCAAATGCAAAATGGCAACCATAAGAGCTGGGTGAGAAAATCTACCTACCTTCTCCCCTTAACTGGATGCCCGGGGCATGAGTCCTCTAAGTGATTTCCTTGGAAAAAATTTGTCAGGGGTCATGTTACTAGAGATGGACCCTGGGTGGTTCTTGTAAATCTGCTGACCTCTGCAGGCAGCCTCAGGCAGCTGTAATGAGTGCCTATGGCGATGATGTGCTGAGCTCTGTGTTCCTTTCAGCCCAGTTGAAACTCCTTATGAGGATGGAAAGACCCTTCAAAGACGATGGTTTTGGGGTTAAGTGTCATGTGAACAGCCCTGTGATCGACCCTGGATGGCTCCCTAACCTCTATTACAGGGCCTGTATTAGCAGCCCTGTAGTTATGGATAAATTGCTCAACTCATAGAAAGAGCCCTTTATGGCAACTTATAACTTTGCCCACCCTGGACAAATCCTCACCAAACTTTGCAAAAAAAGTATATGGCCTCCTCAGAATTATGTTGTGTGCGGTTTCATCCAGGGGGGGAAAGCTATAGGGGGGTCTCAGAATATGTGTAAATCCTCGTAGACACAACAGAAAACATATTTTGCTTGCACCTACAGCCCAAACTGGTGGAAGGAGATTTTTTTCAAGTTAGCATTAGGAGAGACGGCTTGGTCCCAAAGGAGTGTTTTTTCTAAACTTGGTGTAAATCCATCCAGTAGTTTTTTCCAAAATTGCCAAAAAGTAGATTAAGAAAATTAGTGATATCTTGGTGCAGACTCATATCCTGATTCGGAGTCCGCTGGTGCCTCTGGGCCAATCAGTTGACGGCTTGGTGTCAGCTGATGCCGAAGATGCACGCCGATTGGATGGCGAAAAATGTGAGCTGCGTCATATTTGGGGAACGGTCGCCATGTTTGATTCACGGACAACCGCTGGTGTCCATGCAAAGCGCAGCAAGGAAAAAGTGTGGAAAATACATTTGGGGTTATTTGGTGGCTGGAAAAGGGTCTGTAAAGGGTGGTGGAGTGGAATAATGTAGATATGGAGCTGTTTTATAGGTGAAAAAAGGGCTTGCGGGTGCGGCCTAATCCACAGACATCGCCGCTGACCGCAAACAGCACGGTGAGAAAAAAGTCTGGAAAACATATTTGGGGTTATTTGGTGCCCGAAAGAGTGTTTGGAAAGGGTGGCGGACTGGAATAAAGTTGACATGACTCTGTTTCTGAAGGTGAAAAAAATGTGTGCAGGTTCTGCCGAGTCCGTGGTCACTTTTAGTGTCCATGGACATCATTTAGATTGCAGGGGGTTCTGGGCGAGTCTTACTCTACCTGAAGGTGTATTGTACGGACTTGTTATATGGATTAATTATATTGAGGTGGTTGTGACCAGTGGCCAGACTCTTGGGGGAATAGCCATAAGCCATGCCCCAAGAATGGCCATGCCCCCATGAATCTGGCCACTGGTCACACACACTATAGTATTAGGTGTACAGTATCTATTGTTACTCTAGGGTGGTGTACAGTATTTGTAATATGATTGAATGATATCATTGAAGTGTATAATGTATTTATGATTGTAGTACAATTGAGGATAGTGCTTATGGAATATGTATTTTTTTTCTTTGTGAAGATAACAAATAGGATAATACTTGGTATGGTTACTTGGTTGCATACAGTATTAAGGCTGGAATGAAGTTGAAATCCCTGGCTCTTTTTCTGTGATTTTAAAAGCTTTATTTGCATACAATGTGACACATACATTTACTTTTGTGACCCTCATAAACAATACATTCAGTATATTCATGGTACCTTAGAAGCATTAGCATCACATATTGGCCATGTGAGTTTATTTGTATGTTGGAACAATTGTTTGAATTACAAAAAGGGCATAATATGCTAATATGTGCATTCTGCAGAAGCTGGTGGAATGGAATGGATTCAGAATTTGGTATGGATACATACATACATCGTTCATTAGGGATGTGCTCTTGTGAAACATGATTGCAGAGAGTGCATGTATGTTATCATGTGTATGAAATCTGGAAGATTTGATTTATAGGGATGTCTTTGGTTTCCTGGCTGCTCACGCAAACCATATGAAGGACCTGCTCATGCTCTGGATCACACCTGTAACATACTGTAATTGTGTTTATATTCTTCGTACCGTGCTGTAAATATTTTCTATGTTCCATTTTATATTGTATGTACTGTAACTGCTATGAAGATGATGCGCCCGGTTGCCATAGGGCTTGGCTGCGCTTTACAAATAAATAAAATTACAAATAAACTTACAGTAGTTGTTGTAAGTACATTAGGAATTATTGTGGATTTTTCTGTGTGTTTATGGTGAATTTAACCATTCCTGCACAGTATTCCAATTCTTGCCTTATACCTTAGACACTGTCTGTGCTGTTAGGATTATTTGTGTCATTTCTATGAAAGACACGTATTTGCAAACACAACTGGTCTAAGCCATTTAAGTAAATGTTGTGATCAATTGGCGACAATTGGAAGAGAAGATAGATTGCTACATTTGCATAGCAATTTACTCCAGTTCTGTTGCTGAAATTAAAAGGACCAGAAACTTGTGCCTCTGTTTCCTTTGATGGGCCTGCATTGTTGTTTCAGAAGAGACATTTGTCTACTTTGTATTCTGATGGATGTGCAGTTGATTTTGGATTAGACAGTTTTTTGGTTGTAATATTTGATGGAGCACAAGTTGTTCTTTGTTTTTTTAGCGGTATTGTTGAGAGATCTGTTATAGGTTTTGTTTGTATTAATTTTCCTTCTAAAGGTTTTATTTTTTGAGGTGCAGGGTACATATCTAGATGGGGGTGTACAGTGCACATAACCTGTTGTTGTATTCTAGGATGCAAGTAATGGCAGCGTTGGCTTTGTTTGAATCAAAGTTAACTAAGAATAGACCAGTGAGTGTACGCAGATGCAAAAGTGCTACATAATCCTTATCTTCTTTAAAGACTGTGCTGCCAATGTCAATCAATGAGTGATCTAGGGTTAGACCTTGCAATTTGTGAATAGTGACAGCATATGCAAGAGATAGAGAGAATTGTTCTCTGCATACATACATGTTTTTGAAAAGAAGGAAACATGCTATTGGGGCCTATTATTTTTACGTCTTCAAGTTTGTCAAACTGGATGCTGACCAACTGAATGTTGTTCTCATGCAGATATGTTTGGAAATCAACAATTGTACCAATTGCTCCATTGATTAAATCTTGTTCTATGTCAAGGTTACGTTTTAGAATTACTGCAGTTAGACACAGAGTCCATACCTTTTCTAATCCAGCTGTGTTGGAGATACATTTTTCTATGCTATTTAGTCATGTAGTTGCTTGTTGACACATTGAGAGTGTCATGCTGTGCACTTCTAAATTGTCTGTGGAGCTGATATGCAGTATGGGTTACATTTCTTTTTTCAACATTGTATCATTGAATTTACCACAGCTTGCAAGGGTTGGCATTAAGGACATGCATTTTACAATTTGTTGATTTAATTGTTCCATTGCATCAGGAGCAGATGTGTTTTGCCCATCTAGCTCATGGATTAGTCTAGTATTTAAGATGGATATTGCATCTTTAGTAAGCAGACCAGTTCTAATGATTTTTAAAAATGTTAGCATAGTTGAGAGCTGCAGACTGACGCTTGTTTTGAGTTAGTTCTCGGTAGCAAACATGTTGCCAGAGATTTACATTTCCAATGCTGCATAGTGTGTTACGGCATTGTTTGTGTCCTAGTGTTTTGAAAATAGATTGACCTTTTAATGGTGTTAACAGTAGGAGCTCTCTGAAAACAATGTGTTTTCCACCAAACAGTTCTTCATGGTCCGTTTTTAGGACTTCTTGCATTCAGAGATGAATTAAAGCATGAGGTTGGAAACCATGCTTACTTCATCTATCAGGAGCACTTTCATTTGTTTCGGAATTCTATGTACTTCAGTAGTAGCTTCTACTGATAATTTATAGTACTCTAATTTGTTTTGGTGTTCTCCCAGGAGGAGCAGTAGTCGGTGTAAAGTTACACCTCCTATGTTGTAGGCAACTAAACCTGTGGAGCTGTTACAACATATTAAAGGTCGTTGTTTGTTAAGTCTTGTAGAAATCCTGATTACTTTAATTAAGAAAGTTTTACCAGAACCAACTTCACCACTTACATAGAGGAGCAGAGGTTTATATATTTTACAGTTTCACATATTAATTTCATTTTTAAAACCATGTTCAATTTCTGCAGTGACTTCTAGATAAATGGTGAGTTGTCATCATTTAGCTGTGATTTGAACACTGACAAGTCTTCTTCAGATTGTTTAAATTGATACATGGTATTTTTACCACAGTCATGGCTATTTCTGCTTCATTTAAAATGACTGGTTCTCCAAGTGGTTCTTGACTTTCTGTAAGGGAAGGTTGACTGCCCTCAGGAGAGTCTTTATCTAGTAGAGCTTCAATTTCTTTCTCTTGGTGGTGTTCATTGTCCAACATGTCATGTATTGTTTGAATGCAGTTTCAAATAAGTCATGGTCACCTAATAATTCTTCTTTTCTCCAAGGTTTGAAAAGTTGCATTAGGGCCATGTAATACATTTCTCTATGTTGCAGAGATTTAAATAACTTTATATGATTAATCAGGCTGTTTGGTAAATTTTAATGGGCTTCCTTCACCAATTGAGACTGAATATTTACTAGTTGTCTCATCTGGTGTGACATTGTTATTGTAGTAGTTTTGGGCTATGTCATACAAGCACATGTTTTCCAAAACAGTACTTCTGTTTGGGTAGCATGCATCAATTACATTGTTTTTTAAAATGTGAATATCCCGAATGTTGGGTTCATTTATGGCTATTTTTTCAATCTCTTGGTAGGATTTTAGTACTTTTTTGGGATGAAGCAGGGCCCAGTTTTAGCCAGACAATATGCTCAGATTTGTCATATAAGGCTGTACCTGTGAAATAGTCTGCAGCTTTGTAGCACCCTCATTCTCTATGGGAGAGCATTTGTATACCAAAACTGTACAAATATTGTGATAGTGTTTTGTCAGATGATATGTCATTGCAGAGGAAAATACAGCACCTCTGCCCATTGTCAATCATCTGCTGCTTCATCTCGCTGCCGATGCCACACTACTTCCTCCCCATAGTGAGTCCATGACTCCCACCCAGGTGGTTATGCCTGCTCCCCATCTTCCTGCTACCCCACTACTGCATGCCATGTCCAAGTCTACCTGGCCAGCCACACCCATGCCACTGCCATGCTCAATCAGTGTTCCACAGGTGTCAGGACTGGCTAACTATGTACCTCTGGGCCCTCTTAAATGTGTTATGGTCAATGCCCACTCCCTACCCGTGCATGCCCTAGAAGTCCACGACACCATCATCAATGACAACATCGACCTTCTCTTTCTTAGCGAAACCTGGCTTAATGACCCATCTGGCCCTTCCCTCTCCTTAGCCATTCCAGATGGCCATAGCATCTTTAGGCAAGATCGCCCCCTCCAAAGAGATGGGGGGTGCCCTGATCACGAAAGAGTCTCTCACAATCAGGAAAATTGACAAGGAACTTGACCATAAGCCTGATTACCTCTTACTAAAATTAAGCCCCACACCCAAGTGCACCATATCTCTTCACGTGGTCCATCGGCCTCCTGGTCCAGTCTCTGACTTTCATGAATCCTTGATCCTCTCTCTATCGGATAATCTAAAAAGTACATCTAAAGCCATGCTCCTGGGTGATCTCAATCTCGGTCTCAATGACCCTAAAGATGCCCATGCGGCTGCCCTGAACAAAGCCCTATCTACTTTATGGTTCTCTCAAGCTGTCTCCTCACCAACCCACATCAAAGGTCGCACGTTGGATTGGGTCTGCCAGCACAATTGCCATATCAGTGTCACTGGCATCACACCCATACCCTGGTTGACCACCATTATATCCAATTTGACCTTTTAACTTCCAAAGGGCCCCCCAAGCCAGTGGTCCCGCTCCCTGCAGCCTTATCAAGGAGAGCCCGTCAGCTGACCAAAGAAAAGGATCACTCCTCACCTCATTGTGCATGCACTCCATCCTCTATGTTCCAGTGACCCTGAAACACTCGCAAGTGCATTTAAAAATGGCATCTCCCAAGCTGTCGAGGCCATCGCCCCGCTCTCTATGAGGAAAGCCAAAAAAAGTTAAGCATTCGGAAACGTGGCTCTCTCAGGACCTTCTTAACATGCGCTACAAAAAAAGACTAGCACCCTCCCTATGGAAAGCTAAACCCAATGACTCCTCCAAGGCACACTTCAAGGCTATCTCCAAGGAGTACAAATCTGCTATAATCAAGGCAAAAGTTGCCTCGTTTAATGTTAGGATAGTGAACGCAAAATCAAGGACTAATCTTTAGAGAGCTGGAAAACCCTGCCCCTCTGCCTTCCTCTCTCTCTAGAGATGCAAGCTCGTATAACAACATCCGAACGACCATGTTGGAAAAACCTAAAACCTTGCAAGCTAAAATTATGACCCATCAAAAGGCTCTCTCCAACCTGTTAACCAACCTTCACTGTAACCCTTCTACTGCTACAGTCACAGCTGAGAATGAATATCCACCCTTTGAATTCAAGGACATGAGCGAACCGGAAGTCCTCGCCCTTCTCAATGCAATTAAACCGTCTAATTGTAAAGGGGACACCTGCCCTACCCAGCTCATCAAGGATTGAGCCACTACCCTTGCCCCTTTCCTCACCACCTTTATCAATACCTCCTTCCAGTCTCTCCTTAAGAAACCCTCTCTTGACCCCTCTGTCCCAGGCAATTACAGACATATCACAACTGTTCCCTTTTTACTAAAAATTATGGACAAAGCAGCCTACCTGCAAGTCCAAAAATTCCTCAAAAACAACTGTCTCCTTGGCCTGCGGCAGTCTAGTTTCTTTCCGCGTCATGGACCGAAACGGCCCTTCTTGACTTGAAAAATCAAATTGATGACCTCCAAGACGCAGGCAAACCTGCTCCTTGACCTCTCTGCTGCCTTTCACTTGGTGGATCACACGACATTATGCCACCATCTCACCACCACGGCTAACTTCTCCCCCAAGGTTTGTGCTTAGATTGCTTCATTTCTACAAGATAGGGCTATGAAAGTCTTCTTGGACTCTGCCTCTGCCACCCTGAGTCGTCTCAACTGCGGAGTCCCACATGGCTCCTGCATTGCTCCCACCTTCTATAACCTATTCACGAGGCCACTGTTCACCCTGTTGGATGCCCTCGGCATCTCGTACACCAATTACGCAGATGACACCCAGGTGCTTATCCCCCTCTCTGGAGATTACTAGTCCGACATGAACATCCTAAACTCCATTTACTCAACTATCCAAGCCTGGTTGGCAGAGAATTGGCTTTGCCTAAACAAAGAGAAAACTGAACTACTCCTAATTTGATCTCCTGCCACTCTCTGCAAATTGGGCAAACAGTACAGCTCCTTCACCATTGATAATACCCACATCATGGTGTCTCAAACCATCAAGACCCTTGGCATTTATCTTGACTCCAATCTTAGCATGGATAGATAGGTGAATGCTGTTGACTCATCCTTAGCGTACTACTCTAAACTGCTCAATGGAACCAGGCCTTTCCTCTCCCAACTGAACTGCGTTACCATTGTAAGGGCAATAATTGGGTTGTATCTGGATTACTGCAGCACTCTCTTTGGAGGGACCTCTAGTAAGAATATGGCCAAAATGCAATTGGTACATAATAATGCCCTCAGGGCCGCCACTGGATTCTCCAAGAGGGATGACGTCTCCCAGGTGTGTAAGCAAGTTCATTGGCTCCCAGTTAAAGAGAGAATTGTTTTTAAAACCCTTGCCCTCACGCATAAATGCCTTCATGCCCTGGCACCCCCCTACCTGGTCCAAGGGATAGCTAAGTCCACCTCAACCAGGTCCACCAGGACTGCCTACGCCAATAGGATCTCCCTGCCTAAAACCCAAAGAGTGCCTGCAGGCGGGACAAGCTGTCCCTCCCTCGTGCCATCGCACTGGAATGCCCTACCACCCCACGTCAGGCTCATTGATTCACACTTTGCCTTCCGAAAAAGCAATCAAAACCTTGCTGTTTGTCTGACTCCAAATTAACCTGCCCCTGGCACCATACAGTTTAGCTGGACTCCCAAGTCTGTTGCAATACAGGGACCCAGCTTTCTCCTGTTTTGACACTAGATAACTGTTTGCATATTCTGTTATTATCTTGTAACTAAGAAACTTTGGGTGGCTTTTTTGTAACCCTTAATCAAGCTCACGTTCATTTTCCTATGACAGCGCCTCGATGCCCCCGGGGTGTAGTGCACTATACAAATCCAAATAAATAAGAGGTCTATTAGCTCTGTTTTCTCAGCTTTGGTGAGATAGGCTGTGGCAAAACTTGTGACTGCAGTGCAAATGTCTGCAAAGTATTGTTTCTCTATACCTCCATTCAAAAAGAGGGCAATGATTGCATTGTAATCATTGATGTACTTGGATGCTTCATCCTTTTTAATGCTGTATGTGTTGTTACGGGATTTGCCTTTTACACTGTTTCTAACAGAAGACATGAAGCTATTTATTTGCCCTTTTTTGCAAACTGGTCTAGTAAAGCCAAAGCGACATTTGGTGTAGTATTTACCTTTCATTTTATATCTACATCGGCAGTATTTGCCACACTTATGTTTTTGAAGCGTAAGATTTCGGTACATAGGTCACTATATGTGGTTTCTGAAGGGATGTTGCAGGTAATATATTTTTCAATAAACTGTAAAACAGTAAAAGCACTGTCATGGCCAAATTTGGGATCTTTTATCCACACAAGCATGTGAAGTGGTGCTCCACTGGATTGATATTCTTTTCTCCAAAAGAAGTGATCCACTTTTCCAAGTGGAGGGGTAGTTTTATTGCAGATGAAGTGCAGCATGGCTATGAAGCGATGGTGAAAGTACATTGATACATTGATAGGGTCCAGAGAACAGAGTCCTCCTGGTGTTTTGATATCTATTCCCTCTTTGTTTTGATTTGCAGTGTGTAAAAGGTTTTGCAAGTCATCCCATGCATATTCTGTACAACTTAAAGTAACAAACCATATGGGGGGCATAACTTCCTTAGCCTACAACATATATCTGTGTGACGTCGGAACCAGTATTCTTTTGGACCACGCATGTTTGCCAGGAAATGTGAGATACTTGACTGCAAAACTTCATCTTTGTCTTTTATCTTTGAAGCAGTTCAGTAGAGCACATGTTTAAAAAAAAATAGAGCCTATTATTAATGTGTGTGCCACTCCATAAAATAGAGTTGCTAGTTCCCTTTTGAACAGGTGGAAAATGTATTCTACATTTTGTCTGAATCTGGGGTATTCAGAATACATTCATAAAGAGCGAAATTCTGCAGTAAATTGTATGGATCTTTGATTGTATGTACCTCCTTTTCCTGTAGGAAAGAGTAGAGGAAAAGAACGTGCTTCTACACTTGTTCCCATATGTTCATTGGGGATCCTTTGGCTTGACGCATTTGAAATATTTCTAATGCTTCTTCCATAGTGTCTTTGGAGTGTAGTGAGTGAATTGTATATTTGTCTAAAATGTCGGTTGCAGTAACAGTATCTACATGTTCAAATTGGCCAGTTGGGGATGAATCTTGGATTATTTGGGTGGTTTCTTTTAAGTTTTCTTCAATATTTATGTTGTTGTAGTATTGATTGTTTCCTTTGAGATATTGTAGGATTTGTCTAACTTTGTTTAAGTCGACTAGTTGTTTCCACATTTTTTGTCTTTTGTTGGTACACCATTAACTAGTAAAATCAATGATTGATCTATTGGCCGTCATACTCCGAGTGTTTCTACATTTTCTTTAAGATATAATGGCAAATATACAACTTTGCCACAAATGCCTTTTAGTAACTCGGGCGATTGTGCTGTTTTTGGTTGAAGGCGTATTATAGCTTGAAATGGGTGTCCTGTTTGGATTATAATGTTCTCATACAAGTTAAGTTGTTGAAGAGCTTTTCTAAGTTGGAAGATTTCTAAGCTGTTAGTAATAGCACGTGATGGCATGTGGTTATTGTCAAGCTTTGTATTGCAGTACGTGCAAACTATTAAGGGGTTAGTTATTTTGTATCTATTTTCTGTTGTTAGATATAAAGCTAATTGGAACCATTGGGATTTGTCAATGTCTTCTACCTTGTAGGCCATATCTACTATTTGTGTGCTCTTTTTATAAAATGTTCTGTGACAAGATGCACACTTGGTCTTAAAACCCCTATCTGTTCTATGACAGATAATCCCAAAACGCACCACTGAATGAACTGCTTGTTTCATCCTCCATGACATGATGATAGTGAGGCTTCTTCGGCTCCATAAACATTCCTGATTTACACCTGTGCCTCTTATTCAGTTCCTTTGGGAGTTGAGACTCTCAAGCGGGCTTTCCAATCTTCCTTCTGCTGCTGATTCTGCTTCCTTGTGCGGCGTGATACCACCGACCATTCCAATGGTTTCGATTGCCGGGACCCAGGTCCCACATCCGATATTGTTGTAACTTCCCCTTCTTCATATTCAATTTGCAACAATGCCATTCCTGCCTCTCTGGACGTGACCCTGCTTTGAGTGCCCTCAAAGGAGAAAAGAGTTCCAAATGGGAAAGTCCATCTATACTTAATTCCCCGGTCTCATAGGGCACGTACAGCAGGTTGCATTTCTCACCTTTTCTGGAGAGTCATTTGCGATAAAGCATGAAAAAGCTGGATTTCCATACCATTATAAGTAATCATAGATTGTTCGTGGGCCATTCTTAAAATCTGCTCCTTTTGCTGGTATGAGGTACAAGCAGCCAAAAAATCCCATGGGCGGGCCCCTGGGTCATTCCTCTTAGGTCCCGTCCTGTGTAGACGATTGATAGATATTTTTCCACAAAGATCTGAGTTATTTAATCCACAAAGATCTGAGTTATTGCATCCTTGAGCTGTGAGTCGGGAACCGTTTGCAGTAGATTTCGTACCCTGCTATTTGAAAGACGGATCTGTTCTCTAAATCATCATACTGTATTTCCAGATTCTGCGTTGCCCAGGCCAGTTCCTTTAATGCAATATCCGTCAGTTTGCTATCTTGTAAAAGAGCTTGTATTGCCTGCTCATTGGCCTCAACCTGCTCATCGAGGGTAGCAATGTCTTTACCAAAGTCTATAAGTGATTGTTTTATCTCTGTGGAGAAGGGCGTGAGCTGCTTTTGAAAGGTGGCAGGGTTTTTCTTGAAATGCATGAAAGCATGTCGCAAAGTCCTCCTTTGCTGCCGCCATTCCAACTTCTGGGGTGTCAGTACTATGTAACTGAGGGAGTCGCACTACTGGGCAGGTAGAAGTCGCCTCCAGGCTCGTAGCATCCCAGAGTTTTTGCAGCGGATTGTGTTTACGCTGCGAGTCCTTAGGAGATGGAGAGTGATGTGGTTTTTTCTACCCCCTTGGCATATGACAGACTGCACCAGCCAGAACTTTCCTGTTGAGGGTAGGAATACCGCTACTTGAGTGCAATAAAGTGCTGTGTTTTTGTCTGCACCACAGACTTGATTCATACCATGTGACATCTGTCATATATTTTAGGCTTAAGGTGCTCACATTTGCTCGCCGCCCCACCCTATGACTGGGGCTACATATTGAGTGTCGCTGGTTCGGCATATGTTAGTGATGCAATGTTTGTCCCCGACAGTGACTCTTATTGTTGTAGGTGTGCCAGATAATCTTTCACTGCACTGCCATGCCACTGTGCTCTGCCACAGATCCTTTATATATGTCTGCCTTCTGCCTGACTCCTCACCCTCCTTTAGCCACTTTGGAGCTCACTGCCCCTGGTAGTCCACTGGACTATGCCCAAGCACTGAGATTGGTTTCCTTAATGTTCTGGCGCTCCCCAGATGGCTGTATTAACCAATGCAAACACCCAAAGTCAGACCAGATTGCAAGCCTTTTGTTGCCGCAATCTCGGCCTCTCTACAATTGCTTTAACGCTGCCTGCGCAACGTTGTATTTGTTGCCCAATGACTGGTTGCCCATTAACAATATGCAGGGCTGGTGCAGTAAGTAATGCTCCTCGCTAAAGTCTTACCCGAGTCTTGTATTGAAGCAGGAGTAGAGGATGCAGCCTGCTTTGACACATATGCAAATCTGCTTCCACAGTTTGATCCCATGTTACTGTTGCAATGATTTATATGAAGGAAAGACAACATGGTAATATAATGGGCCTCATTACGAGGTTGGAGGTAGCCTTGCCAGTAAGAGCAGCAAGGCTACCTCCATACCGGCATGAAAGCCCGGCACGTGCGAATGGACAATTACCGGGGTATTCCGACCCCGCCGGACACGGTAATTGCCCTTTCGCGAGTGCCGGTAGATCCCCATTCCCATTTCAGCCCTATAGGGCTCAATGGGAATGGGGATGCCTGTAGCACGGCACCATTCATAACAGTGACGGTGCTACAGGCATGCTGTGCTCACAGGTGCCTTTCTTTCCTCTACGGCAGACCTGGCAAAATGAAAGGCACACGCAGCACAACTTGGAGTTTGCCGGTCCGGTAACAATGGTACCGGCAAGCATACCGGTACCATTGTTACGGGACCGGCAACCTCGTAATGAGCTCCAATGTGTCCGATGTTCTGCAGTCTGATGAGTCTCGCCTGCGTACCGAGAAGTATATTCTGCCCAACGTTCTCTGTGCGCCCGTTCTCTCCCACTATGCAATGATTACTAACACTTTCCTCTTTGAGGCCCGGCACAACTTGTCTTCTGCGTTTCGGCTATACACCGCTCCATAGGCGAAGTCACTTTTTATTGCACCACATCCGCGTACATTACCACAGACACTGGCAACCATTCATATGGTGTGGATTGGAGCCGGTCCACGTCCCCTGCCCACGCTGAATACAAAGCAGTCCCAAAACACAAGCAGGTCAAAGGTCCAGCCGAGGCCAGAGCAGCTCCACTTCCTTAAACTACACACATAGAGTTCCAGGATCTCACCCTCTCGGATCAACGCGCAGCTCTCTTGCCCGCTTGAGTGTCTAGGACCGTGCCCTCACCAAGCAGGATACATCACAGAACAACGTGCTGTCCAATGAAAAGTTCAATATCTTCAAACCCTGTGGTGCAGATCCCCGCAGCATGTCCGTTCATTCTTATCTCTTGCTGCCGCTTTCCGGTGCATATATTGGCTATAATATAATGTATTACAGCCACTCCCAATAGATTCGTAGTAGGAGAGATGTGAAGACACGTCTTCAAGCAATGGCGGCCATTTTGGAATCAACATTTTATTATTTGAGAGGAATTCCCACTTTTACACACACACACACACACACACACACACACACACACACACACACACACACACACACACACACACACACACACACACACACACACACACACACACACACACACACACACACACACACACACACACACACACACACACACACACACACACACACACACACACACACACACACACACACACACACACACACACACACACACACACACACACACACACACACACACACACACTTTCCCCCCCACCCAAGTCAGAGTATGGAATTCATGCTGCTGCCGACTACTTAAACTAAGTCAGAGAATGCTTTTAACTAACCACCATCCACATTACCCCCCATATGTTTTCATTTTATCTAAGGGGGAAATTCAAAATGAATAACTCTTAGATGTATTCCCGTGTCATTTTTTACTGCCAAGCCATTAATTCACTTGACATCCAACTCTCTTCACTATTTCCTAACCAAATCATACCACCCAAGTGCCATCATTAATGTATGTCCATCAGTACAAAATATGCCATTGCGTTCATTGGTGCCTCTTCCTTTCATTCTAAGTATTACATTTGTCCTAGTCACGCAGACAGACCTTTAGAACAAAATAGTATAATATCATAGTAACATAAAAAGTATGAATGAGTCTTGTTGAGAGAAAGAAATGGGCACAGAGAAAAGTGAAAACGGAGCCCCTTCACAAAAAGAAACACATTTCTATTTCCATGGCAGCCAATGAGTGGACCAATTGGCGAAGCAAGGCGCAGGGGCATGGCAGATCCACTAGGAGCAGCTAAGTGTACAGAAAATAGGGAGGCGGGAGATACCCCTGCATTGGCTAAAATGATGGCTCAAAACCAGCAGGTTACCACATCCTGAGCCACTTGACAGACATGTACCTCCCAGGTGCTAATTAATTTAATGGTCTTCTGGGGACAGATTACAGACACTTTGCACCAGTGTAAATTCAAAGTTGCACAATAACGGCACTAGGGCCAAGTTTGCCCTAGTGCCAAAAACATTGGGGATATTTTGGAAAATGTTTGTATCATGAAAAGTGCAATTTTGCACTGGGTGACGTTTGCAAAAAACGATTCCTCCAATGCATTCATGCAGCAGGGTAAAGTTTGCCCCACTGATAATGCGGAATGGTATTATCAGTAGGGAAATCTTTGCCCTGGCTAAAAATGTATTGAAGGTATATGTTTTGTGCACTAGGGTGATTTTTGTCATAGTCTTAGTACCATGCAAAACTTCACTTGTTATGGTGCAAAGGATTTCTAACATGGCCCTGGGGCAAACTTTGCCCTGGTGCTAATACTGTGTAATTCTGCACTTGCAAGACTGCAAAATGCATGCAATATTGGCTCCAGAATGTCTTTCATATTTGATTCAACAACAGATAAGCACATTTAATTCAATTACAAAGATAAACTTAATCTCTACTAAGTCCTTTTTAGGGCAAGATAATTATTCATCTTTATTTCACACTCATTTATATATTCAATGGGAACCAACCTCTCATGCTCAAGTAATTTGACCCTAATAAATATTTTCCTCCTATGGGCCAGAGATTTATTATCGTTCAATTCTAATATCTTGTGAAACCTTTCAGCCATACTCATATGTTATTTTCTTGGCTGGAACCAAACCGAGGCCTCTTTCGGAAGTCATTGATCTCCTCCAACATCTTAAACCATCCATGTATAAAGGAGACCTCTGTCCGCCCACCATTATTAAAGATTGCGCTGACTCCTTGGCTCCTCTCATTACAGCAGTCAGCAATGCCTCATTCACCACAAGCACTGTCCCGTCCAGCCTAAAAGAAGCCTGGGGTCGCCCCCTTCTAAAAAAGAACTCCCTAGATCCAACATCCCCCAATAACTACCATCCTATCACCACCGTCCCATTTCTCCTCAAAATCCTGGATAAAGCAGCCCACAACCAGATCCAACATTTCCTAGAATCCAACGCCATCCCCGGTAAAAGGCAATCAGGATTCCGTAAACCAGTTCTCCTCCTGCTCTTGGACCTCTCGGCCGCGTTTGATCTCGTTGATCACAAGATTCTTACTTCCCATCTCACCCACGCAGCCCTCCTCCAAATATAAACCACCATCCAAGCTTGGATGGCGGCCAATGGGCTGTGTCTCAATGGAGACAAAACAGAGATTATCCTCATAGGCCCCAAAGTAATACTGTCCAAACTAAACCAAACATACTGTAACTTCCCCATTGACAGCACCATCATCCCTGTCTCCTGTTCAGTAAAGACCCTCAAGGTGTTCTTAGATTCCACTCTCTCTATAACACGACAGGTCAGTGCCATAGCCTCTACCTCTGCCCACACCACCAAACTAATAAATGCTATAAAACCATTCTTATCCAAACAGAACTGCCTCTCCATCGCTTGAGCTACCATTGGAGCTAAACTAGATTATTGCAATGCTCTCTTGGCAGGCACCTCGGCCAAAAATGTAAATGGGCTTCAAATAGTCCAAAATAACATGCTTAGAGCAGCTCTCAATATCCCCAAAAGAGACCATATCACGCAGACTAGACGGGCTGCCCACTAGCTCCTGGTAAAGGAGAGAATCACCTTCAAGACCCTCACATTAACACATAAATGATTAAGCCTCTCTGCCCCGCCCTACCTGTCGGAAACGTTAGTCAGAGATACCTCCTCTCATCCCAAGAGAACTTGCTACGCCAACCAACTACGCATCCCTCCCATCAAAAGAGCTAAAGCAGGGGGGATCGGCTTTCCACATTTAGCATCCAAACTATGGAACGCCTTACCCAACGCACTCTAGAGCTGAGACCTCCTTCGCAGCATTCCGCAAAGGGCTCAAAACCACACTCTTCAACTAACACAGCCCTCCCTCCACCCAGCCTACCCCCCACTCACACGCCTATCGTAACTCTGTATGTATTATGTACTGCCATGTAACCAAGTATGTATATCCAACCTACACTGTCATGTAACTAAGTATGCTTGTTTGCAACTAATGACGATTGTCTGTAACAGTGCCAAGATGCCTAAGGGATGCTGTGCGCTTTATAAATGTTAATAAATAAATAAGTAAATAAATAAATAAATAAATAAATAGCATGTGACTTGAGGCATACATTTATGTGTATACGCTGTTATCTGGGGGTTGAAAGAATATCTGCTATGGGATCTGAGCAAATGTATTGGAGCCAATAGGTTGATCATAGTAAACCAGGTGATGAACGTAATGTGTGGCATCCCTCTCAAATAAGGAGTCACGCCATACCCATATGATTATAGATGGCCACGTCTTAGTTTATGTCCCTCAATATTTCGCTGAGGTCCCCTCATTGAAGAGCAAAGACTCACCACTTTGCTCATAATTACCAAGGAATTCACCCAGGCTTTTTGGGAATATAAATCAACTTGAGATAGTAAATCCTCACTATCTGCGTCAATAAAATGGCATCAGCTGCACACATTAAAGATGTGATAATGTCGCAAACAGATATCTGAGGCTAGCATTCCCCATGACTCTCCTACCTGTTCACCCTCCCCGCTCCTGTCTTGCTGCGGCTCAAAATAACTTGTGTATAGGCGCATTACAAATATTCCATATTATTAATATAACCAGGCAAATTATTGGAATTGTAATTGTTTAATTATATAGTGCTTATACATATGTGGATTGCTTCAAAGGCGGGAAGGGAACAAGGGAGTACAGTAATCATTCTTCGCCCTTGAAGTTTCCGAATGATCTGCCAGAAAAACTAGTAGTCTAGGCCTGATGGCATTTCTCCTAGTGCAAGTGCATGAAGTGTTGCAGTTGTGACATGCTAGGAGAGGGGGACAAAAAAGAAAAGCGGGAGGGGGACAAGACAGACAAACTTATTCGTCCTAGTGCATTTAGGTCATTCATACGTACAGGCGGAGGTGCGAGGAAGGGCGGCTTGGGGTGAACAAACGCGTCAGTCAAGCAGGGCCCTGGGTTAAGTGCCGAGAGGTTGCCCCGCTCATGGAGCATAAACCGAAAGTGCAGTGATGCTGAACGTAGTGCAGCAGCCCATGGGGCAAGTGCAAAAAGACTGGCTGTGAAGGGGCTGATTTTGAAAGGGGCCAGTACACACTACCCCTGCTTGAATACACTCTTGAGCCAATTTGGTGGGATAAGACTTAAATTAGAGCTGAAAGACAGATATCGGAGTGCAACATTTGAAGGACTCCCAAAAACTGACATTTCCAAGGAGCAACATACATCATCTTGGATTGCCATTTAAACTTATTCAAAAAAATATTAAGGTGAGACTGTCTGTTGTTAGAGAACAATTACTTGTTGAGTAATAGGTTGATTAGTAATACATTTGACATTACTTTCAAACAATTAGGATGGTGCTTGGAGAAGCCGGACATTTCCTTAAATACTTTAAATAAAGTGTGTCGTTCCTTATAGACTATCATGCTGCGACCCCACTATCTCTAGACCTGCTGGCGTTCGGGATGTAGTCGCCTTAGCAAAGCATTGCACTGTGTCCTTTGCCACTGTTCCTCATCCAAGATGACACTGAGCACTCAGTATGTGCCTCATAAAACATGGCACACGCAAGCTTGCAGCCTTAGGACGCTGCCTTCGGAGCCAGTGCAGTGCTTATCAACCGGCTTGAGTGAATGCTTCTCACGTCACAGCACTCAGGAATACGCCTGAGGAGACGCTGCCCCATAGGTGTTGCCCTACCTTTTGTCCTCCTTTCGCACCCATTCCTCTCCCTGGCTTCCCACTCTGTGAAGCTTTGCCTTCTGCTGCCCTCCTCCTACCTTACCGTTCCGTGCAGCTTTGCCTCCTACTGCATGTTTGTATTTGCAAGGGGGTTCACCCTGCTCTACAAATGAAGGGGGCTCCACATTGTCAGTGCCCTGAGTGTTCTTACTCTTACTGTGCAGAAGCCGGAAGCTTTCTGGAGGGGGTGGCAGAGCCTGTGAAGATTGGGACTGAGTGCAGCTAAGTTTTATTTTTGTGTGTATTTTGCTGGTGAATGAGGGAGTGTATGATGCATGGGTGTGCGTGTGATTTGCAAGAACCAGTGTCCAAGGCAATGAACTAATGCAAAATGTCTCATTGATGAACTTCCTTGAGTCCGAGGGAGAGCACTGGGTTGGTTGGATTCCAACAGAAGGCACTTACACCTATGATGTCTTATTTTCTTCTGTTGCCTATATTCCCTATCCTAATATCTTGTAAAACCATCTTCATGGATATTTTGGGAAATACGTTGAGAGCCTATGTTTTTTTTTGCTTCCAATTCAGAAGTACAAGTTACACCTGATGGTTTCCATGGGGATGGGCAGTCAGGAGAGCAAACATTGTATCAGAAGGGCAAGGAGGGCTAGTAGATATTACCACTAGGAATCTCACATTCAATGTTAATTTTTCATTCCAGAAAGTCCTTTGGTTTGTTGTAGAATCATATTTTAACACCATGTTGTGCAACATCTAGTTCTTAACTCCTTAACTTCAAAATGCACTTCGTGGCAAAGTACCATGGCCAAACTCATGGGCCTCCAGTGGTGTGCTCAAAGGGGCCAAGGGACATTCCGAATTAGTGCATGATGGACTCACAGGAGGTACATGGGGGGATCCTCAGAGCACTTCAACTGGACCTTGCAATAAGGCAGGGGGCAGCCACAGGTTCACTTAAAACCCCATCACTCCTACAGATATCAATAACTATCCTAGCGACAGTCCATGAGGAACTCACACTCCCACCACCTCCCACCAACACCTGTGACCATGACAGGGAGAGAGGAATGCGTAAGCCCTCAAAGCTAGTCCTTCACATAAAGTTAACACACACAGAGGCCATTTCAGCTTCCTAGCAAGACCCAAATACACAATGTAAGAAATGAAGCCTTTCATTTAAAGAAACAACATTGCAACATCTCACAGCACCAGGGAGCTAAGAAGTACATTTGCTCCTTCAGAGTCAATGCTGAAGGAAACATCAGACATGCACCTATCACCCGCAGTACCACAGACACAACATTGTGCTCTAACAATGGGGAATTTACTTGCATGGTGAAAGTGAGTAGACACTGAGCACACCTAGTTAGATCTAGACTTCTAGTTTTTAAAGTAGTGGGCGTTGGTGGTTTAATTAGGTTTTTAGGGAATGGAAGGTGTGGGGGGGGACAACCTTGGCATCTAGGTTGAAAGATGAAACCCACAAAAGAAGGGTTCCCTGTTAGGGAACTCCCATCCCCTGCACAGTATCTATGGTCTGAATGAATCAGACAAATAAGTTATGCGTGGTATAACATGCCTAGGAAAGCAATCCTATGAATAGGGTAGCAGTTCTGGCATGTAGCCATCTTTAAATAGAAGTTCAAATTCTAAAAGTATTTACAACATAAGTTTATGACATTAGTAATTCCAATATATACTAAACAGAGAGGATGCACTATGTGCTGAAAAATTCAGTAAATGTGCTTCAGAAAGCGCATGCTGAGGACCAGACAGTGTGTTCTTATTAAAAATATATCATTTTATTCTGTTACAATTTCATAAAATACATCACTTTTGAACAATTATTAGACGACAATTCATTTACAATCAACATATATTTTTGTGAACGAAAGGTTTTGTGCAAATAGCACATTTTTGTGTAAACATTTCTCCTATGTGTATATGACTAACACACCATTCTACCATTCATCTTCACAATCAATTTGTATAGAGACATTCTAAATAACTTTTACTGTAGTAATCTTCCTACTTTGACAGTCCACCATTATGTATCAGTAATTCCAATGACACTTTCATATTTCCACAAGATCATCGAATTTATTGTATGATTGGCCCAACGTGTTTCGAGTTTGAACTCTTCATGAAGGGCAAGAAGTGTTTCAAATACATCTACAAAAACATTAAAGAAATAATTTTTTACCTTAGTTACATTCATGATAAAAACTGAGTTAAGTAGATTGAAAATGAGTCTACATTTGCAGTCTTTCAATACTCAAGATAGCATTCATGATGGCATAAGACAAGTTAATAAAGACTTTGGGCCTCATCAGGAGTTTGGCGGTAATCCTTAAATGCAGCAGTAACGGTATTACCGCCGCATTTAAAGGTCCACCAAATCACGGCTTTGGCAGATTTCCCCCCAGCTCTGAGCTGGGGCAAATCAGCCGCAATTTTGCAGATTTTTGGCACTATTACTGCCGGTGGGAAAACCGCTGGCGGTTATAGCGTGAAAATTCCCCATTGGGCCCAATGGGAAATGGGGAATTCCCGAATGGGCCCAATGGGGAATGGGAACTTACCATTCCGCAAAACCCATGATCCGGCGCTAATAGTGCTGGGGGGTTTGGCGGTAGGGCTAATCGCCCCGGCAGTAATACCTCCTGGGTTAGGGCCCAACTCGTGATGAGGCCCTTTTTTTCTAATGTATATAAACTAGTTCCATCTCTCTATTTAATTTTAATAACCAATAGGATCGTAGGTGGCGGTGTGACACTTGGATACATTCAACTAACTGGAGATATTTCAAAAAAATGTGGGATGTTTCACTTTGTATACTGGGTTTTGCCAATTATCAAAAGCTAGTGCCATCTACAAACTGGTCGCGAACGGCAATGTTATAAAGCAAAAGTTATGCTAACCTTGTGGTCTGGATTTTTTCAAATTAATATTCAGTGAGTGCGTTTTGCCAAACAAAATTTTTCATCGGGCGAGAGTATCTTGTTTTCACAGGAGTGCTGGTCTCTAAAAAGATATGCATATGTATGTGGTAAGTATTGTGTAATTTCTAAATATCACAAAATAATTGATTATGACAAATATCTTACCAACAAGTAAGACTTATGGGGAATCCCAATGGTTTTATAACTTCATAACTAATTGATATTCAGTGCGCGGGTGTTGCCAAACGAAAATTTTCCTCAGGCAAAAGTATCTTGTTTTCACTGGAGTACTGGTCTTCTAAAAAGATACACATATGTACATGGTAAGTATTAAATAGTTTTTAAATATCACATGTTAAGTGATTATGAGTAGATATCATTCCTACAAGTAAGACTTCGGGGGAATGCCAATGGTTTTATAACTTCATCTCGACCTGGTTTCTATCGTGAATAGCGGTCTGGAGAAATTGCCAAGCATCAAGTTGTCATAAAAACTCAGTAATTAATAATATCCCCAAAGGAGTGTACATTAGAGCCAAAAGAAATTGTTCTGATATTGCTGATTTTGAGTCGGAAAAAATGTTGATTCATGGGAGATTTAGATCACGTGGCTACAAGACCCCTTTATTGAACAAAGCTGAACAAGAAGTGTCGAGTATGATGAGGACTGAATTACTGACACTGAAAAAAAGATGCTCTAATACGCAAATTAATAAATTAAGACTGATCACACCGTATAATGCTAATAGCAATAATATTTACACAATTTTGAAAAGTCATTGGCATTTGGTTCATGGGCCAAGATTTTGCCAAATGGCTAGAACCTAACCCTGGAATTATCTTCAGCAAAGCTAAAACACTCAAATACTTTGTGTCCATCATTTATGTCCAACCCGATAGGAGATGATACATGGTTAACTCATGGTCGACCTAATGGGTTTAACAAATGCGGGGGTTGCCACATGTGCATACATGCACTGGAAACAGCTGCATTAGATTTTGGAGCATTGGGTAAACATGTTATTAATTCATTTATTAACTGTAAAACCACATTTGTGGTTTACTGTATTACATGCATATGTGGTTTGTGCTATATTAACAGCACTATTAGGCCTCTGAAAATCCGAATCAGAGAACAGCTATCGTCAATTTCTAAACAGGAAACCAAATATCCCTTAGCAACGCGCTGGCAAGCAGGCCATCAACTGGACAATAAAAAGGATATTAGATTCACTGGAATAGCTCAGGCAAGCCTCTCCCTAAGGGGAGGTAATCTTGAACTGAAATTAAGACAACTTGAGGCAAGATTAATCTGTAAATACAGAACGGTTACCAGGGGCCTAAATTCAGACCATGAATTCCATGTATTCCTCTAAGCTAGAATGTAGAGGTTTGTACGCTATTTAGGGTGTGATGAACTATTACTGTGACATGTTGGGGAACTAAACAGAATTCGGATGATAATAAAAATCAATATTTTTCGTCTTTGTCTTTCCAATATGATCCACATGTATATAGTTCATTCAAATATAAGTGACCCAGTGAATTACACAAAGACCAAGGGCCACCATGACTTGAATCCGTTATTTTATTTTATAGAGTGGTTATGATGGAGATATATGTGAAATGCAATAATTTGTATTAAGTTGAGCTTGCTAATATCAAGGGGCAACCAATGACGCCTTAAGATTGTGTGCTGCTTTAAGTAACTGTATAAGGGTAACAAAACCAATTTGACATATTTTGACATTAAATTGGGACATCCGTGCGTTTTTTACGACCCAGAACGAATGATGTGATCCACTTGGGTGGACAGTGTCACACCATGTTACAACAATAATTATGTTGCTCAGTAAGAATAGCAACCCATTTCTCAACGGAGGAAGGGTTCATAGTATTATGTTAGGAATATTACCTATAATTGAGATCTGGGTAACGTATTCTAATGTGTCATGTACATTAACACAGTAAAATAATGTGTACCTTTACATCTGTATGTTTCTGGAATTCGCACCCACACTTGGTACGCGCATCCAGCGATACACGATTCTCACATAAAATGGCGGCCTTAGCCAGTCACGGAACAGTGTAGCTTTCACCAGTATAGTGTTCACTTATAGAGGCATTGCATGTGGTGGTTCGCTCTCCCTGAAATCAGTTGTACGCCAAAAGGCTGGTGAGTAGGAACACTGCAACATTTGCTACAAACCCTGATGGTTGCAAGAGGGAGGCAATGATAGTATAATTAGATCATTCACTAATTGAATATTTGGCATGGCCTCCTTTTCTTCTCTGTCTCCCTTGCAATAATGGGCATTTTGTCAATCTGGCTGACCACCTTGATGCATGGAATTTGTCCGTGATCGTATGGATTTTGTCGGAATGATGCATATCACAGACAGTGGCTATTAAGACTTATCGCAACAGCGGGAGACTTTAAGGTACCTTTATATTAGATTGGAATCAGCATATATCTGTATGTAATGAGTGCCAATGGTTGGACTGAAGATTATTTACTGCATCGTTTCTGTTTGACAGGTGTTTGTTTGTATAGATTTCTTGTGGACAGCTTATTTGGTAAGTTAGTGGCTTAATACATGATACAATTTCTGTTGATTACTATTTTGTTTCAAATAGGAGTTAATGTGGACAGAAGTTTATTGTTACTTGTGTTTGTCTTTTAGTGACTCAAGCACACCAGAAAAGTGTATTTGGTCATTATATTGATTAATTTGTTCTGTTTAAAATGGTAACGTGGTGTGACACGCCGCACTTCTGAGCACAGTCATAAAATAAACAGATAAGAATAGTATTCAATTCAACTAATTGGTTTCTTTATCTCTTTATTTTTTGTTTCCTCTTTCCAATTTCTCTCTAACCAAGTTACCAATTTGCATTGTTGACTAGTATATGGTTATGTGGTTCTCTTTATTTTAACTGTGACTCGTACATGATTGTTTTTGTGGCCTATCAATGGATTATGACAATGGATGTATATATATGGGACTTCCTGTGTTGTGCCACGGTTTTGATGAGCATTGCATTTGATGCCTGGGTGGATTTTTCTTTTGTAAACACTACTAATTATTCATAATTGCGAGTAATGTTTTCAAATATGATATATCTATATGTTTCCGCCTCAGAAGAAGAGCCAAGTCTCGAAACACGTGTCAGGCTGTTTTTGTCAACAACTCAAAGATGTACAATTGTGTATAAAGACTACTTTGTTTGGCGCAGTGTGATTGTACAACCTCATCTAATGTCTTTATTAACTTGTCTAATGACATTTTGAATGCTATCATGAGTATTGAAGGACTGCAAATGTAGACTCATTTTCAATATAATTAACTCAGTTCTTACCATGAACGTAACTGAGGTAAAATTATTTCTTTAATGTTTTTCGAAGATATATTTGAAACACTTCTTGCCCCTGGTGAAGAGTTCAAACTCGAAACGCGTTGGGCCAATCATACAATAAATTCGATGATCTTGTGGAAATGTGAAAGTGTCATTGGAATTACTAATATCATGAACTTATGTTGTAAATACTTTTAGAATTTGAACTTCTATTTACACGTGGCTATATGCCAGAACTGCTACCCTATTCATAGGATTGCTTTCCCAGGCATGCTATAACACACACAACTTATTTGTCTGATTGATTCAGACCATAGATAGGGTGCAGGGGACAGGAGTTCCCTAACAGGGAACCCTTCTTTTGTGAATTTACTTGCATGGACCACACAAGGGAGGACAAACGCAAACCCAATTCTGCTATCCCCTCTCGAGTCCTGTGAGTTATAAAGTTAAAACCTCCCCACTAGCAAGGAATTCGAAATTTAACAAGAAACTTCCCATATTTACAAGAGGAGGTCTGGTTCCACATTCACAGCTGAGAGAAAGGGGATGGGAACCCAGCTTAAAACAGAAAATACCAGGAGGTTCTCCTGAGAAAGGAAAAGTGACCTCACACATGTCCAATGCATTTCGGAAATCCGGGATGATGGCATTCCTTAATGTATCCCAAAGCAAGGCACCTTCCAAACCACTTGACCACCAACCTAATGACACAATTACACTGTGGCACAACCCCCAATAGACTTGTGTCATTCATCTCCTTAAGCATCCACACGGGTAAAGGGAGTACATGCAATGAAAAGCAGCCAGTTCTCTCTGGCATGGTGGGGAGTTGGAGTCGGGGTTTGAGGAGGGTGTTTGGCAAAGAATGGCATGACACAGGAGTACTCAGAGGAAAGAGGGAGGAGGGCACCGAAGGATGGAGAGAGAGTCTTAAGGAGTTTGGAGGAGACAATACTACTCTCTGAACGTTTTGAGTAGGGTAGAAGAAGATGTGATTGCATCTTCAGAGAGAGAAATTGGGAGGGTTAGAGGAGGAGAGACATCAGGAGCAACTGAGGTGAGGAGCAGGAGAGGGAGGCAGGGCGAAACCATTATCATCTGTGAATAAAGAGAGAGAAAAGCTAGAGGGGTAAATAAAGCTACAATAACTGAGGTGGTGGGAGGAGAACAGGTACCCCTATTAGTGTGAGAGAGATTTGGGAGGTTCCTGCAGTCCACGTTGCTTCAGGGACGCATCCATAGTTAGTGGGAGGTGGTACAAGATGGTGCAATTTCACTGGGGGTCAGGGAAGAGTATGACAGGGGTGATCCTTAAACCGGTGTCCTGGGGTGCCAGAGGGTGGTTAACAAGCTGCGAGGCTCCTGTGCCCATCAATGAGACCATATGATAGCTGAAGAGATTCACGCACCCTCTCGACATCTTTGAAGAGACCTTCAAACTTTTGCGAGCCCAGCACATGGTGGCAGTGGAAAGTCGGACCTCTGCCCTCCACCGAAGAGGGCTGGAGACCTGGAAAAACCTCCGCCCGAAAATAAAGAGCAGGGCGACCTTGTAAACTGTGGATTCGGGCAAGAGACCGCAACCAAAGCATTCTTTTCGGAGCACCATCAGATTAAGACACAGCAGCCTGTTATCTGGGGATTTGTATCACGCCAGCGAAACTCTGTTCTACGGCATTTGCTTCAAATTTTCCAGGCTCGGGAGAAAAGTGAGAACAAGCCGGAACATTGGTATTTTCCCTTACATAGGCCCTTTTAGACACCTTTGCTACTCACTGAACCTATAACTGTACCACTAGATTGTATGTTAATTCCACCAATTAAACTCCCTTGACAATCTATAACTAATATACTTGTTATGTAGACACTTGCGGCACTCTGACAAGTGGTATTATTTAACACCTTTTTATTGTTTAAATGCACTCGGGGCCTGATTCATGGAATTATTTCACGGTTCAAAGTGACTGCACTGCTGAAAGTGACTTTGCACTGCAGACACAAACCCTGATTCATGGAACTGTGCAAAGGGTATTTCACTTTCACGGGTGCAGTGCAAAATGACGTTGCACTGACTTTGCGCTGCAAAAATACACTTTGCACATTTCCATGAATCAGGGTTTCTGTTGACAGTGCAAAGTCACTTTTCAGCAGTGCAAAGTCACTTTGAACTGTGCAAAACATTCCATGAATCGGGCCCTAAGTATCTTAATTTATATTTTTAACAGGCTAACAACTTTGCCAAAATCATTCACACAATTCAACAATAAAAAATAAATCGGTGAGTAAGTCCATTTTCTTCAGTCAACTTTACGTCGCCAGACATATTGTGGGCACACAGCTGCGGCAGAATAGATTTCCCTGTGGCAGTCTAGTGCTAACACTGGAAAGATTGGGTGAGACAAGGGATGGCCCTGGGGGACACTGTGTAACGGTTTATTGAGAAGCCACCCTCAATACGGGGAGTTCCTTCCCTCTCCAATCAATAGGTTCTTTTCTTTAGGCCTATCTCAGACATAAAT